>NW_027507789.1:74107866-74720366 GCF_037356315.1 Lithobates pipiens
CACTACAAAGCTTCCAGGTTTCAGGACCAGAGGTGGCTGTCTAATTAGGCAGTCACCTATGGCCTCACACTTACAGGGTCCTTGAGGCTGCTTAATTTGCCTTTTGCTGTGTTTTTCTACTGGAATTTCCCAGTTGTTCTGTGGTGTATTCCCCTGGAGGTTCACGGCGATCTACCCGTCAATCACTGACAGCTGACGCCTGATGGGTAGATTGAGATTCAACAGACATGCAGAGTAGCGCAGGAAGCGCCTGTAATAAGTTCTCTCTCATGTCTCGCTGCTCCCCGGTGGCCCCTCCTCTCTTCTCATCCATCCCAATTTGGTTGTGACATCACCTGGGATGAGCAAATGTTCCTCTATTTAACCCTTTAATAACCCTTAATTTACTCTAATCAGCCTTATTTGCCTATTCCCCTCCATTTAATTATTATTTCCTGCTTTTTTTCTTTTGTTCATGTCCATTTTATAAATGATAACAAATAAAACTTTTTTATGTTTTCTTTGTTGGTGAATATTTTTACACATATACATTAACATATATAATTATACATTTCACATTGAAAAAGTGCTAAATAAAAAAAAAAAACTATTTATTTCACTTGTAAATACATTTTCAATGCTTTGTACCATTGTTGACAGCTGAAGTTAAAACAAAACAGTTGTGGTAGGTATCGGTAATTGGTATTGGCGAGGACTATAAAAAAAAGTATCGGTACTCGTACTCATTGTAAATAAAATGGTATTGGTGCATCCCTAACCAGAATATACAGTGGGTATAAAAAAGAAGCACCCCCCTTTAAAATACTCACATGTTGTTGCTTTGCAGCCTGAAATGAAGACAGACACCATTTTTACTTTATACAGCTGTATTTATTTAGTGCAACTTATAACATCCAAGTGAAAGATATAACACCAACATGTCAAAAAATAAAATATATAAAACAGCATGACTGAATTAGAAAAAGGATCACCCCTCCTAAAAATGAATTAAACTCAGTCAGGTGTAGCTAATCACCTTCTCAATGGCAAACAAATCCATTTTACTTTTAACTGTGATCAGCTGTGGTCGGTTTGATTAGCTCAGCATGAAAAGAGCTTTCCTGGAGCATTTCAGTACCTGGTAGTGCAACTGAAGCAAACAACCAACTATGGGTTGCAAGGCACTGTCAAAAGATCTCTGGAATAAAGTTGTAAACAGGCACAAGTCAGGAGATGGATACAAAAAAAAATTCAAATGCTTTTATCCATGCATAGAAACACAGTGAAGTCAATTGTTAAGAAGTGGAAGGTATTTGGAACAATGCAGACCCTCCCTGGATATGGTTGTCACTCCAAACTGGATGAAAGAGCCAGGAGGAAACTGGCCAGAAAGGCTACCAAGAGGCCTACAGCAACTCTGAAGCAGTTGCAGGAATCTATGACAAAGAGTGGTCATTGTGTGCATGTGACAACAATATCACAAATTCTCCACAAATGTGTATGGGAGAGTTACAAGAAAAAAGAAAAACACTCCTAAAGAAAGGCCACAAGCAGTCACAATTGAGCTTTGTAAAAACGCACCTTGAAGATCCTGAGGCCACATGGAAGGTGTTAAGGCTAGATGAGACAAAAATGTACTTATTTCTCCTCAGCACCAAATTATATGTTTGTGGTCAGAAGCATTGTTCCCCCTGTTGGGAGGACAATCGTGCAGGATAGCATCAGTATCTCAGTAGAGGAAGAGAAGAATAAAAGGCAAGGTCTCATTCTCCACATTGCTGTAGCCCAGCATCTGGCTACGTATAGTGTTTAGCATAAATGAGCACACCCCATTTTAAACAGTAAAATTTGAATCACTATCTCAATGTTCAAAAGAACAATAGCGTATGATACTAAGCTAAGCAGGGAAATAACTTCTCTGCAGGATGTGGAAACTTTGAAAGAAGATCTGAACAAATTAACGGGGTAGACAACTACATGGCAAATGAGGTTTAATGTAGAAAAATGTAAAATAATGCATTTGGGTCGCAAAAATATGAATGAAATCTATTCACTAGGGGGAGATCCTATGGGGGAATCTAGGATGGAAAATGACTAAAGCCCCGTACACACGAGAGGACTTATGTCCGACAGACTTCCGAAGGAGTTCTGCCGGAGTTCTGCCGGAGTTCCGACAGAGTTCTGACGGACTTTTCGACTGAGCGGACTTGGCCACACACAATCACACTAAACTCCGACGGATTCGAACGTGATGACGTACGACTGGACTCGAATAAGGAAGTTCATAGCCAGTAGCCAATAGCTGCCCTAGCGTCGGTTTTAGTCCGTCGGAATAGCATACACACGAGCAAATTTTTCGAAGGGACCGGGTCCGGCGGAGTTCCGTCTGAAAAATTTGAAGCATGTTCCATATTCTAAAGTCCGTCAGACTTTGGCGAATCAAAAGTCCGTTGCAGCCCACACACGATCGAATAGTCTGACGGAATCAGTCCGTCGGACTTTGGATGTTGAAAAGTCCGCTCGTGTGTACGCGGCATTAGAGGTCCTAGTATGACAGGCTCAGCAATAGCATGCAATGCCAAACTGCTGCAAGCAAAGCAAACAGAATATTGACATGCATTAAAAAGGGGATTAACTCTAGAGATAAAACGATAATTCCCCACACTCTACAAGACTCTGGTCTGGCCGCACCTGGAGTATGCTGTCCAGTTCTCAGTACCAATCCTCAGGAAGGATGTGCTGGAACCGGAGAGAGTCCAGAGAAGGGCAACACAACTAATAAAGGGACTGGAGGACCTTACATATGAGGAAATGTTACGAGCACTGAGCTTATTCTCTCTGGAGAAGAGATGCTTGAGACGGGATATGATTTCTATGTACAAATATCGTACTGGTGACCCCACAATAGGGATAAAGCTTTTCTGCAAAAGGGAATTTAATAAGACATGCGGCCATTCACTAAAATTAGAAGAAAAGCGGTTTAACCTTAAACTGCGTAGAGGGTTCTTTACTGTAGGAGCAGTTAGGATGTGGAATTCTCTTCCACGGGCAGTGGTTTCATCAGGGAGCATTGATAATTAAAAAAAAAAAACGATTAAGTAAGCCCCTGAACGACCACAGCATACAGGGATATACAATGTAATACTGACATAAAATCACACACATAGATTGGACTTCATGGACTTGTGTCTTTTTTCAACCTCGCCTACTATGTAACTATTGATGTAACAATTTTTAAAATTTTGACAAAACTGAGTTTGATAGAACATTTGTTTAGCACATTACATGAAAGTAAGGTTAATAATATAATTTAGATTACAAAATCTTCAATTTTACTCAAATTAGTAGATGCAAAAATGAACACACCCCACAACAAAAACTACTACATCTAGTATTTTGTATGACCTCCCTACTACATCTAGTATTTTGTATGACCTCCATGATTTGTAAGATCAGCCCCATTCTTATAGGCATTGAACTGTTAGCAAACAGGTTGGTGACATACTGCAACATCTATCTTTCTTGATCATACATCAAGGGACACAGGAGCTTCATTACATAGTGGGTTATATAGGCACCTCTGGTGATTGGACACCGGTTAACCCCCAATTAAGGAGAATTCCTCCCCTATATAACCCCTCCCATATGGGAGGCACCTCAGTTTTTTCGCCAGTGTCTATGGTGGTTGGTCACGTAAAACATGTGCTATAAAGAAAGCTCTGTGCAGGTCCCTGCGGGGGCCTAAGGGCTACAACTAACCGGATCCATATTTCGGGCCGATATTTTGACTCCCAAGATGATATGGTACCCGGGCCTCGTCATCCGAAGAAACTAGGTTTTGCCTGTAAGTCCTCTCCTATTGGAAGACTGGGCTCTGGGAAAACCACACTTGGTGTACTATTTACATAGTGGCACGAAAGTTTCTGGCAGAGTCTTTTACAAGGTCCAGGTAGGAGGTTCTTCTGAAAAAGAACCCCAAAAAAACCTGAAGGTTGGCACAACTCTGCCCGCCGTGATGGGTGAAGGCTGGAATCTGTCTGTTTTCAGCAATTCCTGCGGCGAGGACAGGTAAGGGAAGTTAATCCTATATAAATTATATTATGGATTTCTTCATTGAGTAGTAGTATGTCTTACCTGATTTCCACCACTAGAGGGAGCAAGAGCAGCCTGATGCATACTTACATGCCTTTTCAGTACACACGCTCAGTGAAGCCTGGTTCTCCAGATGTCTCACGTCTCCACTGCAATCCCTGCCACAATAAAGGTAATACAGGGGTCCCACGTAGTCTGGGGGCCCCACGCAGCTCCGAGGGCGATTCCCTTCCCCCCCTGGATACGGGCCGACCTCGTGCACGTGCGCGCTGAGCGCGCTCCCGGGTTAATGGAGGAGGGGGAGCGTGGTTGCGAGCCGTGCACGTCGGTGTGCACGGCGCTGTACTGTGCAGGCGCCAGTTTTAAAAAGCCCAGAGTGTCAGGGGGCTGTAAGTGTGAGACACAGGAGTTGTGGGCAGTAAGCATCCCAAGGGATTGGACCCAGGCAAACCTTAGACACCTACTCAGCATCAGGTTGTGCAGTTTAAGCATATATATTTATTGTGAGACTTTAAGCACAACAGTGATTGCACTTTGTACTAGTACTTCTGCTTTGTAGCTTAGGACTATGTCTCCTCGTAAGAGGGTCTCAGGGAGAAGTAACAAGGGCACTGGTAAATCACCGCCTAGGTCCAGGGGTTCTAAAAATGCCTGTAAGTTACCATCCCCCCCTGCAAGACTGGAGCCAGCCTCACAGGATGAGTCGGTGCCCCTGTCAGGTTTTGCAGCCTCTCCTAATGTTTCAGCCCCGGTATACATCACTGAGGACTCCCTTAGGGCTACATTGGAGGGTTTTGAAGGGAGAATCATGAATTTTATTTCAGCTTCCCTGAAAGATAGCAGGAAAAGGGGTAGATCCCCTCCTTCTGCTGAGATTCCTCTTTCAGATGACACTTCTGACAATGAGGGTACAAAGAGTAAACCGCGCTATTCAAAAATGTTTCCCTACAAGCAGCAACTCCAATCGTAATACTCCGATATAGTAAACTAGGTGTAAAGGTGAGCTGCGCTAAAACAACAAAAAAAAAGACTAAAACAAATAGCCTCAGCTCTAATGCAAAGGCTCAAATACAAGTATATTGAAGGGTCTACAACCCTAAAAACAGTGATGAAAAATGTTGAATGATATGAAATAACATATGAAAGAATAAATAATATTGTGAAAAGTATAAGTGAATGGTATCTTGAATTAATAAGTGAAAAATCAAAAATAAACAACAGTGTCGGATCACATGTGGGGACTCTGACCTGATTCAGCCAAAACAGGTTTTTCAAACAGAAAAAAAGTGAATACCACAAAGTATATATATCCCTCGTGTATAAAGACACTTGAATCAAAATAAAAAAACAATTCCAATAAATATAAAATGGTGGTAGACAGAAATATAATAAAATAGTCAATTAGAGTCCCAAAGGAAAAATAGTCAGCAGATGGTGATAATTCGTCCAGAGTGAGGATGAAAAGCTGACACCCACAATACTTTGTGTCTAAAGGGGTCCGAAAAGCCCCCTCCACCAGTGAGAAAAAGAGGCCGCTTACCAGAGCTTGAGATCTCAGTATTACGTGAGATCAACAAAGCAGATGTATAGGAGTTCTGGATGGACCGTCACAGGAACCACACCGGACTTTTCCTTAATGTAAGCCCCCAACCGTGAAGCGATGGTATCATAGATCATATAAAAAACAGAGAAGCACTCGCATAGTGTAAAAAACCCTTATTTAATGAATACCAAATAAAAATCATGTACGAAGAAGAATAAAGGCGTATTATAAAAACGAGCTGGCCGTCTCTCGATTACCGCCCGCACTTCCGGGTCTGGCGTAGAATGCGGTGACGTCAGCACCCCGTACCTCCCTACGCGTTTCGTCACTAGATGGACGTGTTCAGGGGATGCGGAACGGCGCCCTGACACACCGCTTAAATGTTATGGTAGCTATGTTTGTTATTTAAGTGGTGTGTCAGGGCGCCGTTCCGCATCCCGTGAACACGTCCGTCTACTGATGAAATGCGTAGGGAGGTACGGCTTGCTGACGTCACTGCGTTCTATGCCAGACCCGGAAGTGTGGGCGGTAATCGAGAGCCGGCCGGCTCGTTTTTGTTGAGAGGAAGAATCAGAAACTAAACCGGCTAGACACCGAGATTAAAATCATAAAGGATAAAATATTGCCTCTTAAAAATAATGAGGAGTATATTGATAGGTCAAAAGGCCTTCTAAAAGTATTGGAAAAGGAAGAGAAAGAACAGAAGCTTAAAAAGAAAAAGAAATATAATCGTGATATCCTGGATTACCAATCTATGATAGTCTTTGAATGGCAAAAGAAATTATTGGCAGAACAGGCAGAGACCCCTGGTTGGGCCATGGATATTACTCCAGTAGCCACTGTCCAGGGTGAGATACCACCCCTGAACACACAGAACCAAACCGCACAATCTGCTAACTCTCGGTTTCGTTCTCCTGGTGAGGGGGCCAGAAATTACAGTCAAAATAGAGGGGCTAAACGTGCACCCCCTCCAAGTTATGGCCATGGAGGGAGAGGTAGAGGTGGTCAACGCCATGGTGTTCCCCCTCCGCAGCCATATAGTCAGGGTCTACCCCCTTACTATGGCCAGGGTACCCCCTCCTCAAATTGGAGACAAGGGAGACCCCCTGGGTGGACGGGAGGTCCTAATTCTAAACAGGGCTATTTCCCACCACCTTTTTACAATCAGTCAATTCCTCCATCTCAGTATCCGA
Organism: Lithobates pipiens; assembly: GCF_037356315.1. NCBI lineage: Eukaryota > Metazoa > Chordata > Amphibia > Anura > Ranidae > Lithobates > Lithobates pipiens. Next base: position 74,114,674 of record NW_027507789.1, read on the forward strand.
GATCCAATCCACCAACATCTTACAGCAACAGTCAAGTGGTACACTATGACGTTGACTATCAATCTCAATTTAACATTCCTACACAGAATAGTTTTTTTACCCTTACAGGATTTCAACTTTCCCCCTGAAGGAAGCCATTTGCCTACGGACAGCATGGGGAATTTGAGGACTAACAGTAGGGGCCCTTATGCTGATATCCAGGGAGATCCTAGCAATGGGAATTTAGGAACCAACCCAGGCCAGAATGGTTAGGGTTTTCCCAGGCCAAACCAGGGCATGAAAAGAGTCATCGAGTTAAGAGAGGAACTAGAGGGGGGAGGCGTACACAGCCCAAAAAGACCAAGAACCTAGTTGGTGCGGGTATCTTTAATCTTAGTTCGTCCACTCTTAATGATTGTGAATTGAGGGTCCTGGATAAGGGCCTCAAGTATGCTCCAGCTAAAAATATTAATAAATTTCAAACATACATGGACATCCATAAGTACGTAAGAAAGCTAAACATTCAACGGTATGTAGCTTCTAATCCTACGAATTTTCTCAGGAACGTCTCAAGTGACTATTGCCACTCGGGACTATCTAATGCATCCCTTTTTAACCCCCCGGGACGTCTTTGTCCTTCTTTGAAAGTCTTTCGGGATTTGGCTCTCAAAGACCTGGATGACTTACGTGTAAAGAAAATTAAGAACAAAGAGGTGATTGATGCTGGTATTGAATCCATATGTAATAACAAAAATGTGGTTATCCGCCTGGCGGACAAGGGGGGGGCATAGTTATTTTGGATAAGGATGACTATGTATGTGAGATGAGTCGCATTCTTGGCGATGAGGCCACTTACACCTCTTTGCCCTCCAATCCGAATGCCCAATATAAAAGGACCCTTGAATATCTAGTTTCAGATGGATTTGACAAGGGAATTTTGAATAAGAAGGAGAAGGCCTTTCTTATTCCGAAAACTCCCAGAATTCCCATAATCTACTACTTACCCAAAGTTCATAAAAGTCGTACCTGCCCCCCGGGACGTCCCATTATCAGTGGGATTGATTCTATTAGCTCCCGGGTGGGCAGGTATATAGACTTTTTCCTACAACCTCTAGTACGTAGAATGCCATAATTTATCAAGGATACGAGACACATAATCAACCTTCTTGAAAGACATCATCCCAAACAAGGGACCCTGCTGGTAACTGCAGATGTGACGTCACTCTATACAAGCATACCCCAGCATTTAGGTTTGGAGGCTGTCTCAGACTCTTTAGAGCGCTTTTCAGACCTCCCCTCAGAACAGATTGATTTTATTATGAGGCTCTTAGATTATGCAGCCACACATAACTTTTTTTGGTTTGGGGGTGATTTATATCTCCAGATCAAGGGTGTAGCCATGGGGGCTAAATATGCCCCCAGTTTGGCAAACCTTTTTATGGCGAAATGGGAGGAGGATGTCGTCTATGCCCAACATAGGCCGCAGCTGACCCTTTGGGCCAGGTATATAGACGACATCCTTCTCCTATGGGATGGGAGCGAATCAGATCTTTCTTTATTCATGAGGGAGCTCAATTTCAATACCAGGGGTATACATTTCACTGATGAAGCTAGTCCGGTTAAAATTAATTTTCTGGACCTTACCATTTCCATCAGTGGGGAACGTTTTGTCACATCAACTTTTTTTAAAGCCACTGATAGGAATTCCTTTATACCTACCTCCAGTTGTCATCACTCGGCTTGGCTGCGATCAGTACCCAGGAGTCAATTTTTAAGATTGAGACGCAGTTGTACTGAAAATGGGGTTTTTATAGAACAGGCTCAAGTTTTGACCCAGAGATTCATTGACAAGGGATACTCACCAGATTCCTTGGCACTTATAGTAGAAGAGGTAGGCCGTATTGAGAGAACTGATCTGCTGAAGGAGCCAGTAGATGGTCATGCAAACTATTCCTTTCGCCATCTCTTTATTACCAATTATTCATGTCAACACACTAAGGTCAAACTTATACTTAAGAAACACTGGCACATACTAAAGAACGATTCAATATTGGGAACCATTTTGCCCGACAGGCCACAAGTAGTGTATAGAGGTGTAACATCCTTGAAAGATAGGGTGGCCCCCAATACTCTGGATCCACCTACCAGTCGCCCACATTTCTTTTCAGATCTTACAGGATACTACCAATGTAGGAAATGCTCTGTGTGCAGTATAAATGGATGTAGGACCAGGTGAAGTACCACTTTTAGATCAACCACTACTCTAAAAGCTTACAATATAGAGCCTTTCATTACTTGCTGTACTGAGGCTGTGGTCTACCTGCTGGAGTGCCCTTGTGGCCTCCAGTATGTGGGCCGGACAAAACGCCCTTTGCATGTGCGTCTAAACGAACATATTGGGAATATTCGAAGGGGTTATACCCAGCATTCGGTATCTAAACATTACCTCTTGGCACACAATAGGGACCCCTCCAATACGAATTTTTGGGGGATTGATAAGTTCAAGCCCCATTGGAGGGGAACCCATTTAGTGAGAAGCATCTCTAAACTTGAGATGATGTGGATATATAAACTAAAATGTTACACTCCCCACGGCCTCAACATAGAAGTGGATGTGAATGCCTTTATAGATAACACATGATCCTCTCTTAAATTAGATAGATTGATTATGTATAATTTTTAGTTTTTACTGTATTTTTTGTTATTAAAATATATATATATATATATATAAATATACATTTTTTTTTTTAATAGATTGCCCATCTTGGGTCTCTTTTTTGTGAACTTGGTCTGAGCTCCATGAGTGAGTGTAAAGTGCTAACTAGGTTTTCATTCCTACGTGTATTTAATATTATAATCATTTCTTTCAATATCATGTAGGATTCCTATTTACAGTTGGTATTTTTGTAATAGTGGTCCCTTGCACATAAACAAAAATAATCTGTCCGAAATCAATTTTTATATCAATTTTTAATACTAATTTCCATTTTTAAATATTTTTGGTATATATATAAATGTTCATGTATTTATTATTTACATAAGGATTGTCTTTCTAGTATATTTAATTTTTCATATAATTATTATTTTATTTTTTGTATTCCCTCCTTTTTTTTGCATATTAGATTTGGTAAATAATTAAAAATATTTTTGAGAATGATTTTCTTTGTATGGACCCTGGATGTATATCATTCATTGTCCTAATTTGTGGTCCTTCGTTATCAAATGTATTTGTTTACCGCTTAAATTTGAGTGTTGTCACCTGCAAGGGAGAGCTATTACAATTTTTTGCTCATGTCGCCATTATAATATTGTGGTACCGCCATACATTGGCATACTAGTATTTCCATGTTTGTTTACTGCAGGAGTTGGGCATTTTCTTCTCCCTTTCCCTCACATAATATGGCGGATTTGCAGGCACTATGGAGCTCAGATCGAGGCGTGGTAGCTATGTTTGTTATTTAAGCGGTGTGTAAGGGCGCCGTTCCGCATCCCGTGAACACGTCCGTCTAGTGACAAAACGCGTAGGGAGGTACGGCGTGCTGACGTCACCATGTTCTACGCCAGACCCGGAAGTGTGGGCGGTAATCGAGAGCCGGCCGGCTCGTTTTTTTGCATTGATTTTTATTTGGTATTCATTAAATAAGGGTTTTTTACGCTATGCGAGTGCTTCTCTGTTTTTTATATGATCTATGATACCATTGCTTCACGGTTGGGGGCTTACATTAAGGAAAAGTCTGGTGTGGTTCCTGTGACGGTCCATCCAGAACTCCTATACATCTGCTTTGTTGATCTCACGTAATACTGAGATCTCAAGCTCTGGTAAGCGGCCTCTTTTTCTCACTGGTGGAGGTGGCTTTTCGGACCCCTTTAGACACGAAGTATTGTGGGTGTCAGCTTTTCATTCTCACTCTGGACGAATTATCACCATCTGCTGACTATTTTTCCTTTGGGACTCTAATTGACTATATTTTATTATATTTCTGTCTACCACCATTTTATATTTATTGGAATCGTTTTTTTATTTTGATTTATGTGTCTTTATACACGAGGGATATATATACTTTGTGGTATTCACTTTTTTTCTATTTGAAAAACTTGTTTTGGCTGAATCAGGTCAGGGTCCCCACATGTGATCCGACACTGTTGTTTATTTTTGATTTTTCACTTATTAATTCAAGATACCATTCACTTATACTTTTCACAATATTATTTATTCTTTCATATGTTATTTCATATCATTCAACATTTTTCATCACTGTTTTTAGGGTTGTAGACCCTTCAATATACGTGGTATTTGAGCCTTTGCATTAGAGCTGAGGCTATTCGTTTTAGTCTTTTTTTTGTTGTTTTAGCGCAGCTCACCTTTACACTTAGTTTACTTCTGACAATGAGGAGAGATCCCTATCTTGGGACAGGGATCTTGAGCAGTCGGATGAATCAGAGGAAGAGGAGAGAGTCCCCTCCTCCCAAGCGCTCAGAAAACAGGTGCAGTATTATACTGAATTGGTGCGTACCACATTCAGAATGCCTGCTGCTGAAGTCGCTACGTCCTCTGTTTCTTCCCTGGGAGTCAGGAAAGTCCCACAGACTACCTTTTCCTTTCCAATTCATCCCTTAATGGATAAATTGTTGTATGAGGATTGGGGACATCCCGATAAACTGTTTGCTCCTCCTAAAAGGTTTTCTATGCTTTATCCTCTGGAAGAAAGTTTCACCAAGAAATGGGGGGTCCCATCTGTCGATGCGGCTGTTTCTTGCCTGAATAGAAACCTGACCTGTCCTTTGGATAATGCTCAGGTATTTAAAGATCCAACTGATAAGAAGCTGGAAACATTATTAAAAGCCTCCTTTTCCATGACTGGCGCTGTAGTGCAACCTACAGTCGCAGCTGTGGGGTTGTGTCAGTTCCTCAAGGAACAGGTTAAGCCGATGCTTGGCCTCCTTCCCAGTGAGGAAGTGGAGAGTTATGCAGAAATACCTCAAATTCTGTGTTTCATGATTGATGCGATTTTGGATTCTGTCCAACAAGCATCTCGTTTGTCTCTCCTGTTGGTACACATGCGAAGGGCCCTATGGCTATAGAATTGGACAGCTGAGCTATCATGCAAGAAGCATTTGATGGGGTTCTCGTTTAAAGGGGAACGTTTGTTTGGAGAAGAATTAGACAAATTCGTCCAAAAAATTTAAGGGGGTAAATCTACTCTCCTTCCAGTCAAAAGGAGCAAACGTCCATCATTTAGGCGTTCTCTCTCTCCCGGAGCATCAAGCTCTAAGCAGTGGCGACGGCCTTCTCAACCCTCCTCTACAGGAAAGGTTCAAGGCCGGGCCCAGGGGCAGAAGAAATCCTGGGGGCGAAAGCCTGCAAAGCAGAGACCAAAAACTTCCTTGTGAAGGGGGGCCCCCGCTCGGCCGAGTGGGGAGAAGGCTCCTGCAGTTTGCGGTAGCCTGGCGGGAAGAGATCCAGGACAAGTGGGTGGTCTCTTCGGTATCTCTGGGCTACAAGCTAGAGTTTCAGGAGATTCCACCTTCTCACTTTCTAAGGTCAAGGATCCCCAGGGACCCAGTAAAGCAAAGACCGCTATTTCTGGCCTTAGATCACTTACTATCCCAGGGGGTGATAGTAGAAGTGGACCCAAAAGAACAGGGTTTTACTCAAATCTCTTCACCGTTCCAAAGCCAAATGGAAGTGTCAGACCTATCCTGGATCTGAAGGATCTGAAACGTTTTTTACGCATCTGGTCCTTCCAAATGCAGTCAATTCGCACTGTGGTCTCCTCCCTGCAAGGGGGAGAGTTTATGGCATCAATAGACATCAAGGATGCATATCTCCATGTGCCAATTTTTCCCGCACACCAAAAGTATCTAAGGTTCGCGGTAGAGCGGCGCCATTTTCAATTCAAAGATTCTGGACCCTCTCTTGGCAAACCTAAGAGCTCAGGGTATAGCCGTCATGGCTTATCTAGACGATTTGCTTCTCATAGAGAAAACAGTAGCGCTCCTGAACCAGAGTGTTACCAGAACGCTAGAACACCTGGAACGCCTAGGTTGGGTTGTAAACCTAGAAAAGTCGTCCCTACAGCCTGCTACCAGGTTGGAATACCTGGGTATGCTTATCGACACCGCTCAGGGCAAGGTGTTTCTTCCAAGGCCAAAAGCCTTGGCCATTGGGGATCTGGTGCGCCTAATTCTGGGCAGAAGATCTTCCCCCATTCGGTTGTGCATGGGACTGTTAGGGAAAATGGTTGCCTCCTTCGAGGCCATTCCATTCACCCAGTTCCACTCAAGGCCTCTACAAAGATGCATCCTTGCGGCTTGGAACAGGAAGCCCCAGTCCTTGGATCTTCCTATGCGTCTATCCCCAGGGACACGCAAGAGTCTCATCTGGTGGTTACAAACCGAGAATTTGCTGAAAGGCAAAACTTTTCTTCCTCTTCCATGGAAGATTATTACGACAGACGCCAGCCTGACAGGCTGGGGAGCAGTGTTGGAGGAGAAGTGCTCACAGGGTAAATGGTCTGCGATTGAGAAGCTATTGCCCATAAATGTCTTGGAGATCCGGGCGGTTTATATGGCTCTCATAAACTGGTCTTTTAGACTACGGGGTCTCCCTGTTCGGGTTCAGTCCGACAATGGCACAGCAGTGGCCTATATCAATCACCAGGGCGGTACCAGGAGTCTGGTTGCGCAAAAAGAGGTGAATCACATACTTGTCTGGGCAGAAGGGCATGTTCCATGCCTTTCTGCAGTCTTCATTCCAGGAGTGGAAAATTGGCAGGCGGATTTTCTGAGCCACCAGCAGTTGTGCCCAGGAGAATGGGCTCTGCACCCCGACGTGCTTTGGAACATATGTCGCAGGTGGGGTACTCCAGACGTAGATCTGTTTGCGTCCAGGTTCAACAGAAAACTGGACAAATTTGTGTCAAGGACAAGAGATGCACTTGCTCAGGGGTCAGATGCTCTGACAGTTCCCTGGGATCAGTACAATCTGATTTATGCCTTCCCCCCGTGCCCGCTTCTGTCGCGGTTCCTGGGAAGAGTCAAGAGGGAGACAAAGTCGGTTCTTTTGGTAGTCCTGGCTTGGCCCAGGCGACCGTGGTACGCAGAGATCATGAAGTTGGCAGTAGGCAGGCCGTGGATCCTCCCTCTCCGGCCAGATCTGCTCTCACAGGGTCCAATTTACCATCCTGCTTTACACAGTCTGAGTTTGGCAGTTTGGCTGCTGAGACCCACATTCTGAGAGACCGTGGGCTTTCGGGGCCAGTCCTTTCTACTCTGGTCAATGCCAGAAAGCCGGCCTCCAGGCTTATTTACTACAAGATCTGGAGGGCATATGTTTCCTGGTGTGAACTCAGAGAATGGCATCCTAGAAAGTACGTCATTAGCAGGATCTTGGCCTTCCTCCAGTCAGGCCTAGAAATTAATTTGGCCGTAAGCACTATCAAGGTGCAGATTTCGGCCTTGTCAGTGTTTTTTCAGAAGCCAGTTGCATCGCATTGCCTGGTGCGGGCTTTCATCCAGGGGGCTATGCGGATATGGCCGCCAGTCAAACCTCCGGTATGCCCATGGGATCTGAATTTGGTTCTCTCGGCTTTGCAGGGGCAACCTTTTGAACCTTTGCATCTGGCTTCGTTAGTTCTTTGACTAAAAAGTTGGTTTTCTTGGTAGCCATATCCACGGCTAGAAGAGTGTCAGAACTAGCAGCTCTCTCCAGCAAAGAGCCGTATCTAATTATTCATAAGGACCAGGTGGTAATGCGTCCCAACAGGTCCTTTCTGCCTAAGGTGGTTTCAGGATTCCATTTGATTTAAGATCTAATCCTACCATCCTTTTTTCCGGACCCACAGTCCGCAGAAGAAGAATCTTTGCACACTTTGGATGTGGTAAGGGCAATCAGTATCTATCTTCAGGCAACTGCTCAGATAAGGAAAACTGATTGCTTATTTATTTTGCCGGAAGGCCCTAGGAAGGGCCAGGCGGCATCAAAATCCATTCTCTCAAGGTGGATTAGACATTATTTCTCAGGCCTATAGTGTTAAAGGGAAAATCCCTCCTTTTCAAGTGAAAGCGCACTCAACTAGGGCTATAAGTGCTTCTTGGGCAGTGTATCACCAGGCCAACCTGGCTCAGATCTGTAAGGCTGCAACTTGGTCATCAGTCCACACATTCACCAGATTCTATCGGGTGGATGTCAGAGGGCAAGAGGATATCGCCTTTGGGTGCAGTGTACTGCAAACTGCAGTTTAGGTCCTCCGGCCCTTGGCGGTCTATAATTAGGATCTGTGTCTCCCTCCCCTCAATCTGAGCATTGCTTTGGGACATCACACTATGTAATGAAGCTCCTGTGTCCCGTGATGTATGATCAAGAAAATAGGATTTTTATATACAGCTTACCTGTAAAATTATTTTCTTGAGAGTACATCATGGGACACAGGGCTCCTGCCCCTCTTGGGTTTTACGTGGTTTCCTATTGCTTTGCTACAAAACTGAGGTGCCTCCCATATGGGAGGGGTTATATAGGGGAGGAATTCTCCTTAATTGGGGGTTAACCAGTGTCCAATCACCAGAGGTGCCTATATAACCCACTATGTAATGAAGCTCCTGTGTCCCGTGATGTACTCTCAAGAAAAGGATTTTACAGGTAAGCTGTATATAAAAATCCTATTTTCTCCATTCTTCCAGAAGGACCTCTTTTAGTGTCTGGATGCTGTATGGACAGTGATGCTCAACTTGTCTCTTCAGAATTCCCCATAGGTGTTCGATTGTGTTCAGATCAGTAAACATACAGTACTTGGCCACTGAGTCACTTTTATCTTGTTCTTCTTCAGAAACGCAACAGTGGTCTTTTATGTGCATTTGGATCATTATAATGGTTGAAAAGCGCACGTTAACCAAGGGCACGGAGTGATGGTAGCAACTTCTATTTCAATATAGAGCAGTACATTTGTGAATTCATGATACCATCAATGAAAGGCAGCTTCCCAACACCAGCAGTACTCATGCAGCCGCACAGAAGGAAACTGCCACCACGTTTCACTGTAGGCACCATGCATTTTTCTTTGTACTCCTCACTTTTTCAACACCATACAGTTTTGAAGCCATCAGTTCCAAAAACATTTATCTTGGTCTCATCACTCCAGAGTACAGAGTCCCAGTAGTCTCCTTCTTTCTCAGCATGGACCCTGACAAATTCTAAATGGACTTTTTTGTTCATGGGCTTTAGCAGAGGCTTCCTTCATGTACAACACCCATGCATGCCATTCCTCTGCAGTGTACGCCTTATTGTGTCACCAGAAACAATCACTCAAGTTTGGATTTCTACTTCTACTTTAGCCAACTGCAGTAAACTTGCATGACAATTTTCTTCAACCCTTCTCATCAGAAGATGCTCCTGTCGAAGTATTAACTTCCGTGGATGACCTGGACATCTCTGTGAGATGGTTGCAGTTTCATCTTTGTTACATTTTTGTATCACTTGTGCTACAGTATTCTGACTGATAAGTTAAGCTTTGCTGATCTTCTTGTAGCCTTCACCTTTCTTGTGTAAAGAAATAATCCTTTTTCTCATGCTGCATACACACAGTCGGAATTTCAGCCAGCAAAATACCGATGAGAGCTTTTTGTCAGAAAATGCGACCGTGTGTATACTCCATCTGATTTTTTCTGGCAGAATTTACACCAGCAAAATATTGAGAGCAGGATTCCAACAGAAAAAGTTTCGGAATCGGAAATTCATGTATATGCAATTCCGACGCATAAAAAAACACGTATGCTCAGAATCAAGTACGAGACGGAACCGCTCGGTCTTGTAAAACTAGCATTCGTAATGGAGATCGCACATTCATCACACAGATAATTTTTAAATCTTTCAATGCAGCGCATTCTCTTCTTCTTTAGAATGCTAAAAGAATTAAGTTGTTTTGCTGCTCATATTCACACAGAGTTCTCACAAACTTCTTTATTATTTATCCTGATCTCATGAATAATATTTATTTTTTTAAAGGCCAGATCTCCATAATAATGTTTATAATAAAAAAAAAATTGTTATTTTTTTTTTTTTTGTAATTCCTTTATTTAATGCCAGAGAAAAAAAAATAACAGGCGCATGGACAACTTCAGTAAAACATACAGAATTCCAAAACATAAACCTTTCGGTAGCACCCGGGTGGGCGATATAGAGACCACCCCCAACATTAAGCTGAAACTAAACATAGAAGCATACCCGGACAGGGGGCTATAATTCCCCTCTAAGACCTCTGAGATCGAATGAGCAATCTGACCCCACCCAGGTGAGCGGTAATCATCTCATGGCCATGCATTACAGTGAGAAGCACGGATTTTATTATTTTATAAAGAAAGGGAAACAGAGGGAGATGGGTGATGGGCCGGGCCCCTAGCGGGCAGCCCATACATCGTTAAAGACTGGTCAGTCCCGGGGGAGCCCGCAACCCACCACAGCCTGCATGGGCTAACCGGCAAAATCCAACCATGAAAGAAAGAGGACTAAGGAGGTGAAAGGATAAAGGGAAAGGGGATACAGAAGAAAGGGACTACAGGGAGGGAGGCGGGGGGGAGGGGGGCCCGAGAGAAGGGAAAAGAGAGCAAGACAGAGAGACAGACCAAATAGAAGAGGCAAGGAAGAGACTCCAGGCAGGCTGAAGCAAAAGAGCCAAACACGGAAGAGCAGAACAATGACCGTGGGCGACACCAAGCCGCGGGGGGCGCCAGAAGCCAGCAAACAGCGATCCTCTCTCAACGGGCAGCTAATGCGGCCACCCGGAGGTAGGCGTCAGTGTAGATGAAATGTTGCCAAGGTCTTCAAGTCTCACGAAAGGCCTCCTCCTTATTGTGAACCGTCGCTGTGAGGTCTGCCATATCTCTTAATTCATTCACTTTAGAGAACCATAAGGCCAAGGCCGGCGGATTCTCCGATCTCCAGCACAAAGGAATACAGGCTTTTGCCGCATTCAGCAGTTGAATAGTCAAAGAGTTCCTATACTTTTTAATGGATCGCTCCGACAGGTGCAACAAGCAGGCCGCAGGGTTCCCCTCCAGGGAGACACCCGTCAGATGAGAAATTGTTATTTTTTTTATCAAGATCTCTTTTTTTTTTTTTTGGCAAAAATTTCCACAACACCATTATCATCTTGTATTTGTAAATCTCAAGGAGGTTGTTTGGTGTTGGTGTCCCTTGATAATTAAAATTTTTGAAGTGTACCTGTCTACTCACAAACAAACTGTCTTTTTTGAAGAAAAACAAATAGGCAAGTATTTCAGAAAACAAAATAGCAGGGGCGTACCTAGAGCATTTAGCACCCAGGGCCCATCCTATACCTGGCACCCCCGCAACTGTAAAAACACCCACAAAAAACACCCTCCTCTGCCAAGATCAGTGTTTTTTAATTCTGCTTTCTTTTTTAAATGGCGCTGTTGGCTACCGAGTAAACTGTACACTGTGCTGTCGCTTCCAGTTTTCTACATCGGAGACCTGATCAAAAGGCAAATTCGGCTTTGTTCGGGTCTCTGGCCAGCTGGCTGGTGGCTCAAGTCTGCGGGTAGGATGGGAGACCTGGGCGGAGCTGTGGGGGGATGGGGATGTCCCCTCTCACTCCTTGTAATAACAGCCGATGCTGTTCATCCATGGTAGCCAGTGACAATAGACGGGACAGGACAGAGGTCACTCAGGTGTGAGCAGATGCCACATTTTTGAACAGATCGTGCCGCGGTCGGGAAAGTGGAGAGCTGGACTGGAGCTGCTATGAGGGAGACATCAGAGTGAGAAGGGGAGACAGCTGACAATACAAAGTATGGCCCATACTTTGCATTATCTACTATCCTCAGGGACAGATCTGATCCAGATATCCCACTGTATGGCGATCTCTGGATCAGATCTGTCCTTGGGGACAGCATTGGCATTGATGATTTGATTCAGATTTGGGAACTGACCTGCTGACAAGGCATGTTGCTTGCTGGACCGTGGATGGGATCTGATGGCTGCAGGGAAGATGGCAAGATGCTGCTGTGACCTGCTGCTTGCTGGACGGATCTGATGGCTGCAAGATGTGGGTGTAAGTTCTTCCTTTATCAGACCAGCTCATCTACTCTATACCTGGTTTGTGAACACAGCAACACCACCACCCCCCCCCCCCTTATCAGGTAAGCTAACAGCTCAGCTACTATAGGTGGGTGGTGGTCACACAGCAATATACAGCACACACCTGCATTCTGCAACCTGTATACAGCACCCGCTTGGATTCTGCAACCTGTACACAACACACGCCTGGATTCTGCAACCTGTACACAGCACACGCCTGGATTCTGCAACCTGTACATAGCACACGCCTGGATTTTGCAACCTGTACATAGCACACGCCTGGATTCTGCAACCTGTACATAGCACACGCCTGGATTCTGCAACCTGTACATAACACACATCTGGAGTCTGCAACCTGTATATAGCACACGCCTGCATCCTGCAACCTGTATATAGCAAACGCCTGCATTCTGCAACCTGTACATAGCACACGCCTGTATTCTGCAACCTGTACATAGCACACGCTTGTATTCTGAAACCTGTACATAGCACACGCCTGCATCCTCCAACCTGTACATAGCACACGCCTGCATCCTGCAACCTGTACATAGCACACACCTGTATTCTGCAACCTGTATACAGCACACACCTGTATTATGCAACCTGTACATAGCACATGCCTGTATTCTGCAACCTGTACATAGCACATGCCTGTATTCTGCAACCTGTACATAGCAGATGCCTGTATTCTGCAACCTGTACATAGCAGATGCCTGTATTATGCAACCTGTAAATAGCAGATGCCTGTATTCTCTGCAACCTGTACATAGCAGATGCCTGTATTCTGCAGCCCCCCCATTAGGTCAGCTACACTATACCTGGGTGGTGGTGGACACAGCAACCCCCCCCCCTTCTATGACAGACCAGCACAGTAAGGATGGCAGGACAGACACACTCCTCCAGCGTCTTCTCACAACCCACACACCCCCTATCACCAGCTCACCTCGGCTCTCAGCTTCAGCTGGGGAGGTTTAGACTCCAGAAGATGGTGTGGACACAGAGTGTAACAGCAGCCACCCCCGCGCTGAATGATGACACACTTAGCTCGGCTGCTCAGCAGTGGTGAGTGGAGCTAGCAGGTGAAAACAGAAACTAGACCATACTATTTCGGCCGCAGTGCTGGGGGTGTCCCAGCTCACAAAAAACAGAGCAGCCAGAGCCAGGGATTCCCTTCAGGATTCTGTCAGACAGTGTCTGAGTGCAGAGTGAACCCCATAGCAATGCCCCCCAGCCACTTACACCCCCCTCAATGTGTGGCACCTGGGGCGGGACGCCCCCCCCTGCCCCCCGCTTGGTACGCCCCTGCAAAATAGCCATTTATTCTGGGTCATAACAAAATAAAGAGGAAGGCAACGCTGGATACTGGTGAAATTTGCGAAGCCTTTGTACCCCAGGGCAGACATCAATTATTTTACAGTCTAAATTGGTGGCCTGAGGAGTCCTTATAATAGTGAGCACAATCCGGTCCAGGACTACAAGAGATCAGGAACAGTAGCAGATGACATATCTGTCCCCAGGCTACTACATCTTTTGCCAGACTGAACCCAGGCCATCACTCTCTGGTCTTCCTTAGACGCTTCCTTCCAGTCTGTGGTTCTGGTGTGGAGGTGGAGGAGTAGGACCTGGAAGAGGTTCAACTCACAAATGTGTGTTTGTCTTGTGAGTTGGGCCCTCAACCCCTTATTTAGGGCTTGCAAGATGACTTCCTTACATAAGAGGCATTGGCCCTCCTCCATTTCCAGCATTTTGTATGCTGTAATGTAGGCAAAGTCCTTTTCAACACTGCGGGCATTGTGAGGGCATAAGTAGCCTTCAGAAATAGGCCAATTGCTGCCTCCTTCACGTGACTCCTCTTCCTGACACTTTTTTGTGGAAGGGGGAGGGGAGGGACCTCCAATTCTCGCAAGCTACTGGGCCCGGCCACCTCCTGGGCCTGGCCACCTCCTGGATGAAGCTTTACTGTGTATGAAAAAGGGACATTGTTTTAGTTTTTGGTCATCAATCACACACAATTTTCATCTCATGACTGTTGCAAATTGAATGTTAACAAATAGAAAAGACTATCATTCTGGCCCCAGCATTTTTCATTCTTGTCACAATCATTTGTGGCCACTACTGTCTATTGATATGTAAAACACTTAGTGAAATCAGAAATTAGTGATCAAAACTAACATATTTAACATCATTAAATTGACACACAGGAATATTTTGAAGAATGCTATACCTGACTCAAGCTGGGCTTCTCCACATGTTGTTGCCTGGAAGGCCCAGGTTGGCCATTGGAAGCCTCAGCTGGGTGGGAATGAAGCCGGGAGAGTGTGGGCCTGGGTTCAGACCTTCTTGTGCTCCCTATTATAAGTGCTCCTCAGGCCACCAATTAGGGACTTCAAATAGGGGATGTCTGCCGTGGGGATCACCAGCTTCACAAATTCCACCAATTGATCCAGCGCTGCCTTCCTCTTTGCTTTATTGTTAAAAAAGGGGTGGTTTACCTGCCACAGACAGGGCAGCTCCCTGTACATATCAATGAATATGGGCATAAAGTCCTCATCCTTGAATAAATCAATTTTCTCTGCAAGACACAACACAACACAACCCGTAATGTCAGGCGACATTCTCCTAATCTTGACCCGATATAGGCCTCAATCTATAAGCAGTATAGGCCACTAAGGCACCAACTTCAAATTCTACCTTAGTTATAACGATCATTGCTCCTATTACGTCGTCCTCCACTCACAGATCGTATGCTTTATATACACTGCGCATGCATGAAACTCCGCCTGTCCCTGACGTTCTTTCTAGAATATTCCCCACCCCTTCTCTTTCTTCGTAGTGGGAGATGACATGGCGGAGACACAGCAGGTGCTTAATAGCAGTAATGAGGAGGAGGAAAGCCCAGAGCAACAAACATCCCAATCCCTGAGGAGAAGATTTAAGGCCACAAATATGTCCTTTGAAGAGATGGTGGACATATTAAAGAGGGCAGACTATGATGGGAAGTATGGACCGTACCCAAACTCAAATGTGAGAAAAGCCAAGCTGTGAAGAGTCTGCGGTGGAATTTTGGGGTACGACGATCCAAGGAGCAATTGAGGAAATGCTGGTCAGACCTGAATTTAAGGGAGCAGGATCAGTACAGAAGGATCAAGAAAGTTCTTCTAAAAATGAAGTAGTTGTTGTGTGTTCCTATTATTATTATTACTTGCATGCTGCGCCATGTGCTTTTCTTTACTGTTGTACAGTTTAAAATGGCCACTTTCTTGTTCGTGGGCGACACAGTAATCGTTCATAGTAAACATTGTTAGTTTGCCAACTAAATACCATGTTTTTGCCAGATACAGGGTTAACTACATTTGGTCATGATAATTGGTATTTTAAAAAAAGTTTAGGACATTGTTGTCTAGATGTGTTTGAAACTAGAAGGAATAGCAAACTAGATTCAGTGGAATGTAAGGAGAGAACACTCTGTTTACACATCTGAACTCAGGAGCACTAGTGTGGGACACCAGAGCACATGTTTTTATGGTGTCCCACACAGGTGTGTACATGTGTGAAACTTGTCCAAAAAAGGTAAGTATCCCAGCTTGGTTACTTGGTTAAGGGAATTAATCATGTCTTCAACTTGGAACTCTGCCCAAACAGACAATTGTACCCCACTTCCAAGCAATGTTTCATATTCCTATGTCTGGCCTCAAATATTTGTGTGCTAAGTATATCTTTTGTTTCATTCTCATAGGGGAGCAAAGACTCGGGACGTCTCAGCACACCAGGGACCCCCCACCTCTTGAAGAAGGGGAACAAAGTTCACAACCAGAGGATGTGGAGGAAGGAGAGGTGGTCGAGATTGTCACCACAACAGGTGAGTGTCTGATACCCCAGATTCAGATAATAGAGGGTATGCATACATATTTATAATACATAGTGTGTATTTTTTTTTTTAGGTGATGTACAGGTTGTGGAAGAACAATCTCATAATTTCACCAGTGACAGTGCCCAAAGGCTAATCCAAGAGATAATGTGTAGTCGGGATTTAGACTGTATAAAGCAAAAAACAATTGAGATTGAACAAAAACTGAAGAACATGATTGATGTCCTAGGAAGAATCTAAATACCCAAAAAAGTCACCTTTTTGTTTATATCACTAATTTTTTTAACATTTTAAAAGCCAAATTTTGAAGATGCACACAGTGTGTCAACATGTGCTATCTGCCATCAGGGGATTTCAATACGTGTTTTGTGGCTGCAAACCCTTCCTCGAAACTCAAGTAGGAGAGAGGAAGTGGTTGCATCCCCAAAACACGTCCATTGATCCCCCATGATGGGAGAAAGTACATGTTGACATTAGGCATGGGATCAGGAGAGAAATCCCCAGTTTGGCTCCCAAAGTGTGCATCTTCAAAATTTGGCTTTTACAGGGGTCACTTCACCTCATCTGATGAAGACATTTTGGACACTATAATGTCTGATATTGCCTTCAGTGTTTAAATGTTGAACTTTGTAAGTTCCAGAGTTGTGTATGTTATGTTTTGAAACATGTCTGTTTATGTACCCCAAAATTTTTAGAATAAAAAGAAACCAATTGGTGTTTTTACCAAAAATATGTTTTACAACACACATGTACATGTGCATAGAATAAAAGACTTTATACTCAACAATGTGTGGCCTCTTTGTCCCCAGTCACCCACTCTAGATTATTTTGTAAAGGAGCCTACATGCTCAGATTTGACATTTTTACTATTAAAATATTTGAAGAATTTTTTGGGGGTTTGTCCTACTATCTTTTGCAATCTGTCTTTCGTTTTGAATTTTTGCATCCTTGATTTCCTTTTTACATATTCTGTTATATTCTTTGTAACATTTAAATGACTTTAGTGTTCCTTCATTTTTATATTTTTTAAAAGCTCTTTTCTTATAGTTTATAGCTTTTTTAACTTTGGCCGTCAGTCTTTTTGAAGAATTCCAATTTCTGTTATGTGCCCATTGATGCCAATATTCTCTCCCAGTCAAAGTCTTGGAGAGCGGCCCTCATCCTTGGAAATTTTGATCTCTTGAAATTAAGTGTTTTTATCTTCCCCGTATGTGATTTTTGCTTACAGCTAATGAAATCATGTTATGGTCACTTCTACCCAGGTGTTCCTTTATCTGAACATTAGTAATACACTCTGTATGGTTTGAGATTACCAGGTCCAACAGAGCATCATTCCTAGTTGGGGCCTCAATAAACTGGACCATAAAATTGTCCTGTAATAGGTTTATACATTTTTGCCCTTTAACCACTTTCAGACCGGACCATTTTGCTGGTAAATGACCAGAGGTCTTTTTACACTTTGGCACTGCGCTGCTTTAACTGGTAATTGCGCGGTCATGCAATGTTGTACCCAAACAAAATTTGCGTCCTTTTCTTCCCACAAATAGAGCTTTCTTTTGATGGTATTTGATTGCCTCTGCGATTTTTATTTTTTGCGATATAAACGTAAAAAGACCGCAAATTTTGAAAAAAAATGATATTTTCTACTTTTTGTTATTAGAAAAATCCAATAAACTCAATTTTAGTCATACATTTAGGCCAAAATGTATTCAGCCACATGTCTTTGGTAAAAAAAAAGTCAATAATTGTATATTTATTGGTTTGCGCAAAAGTTGTCACATCTACAAACTAAGGTACGTTTTCTGGAATTTACGCAGCTTTTAGTTTACGACTGCCTATCTCATTTCTTGAGGTGCTAAAATGACAGGGCAGTACAAAACCCCCCCAAATGACCCCATTTTGGAAAGTAGACCCCCTAAGGAAATTGATAAGAGGCATGTTGAGCCCATTGAATATTTTATTTTTTTGCCTCAAGCGATTGAATAATGACAAAAAAAAAATTTTTTTTTTTTTTTTACACAAAGTTGTCACTAAATGATATATTGCTCACACATGCTATGGGCGTATGTGAAATGACACCCCAAAATAAATTCTGCTGCTTCTCCTGAGTACGGGGATACCACATATGTGGGACTTTTTGGGAGCCTAGCCGCGTACAGGGCCCCGAAAACCAAGCACCGCCTTCAGGCTTTCTAAGGGCGTCAATTTTTGATTTCACGCCTCACTACCTATTACAGTTTTGAAGGCCATAAAATGCCAAGATGGCACAAAACCCCCACAAATGACCCCATTTTAGAAAGTAGACACCCCAAGCTATTTGCTGAGAGGCATGTTGAGTCCATGGAATATTTTATATTTTGCCACAAGTTGCGGGAAAATTACAAACTTTTTTTTTTTTTTTTTTTTTTTCACAAAGTTGTCACTAAATGATATATTGCTCATGCATGCCATGGGCATATGTGAAATGACACCCCAAAATAAATTCTGCTGCTTCTCCTGAGTACGGGGATACCACATATGTGGGACTTTTTGGGAGCCTAGCCGCGTACGGGGCCCCGAAAACCAAGCACCGCCTTCAGGCTTTCTAAGGGCGTAATTTTTTGAGTTCACTTCTCACTACCTATTACAGTTTTGAAGGCCATAAAATGCCAAGATGGCACAAAACCCCCACAAATGACCCCATTTTAGAAAGTAGACACCCCAAGCTATTTGCTGAGAGGCATGTTGAGTCCATGGAATATTTTATATTTTGCCACAAGTTGCGGGAAAATTACAAACTTTTTTTTTTTTTCACAAAGTTGTCACTAAATGATATATTGCTCACGCATGCCATGGGCATATGTGAAATGACACCCCAAAATAAATTCTGCTGCTTCTCCTGAGTACGGGGATACCACATATGTGGGACTTTTTGGGAGCCTAGCCGCGTACGGGGCCCCAAAAACCAAGCACCGCCTTCAGGCTTTCTAAGGGCGTTACAGTTTTGAAGGCCATAAAATGCCAAGATGGCACAAACCCCCCCCCCCCAAATGACCCCATTTTAGAAAGTAGACACCCCTAAATTTAGGGGTACACTAGTGAAACTAGGTAATAAATGGCGGGTGCCCTGAAACTATAAAAAAATAACTAACCAACCAGCGTCACCTGTAACAGTTATATGGTGATCACTGGTGAAAGGGTTAACTAGGGGGCAATCAGGGGGCTTTATGCGGTAGTATATGGGGGTCCCTGGCGCTATAAAAAGCTGCGGCGAACCTAAATACCTACCTGCCTAACTAGCGTCACCTGTGACACTAATACAGCGATCAGAAAAACGATCGCTTATTAGGCTGGGTTCACACTGGAGCGATGCGGGAACGCCACGAATGCGCGGCGGGTTCCCGCATCGCATGCCTCCCGGCGGCAGTTCACACTGCCCTATGCGAACTGCTGGGAGTGTCAGTGAAATGTTACTGACACCCCCAGATCAGTTCGCATATCGCAGTGCGATCTGCAAACTCGGATCGCATGGTGTGAACACCCATGCGATCCGATTCTGCTGCGGGCCAAAAAAAGGGTCCCGTGCGAATTTGCGGCGGGTGCGGCGGGTGTGGCGGGTGCGGCGGGTGCGGCGAATGGCTGAACTCGAATCGCACAGAGATCGGATGTGATTTGCACTGCAGTGCGGTGCGAATCACATTCGTTCTCATAAACCGCTGCAATGTGAACCCAGCCTTAGTGACACTGGCGACGGGGGGTGATCACGGGGTTAAACCTTTATTGGGGGGGTTAGGGGGGTACATTAGAACTAAAGGGGGCTAACCCTAACTGCCCTAACAGTTATTACAGTCACAAATGACACCAATGCAAAAAAAAAAAAAAAAAAAAAAAAATGACATTGGTGTCACTGTGACTGGGGGGCAGGGGTAATTGGGGGGGTGATCGGGGGGTAAAGGGGGGGTGTGAGTGTGCCTGGCATGTTCTACTGTGTGTGGGATGTGTTGGTGCAACTCACTGATCCGCTCTCCTCCGTGTCGGAACGAAAAATACCGACACGGAGGAGAGAATACATCACTTCCTCTCCTGTGTTTACATTACAGGAGAGGAAGTGATGTCACCGGGGATTTCCATTCGTCGGGAGCGATCGCGAGGGGGTGGCCATGAATGAATGGCCGTCCCCTCGTCCGGGATCGCTCCCGAACGAAAACCGACCGCCGCAGGCACCGGGCGGGGGCCCGATCGGGCCCCCGACCCGCGGGAGGCAAAGGACGTACATGTATGTGCTTATGCCTGCCCGTGCCATTCTGATGACGTACATCGGCGTGCGGCGGTCGGCAAGTGGTTAAATGTCCCAGCGGTACCATTACTCCAGTCAATTTCTGGGTAGTTAAAATCCCCCATTATTATCACCATCCCAGCCCTTTCCATCTGTGCAAGAAGCTGAGTCTCCACCTCCTCATTAAGAGTGGGTGGTCTATAACAAACTCCAATGATTAACTTTGAATCACAATGGGAAAGGATTCTCAAGCTTGCACCATGGGTTTCTCTTTCTCCCCCCCAGAAGATGTCACATTTATTTTTACTGTACAGAGTTTATTACACTCTGCAAAAACTCTTTCTGTTTGGTCGAAGACAGGATGCTTCATGTCCCAGATGTGGAAGGACAGAGGAGGACTTGATCCACATGTTTTGGAGATGTCCTAAGTTATTTCGGTACTGGAGGGAGGTAGTGGAAACTATAGCCCAGGTGTTTGAAGTGTCTATTGACATGGAACCTATGCTATGTGTATTGGGGTGGATAAAGGGAGAGGGCAAGCCAAAAGATACCAATTTAGCAATTCTGAGATGCCTTTTCCAGGCTAGGAAACTCATTGCCCACTCCTCCATCCAGTAAGGAATGGGCACAGAATATGAATGTGGTGATTCTTAAGGAAAGGACGATTTGATAAGATCTGGAAAATGTGGTGTGAGAAAAAGAAGAAAAGTGGAAATACTAATGTATTAAAGTGAAAGGGTTGATAAAATAGATGGAGTGAAATAAGAAACGAATACTGTTGAGAGAGGAATGGAGGGAAAAGTGTTGGGTCTATTGGAATGTATGGAAGTGTGAGATGTGGGATTAGTGAAATAGATATGATTTGGGGTAAGAAATACATATAGAGATTAATGATATTACTCCTATTCTTTTTTTTTTTTTTTCCCCTTTCCTTTTTTTTCTCCCCTCCTCTTTGTTGTTTCCCTCTTCAAAATGTTAATTGTATGAGAGTGATGATTGTTTTGTAAAAGTGAAACGAAATTAATAAAGATTTAAAGTTAAAAAAACGAAAAACTTTGAACTACACACTTCTGTATGCAGTTCCACCCATAATGCTTCAGACTCATCACACTCTCCATCCACCAGGTCCTCGTTAACATTCGCTTTGAGATCACTTCTCACATACAGACAGACCCCTCCACCTTGCCTTTTTTACTCCTGTCTTTCCGAAAGAGTGCATAGCCAGGAATATTAATAGCTCAGTCATGTGAGGAATGAAGCCAAGTTTTGGCAATACCGATTACATCATAGCTCTCCTGATGCACCAGAGCTTCCAACTCACCTATTTTGCTTGGCAGACTTCTGGCATGGATGAAAAAACTTTAATGCATTAAAATATTTTGACCGGTCACATACTATCCTCTTGGGTGTTCCGAGATTGCAACTAGGACTTGCTACTATAATTACCTAGGGGTTTATGTGCTTTGGTTACCCTACCACTAAGGCCCCTAATATTACTCTCTGGAATATGTTCCACGCTGACTATCTCTATCCCTGGACCCCCCCGTCGCCTAGTTTAAAAAACCCTTACTCATATCGCCGACACCACCGCCATCAACGTGATACTATGAAACCCCTTATAGTTAAAATAGTATGACGCCGAATGGGGTGGTGGGAAGATGTGGACATGCTTCCCATCAAATGCCCCTCCACAGTTAGGAAAATCCAACCGCTGGGCAAATTGGGAAGCCACAGTCTGCCATTCCTGTGGCGTTGAAGGAAACTGTGGAGTCAAACAAGAAAAATCAAATTAGTAATTTTACACATAAACATTGCAAGCAGATTAGACACAAACATTCTTGGCTAACATCAGTAAAACTTTTTTTGGAAGGAGTATTTAAAGGCAAAAATATAAGGCCCACTTATCAGATTCCTCAACCCCTCTGATGGCCCCTTGGAAATATTTTGGGGGGGGGGGGCAGGGTATGCTTTGGACAAGTAACCCTCTCCACTAAGTAATGGAGTAACAAAGTAATGTGTGTTATTTGGCCATCCCCTCTTTAATTACACTATTGGCAGCCCACCGGACAGGTAAGAATTGGCATAATACAAAAATAATATACAAGAGTGTACTAAAAAATTCCTATAAATGCCTGCCTAATTAGTACACCACACTGCGCTTTAGGAAACCAATATGCAAGATAAAAGAATAAAATGATATACAGATTGTAATTTTTAAAAAATATACTTTAAAAAATACTCCTTTAAAAATATACTCTATTGGCGTAAAATCTCCTTTCTTTAGCTGCTGCTTTAAAACACAGAAATATAAACAATATACAAAAAAATTGTAACTTTTTAAAGAAGTCCACTTTTTCATATATAGCAGCGCATATACACTCTTAAAAGATTTTTTATATATAAAGTGAGTTCAAAATTTCAATGAACTCACTTTATATATAAAAAATCTTTTAAGAGTGTATATGCGCTGCTATATATGAAAAAGTGGACTTCTTTAAAAAGTTACAATTTTTTTGTATATTGTTTATAATACAAAAATAAAAAAATTGGAAGCACATTTTTAGATTCTGAAATTAGCTATCAAGATAATAGGAGAACAAAACTTTAAACAGTACCATTTGAAAGTATTCAGGCCCTTGCACTACATGCTTTGGTGAATTCATCCATAAATATGAACACAAAAGAGGTAGGTATGGTGTGTATGGGTATGGCAAAGTCAGCAGATAGAGGATTGGTATCAGCTGACTTAGCAGTTGAGGGGGTTCCAAATGATTGTTTGCCACCCCCAAAAAAAGCCTCTGGCTTTCTGCCTGAATTTAGGGACACATATAACATTTGTAAACATTTTAGGGGGTGTTTAGGTTAAATTACTACAATGGAGCTGACTAAATACATTGTTAAGTGACTAAGCTAGTATGGGCCCAGGATAGCATGCTGGGGAGGTTAGTGAAGGCAAATATGCATGAAGGACAAAAAAAGGAGCATTAAAACGTTCCAGCATGCATGAGGATAAAGGGGGCATTCACAGCATATTACAATCATGGTAATTAGGGAATGATGAAAGAAATAAAATACATTATCAAACATTAAATACATAGAATGTGATGTTAAAGGATAAAACTTACCCTAATATAGTCCTTCTGCAGGACCTAAATGATGGCCGAACAGGTCTCTGGGATAATGATTCCCAGAGCCTGGGGGGAGATGCCTGTCGAGAACTTGAGGTCCTGCAGGTTTCTCCCAGTCGCCAAGTACCGCAACGTGGTGACTAGCCTCTAGTCCAGAGTGATGGCTTGCCCCATGCAGTTACACAACCAATGTAGAGGCATTCGTTATTTATTCTAGTGATACCGACGGAAGTTTTTCCTTCTCATGACACCATGAAGGCAAAGCATTTTTTCCTGCCAGTGGCTTCACCGAAGTATGGACAATTTTTTCCTTCCAGAGATACCACTGATGCAGTGGCATTTTCTTACTTCCAGACTCTTTCTTCCAGTAACACCCCTGATACATGGACATTTCAATTATACAACTGACATAGAGGCATTTTTTTCCCTCCAATGACAACATCGATGTAGAGACCTCATTTTCTTCCATTGACACCACCAACACAGGGGCAGTTTTTCCTTCCAGGGACACCCTGGACATAAGGACATTTTAAGCTTCCAGTGACACCAATAATGCAGTGGAATTTTTTACCTACAGTAACCCCACCATTGCAGCAATATTTCTAATTCCAATGACCCCACCAACATGGAGCATATTTGTCTTCCAGTGACCCCACCATTGAGACATTTTCACTTCCGGTGAGACCACTTATGAAGGGGTGTTTTTTTTTTTAATGTCTAGTACCAACATCAAGGCACAAACATTTTTTTTTTCTGTGACACCAATGACACATGGGCATTATATACTTCCAGTTATACCACCGATGCAGGGTCATTTTTTTCTTACAGTGAAATCACTGATGCAGGGGCATTTTTTTCTTCCAGTTATGCCGTGTACACATGACTGGAATTTCCAACAACCAAACCGCGGATTTATTTCCGATGGATGTTGACAGAAACTTGTCTTACATACACACGGTCGCACAAATGTTTTCTGAAATTCCGATCGGCAAGAACGCACTGACGTACAACACTTAGGACGGAACTAGAAAGGGCAGTTCAATAGCCAGTGCGCCACCCTTTGGGGTCCATCTGCTAATCTCGTGTTTGCGATTTTCAGCCTTGTGCTTTTCAGATCATTACTGCTCTTCAGTTTGTGAGTTCGTATCTGTTTTTCAGTGCGTGTAGCCAGTTCGTATCTGTTTTTCAATGCGTTCCTGTCCACTCATTTCTGAGTTTCAGGTCGCTCTTCTCAAGCCTTTCTGATTTTCAGTGCATTCTGTTAGTTCGTTCTGACCAGCCGACTGTTTTGAAGCCATGTTGCAGTTACGTGCTCGTCATAGAGTTCGTGCTATGTGGGGCTTGGCATTGGGGTTCTTACTTTGACCCAAGTCCAGTCCATTAACAGGGCGGGGAGGAGTTTATGGACAAAGAATTGGTTACTCCAGCGTGACCAATTCTCACACATGCATTTGTTGTGGGAGATCTGTGAGAATAATCTTCATGATTTCAAGAATTATCTCTGGATGACGGACCCCATTTTTCACCGTGTGTTGGCTTTGCTGTCCCCTTATATTACAAAGCAGGACACCTTAATGCGGCAAACCATCACTCCCGAGCAGAGGCTCATCGCCACCTTGCGGTACTTGGCGACGGGGAGATGTCTGCAGGACATCAAGTTCTCTACAGGCATCTCCCCCCAGGCTCTGGGAATCATTATTCCAGAGACCTGTTCTGCCATCATTCAGGTCACGCAGAAGGACTATAATAAGGTAAGGTTTCTCTTTTAACATCACATTCTATGTATTTAATGTTTGCTAATGTATTGTATTTATTTCATCATTCCATAATTATCATGATTGTAATATGCTGTGAATGTGCCCTTTGTCCTCATGCATGCTGGACATTTTTAAAGTTCCTTTTTTTGTCCTTCATGCATATTTGCCTTCGCTTACTTCCCCAGCATGCTATCTTGGGCCCATAGACACCTAGACTAGTCACTTAATGTATTTTGTCAGCTCCAGTGTAGTGCTTTACCCTAAACACACCCTAAAATGTATACAAGTGTGATTTTTGTCCTTAAATTCAGGCAGAGTGTAAGAGGCAATTTTTTGGGGTCCCACACTCATTTGGAACCCTCCCTCCAACTGCTTAGTCAACCGATACCAATCCTCTATCTGCTGACTTTGCCAAACCCATACACACTCTTTTGTGGTCAGATTTATGAATGAACTCACCAAAGCATGCAGTGCAAGGGCCTGCCTGAATACTTTCAAATGGTACTGTTTAAAGTTTTGTTCTCCTGTTATCTTGATGGGTAATTGCAGAATGTAAAATTGTGCTTCAATTTGTACAGTGTGTGTTCATATTTTTGTATGACACTTCTTACCTGTCCAGTGGGCTGCCAATAGTGTAAGTAAGGAGGGCCTGGCCAAAGTAACACACATGTATACATTCAGCTCTCAATGAAGTGGAGAGGGTTACCTGCCCAAAACATCTCTCCCCCCCTAAAATTTTAAAATGGGCCATCACAGGGGGTGAGGAATCTGATAAGTGGACCTTATATTTTTGTCTTTAAATATGCCTTAAAATAAATGTCATATTGATGTTGGCCAAAAATGTTTGGTTCTAATCTGCTTGCAATGTTATGTGCAAAAGTACTATTTTTTTTCTTTTTCGACACCACAGTTTCCTTCAATGTCACGGGAATGGCAGACTGTGGCATCCCACTTTGTTCAGCGGTGGGACTTTCCCAACTGCAGAGGGGCAATTGATGGCAAAAAAACATCCACATCGTGCCACCCTCCAACTCAGGGTCATACTATTACAACTGTAAGGGGTTTAAAAGTATAGTGATGTTGGCAGTGGTGTTGGCGACATATGGGTTTCTCTATGTGGACATGGGGAAGAATGGCCGGATGTCGGATGGTGGATCATCACCCAGACCGAGTTCTACAGATGGCTCCAGAATGGTGGCTTGAGCTTGCCACCTGCAGAAGACAATGTGGCTGGTCTTCCGTTCGTCTTTGTCACTCATGAAGCGTTTGGGTTCGGTGAACACCTGATGCGGCCATTCCCCATGAGGACCCTCACCTTGGACCAGAGGGTTTTTAACTACCGGCTGGTCAGAGCCAGAAGAGTGGTGGAGAATGCTTTTGGCATAATGGCCAGCCGGTTCCGCCTATTCCTGACGCCAATTCACATGGCAAAATACAAAATAAACCATATCGTACTTGCATACTGCATTATGCACAACTTTCTAAGGAGAAATGCTTCGAACTATGTGGCCTCAGTTGGGCCTGAGACAGGATTGCCAAATCAGTCAACCCTGACGGCGCTTAAAGCTGGCCGTCCTGGCTTGCCCCCCCCCCCAAAGCACCCACGAAGTCCGTCAAAAATATCTGGAATACTTTGCAGGTAAGGGGGGCATTGATATGCCAGCAAATGTTTGAGAAACATTTTTAAAGTATATATATTGTTTTAAACAAATAATATTTCATTTGATTTACTGCTTGTGTTTCTTTTAGCTGTCTCCTAGGTTCTCCAATGGGCTTTTCTTTTTGCCCATTTTATTCAATAGTGCAAACGTAATTTATTTGATACATGAGGTGACAATCTCTTCTTCAGTTACACACACACACACCTGGATTTTGTTTTAATGTATGTAATGCATTAATGCTGTTGTGAATTCATGAAGAAATACACTGGCAGAGATGAGAGATGTCAGTAGGCCACAAAAAGTGGATGAACTATAATTATGATATTATTGAACTGTTACCCTTTTGGAGACCTTTAAAACAAAATACATAATCTCACACTTTTTGTTTTTCCAAATGTGCAGGGGATTAGTTATCTGTAACTTTTACAAACCCTGTGTTGAAACAAAAGACTGGAACAATGGTAGCTTTTGTCACCAAACAAAAAGATGTTTACTTATTTTGTTGGTTAGATTGAGAAGACCAAACTTGCATAAGTATTTATCACATGGAAATAATCCTTAACTAGAAAACCCCATTGTGCGCAAGTGAAGACAAAATTCAATAGCTGACACCTTGTCCAACAAAACCTATTGTGTGAATTGTAGAGACTTGAAGGGCACAGCTAAGCCATCTAAACATTTATTGGACTGCTCAAAGTTCATCTCAAAACATGGTGTGAGAGGGATATGCAAGTCAGACATATTTTAAAAGTACTTCAAGTCATTCAAATGATATGAGTAGGTCACAAAAGAGATATTATAATTTTAGTATCTAATGATGTAAAGAACTTTGTCATAAAGAAATTATATATGGAAGTGTGATTATAAATAGAAGTGTTTTAGCAACGAATTAGCATTATGAAAAACATATAATCGTGATTATAACTGTATAAGAATTTAACCTATGTCTAGATAAACAAATATTGATTGGATACCCGAATTATACATTATAGATAATAATTGTATGTGATATTGTTTGATATATATCTAACCTGTGTCCTTCCGAAATGGACTAAAGATTTAATAGATATGCATTGATATACATATTGATATATTGATATTGATATTGATGCATTGATATACATATATATAACCATTTTATACAATGGGGATTATTCAAAATTATGTTAAGCGTATTTTATGTTATATCGTTTACTATGATTCCTGAACACTAGCGATATATTCGTTAGAACATATATAAAAACTAATGCATATATAAAAATAAAAATATTAACTAGAAGAGATAAAACACCAAACACATGTGAGACACCTGGTGGTTGAAGGTGCTATTACCTTAAAATCATTTTACTTCTGGGAAAGCTAACCATTACATGTTGCCTGCCAATGAGGAGGGAACACATACCTTCTGGGCAGAACTAAGTATAATTTTATGATCTTTTTGTTTAAGAGGATATTTAAGAAACTAGAAAGAGGCCATAAGGAGGAAGCTTAGGGACCCACCCTGAGAAGGGACACTGGAAGACTCCCAGACAAACTGATACTCATGCACCATGCATGAATACACATTTTTACATTCATGAAGATCCCTGCTCCTTGGAACTCGGAGGTCACACAAAGTATTTCCTCTGTAAGAGAATCCATGTTGAATGCCCTGGCAGCCATCTTAAAAATCTTGGTAACCAACAATCCACACTAATAGCCATATTTGGAATGGGTAAATATTTGTTTATTATATCTTCTATATTCTCTTAAATATTGATGTTTTGAATATTCTATTATTGAAAATCTTCCTCCCGAATCAATAACCGCCTTTTAGATTTTTCTCTAAATTCTATTTTTCATTATAAATTTCTTTTTTTGCATAGTTGCCAATTTTATTGACAAACAAACGTCTAATTTATTTCACATTGTTAACCACTTACTTACCTGCAGTATAGTAACGGTTGGACATGTGAAATACAGACATTCTGTTTAATTGTCAATTATCAAAAGGTTATTGATTCTACCGAGAAGTGATAATGGTGATAATTAAGTCCAAAGTACGACACTCCCATTTTGTGGGTGTTTCCATTAATCGTCAAGGTGTTTATGTGACGCAATCGATATTTTAATTTCATGTAAATATTTGTCTTTTGTCAACCAATAACTATTTTGTATGATCACTTGTCTCCGTGAATACATTTCACATGTATAGACTGTGTCATATAGATTGATTTTGTATCTTAAAAATATCTTCGTTAAAAATTACTTAATAAATATTGTGCGGGAAACTGTCCCTAAAAAGCACTACAATGCTAAATGCTTTTCAGCACCACGAATTATTGTTTTGAGTCCCGAAAATGGCCTGATTGTGGCAAATTTTAGAGCACTGTGGGGGTTATTTACTAAAGGCAAATCCACTTTGCACTGCAAGTGCACTTGAAACTGCACTGATTTGCCTTCAGTAAATAACCCCCAATGTCATTGTAACAACCAACTTACTCCAAAAACTGGTATTGAGCATTGAAAGAAGAAGCCACACATTATTGAGTATAAACATTTTTACTCAAAGCACATTCACATGTGCATTAGAAAAGGGTTTTTGAACAAACCAACATATTTGTTGTATAACACTTTTAGGTTTGACAGTACAAATAATTTTTTTTGGGTTAAACAGGCATGTTTAAAACCATAAAACATACACAACTCAGGAACTTACAAAGTTCAACTTTGACAAAGTGAAGGCAATATCAGACATTAGTATGTCCAAACTGTGTTGATATTGCCTTCATCAGATATTGTGATGTCACCCCTGTAAAAGCCAAATTTTGAAGATGCATACAAATTGCAAGTCAAAATGTGGATTTCCCTCCGGATCCCATGCCTAACGTCAACATGTGCTAGCTCCCATCACCTGGGATCAATGGATGTGTTTCGGGGGTGCAACCTCTTCCTCTCATCTACTTTAGTTGTGAGGAAGGGGTTGCACCCACAAAATGAGTACATTGATATCACGTGATGGCAGATAGCACATGTTGACACACTGTGTAGATCTTCAAAATTTGGCTTTTAAAATACTTTAAAACTTGATTTAAAAGAAAAATTTACACAAAAAAAGGTAAAATTTTTGTGTGTTTTAGATTCTGTCTAAAACATCAATGATGTTATTCATTTGTTTTTTTTGAACATCATTGATGTTTTCCTTTATCAGCTCTAAATCATGATTGCACACCATGATCTCCCTGATGAGGACATGTGCACTTGAACTGGTGAAATGAGATTCTTCTTCCACAACATCCACTTTACCTAAAAATAAAAAAAAACACAACATGTATTATAAATATGCAGGTATACATCTATTACCTGAAGCTGTGGTCTCAGACACTCACCTGTTGTGGTCACTATTTCGCCCACTTCATAAACCTCTCCTTCCTCCACATCCTGAGGTTGTGGTGTGGTGATTTCCCCTTCTTTATGAGGTTGGGGGTCCCTGGTGTCCTCTAATGTCCAGAGTCGTTTCTCCCCTATATAAATAAAAAAATAGGTATACTTTGCACACAGATATTTGAGGACAGAATTAGGAATATGAAACATTGCTTGGAAGCGACGTACAATTGTCTGTTTTGGCAGAGTTCCAAGCTGAAGACTTTATTTTTTCCCTTTCTAAAGCTAGAATACTTACGTGTTTTGTGCAAGTTTCACACATGGAGACACCCCTAGTATCCACTGGAGCACCTGTGTAGGACACCCTAAAAAGGGTGTTCTGGTGTCCCACACTAGTGCTCTTGCATCCAGATGTGTAAACAGCTGCTGAGTGTCCTCTCCTTACACTGAATCAAGTTTCATTCTAGGTACAAACCCATCTAGACAACAAACTTCTTTTAACACAAATAGGCATGAACAAATGTAGTTACCCTGCATCTGCCAAAAACATTGTATTAGTGAGAGAACGAACAATGTTTACTACAAACTTTTACTGTGCCCGCGAACCTGAAACTTGCTGTTTTAAACGTCATTTTAAACTGTACAACAGTAAAGAAAAGCACATGAAGCAGCACAAAAGTAATAATAATAACAGGAACACACGACAAAATACTTACTTTTTTGCAGCACTCTATTCTTTTGTACTGATCCTGCTCCCTCAATTTGAGGTCTGACCATCATTTCCTCAGTTGACCCTTGGAACGCCATACCCCAAAGTTCTTCTGCAGACTTTTCACAACTTTAGCCATGATCTTGGCTTTTCTCACATTTGGGTTTATGTACGGTCCATATTTCCCATCATAGTCAGCCCTCTTCAAGATGTCCATCATCTCCACCATCTCTACAAAGGACATATTTGAGGCCTTACATCTCCTGGATCGGGATGTTTGTGGCTTCGGGCGTTCCTCGTCCTCCTCGTTGCTGTCCTCTTCTGCATACATTTGCTCTTTCTTCACCATGTGCTCTCCCACTGAGCCGAAAGAGAAGGGGCGAGAATATACTAGAAAGAAAGCCAGGGGCAGGCAGCGTTTCATGCATGCACAGTGTATATACAGCATAACATGCGTGCATTGTACGTACGATTTGTGAGCGGAGGACGGAGTAGCATAAGCACTGATCGTGCTAACAAAGGTACCATTTTAACTTAGGGCATCAGTGGCTTATACTACTTATAGAGTGAGGCCTATATTATGAAAAGATTAGGAGGGTTTAGCCTGACAGGGTTTGTCTTGTTTTGTGTTTTACAGATAAAATGGATAGAGTCCATGATCATAACTTCCTCCCCAACTTCAATAAATACAGGAAGCTGCCCTGTCTGTGGCAGGTGAAACACCCTTTTTATAATAATAAAATAAAGAGGAAGGCAGTGCTGGATCAATTACTGTAATTGGTGAAGCCGGTATTTCCCACGGCTACCATTCCCTATTTGAAGTGCAAAATTGGTGGCCCGAGGAGCACATATAATAGGGAGTGCAAAAAGGTCCAGGATTCCATGAGTTCAGGAGCAGCAGCAGAACACATTTATGTCCCCAGGCTCTGGTACTACGACAGACTGCATTTTTTGTCAGACCAGACTGAAATCAAGCCATCACTCTCAACCTTTCCTTCCACTCTTCCTTCCACATCAGATGAGGCTTCCGAAGTCCAACCTGGGCCTTCCACCCAGGAAGATGTGGAGGAGCCCAGCTTGAGCCAGGTATAGCATTGTTCAACATATTTCTTGTCCAAAAATTGAATGATGCTAACTAGATGTTAGTGTTGTTCACTCATTTCGGAATTAACAAAGTGGTTTACATATCAATAGACAATAGTAGCCAAAAATGTTTGGGACAAGAATAAAAAATGCTGGGGTCAGAATGATAGTCTTTTCTATTTGTTAACATTCAATTTGCAACAGTCATGAGCTCTAAGTTCTGTGTGATTGATGACCAAAAAACTAAAACTATGTCCCATTTTCATACACAGGTAAGTCTCAGCCAGGAGGAGGCCGTGGAAAGTCTCAGCCAGGAGGAGGCCGTGGAAAG
Organism: Lithobates pipiens; assembly: GCF_037356315.1. NCBI lineage: Eukaryota > Metazoa > Chordata > Amphibia > Anura > Ranidae > Lithobates > Lithobates pipiens. The sequence goes on from NW_027507789.1 coordinate 74,146,899, forward strand.
TCTCAGCCAGGAGGAGGCTGTGGAAAGTCACAGCCAGGAGGAGGCCGTGGAAAGTCACAGCCAGGAGGAGGCCGTGGAAAGTCACAGTCAGAAGGTGGCCATGCCCAGTAGCCTGACCAAATCCCAGGTTCCTCTCCTCCGCCTTCCAACTAAAAGTACCAGGAAGGGGAGGAAAGTGGAGGAATCAGCGCTTTCTTTGATTCAGCAGGCTACTGCAGCCTATGCCTGCATGGTAGCCAGCAAAATGCAGGAAATGGAGGTGAGCCAACGCCTCATTTGTGAGGAAGTAATCTATCTGGCCCTAAATAAGGGGTTGAGGGGCAAACTCACAAGCAAAATCCACCTGTGTGAGTTAGACCATCCTCCTCCACCTCCTGCCACAACTCCAACACCAGAGCCACAGCGTGGAAGCAAGTGTGTGAGGAAGACAAGAGAGAGAAGGCCTGGGTTCAGTCTGATCTGAGAAAAATGCAGGCTGTTGTAAGACCCCAGCCTTGGGACATATATGTCATCTGCTGCTGCTCCTGAGCTCTCTGAGTCCTGGACCGGATGGTGCTTTCTATTAAATGGGCTCATCAGGCTACCAATTTTGCCTGTCAAATAGTTGATGTGTGCCCTGGGGTACAAAGGCTTTGCCAATTTCACCAGTTTGTCCTTTTTGAACAAAATAAAAAGGGAACGCTGGATAGTTTATTTGTGAGTAGGCAGGTACATTTCTAAAATACAATGTCAAATTAACAAGGGACACCAACACCAACCAATCTCCTTGAGGTTACAAAAATACAAGATAATAATGGTGTTGTGGTAACTTCCCACACAAAACGAGAAAAAATATTATGGAGATCACTAGAAAAAAAAAATCAGGAGATCTTGACCAAAAAACTAAAAGTAGATCACTAGAAAAAAAATATATAAACATTATTATGGAGAAAAAAAAAAGATTCAGGAGATCATGAGAAATAATAAAGAAATCAGATTGTCAAAACTCTGTGTAAATATCAGCAGCAAAACAACATTATTCTAGCATTATAAAGAAGAAGAGAATGCGCTGTATTAAAAGATTAAAAACTTTGCAGCGTGACGAATGTGCTATCGCCATTATGAATACTAGTTTTACCAGACCGAGCACTTCCGTCTCATAATTGATTCAGAGCATGCGTGGAATTTTGTGCATTGGAATTGTCTACACCCGTTCGGAATTTCTGACAATGGATTTTGTTGTCGTAAAATTTTAGATCCAGCTCTCAAATTTTTGTTGTCGGAAATTCCAAAAGAAAATGTCTGATGGAGCCTACACACGGTCGGAATTTCCGACAACAAGCTCACATCGAACATTTGTTGTTGGAAATTCCGATTGTGTGTACGTGGCATTACACCACCAATGCAGCTGTATTTTTACATCCAGTGACACTGCTGACACAGGGATGGTTTTTACTCACACTAACTCCAAGACATCCCTGTTAGCCCCATAATATACTGTGGGAGAGAATCTGCACTGCTATTATAATGTGCATACATATCGGCACTGAACACATCTCTAATAACTATCCCCCACTCCATCTTGGGGGGAGGGTCCAGTTCTTCTTCACTATGGGCACTCAGTGACCTTGCCCTGGCACTGGCACTGACTGTCCTTTTTTTCAATTATTATTAAACATATAAAAACATTCCATTTCAACTGAACCCCATATAAGTATATACAAGCGTATACAAAACATTCATAATGAATATAATGACAAAACATAAAACACAATCAACTTAACCATGGACCTATCTCACAATATACTCCAACATCCCACAATAGGACTAGGAAAAAAAATACATTTAAAAAAAAAAAGGATTTTCCCAAACCCTTTTTATTTAATTTATAAAGAGGAGAAATTCTCAACTTTTACTTGCATCGAGAACTACTCCAATAAAATGCTAGTTACTATATAACATTGCCTTACCATAATCCTCTAATTATAACAGAGTTCTCTTAGTGACATTCTTTCTTATCTAACAAAACATAACGTATCCCATCCCCTTTTATTAACTTATAAACAAAAAAAAAAAAAAACATTTCCCCAACTTTTACCATCTATTGAAAATTCCTCTTTAAAAAGTGCCATTTCTGTGACTGTCCTATTGCTTGTTACACAAGAGACCCATTTAATATTCAGAACATCTAATCTGTCAATACATAGATGACCCTAAGGCTATTATATGGCCGGGGAAGGGTGACAAACCAATGTGCCATTATAGAAATAAATTATCATTCCACTGTAGGGTGAATAAGGAGCATATTATGTTGGAGGAATTTCATCGATGTGACATTTAATACATAATTGACCACAAACCACAGCTATTTAAATTACCAACATTTTGGCTGAAATTAGGTCACAAGTCTGGCCTGTATGATGTCTGCACTATACCCTCACTGAGGTTTAATTAGGCAACCTTTTTTTCACAAAGTTTTTATAAGCATCTGCATGTTTGCCTTGCAATTGTATTCTTTATGTGCTATCAGTGAGCAAGAATGTGTACCACAATCCAGGCGATCCAATATAATAGAGTAGTAGTCACTATATGTTGTGATGCAATTTGCTTGACTTCAGCTTTGCCTCACTTGTTTTAGACCCCTTTCACACTGGGGAGCTTTGCAGGCCCTACTGCGCTAAAAATAGCGCCTGCAAAGTGCCCTAAAAGAGCCGCTCCATTCACTCCAGTGTGAAAGCCCGAGGGCTTTCACAATGGAGAGTGCGCTGGCAGGACGGTAAAAAAAGTCCTGCTAGCAGCATCTTTGGAGCAGTGAATACACACCACTCCTCCACTGCTCCTGCCTATTGAAATCAATGGGGCAGCGAGGCTATACTGCCGGTAGTATTAACCCTTTTTCGGCCACTAGCAGGGGTTAAAAGCAGCCGAATACCTCCACAAATACGACAGTAAAGCACCGCTAAAAATAGCAGAGCTTTACCGCCAACGCCGCCCCCGTCCCAGTGTGAAAGGGGCCTTATGATTGTCTGCTTTGTGACTATGCTTTGCATGCGTATTGTACCAGCATTTATGCTAAAAAAACTGAAATGTCTCGAGATGATGGATACAAAGTGGCTTTTTTTACAAGTTACTACATGATGTTTGAAAAATGACATGTGCGTTTGTGCTTCACTGTTCAATAATATGAGAGTGCTTTTATTCTGGTTGCAGTTTGTCTACACTATATATGTCTGCTTTGCATGTGCTATCAATAAGTGTGAATATACAGCACATCAAGTCTGCTACATCTTCAAATAATGGATGCAAATTGATAACTGTGGAAACATAAGCAATAGCTATGTGCACATTTTGCTTTGTTGGACCCAAGGATATATGCATACTTTATCCTGGTGTACAGAAGAGTCCTATGAGACACCCATTTTGTTTTCATTAATGGTTTGTCTACTGATGAGTTGGGTTTGCTGTGACTATATATGTACATCTTATTTTAATTGTTTTTCTGGGCAGTCCTGGAAATTTGATTCATAACATATCTTGTATAATAAACCTATTGTTTTAAAAAAGATTTATTTTGTTTACTTTCTTCAGGGATGCCGTAACATTTTCTCAAAAAATCATCTTATATATTTACTGCTATCTATATTCATCTAATCTCTGTCCTGGTAGCCTGGGGAGATCTAAAAATGTACAGTTGTTTGTTAATGGCAACTGCAAAAAATTAATGAGATATTCTCTCACTTTTTCTTGTGTTTGTGGTACAGAAAGTGAGGAGAAATACCCCCAATGGAAGCATGGAGAACAAAATAACTGAAAGAAATTCTAAACCATCCCCATTTTAACCAAAAATGTTTGGGCTGGATTTCCACTTGACATGGGCAATTTTGTACTAGATCTAAATGCACATGTTTATTGTAAAATGTAGACAATGATACTTACCCAGTTAGTGCCCAGCTGAAAGAATGGCTTCCAGCTGTCCGGCCGATCCCCATACAGCAAGATGTAACGGGTCACCCAATCGTAATAAGTGTTATAGGTTCCCTGAGTGGCAACTCCCATTATTTTATATTTCCTCTTCAAGTCTATCTGAAGCCAAGGATGTTTATCTCCAGGGGCAGGAGACCACCCACTACTTCCTGTAATGAAAGAAATGTCATTCATTGTATTCATTGATTCTTGTATTCATTTTCTACCTATTTATAATTGGGGGAAATCACAAAACGTAAAGGATGACCAGCCCATCTCAGACATCCATTTGTCTAGTCAAATATCATGCCCATTCCTGACAATTACAGATATCCATACCAGTTGGAATGTTGGAATGTTTTACATCTACTTCAGAGTCTCCTCTTACTTTAATATGCCTACCTAGCTGGGTTTTCTTAGTTTTTTTGGAGATATGTTCTGTAGAATTGCATAACCATATCCCCATAGGAAAACCCCACTAACTTAAAAGCAAATCACAATTTTCAATTTCCAACCATACTTTTTATAACCTAGAATTTCTTTTAACTTACCCAAGGTTAAAAGTCATAATTTTCTAAAAGAAATATTGACCAATTGAGGCATGCAATAGGTGGGGAGGTTCTACTAATTGTTTCCACTAGTGTTTATTGGCTGCTCTGTTTTGTAGGCCGGTCTGATGTGCTTAGTTATTTTGGTGCAAAAGGGTTGAAGCACTACAACTAATAAGTTTTAGCCTCCTGAGAAGTCTGTGCCCACCCTTCATATTAATTTTTATGTCACAATTTTACTGCTGTTTTTAACTTGAGGTAGCAAACTTTAGTCAATGTTTTATATAGCTGTTTTTTTAATGGGTGGTTGGATGCCTGTCATTTATGGAAAGGAAAAGCTTTTATGCCATCAACATGCCATCATCATTTTTACATGTAATGTTGTTTGACAAATGCTATGCAGGAAGATAATTTGCACTAATACAATAAAGCTACAACCTTGCACTTTTTAACAAACTGCATTCTGTGTTACTATTGGGTGAGGCTGTGAGCTTGCTTTTATTATTAATTGGTATGCCTCTTCTCAGCAGTCAGAGTCTAAAAAAAGCAATTAGCAAATCTATTTAAACATGTTAGGTAAAAGTAGAAATGCATGCTTACCAAATAATCTTGCAAAGTTAGCTGTGTACAAAATAGAATATCTTGATGAAGCATCAAATGATGTGAAATAAAGGGGCGATACCAGGTCATTGTAGCACCATTCTGTGAGAAGTAAAATCGATAATGAAACATCTTTTCAGTAATAAGCCCCTCATATACCCATAATACAAAACTGTACAAAACAATGTCAACATTGAAAAGTGCTAAGGAAATGTAAATGACAAAAGGGTTCTCTGATACAGTAACATGTTAATCACTTAAAGCTTATTTAAACCCCAGACAAAAAGTTGAAATATTGCTGTTTATTGGTCCTTAGATATGGTAGTTGTATAATATTTTTTTCCTGCTTTTTCCCTTTATTTTCACCTGGTGATCCTACCAACAATACACTTCTTGTCTCAGGGTGACAACACTCAATCACCTACTGTATCAGGAAAGCAGAAACAGAACAGACTACTGACACATTCCCCTGTCTTTTTTTTCTCAGCATAGATGGGTTCTGTAGTTGTAAGAGCAATGCAACTGATAAGAGTAAAGAACAGGGAATTATCAGCTGACAACATTTCTAGCAGGATCAACAGGCATTTTCACTCTTATTAACCAGCTTCCTGCCCAGGCCATTTTCAGCTTTCAGCGCTGTCACTCTTTGAATGGCAATTGCGCAGTCATGCTACACTGTACCCATATGAAATTTTTATTTTTCTCACACAAATTGAGCTTTTTTTTGGTGGAATTTAATCACTACTGGGGTTTTTATTTTTTGCTAAACAAAGAAAAAAAAAAAAATTTGCAAACAGGTGATTTTTCGCCTATACTGATGTGCACTGATATGCTGCACTGATAGGTACTGGTAGTTGGCACTGATTGGCAGCACTGGTAGGTGGCACTGGTGGGCACTGGTAGGCTCTGATGAGGCGGCAGTGGTTCCCCGTGTGGGGGGCCGATGCCCCATTTACACAAACTGGTAATCTGCTTTTTTTTCTGCTTCTGTTTACATCACGTGATCAGCTGTCACTGGCTGACAGCTGATTACATGGCAAGGGGCCTGGGATCTCATGGACTTGCTAATCACAGAGCGCGTCGCCCACATGGGGGGCGCAAGCAGCATGAGCACTGGAGGATGTACATGGATGCCCTACCGGCAATTCAGGCCCACGATGTAACTGTCTTTCAGCTATAGAGCAGGTGCAAAGAGGTTAAACAGGTGCAACAAAACACTTTTAATTGTATATTTAACAGAGCAAAAGCAACCAAATAACAGAAGTTCATCCTTAGGGTTTACATACCCTTGCAAGGAAGTATGTACAAAATAACTGTTCATTAGACAGGATAGAGTGGGATTAGAACTTCTCTTTTTTTTTTTTGCTCTGTGTCTTTCTGATGTCTTTGTTCTGCTGAGAACATTTCCTGCCAGATAACCAGATCTGAAAGTGAGGGGAAATAGGGATAAAGATAACAGTAAAGACAGTTTCTAACTGTTCCCCACTGGCTTCCATAGTATAAATATACAACCAGGGCAGATTGATATTAAATACTCCTCTTTTCCCTATACCAAAATTTCTAGTATAATGAACATAAATGAATACTTACCACGACCAGTACAATAAATAAAACTCCAGGGTTTAGCAACAGCATAAGTAAACAATGGGGATAATGGTGGCCTACGTATACAATACCTGGGCAACAAAAAGTCAGTTGTTAAAAGAATATAAACACTATTTAGGAAACCTTGGGACTATAGTCCTCTGTCCCTCATGATCTACATAATATTTCCCTTACTTTATAGAATATATTTAAGACACTTTAATTTACCTTTACCAAAAAAACTGCCTATAACGGTAAGGAGCACCTGTAGATAAAAACAATATTGCTATAGGTTTAGACCATTGACATATATCTCCTCCACTATATGGCCCCTCAGCATCGCTGAGCTCAGAGCTCCTGTGACAGGGGAGAGAAGGATGGGATTTGAATTGTCTAGGTGTGGCTTAGCAATGACCTAATAACAAGGCAGGACAGGTTGATGCCATCTCTGGGAGTTTGTCAGCCAGGCCTTTGGTAAACGCTGCAGAGTTTGTTTTTACATCTACATGCGCCCCTTACCTGCATAAGCAGTTTATTCTGTAAAGGTGAACTAACCATTTAAAAGAGAAGTCCAGCCTGAGCGTGTTTGACTGGGCTTCTCCTATGGGTCACAGGAGTGCAATTTGTTTTGCACTCCTGTGACTCATTTTCGGATCGATGCTGCATCCACCTAGGTATATATAAATGGGCAAAAAACAAAACCTTACTTCTCTTTTAAATACTTGGTGATCCTGCCAGTTACTTTCTGTTTTCTGACCATGGAAGCATATTCGTGGACAGTGTGCTTCCTTTCATCATGGTACACAGTGTGCCTGTAGTTCCATAGTCAGCTTGTGACATCACCGGCTGACATGCCTCCCCCCCACTCCTTCCTCGTCCAGCCCTGATCAAACATTAGTTTCTGGCAGCATAGATTCCATTAGAAAGGAAAAAAAACACCCAGCTATATCAAACCCAGCTATCAAAACTAGATTTGCCTTTCTCCCTATATGTCCCTATTGGTTATTCAGCAGCAGACACCTAGATGCCTTTTATCCAACTACACCTCCACCATGCACAAGAAGAATCACAATGGAGGCCTGTGGTCACCAATGGCTTATAATCCACTTTGAAGTAACATTTCACATATACAAATACATAAAACGTTCACATAAACTTTAAACATGCAGACACCCTGCAGCTGACTGTGCCCACAGTATAACTCACCCTTTGCTCCAACCTAAGTACATCATTGCCTTTCCCCACACTATCTAAAATGCTTTACATGACTGTTTAAAAAAAAACAAACACTTTACACTGCATATTTCTCTTTGCTATAGATCAGTGGCTGTATCCTAAAATGTAGAATTTTTAGTACCATTCAAAGATGCAGTAAGCAGTACTAAGCACTTATTAGTCAAGTATCTTGGCCTTGGTTTTACTGTCTGTATGTTCTGAAACCTCTAGAGAAGGACTTCAAAGTCCTTGGCAGGAAGTAGCTATAAACCTTCTCCAGTCCCCTATAGACTGCTGTTTAAAACACATGTAGTGCACCCCCTTAGGTGCCACAAGCTCCAGTTGGCTGGAAAATGTTGAGTCTATCACAAGCAGGGTGAACAGCTGTTCACAATGATACCTGCAAAACAGAACAAGGACAAAAAAAAAAAACACATGCCTATCACTAACTTCACTATCTATTCCAGCCTTTCTCAACCTTTTCAACACAGAGGAACCCTTGACATAGTTCTCCAGTCTCAGGGAACCCCTGCTAAAAATTATAAATCTACAACTCATGATACATTAGTGTGATGGTCAGTGGTAAAAATGGTCCTTACACTTGTGGTCATTGGGAAGAATTATCTCCTTACAGATAGCTAAAAAGATCAATGGTGTCAGTGGGAACTTATCTGAGAGGCAGAAATTGCCCAATGCTGAAGGAACCCCTAGCAACCTCTGGAGGAACCCTAGGGCTCTACTGAACCCTGGTTGAGAATCACTGGACTATTCTGTACAGTCTGTCAGCAGGGGGTTATAAGAAGTTGATCACGCTTGACATCCTCATTGACTCTAGACTCAGAGAAAGACTCTTTTAGGGAGCACATACGGAAGCCTCCTGTACATTTGTCTCAGAGCTTTGCAGTCCTACCCTTGTCTCCCTCACCTCCCATGCCTCCTGGTACAGAGTCAGTCAGTGAAGGTGAATCCATGCACTTAGGCTTCACGCTTCTCTCTGCGGATGAGAGAGCCCTTAGGCTACACACATACACACAGAGATATATATATGCATCTTGTGGCTGCATGCACTGATATTTTTACATCATTATCTTTCCTATAGGTGCTGAGTTTAGGGTGCTCTGAACACCACCCCCAACATAGCATTATCTGAACTTCGAAGCTAGCTATATATGCTGACATCACATAATCTTAGGTATATTATATATATAATATATATATATATATATATATATATATATATATATATATATATATATGTAGGTGCATGCACAGCTATGCATGTGTATGTGTGTATATTTATAAATTTGTCTGTGCATTTGCCATATATAAAACCCATGAAGCCATTTTCCCTTATTCCATAGATATACCCCTCTCTATAGGGGCCATTTTGTCACCCATTGAGCCAGTATAACCGAATGCATCCCCTTTGGTATGTTACTCTATTAATCTTTTATACCTATACAAAAACTCTATTCTATTTTACCTTGTGCTCACCACTCTGGATGAATGTTTTTTGAGTATATATGACTACAATCCTTTTTCCTAAATAGACTAATTATCATTTGTATCCTGTGCCTCCCAGCGGGCTCCCATGCCCTACAGGGTGGGTTATATTTCCTTGGGCCCCCGGCAATCCGACGCCTCTTGGTAAGAATTGAACATTGGGGTATTCACAACAGACACTTTATTTACAAAAAATAATATATATGCATAAAATACTCATATCTGAGTTCACTGTATTTTCTCTACTTTCATAGTTATGTGATAATCATCTTTTAATCATAATCTAACTGTAGAAATTCCCTGAAGAAGTGGCTAATGTAAACCAGCGAAACATGTAGAGCAACCGATATACAGATGGTATGTTCTAGTTGTCATGATCTGGTGCAACTTTAGTATTTTGCCCTGATTATTACTATTTGTTTTAATCTGTAAATCTGTCATTATATGTATTTTTGTAATACATTTCTTTAAATATTTTACTTCTGACTGTTTAGCATCAGTTGATATATGGTACCATTAGAGTCCAACATAGCCTCTTCCTTCCTATCTATACATAATACTAGAGCACACCATTATGAGTACCTCGTAATGCCATTGGCCTTTGCAACGCTCTGGCAGCTTTCCAGGAATTTATCAAAGGTGTCCTCCGAGATTTGTTGCAGCTATGTGTGGTGGTTTATTTCGAAAATATCCTCATATTTTCCAAGTCCCTAGAGAGCGACCACACAGATGTCTATCGTGGTGCTTCAGAAGCTGAGAGAAAGCAATCTCTATTATAAGTTGGAGAAGTGTGAGTTCCATCGTGAACAGGTTAAATTCCTGGGTTATGTAATTTCCACTGCTGGTTTTTAAATGGACCTAGAGAAACTTTCGGCAGTCCTACAGTGAAATGTAACCAAAAAATGTATCGCTGAAATAACATAAAATGTGAACGAGCTAAAATGTGAATCATTCATGAGCCCAATGAATATAGTAGTAAAAGGACCTACTTAGTGACAGCATGCATAATACATGTTATGCTGCCCGGTAGGAAAAAATATTATGTGAAACATATATAGTAAACAGTCAATATGTGAACAAGTGATAAATGTCCAACTGAAGTAAATAGTGTGCAAAATAAGTCCAAATGTTCCGTTGAACCAAACCATAGACAGCCTTCAACCAACAGCCAAAAATTTCAGAAAAGGGTAGACACAGAATAATATACAGTAAATGTGTCGTACAGGCTTGTATAGGTTCCACACGTCACAAGTGATTTGTGTACGCTGGATCATAGATCATACTCAAAGCACCCGATACTCTCTCTGTTAGCCAACTTCTGGAACGATTCACCAGGATGTGGGGCTCCACAACTCACAACGAACTCCCAGCTGTATCTCAAAGGTTCCAATCCAAAATGGCTCCGAAGGGTTCACCATAAAACGGAAAGTATGGACACAATGCCTCGCATAGTGAAATTCCACCATTGAAGGTTTATTTATAAAAAAAATGCGATTTACATAAAAAAATAACATCAAAAATCACGTGATCTAATGAATTTAATAAAAAAAGCAATATGGGGAGCAGGAAACGCTAGCCATACGCGTTTCAACCTCTAAGTCGTCTACTGGGGCAGTCCTACAGTGGCCCTGACCTGTGGTTATGCGTCCCATGTAACATTTTTCTTTACCAATTATTATTGGAAGTTTATCCGTAAGTTCTCGTCCCTGGTCAAACCCCTGACTGATAAGATCAGAAAGGATGGTAACCCACAAAGTTGGTCTCCAAATCAGTGTTCTCTCTCTGAAGTTAGACACCTAGGTTAATTGAGCCTTTCTATATTGTCCGCAGGATTAACCCAGTGGCTTACGCTTTAGACCTTCCTTCTAATATAAGTATCTCAAATTCTTGAGTATTTCATGTCTCCATGTCCTCACACTGTACAGGTTGAGAACCATGAGGTGTAGGAAGTACAGTCCATTGTTGACTCCCGTAGGTTCTGTGGGCGTATACAGTACCTGGTGCATTGGAAAGGGTATGGTCTGGAGGAACGCTCTTGGGTTTCATCCTTGGACGTACATGCCCCTGTCCTCCTCTGCGATTTCCATAGACATTTTCCCCTCAAGCCTGGTAGTCCTCCGAGGGGGGGGGGGGGGGGGTCATTGAGGAGGGGGTACTGTCAGGCTGGGCTTGGCCCTTCCTTTTCTGAGCTGGCCGCTCAGCTGTCAGTTAATTGCCAGCTCCTATCTCTCCACAGTGACTGACCTATTGATGATTTCCTGCGCGTCAGTCCTGCTTACTTAAGCCATCCAGCCCACATGATCTCTGCCTTCACCTGGTCAACATCACAGAAACTTTCTCCTGCTATTGTAACTGCCCCTGATTATGTGCTTGGCGTAGAATGTCCTCCTTCTGGCTAAAGCTAACCAGACAGCACACTACATCTCTCGGGGGGGTCAGTGACTCACCCCTTAGGCCTGAGTACCCTGTGACACCTCTCCATCTCTATAGGCGCATCCTCGGGTCATCCCAGGAGGGTGTTGCAGATCGCCCATATTCTTTGCTGTAGTTGGGGGCCTTCCACTGGCTAAATCTTAAGTTACGTCTCCCCCCGTTTATCTAAGTCTTCCAGATGCCTGTGCATGTCTAGCAAGATTTTCTCATGGGCGCTGGATACCTGTTGTACTTGCTGTATGGCCGCTCTGTGTGAAATGGCCGCAGCTTCCACTTGGTCCAGCCTGGATGCCACCACTCTGATCTCAGTTTCAAGTTCAGAGATCGCTGCGGATAGAGTAGATTTGATATCCATAGCAACCAGCTGCAGGTCCGCTAAGCTGAGGAGCAGAGAGGGCTGAGAAACATGAACAGGAGTTCCTGTGTGTCCCAGGGAATCGATCTACCCGCTCTGGGTAGTCACTTCCGAGGCCTGAGGGGAGGCCTGCAGCTCTGCTTGCTGTGTCCTGAAAAGCTCAGGAATGGTCCGGCTCAGTTGTGTGCTCGGGTCCAAATGTGAGCGGGTGGTTGGAGTATTTCTCCCGGTCACCTGATTGGAGGCCCTTCAGCCTATTAAAAGCTCTTGCTGAAGCCCTGGTCGCCGGAGCTCTTCTCCTAAGCGGCCATCGCGGTCTGGTGCCAAGCCACGCCCCATCACACCACAGACTTTACACCCGCTCAATTCCTACTACATTACACCTCCATTCCTAGGTAGCCTACAAAAGATCCCTCGTACTCCACCTCATTAATGAGGCAGATCAATGTATCCTGGTACACTGGAAAGCATCATACACCAAGCCAGAAACAATCCATCTAAATACAGGGAAACCTGGGCATGCTGGTCTCATGTTAGAGAATCATTGGAAACGACCACTTTAAATACTACTTTATCTTCCACCTCTGAGAGCAAACCATAGCTTGCCTTGATAGACATGCCATAGACCTTTGCCTCCCCTCCTCTCCCTCCCGCCCCACTCTACCATTAATAACTTTGCTCATACCCAGCGTGCTGAACAACTTTATTATCAACCTTCTAAACAAAGGATCTCTATACAGATAGGCACACACCTCTGGAGGGCCCTTGGAGACAGACTCCACCTCCTAAACCTAGGCCTTTTAAAGCCTAGGATCCGTCTACCTATGGAATGGGCTCATCCACACGATACAACGTACTGACTGTGCTTGTACCATTGTTACACTTACATACACCCCCTGGTCACAGAATCCTTTAGGGGTGACTGGGAGCAGTGATGATACTGTTGATGTACGTCTATACCTCACGCAGAGCCCACCACACCTGCATACCCCTACTTACCGATACAGAGTACTACAGAATATGTCTATCATGTAAGAATATGCATATCAATCTTGTCCATGATCCCCACAAAGAGGTACAAAGAGGTCGTCCTATAGCGATCCCATTATTTTTCACAACGTACATCTTACATTGGCTGTTTGATGACTCTGTATTGTACGATACTGATTACTGTAAACCTGTACAATTTCAATAAAATCTCTTTTTAAAAAAAAATATACACTAATTAGGATTATTTTTACTGAAGGTATGTAGCCGTATAAATGTTGGCCAAAATTTATGAAGAAAAATTGCTTTTTTTGCAAAATTTTATGAAAGAAACAAAGAAAAGGGCATTTTTCAACAAATTTTCAGTCTTTTTTTTATTTATAGCACAAAAAATAAAAAAACTCTCTACTGATTAAATACCACTAAAAGAAAGCTCTATTTGTGTGAATAAAGGATGCAAATTTTATTTTGGTACAGTGTTTTATGAATGAGTAATTGTTATTCAAAGTATGAAAGTATGAAAGCTGAAAATTGGTTAGGAAGGGGGTGAAAGTGCCCTGTAGGCAAGTGGTTAAAGACCATGTAAGATGTACTTATGATAGATATGGCAGCGAGGCAGAAAAATGTCATCATAATGGGAGACTTCAATTGTCCCGATATTGACTGGACAGAGGGGACAGCGCAATCATTAAAAGCCCATCATTTCATGAATGTCTTACAGGACAACTTTATGTCCCAATTGGTGGATTCCCCAATTAGAAAGAATCTACTATTAATTACAAACGATCCTAGTCTGATCTCAGATGTGGAAATACGGGACAACTTGGGATCTAGCAATCAAAGGATGATCACATTTAATGTAAAACATAGAAAAAGGGGAGGCACGAGGGTAGCACAAGAACACAAAATTTCTAGCTAACAATTTTTTCTGAACCATGGTCATTACTACATTACTACATGACCAGCAATAGGGACCAAATCCTAGATTCATTGAACATGGCAGACAAATGGGAATGCTTTAGGAGCATATTAAATCAAAGGTGTCACACAGTGCATTGCAATAGGCAATTAATATAGAATAGTGAAGGTAAAACCGGGTGGCTAAACTGTAATGTAAAAAGCCTCATTAGAGAGAAAAAAATGGCCTTTAAACAATAAAGGGGATGGGTCACCTCCAGCATTCCAACACTATAAGGAATGCAATAAGAAATGTAAGAACGCAATCAGGTTGGTCAAAAAAAAAAGACTATGAGAAACATATAGTGGAAGAGAGTAAAAAAAAATCCAAAGAAATTTTTAGGAAACATTAATAGAAAAAAGGCAAAATCAGAGCACATTGCCCACATAAAAGACGAGGATGCACTAATGCCTTCTCCTCAGTCTTTACGCAGGAAAAGGAGTATACCGACTGTGACCGTACTGTTAGTGAAACATCACAGGGCATACCCTTGTGGCTAACAGAGGTCGGAGTGAAGGAAAGACTAGATAAACTTAATACAAATAAATCACCAAGACCAGATGGCTTACACCCGAGAGTCCTCAGAACTCAGACAGTTTATAGCCAAACCATTGTTCCTAATCTTTGTGGACAGCATACCGACAGGATTTGTACCAGCTGATTGAAGAAAAGCCAATGTGGTACCAATAGTCAAAAAAGGACAGACAAATCCCTGGAAACTGCAGGCCAGTCATCCTAACATCAATCGTTGGTAAATTATTGGAGGGGACTATAAGGGACTATATCCAAAAATTGTGTATCTAACAACCAGCACCACCCCAATTCTAGCTAAAGTTCTAAGTGCAAAATTATAAATACCAAACACTGTGCATAAAATATATCAAAAATATCGCAGCTACTGTATACTCTCAGTGAATTCACTTAACAAAAAATTAGGGATGCACCAAATTTTGTCCGCAAATGGCCTTTTCGGCTATTTGCTGAAAGAGAAAAATGGCTGCTCTCTGACCATCTCCTGTACCATGTCCCCAGCCTCTGACCATCTCCTGTACCATGTCCGCAGTCTCTGACCATCTCGTGTACCATGTCCTAGGTCTCTGACCATCTCCTGTACCATCTCTGCAGTATATATATATATATATATATATATATATTCACTTTTGATTCACATTTTTTTTTTTCTGGCACGTAATTTGCCACTCCAAGTCTGATGCAGGAGTCCAGATGGTCATCTGTCAATCTGCTTCTGTATTTGTTTTTAATAAAGTTCATGCATGAAAATGTTGACTCTCAGAGGGATGTGGAGGTGTCACGTCACATTCGGCTAGCCATCACATTTTGCTACCCGCTGAAGTGTGCATGCTCTACGCTGCCATATGCGCTCCAACACAGGGTCCTTCGCGGGCTCGCTTCACTTGCCGCGATTCGGGCACGGCCTCGCTTCGCTCGGAATAATTATGATCTAACTCTGTGTCCACTTGGATGGTGGGTCTGGAACCTGGACTCAGGGGTGGAACGCATACAGCGGCGTCGTGCATGCGCAGTCTAGCGGGTAGCCAAATGTGATGGGTCGCCCTATGTGACGAAACAGAGGCAAAGAAGGCCTTTACTTGTAGAGCAACAGATATCAAAAGAGGATACTTTTCCTTTGGAATTGTAGGCCAGACATTTATTGGATTGGCAACACTTTTCACAGTTTCAAAGCAGTAGTAAACCCGCTGACTTTTTTTTTCTTTTTTTACACCTGTAAGGGAAAAGGTATAATAAGCTAGTATGCACCGCATACTAGCTCATTCTGAAATACTTACCTTAAAACGACGCGTCGGTATCTCACCCGGTCCATGCTGAGGGAGCTGACATTTTCCCTCGGCGTGTCTTCCGGGTATCCTGGCTCTGGCGCTGTGAGTAGCCAGAGCCGCAATGTCGTCACTCCCGTGCATGCGCGCGGGAGACTTCTTTCTGGCAAGGTCCGGCGTCTGCCTGACTTTCAGCTGAGAAACCCCAGAGCGCATGCGCCGCTGAAGTCAGCGACTCATTGCAAGGGGAATATCTCCTAAACCAGGGATATGCAATTAGTGGACCTCAGGCTGTTGCAGAACTACAAATCCCATGAGGCATAGCAAGACTCTGACAACCACAAGCATGGCACCCAGAGGCAGAGGCATGATGGGACTTGTAGTTTTGCAACAGCTGGGGGTCCGCTAATTGCATATCCCTGTCCTAAACCGTACAGATTTAGAAGATATTCTTTTTACCTACAGGTAAGCCTCATTATAGGCATACCTGTAGGTAAAAGTTACAAAAATGACTTTACTACCGCTTTAAGTAATTTCTTAGTGAAATAAGTTCAAGTAGCTCAACAGTAGATCGATCTTTGTAAAATAATTTTTCAATTGGAGTAGATAACTCTTCAGCATGTACATTACAAAAAGAAATTGTACAAATTGACAAGGGGGTTTAATGCACCTGAAATCACTGAAACGTTTTTCAAATTCCTCCTTAACTACTTCCCGACCGCCGGCCGTCAAATGACGGCCAGGCGGCGGACCTATTGTGGCGGGAGAGAGTCATATGACGTCCTCCCGTTTAAACAGGGAATGCGCGCGATTGTGCGCGCGCATCCCTGTTTCTTCGGTGGCGGCGTGTCACGGAGACACCGCTCGCACCGAAGGGGGTGAACAGCCATTGGCTGTGGCTGTTTACCACGTGATCGGCCGTGATGAAGTCACGGCCGATCACAGATGGTCACACCCCCACTGTGCATGGCGCATGCGCGCGATCGCGAGCGGGTTCTCCTCCCACACCAATCGTGTGTGAGGAGGAGATTGCGGTAACATCTCGTTACCGCTTACAGTGTACACCAATCACACTGATTGCTCCACCCCCAATAAAGAGGACATGTCACCACCCCTCATAGTACCTGTCACTCACAGTCCATCAGAGTACCTGTCATAGTCCATCAGAGTACTTGAGTACCTGTCACAGTCCATCAGAGTATCCGAGTACCTGTCACAGTCCATCAGAGTACTTGAGTACCTGTCACAGTCCATCAGAGTACTTGAGTACCTGTCATGGCCCATCAGAGTACCCGAGTACCCGTCACGGCCCATCAGAGTACCCGAGTGCTGTCACGGTCCATCAGAGTACCTGAGTACCTGTCACGGCCCATCAGAGTACCCGAGTACCTGTTACGGCCTATCCCAGTACCCGAGTACCTGTCACAGCCCATCAAAGTACCCGAGTACCTGTCACAGCCCATCCGAGTACCCGAGTACCTGTCACAGCCCATCCGAGTACCCGAGTACCTGTCCCAGTCCATCTGAGTACCCGAGTACCTGTCACAGTTCATCTGAGTACCCGAGTACCTGTCCCAGTCCATCTGAGTACCCGAGTACCAGTTACAGTTCATCTGAGTACCTGTCACAGTTCATCTGAGTACCTGTCACAGTTCATCTGAGTACCCGAGTACCTGTCCCAGTGCATCTGAGTACCCGAGTACCTGTTACAGTTCATCTGAGTACCTGTCACAGTTCATCTGAGTACCCGAGTACCTTTCACAGTCCATATGAGTACCTGAGTACCTATCACCGCCCTTCAAAGTACCCAAATACCAGTCACCAGGCCATCAGAGAACCTGTCACCAGGCCATCAGAGTACCCGAGTACCTATGACCAGGCCATCAGAGTACTCAAGTACCTGTCACCAGGCCATCAGAGTACCTATCTGCAGCCCATCAGAGTACCCAAATACCTATTTGCAGCCCATGCCTCATAGACTATATGTTGGGGTGTTTGCTTTTCAAAATGGGGTCATTTTGTGGGTAATTGCACTGTCCTGGTGCTCCAGGACCTTCAAAAGTGTGATAGGTAGGAATGAAATGAGATGTGTCATTTATGCTCCTAGAATGCCTGAAGGTACTACTTCAATGTTCGGCCTCTCTATGTGACCAGGCTGTTTAAAGCCCTACACATGTGGTATCGCCATACTTGGGAGGAGTAGCAGAATGTGTTTTGGGGTGTATTTTTTGCTGTATACATGCTATGTGTTAGAAATATCTTATAAATTGACAACTTTGTGTAAAAAAAAAAATGCGTTTTCATTTTTTTTCCACATATTCCAAAAACTTCTGGAAAAAAATGAACCGTTCAAAAGACTCAATATGCCTCACAGATTATACATTGGGGTATGTGCTTTCCAAAATAGGGTCATTTTATGGGAAATTCCATTGTCCTGGTACTCCTTCAAAAGTGTAATAGGTGGTTGAGAAATGAGATACGTAATTTTTGCTCGTAGAACGTCTGAAGGTACTACTTCAATGTTGGTGTTCTGTATGTGGCCAGGCCGTGTAAAAGTCTCACACATGTGGTATTGCCATACTCAGGAAGAGTAGCAGAATGTATTTTGGGGTGTAATTTATTGTATGCATATGCTGTGTGTGAGAAATAACCTGATAATATGACAATTTTGTAAAAAAAAAAAAATAATAATAATAAAAAAAATCTTCATTTTGCAAAGAATTGTGGGAAAAAATGACAACTTAAAAAAACTCACCATGCTACTTAATACCTTGGAATGTCTACTTTCTAAAAAGGGGTCATTTGGGGGGTATTTGTACTTTCCTGACTTGTTAGTGTCTCAAGAAATGAGATACACCTGATGTACTGAAGGTCTGATCAGATGTGATCAATTTTCAGTGATTGCCACCATAGTTTGTTGCCACCATAGTTTGTAGACTCTATAACTTTCACAAAGACCAAATAATATACACTAATGTGGGTTATTTTTACCAAAGATATGTAGCAGTATAAATTTTGGCCAAAATTTATGAAGAAAAATGACTAATTAGCAAAAATTTATGACAGAAACAAAGAAAAAGGAATTTTTTTCACAAAATTTACATTTTTATTTATAGCACAAAAAATAAAAAAACCCACTAGTGATTAAGTACCACTAAAAGAAAGCTCTATTTGTGTGGAAAAAAGGACGCAAGTTTCATATGGGTACAGTGTTGCATGACTGAGTAATTGTCATTCAAACTATGAGAGCGCTGAAAGCTGAAAATTGGTCTGGTCAGAAAGGGGGTGTAAGTGCACTGTATTGAGGTGGTTAAGTGGAGAAATTACATTCCGAAAATTCTCCCCCTCATAGGGTACTGCGGATTTCTCAATGTGCTCTTTTCAATTTGGTAAGTGATTCAAATCTCCCTTTCTCAAATTATTCTCCCACAGGCCAAGTTTGTCTGGAAAAGTTTTTACCTCAGAATTCATGCACAGAATATGTTTATTTCTGCCTTGAAGTTTCAGATTTAAATCATTAGGTTTTTCGGTGACATCTACCAAAAAGGCAAAGTCTTGGAGCCAATTAGCATCTTCCAGCATCACTACAAATGTTTCTTCATTACGTTCTTTTAGAAAAGTTGCTATGGCTGGTAGAAGCTGCTTGAAGCGATATAAGAATTTTCCTTTGCCAACGCACCTCAGTGTGGAAGGGAAGCTCGCCGTATTCCATTTCAAGCTCTCCAATCAACTCCCTAGCCAACCTTCTTTGAAGGGAGTGGAACCGGATTCACGTTCAAAAACTTCCCACAAAGTGCTTCCTAGTGCTGGACACAATGATAGAAAAAAATAGGATTTTTTGTACTCACCGTAAAATCCTTTTCTCTGTAATTCACTGACTGACAAAGCTTTCTCTCTTTAGACCATTGGGTTGTTAAGCCACCTTCAGAAGAGGACTAGGCATTACATGTTAACATGTGATAATAAAACCAGAACTTTCTAGTTCTGCCCAAGGGCCGATCCCTTAGGTAACAACCCTTCAGCATGCTACTGCAGCCTCAGTATGTCAACAAGCAGTATAACATTAAGAAAAATATGAGGGGCGGCTGCTGTGTCAGTCCGTGAATTACAGAGAAAAGGATTTTACGGTGAGTTCAAAAAATCTTATTTTCTCTTATATTCACAGACTGACGCAGCTTTCTCTCTTTAGACCACTGGGACGTCCCCAAGCAGTGCCAAAACGAGGGGTGGGAAAACAGCATAAAACTTCATCCACCATGGCATGTGGGAGCTAATACAAACTTCACCCAAAAAAAAACTAGTGTGTGGAAAAAAAACACCACAAAAAAAAAACAGGGTGCTCCTCAATGGAGAAGCACTACCCTCAAACCGCACCAAAGACTGCGGTAATGAATGCAACAGTGCATTAACTTAAAGGTACTGCGTTTTTACCCCAAAAAACAGGAAAAAAGGAAAAAAATTGCATATGCAATTACAACTATACAGCCGCCTGCAAAACTTTGCGGCCAAAACAGGCATCACCCGATGCACTGACATCTACCTTGCAGAACTTTGTAAACGTGTGGACAGACAACCAGACCACCGCTTTACACGCTTGAGCGACAGACGCTTGACGATGGAAGGCCCAAGACGTTCTGATTGCCCTTGTGGAGTGGGCGTGACCGGAAAGGGGGGCACCTGCCCCTTTAAGGCGTAGGCCTGTACTACAATATGTCTGATCCACCTGGAAATGGTGGCCGACGAGACCGCCATGCCTTTCTTTGGACCACGCACCAAAACAAACAGTGAATCTGACTTCCGGAAGGGAGCCATGGCAGACAAATACACCTTCAGAACCCAAACAACGTCCAGAGCATGAAGGGCCACATCCTTAGGATGTGTCGGCTTAGGACACAGAGATGGTAACACAACATCCTCATTGATGTGAAATGCCGAGACTACCCTCGGCAGAAAAGAAAGTTGCGGACGCAACACCACATTATCTTTGTGGATAACCAGATAGGGCGACTTGCAGGACAAGGCTGCCAGTTCTAAAACCCTCCTGGTCGATGTGATGGCCACTAGAATGACCACTTTCTGGGAAAGAGTCAACAGGGGAAACTCTCTTATATTTTCAAATGGCGTTTTTTGAAGCGCCGATAATACCAGGTTCAGATCCCATGGGGGTAACAGTGGACGCACCAGAGGGACTACATGTTGCGCCCCTTGAGCAAAAGTACTCACTGGAGAGTGAGATGCCAGAGGTTGCTGAAAAAGGACAGCCAAAGCTAAAATTGGTCCTTTAATGGTGCTTAACACCAATTTCTGGTCCTCTCCTTGCTGAAGAAACAGCAGGATCCTGGATATAGAAAAGGAGCGCGGATGCCATCCTTCCTCCTTACACATGGAGATGTAGGCTTTCCAGGTACGAAGATATATCTTCAGAGAAGAAGATTTCCGTGCTCTCAACATAGTTGGGATCACCGAGTCTGACAGACCCCAGTTCCTCAGCACCTGGCTCTCAATAGCCATGCCGTTAAAGCCAGCGATGGTAAAGCAGGATGGAGAATCTGACCTCCAGACAGAAGGTCCTCTCTCGACGGCAGTCGCCATGAAGCGTCTGCCACCAGGCGCACTAGGTCTGCGTACCAGGGACGCTGAGGCCAATCTGGGGCAACCAGTATTACTGGGATCTCCTCGGCTTCCACTCTGCGAAGCAGACGTGGTAACAGTTTCAGTGGAGGAAAGGCGTAGATCAGCTGGTACTGATCCCACGGAGCCACTAGCCCGTCTGAAGCATCTGCCCACAGATCTCTTGTCCTGGACACGAATCTCGGCACCTTCCAATTGAGATGGGAGGCCAGAAGATCCACGTCTGCTGTGCCCCACCGCAGGCACAGTAGCCTGAACACCTCCGGATGCAACGCCCATTATCCTGGGTCCAGCACCTGATGACTTAGATAGTCTGCCTGCCAGTTCTCCACACCCGGGATGTAAAAGACCGACAGGGCCAGTACATGTCGCTCTGACCACCTAAGTATGTGAGCGACCTCCCGTGCGGTGGCCGAGCTTCCTGTACCTCATTGGTGATTGACGTATGCCACAGCAGTGGCGTTGTCCTGGATCCTGATCGGACACCCTTGCAGTCTCATTGACCATGTGGAGAGGCATAGACTGATCGCTCTCAGTTCAAGCAGATTGATCGGCAACTTGGATTCCTCCGTCGACCAGAAGCCCTGAGTCGACTGAACTCCCAATACTCCACCCCAGCCGAATAGGCTGGCGTCCGTTGTGATCACCGTCCATTTCAGAGGTAGGAATGACTTCCCAGACTGAAGCGCCGGGGACCTCAGCCACCAGATCAGGGAACACCTGACTAACTGGCTCACCTGGATCAGTCGAAACAGGGACAACGGAGATTTGGACTCGCATGCAGAAGTTCAGCGATGACCACATGCGGTTCATCAGTATTTTTACCGTGGTTCTGAGAGTCTGAAGCTTGTCTGAAGAGAGAAACACTCTCGCTTCCCTGGAGTCCAGCAGCAAACCTAGGTACTCCAAACGCTGAGTTGGTACTATCACCGACTTTTTTAGGTTCAACAGCCACTCAAATTCTTGCAGGGTCTGCATGGTGATCGCCACATCCTCTTCTAACTCTGAGGTGAAAGAAGCTCTCAGGAAGAGATTGTCTAGGTAACCCACAATCGCAATCCCACGTTGCCGTAGCAACGCCAACACAGGAGTCAATACCTTGGTAAAGACCCAGGGGGGGGGGGGGGGGGCTGATACCAAACCACAAGGGAGAGCCACAAACTGGTAGTGGGCTTCCCCGACTGCAATCGCAGAAACCTTTGATGCTGGAGACATATAGGTATGTGCAGGTATGCATCCTGGATGTCTAAGGACGCCAGGGAGTCCCCTTGATGGAGTGCAGCGACTACTGAGCGAACTGATTCCATTCTGAACCTCTGCACTTTCACAAAGTGATTGAGGGCTTTTAGATCGTACCCCTTCCTTCTTGGGACAGGATTGAGTAGAACCCCTGGAAACGTTCCGATTCCAGAAACAGGTACAATCACTCCGCAATTCAGCAGGTCCCTTACTGCACCCAAGAGGGCCTCCCGGTGAGCCGGGAGAACGGGTATGCTGGAGGGGAAGAATCTGTTTGCGGCCAAGATAGAGAGGAACTCTATCTTGTAGCTGTAGGAATCAGATCACAGACCCATTGGTCAGACAGTCGAGAGGACCACTGGGCTGCAAACTCCCAAAGGCGACCCCCCCACCTGAGTCATGGGTGGGGGCAAACTTTATGCAGTAGCACTTTTGTTCGCAGGCTTGTTAGGCTTGCGGTTCCAGGGACGGTTCTGTCCCTCCGTAGTCGTCCTGTTGGGCTGGGGACGTTTAGCCGAAGCTCCGGGTGGACAAAAAAGCCGTTTGTGAGTGGAAAAAGAGGGCCCTTGCCTACGGCGTGGCACCGTAGCCTTCCTGGCTTGTGGGAGTAGAGTACTCTTACCACCTGTGGCTTTCTTAATAATGTCATCCAAAGAGGCTCCAAAGAGCCGGTTGCCAAGAAAGGGGAGATCCACAACCAAATCAGGTGCCTCAGCACCACTGCTGACACTGAAGCCCTGGATAACAGGGGGAGGGTATCCGGGGGTCGCATCACAAACGCACTTAAGGCAATGCACTAGTTGGTCTGCTAGTTCCACGCAAACAGGAAAAGCCTGCTGTTCTCCCAATTCATGGTGCAACCGTTTTTCCCACTCAGTTAGTGTCTGCGACACAAGTGCGGATGCCAGTACTGGTCACATGGTTGACCCCACAACCGTAAACAAGGAATGAGTTACTGCCTTGGCCTTCCTGTCCGTGGGATCCTTAAATGCAGGAGTCCCCTCTACCAGGATCATGGTAACTTTGTTTAACATGGATACTGGGGGGTCCACGACCGGAGGAGCTGACCACTTTTCGTGAAGGCTCTCTTCAAAGGGGCAACACACCGCCATGTATTTGGGGACCGAAAAGGTCAGTTGCGGTCGACCCCATTCCTCGTAAATGAACTTGTCAAAATAAGTCAAATACGGGAACACCTTAGGTCAGGGGTGCCCAACCAGTGGCCCGGGGGCCACATGTGGCCCGCGGAGCCCTCTGATGTGGCCCGCGACCTCCTGCTCTGGGATGGTGATTTGACAAGCCCAGATTGCAGGTTGCCTACCCGCCATGCCAGAGCATTAGTGTTGTGAATGAAGCCAGCGGTAAAGAAAGCAAGCAGCTGCGGAGCAGAGCCGCATAAGCCAATACTTCCTGTATAGCATGGGCTCCTGTCATAGGTGGAGTGATACCAAATGCACTCTGCCTGGGACAGCAAGTTTATTACTAAAATCAGTGTATATATGGACATATCTGTTCTGCAGTGGTTACTGGGCTGCTTTCAAACTGATCCACTTTCAGAAAGTGCACCACACCTGCAGAAAATAATAGAATTCTATGGCAAAGTACAGCTAACCTGCAGGAAAGCCACAGGTACGCTGCATCCACTGAGTGAGTAGACCACAGACCATCAGTGCAAAAGTAGCCTTGGGCTTCTTTAACATGATCTGTCTGACCCAATCGGAAGTTCCATTCACCTCTATGGAGCAGCAGATGTAAACAGACTTGTGTCCCTTTACACCTGCCTATTTCCAAGCTGATCGGCTAAAAAAACAGAAGTGGTTCTGTTCCCTTCCATTTGATCAGATGAGAGGGCCCATAGAGTAGAATGGGCTGTGTCTGTGTCCGTTTTGCATACGCAGAGTGGACGCGGACCTGTCATCTGCTCATTGTGGCCCATGACTGGTTACGAAGTCACTTAAGTGGCCCTCGCTCTTCAAAAGGTTGGGCACCCCTGCCTTAGGTGAATGGCTGGCTTACGGGACCCAAAAGGGACCGCTACATCAGCAGAGGGATCTGCTGGCTCCTGAATCTTCAGGGTATCATGCACAGCTGTGATAAGTTCTTCACAAGCGATTTGTCGTGCATGGACCTGGACGGGGACTCATCCTCACTGTCCGAACGGTCCTGGTCAGCATCATCTAAAACAACAGAACCAGCCTCACCAGCCTCAGCAGGGCCCGAGTCTGCGTCAGAGCTCTCCCCAGATGACGGGGGGGGGGGGGGGGCAGGGGTCCCTTTTTAGCACCTTGCACCCACGCACCGCCTCCATCTTGGCAACGAACAAATTGAAGACCGCCAACAAGGCGTCCAAGGGCACTGCACATTCTGAAGGCAAACTGGTTGCAACTGCCTGGCTTTTGGGGGAAGAAACACTAGTTTCTGAAGCCATACTGACCCTACCCTGTCTGCCACCCGAAGGGGACTTAGGACAGTGGCAGTCCCACCCTCCTTACTGCTGACGGCTGAGGGGCTCTTTCCCGCAGGACTCACCACCCTGAAAGGTTCTACACTATCCAGCAGGTAGTGCCTGTAGTCTCTGTTGGCTCCAAGGTGCAGAGGAATCAGCTCTGTGTCGTTGGAAGCTGCTGCTAACGGCACTGAAATCGCTCTGCAATGTGCTCAGGCTTCAAGAAAATGGTCCAGTATAAGGACATAAAACACAAGAAAAATGGCCGCCAGAGCACAGGGGCACATGCTGCCGCTAGAGAACATTGAAAAATTTGTTCGGGCTTCTAGAAAATGGCTGCCAACATCCAGTATAAGGACATATCACAGGGAAAATGGCTGCCGAAGCCCAGGAGACCATGCTTTTCCTTGCCCACACCTAAGATGGCCGCTAATGCAAAAGCGATGAGGGACAGAGCTGAAACAAATGGCGGTGAACAGCGCTGTAAAGGACACAGACCCAGCCTCACAGGCACCTCCAGGGACATGAGAAACAGGACTCAGGACACAGCCAGCCAGCGCTGCCCCCCCAGGTGAGAGCCCCCTCGGAGAGACCCTGTACTGACACACACACACACACTGCTCTGCAGCATCCCCCACAGGGAGGGGGGAGTAAAGATAGGGACAGGGATAGAAGAGAGGGAGTTAAGGGACCTCCGAATCGACCTCCCAGGAAATGCCCAGCTGCTCAGCCCCACCGAGGCAGGGAGAGCTGTACTTACTAGTCCTGAAGAGCTGGGAAACATTCCATTACAGACCCACTCTCTGATGAGTACAGGGTGGCTGCTGGCCCGGAACACTGTGACGCAGACATCAGTAGCCCGGTCATATGTGTGCCCCGGAGCAAAAAAGCTCACGACCACCTCTGGAGCGGAGGTTTCGTCGTAGCCAGCCTAGCGAGGAGCTGCGTCCTGCACACGCTCGATGGCCAGGCTGGGGAGACTACAAGGATAAGGGTATCCAGCCTGTCACCCAGCCGGCTGTTGATAGTAGATCACAGGATCTATCATCTTGCGCAAAAAGCCAAGCTTCTGCAGAAAAAAAAGCCAAGCTGATGGGCCTATCAGGGTTCCTAGCTCCTTCTCCTTCACTAGGCAAAATAAAACTGAGGCTGCAGTAGCATGCTGAGGGGTTGTTACCTAAGGGACCACCCCTTGGGAGGAACTAGAAACTTCTGGTTTTATTATCACATGTTAACATGTAAGGCCTAGTCCTCTCCTGAAGGTGGCATAACAACCCAATGGTCTAAAGAGAGAAAGCTGTGTCAGTCGGTGAATATAAGAGAAAAACTTGGGGAAACTTGTATTCCTTTGGAAAAGATCTAGAAATCCATTTGTTCTGCCAGTGAAAGCAGACGCTCTATCTGTAGTAATTTCTTCCTTTACTTCCTTTTCATAATTTCTTCCTTTACTTCAAAGTCCTTTTTAAGTTGTGAAAAGATGTCACCTGCCTCGACTTCAACTCTTCTTATAGCTGTTTTAGCACAGATCTGAAGAGAATTTATTGCAGATATTATTTTGGTTTTATTTTTAAAGCCATCAAAGAGAGAATCATCAGCTTCCAAAAAAAACTCTTTAATCATCTCACCATCCTCAATTTTTTTTCTTCTTCTTGGCTATGAGCTGAGACACCTGATAAGAGGCCATAGTTGAGGCTCTTTTTTGCCATTGTACCAGAGGCTGAACTGACACTGCTTTTTGGCTGGTCTCCATTCTGGCTTGGCCCCTAAATCCTTGATTACTAGCTAGTAATTACTGGCTGGTCTGAGTTCAGGCCTGGCTGGCTGGTCCAAGTTCCGGCCTGGCAGGCTGGCTGGTCCGAGTTCCGGCCTGGCTGGCTGGTCCGAGTTCCAGCCTGGCTGGCTGGTCCGAGTTCCGGCCTGGCTGGCTGGTCCGAGTTCCGGCCTGGCTGGCTGGTCCGAGTTCCGGCCTGGCTGGCTGGCTGGCTGGTCCGAGTCCCGCCCTGGCTGGCTGCTCCGAGTTTCTGGCCTGGCTGGCTGGTCTGAGTTTCTGGCTTGGCTGGCTGGTCTGAGTTTCTGGCCTGGCTGGCTGGTCTGAGTTTCTGGCCTGGCTGGCTGGTCTGAGTTTCTGGCCTGGCTGGCTGGTCTGAGTTTCTGGCCTGGCTGGCTGGTCTGAGTTTATGGCCTGGCTGGCTGGCTGGTCTGAGGTTCCAGCCTGGCTGGCTGGCTGGTCTGAGGTTCCGGCCTGGCTGGCTGGCTGGTCTGAGGTTCTGGCCTGGCTGGCTGGCTGGTCTGAGGTTCCGGCCTGGCTGGCTGGCTGGTCTGAGGTTCCTGCCTGGCTGGCTGGCTGGTCCGAGTTCTGGCCTGGCTGGCTGGCTGGTCCGAGTTTTAGCCTGGCTGGCTGGTCCGAGTTGTAGCCTGGCTAGCTGGTCCGAGTTTTAGCCTGGCTGGCTGGTCCGAGTTTTAGCCTGGCTGGCTGGTCTGAGGTTCCGGCCTGGCTGGCTGGTCTGAGGTTCCGGCCTGGCTGGCTGGCTGGTCTGAGTTTCCAGCCTGCCTGGCTGGTCTGAGGTCCCGGCCTGGCTGGCTGGTTGGTCTTAGGTTCTGGCCTGGCTGTCTGGCTGGTCTGAGGTTCCGCCCTGGCTGGCTGGTCCGAGTTTTAGCCTGGATGACTGGTCCGAGTTTTGGCCTGGCTGGCTGGCTGGTCTGAGGTTTCCGGCCTAGCTGGCTGGCCTGAGGTTCCGGCCTGGCTGGCTGGCTGGTCTGAGGTTCCGGCCTGGCTGGCTGGCTGGTCTGAGATTCCGGCCTGGCTGGCTGGCTGGTCTGAGGTTCCGGCCTGGCTGGCTGGCTGGTCTGAGGTTCCAGCCTGGCTGGTCCGAGTTTTGGCCTGGCTGGCTGGTCCAAGTTTTGGCCTGGCTGGTCTGAGTTTTGGCCTGGCTGGCTGGTCCGAGTTTTGGCCTGGCTGGCTGATCCGAGTTTTGGCCTGGCTGGCTGGTCCGAGTTTTTTGAGCAAAAATAAAAATAAATACCGTGCTAAACCTAAATCTACACTAGTACAACTAAAAATCGCTGAAGCTCAATTTTACAAGATACACGTAAGCACAATAAGATAACAAAAGAAAAAAGCTGTGCACATACATAAATACTTTAAATAAAATTAAATATAAACACCTATGAGTGATTCATTGATTGCAATAGTAGTGAAAAAAGTTGATCTACCCCTCTAATAAATCAAACATACCATAATTTATAAAAATTATTATAAATAACAAGTGTTAATAATGAAATTTGAAAAATCCCAGTGAAGTGATAAAAATGTCCAATAAATGAAAAATAGTCCAGTGAAAACTTAATAAATACCTACATTTCATAAGAATTCATGGACAGATAAAAAATATTAGATTAATAGTAGCAATAAAAATAAAATGTAAAAAATATATATTAGTGATAATAATAAAAAATGGTGATAATATGAGTAATAATAATGTAAAAAAAAAAAAAAAAAAAAGTGTTCAATCTACTGTGCAACCAAAACACACCAAGGATCGTGACCACCACACAAAATATGCGCTTACCAAAAGGCAAGCGATTTCATGCCCATAGTCAATCTCCACAGCACATCTCCACAGCACCTCCTCAGAGGTCCCCACAAATAAGTCTTTTTACGATGAAACGTACGTCGGGTGGCAGACGTACTGATGTCATTGCGATACAGCGTAGATTGGATGGACGATTGCATGCCGGCCGGAATTTTTTATGGGCGTTTTTACTGCTTTCTATTTAAGTGTATTTCTTTACTTTTATTAAATTTGTTATATGGAATTATGCTATGGTGTGTCTTCTTTCCATTTCCCTGGAATCCAGAGTACTGCCTTTCTGCTTCACATGCTGCTGTTGACGGTCCCGGCCTGTTTCATTCAATAAGGGAGCCTACTGTGATCATGGTCTGAGGAGGTGCTGTGGAGATTGACTATGGGCATGAAATTGCTTTCCTTTTGGTAAGGGCATATTTTGTGTGGTGGTGGTCACGATCCTTGGTGTGTTCTGGTCCAAGTTTTGGCCTGGCTGGCTGGTCCGAGTTTTGGCCTGGTTGGCTGGTCCGAGTTTTGGCCTGACTGGCTTGTCTCAGTTCCGGCCTGGCTGGCTGGTCTCAGTTCTGGCCTGGCTGGCTGGTCTGAGTTTCATAACACAAAAGAAAGATAAACTCTCCAAGATAGTCACTACGTGGCACACCCTAATTGAGTAAAACACACATTGCTTTATTGAAAAAATGTTCAATTAAAATGGCAAATCCCTTCACCAACACTTGTTAGCTGGCTGGGTCCGAGCTGCAGCCCGGCTGGCTGGCCGGTCCGAGCTGCAGCCCGGCTGGCTGGCCGGTCCGAGCTGCAGCCCGGCTGGCTGGCCGGTCCGAGCTGCAGCCCGGCTGGCTGGCCAGTCCGAGCTGCAGCCTGGCTGGCTGGTCTCAGTTCCGGCCTGGCTGGCTGGTCTGGCTGACTGGGCTGAGTTTCATAACACAAAGGAAAGATAAACTCTCCAAGATAGTCACTACGTGGCACACCCTAATTGAGTAAAACACACATTGCTTTATTGAAAAAATGTTCAATTAACCTCTTCCCGCCGGCCCTATAGCCGAATGACGGCTATAGAGCAGGCGCTTTCGCCCGGGAGGCCGTCCCTGGACGTCCTCGTGTTTACTTCCGCAATGCACGCCGCCGCGGGCACGCATCGGGGAAGTTCTGTGTTTGCCGTGTCCCCTGGAGACAGGCAAACACAGATCGCTGTAAACATCTCTCAGCGCCGCTCTCCCTCCTTAGACAGCGTGTGAGAGGGGAGAGATGAACGGCTGCAGTGGCCGTAAGTGTAAAAAAAAAAAGTAAAAAAAGAGTGCCATCCGCCCCAGTGCCATCCTCCCCCAGTGCCATCCTGCCCCAGTGCCATCCGCCCCAGTGCCATCTGCCCCAGTGCCATTCACCCCAGTGCTACCTGCCCCCAGTGCCACCTGTTAGTGCTATCTGTCCCCAGTGCCACCTGTTGTCAGTGCCATTTGTCCCCAGTGCCATCTGTCATCAGTGCCACGTATAAGTGCCATCTGTCATCAGTGCCACATATTAGTGCCATCTGTCATCAGTGCCATGTATCAGTGCCATTTGTCATCAGTGCCACCTGTCAGTGTCACGTGCCATCTGTTGTCAATGTCACGTGTCATCAATGCCACTTATCAGTGCCATCTGTCATCAGTGTCACGCGTGATCGGTGCTACGTATTAGTGCCATCTGTCATCGGTGGCACGTATTAGTGCCACGTATTAGTGCCATCTGTCATCAGTGCCACGTATTAGTGCCATCTGTCATCAGTGCCACATATTAGTGCCATCTGTCATCAGTGCCACGTGTCATCAGTACCATGTATAAGTGTCATCATTGCCACGTATCAGTGCCATCTGTCATCAGTGTCACGTGTCATTGTCCTGGTGCTCCAGGGCCTTCAAAAGTGTAATAAGTAGTCAACAAGTTAGATGTGTAATTTATGCTCCTAGAACACCCGATGGCGCTCCCTGCATGTTGGGCCTCTCTATGTGGCCAGACTGTGAAAAAGTCCCACACATGTGGTATTGTAATACTCAGGAGGAGTAGCAGAATTTTTTTGGGGGTGTCAATTGTGGTATACACATGCCATGTGAGAGAAATAACCTATTACAAATGACAATTTTGTGGAAAAAAATTAAAAAAATGAAAAATCTTAATTTTGCAAAGAATTGTGGGAAAAAAATGACAACATCAAAAAGCTCACCATGCCTCTTACTAAATACCTTGGAATGTCTACTTTCCAAAAAGTCATTTGGGGGGTATTTGTACTTTCCTGGCTTGTTCGGGTCACAAGAAATGAGATAGGCCACCAGTACATCAGATGTGATCAATTTTGTGCGATTCGCACCACAGCTTGTAGACTCTAACTTTCACAAAGACCAAATATTATCCACTAATTTGGGTTATTTTTACCAAAGATATGTAGCAGTATAAATTGTGGCCAAAATTTATGAAGAAAAATTAATAATTTGCATAATTTTGTCACAGAAACAAAGAAATATGCGTTTTTTTTCAAAATTTTCGGTCTTTTTTCATCTATAGCGCAAAAAATAAAAACCCCAGAGGTGATCAAATACCACCAAAAGAAAGCTCTATTTGTGGGAAAAAAAGGACAAAAAATTAATTTGGGTACAGTGTTGCATGACTGAGTAATTGTCATTCAAAGTGTGAGAGCACCGAAAGCTGAAAATTGGTCTGGACAGGAAGGGTGTTTAAGTGCCCAGTAAGCAAGTGGTTAAAATGGCAAATCCAATCCCTTTACCAACACTTGTTAAAATAAAAATACAATGTTGTCTTGCTGACAGGAAGCAGCTGCACACTCACCCATCCAAACCGCCATTTACTCACAGGGGATTCCAGTTAATGAGTCGTAGTAATCAAGGATTTAGGGGCTTGTGATAGTGAAGCAAGTGTCCCAAAGACTCTTAGCTCATAGCCCACTCATAAACCGTTTGATTTCTCCTGAGTGACATCATCTATTAAGTTATGGTCGTGGTGGCAGTGGTGGTCTTGGGGGGGGGGGGGGGGGGGCGGGATGTTAATCAGCCAGGTAGGCTTGGCTCGCTGGTTAGTTCCACAATAAACTGGGAGGGTGCTTGTGCAAATGCAAGTCAATATTTCTCCTATGTATGAAGAACCTGCAAACGAAATTGCTCTCCAGATGCGGTGAATAGATTGCTAAAGGTAAGCCCACAACTAGGAGACACACTTGGGAAAGGTGGATGCACAATAGAGGGACAGTATAGACAAAGTAGGGGGATTTCACCACCAATGTCTTCCATCTAGTCTATCCATCCAGTGCCTCCAAGTGGGTCCTTCAAGTCCAATAGCAAGTTAAAACCATTCCAGATAAATCCCTGCACTCTCACTTCCTCAGCAATAGGCTAACAAAACATGTCCGTGTGTTAACATCATGCAGGTGATGCTTCTGGCGGGCAAGCAGCTAGTGGGTGAGCCGTAATGGTGTGAGTGTGGTGATTTATCTGGAACAGTTGTTACCTTGCTATTGGACTTGAAGGACCTACTTGGAGGCACTGGATGGCTATTTGGATGCACGGCACTGGATGGATGGACTAGATAGAAGACATTGGTGGTGAGATCCCCCTGCTTTGTCTATACCAGTGATGGCGAACCTTGGCACCCCAGATGTTTTGGAACTACATTTCCCATGATCCTCATGCACTCTGAAGTGTATTTGAGCATCATGGGAAATGTAGTTCCAAAACATCTGGGGTGCCAAGGTTCGCCATCACTGGTCTATACTGTCCCTCCATTGTGCATCCACCTTTCCCAAGTGTATCTTCTAGTTGTGGGATTACCTTTAGCAATCTATTCACCGCACCTGAAGAGCGATTTTGTTCACAGGTTCTTCATACATAGGTGTATTAACTTTTTGCATTTGCAGGAGCACCCTCCCAGTTTATTTTTGAACTAACCAGCAATCCATTCACCGCACCTAAAGAGCGAAAAAGCTTGCAGGTTACATAGTTACATAGACACAAGTCCATCTAGTCCAACCTATGTGTGTGATTATATGTCAGTATTACCTTGTATATCCCTGTAGGTTGTGGTCATTCAGGTGCTTATCTAATAGCTTATCCGCTGAGACCACCGCCTGTGGAAGGGAATTCCATATCCTTGCTGCTCTTACAGTAAAGAACCCTCTATGTAGTTTAAGGTTAAACCTCCTTTTAATTTTAATGAGTGGCCACGAGTCTTGTTAAACTCCCTTCTGCGAAAAAGTTTTATCCCTATTGTGGGGTCACCAGTATGGTATTTGTAAATTTAAATCATATCCCCTCTCAAGTGTTTCTTCTCCATAGAGAATAAGTTCAGTGCTCGCAACCTTTCCTCATAACTAATATCCTCCAGACCCTTTATTAGCTTTGTTGCCCTTCTTTGTACTCGCTCCATTTCCAGTACATCCTTCCTAAGGGCTGGTGCCCAGAACTGGAGAGCATACTCCAGGTGAGGCCAGATCAGAGTCTTGTAGAGCAGGAGAATTATCGTTTTATCTCTGGAATTAATCCCCTTTTTAATGCATGCCAATATTCTGTTTGCTTTGTTAGCAGCAGTTTGCATCGCATGCAGTAGCGTAGCGTGGTTTGTCCGGGGCAAGGCAAGTAATTTGCGCCCCCTAACCTGCGTACTTTTCGCACTCCCTGAGTCCCTTCCCTACCCATAATAGTACTGACCTACCTGATTCCTAAACTGACCTACCTGACCACTAATCTACCCGATTCCTATACTGACAACTACACTAACTTCTACACTGACCTACCTGATTCCAACCTCGACCACTACACACTACACCGACCGCTACATACTGACCACTATACTACACACTAATCTACCTGATTCCTATACTGACCACTACACAATACAATACACTGATCTCTACACACCATGCGGACCTATCTCTTTCCTATACTGACCCTTACACTAACCTACCTGATTCCTACATCGACCACTACACTACACATTGACCACTACATTGACCTACCTGATTCCGATACTGACCACTACATTATACAATCTACTAAACTACACATTACACTATACACTGATCACTAAACTACACCACACTGACCACTACACCGCACACAAACCACTAAACACCACACAGATCACTACACTACATGATTCCTATACTGACCACTGCACAATACACTACTACACAAACTACACTATCCACTGACCACTACACAATATTCTATACACTACACACTACCCACAGACTACTAAATACACTACATACTGACCGCTACACAATACTCTACCCACAGCCCAATACACTGAGTACACACACACACACACAATACATTACCCACTACACACCCACACACACACTATTAGAGGTCAACCGATATGGGGTTTTTCTCTGGCCGATGGCAATATTTATAAATTGGGGTGGACAGTGGCCAATATATGATGTCGATTTTTGCAGTAGATATTTTAGGCTGTGTAAACAGTATTCCTTTGTGAAACTAAATAGGAAAAAGCAGTGCTCACATTATATCTATATAATAAAAATACCGTATATACTCGAGTATAAGCCGAGATTTTCAGCCTCTTTTTTGAGGCTGAAAGTGCCCCCTCGGCTTATACTCGAGTCACCGCTGTCTGACTGCTCGATCAGCGTATCGAGCAGACAGACGGCGGACATTAAAATTCAAAAGCCGCGCCTCCTTCTCCGCCTCCGCCTGTGATAGGCGGAACACTGAATTTCCCAGCAGTCAGTGTTCCGCCTATCACGGACATCCGCTCATTCTCATACTACGGACGACGATGAGAGGATGTCCGTGATAGGCGGAACACAGGCTGCTGGGAAATTGAGTGTTCCGCCTATCACAGGCGGAGGCGGAGGCGCGGCTTTTGAATTGTAGAATGGCCGCCGAGAAGAGCGGCGATCCATCGGCACGACACGGGACGGAGGAGGCACGGGACGGAGGAGGCACGGGACGGAGGAGGCTCGGGACGGAGGAGGCTCGGGACGGAGGAGGCTCGGGACACAGGTAGGCTGGACACACACACAAGGCTGCACGGACACACACACAGGGATGGACACACACACACACACACACACACACACACACACACACACACACACACAGGGATGGATGGATGGATGGATGGATGGATGGATGGATACACACACACACAGGGATGGATGGATGGATGGATGGATACACACACACACACACACACAGGGATGGATGGATGGATGGATGGATGGATACACACACACACACACACACACAGGGATGGATGGATGGATGGATGGACACACACACAGGGATGGATGGACGGACACACACACAGGGATGGATGGATGGATGGACACACACACAGGGATGGATGGACGGACACACACACAGGGATGGACGGACACACAGGGATGGACAGCCATGTCTCACCCTCGGCTTATACACGAGTCAATAAGTTTTCCAGTTTTTTGGGGGTAAATTGGGGGCCTCGGCTTATATTCGGGTCGGCCTATACTCGAGTATATACGGTAAGTCACATTAAGTAGAAACTACTAAATACACTGATATACAAATAAATTACACCGTTATATAAAGTGACAATTAGCCGTGACTCAGAACATGTGACTGAAATGAGTTCAATAAGTAAAAAAAATGTGCAATAAATAAATAAATAATAAAAAAATTATCAAAAGTTCATATTTTGGATGAAAGCCGGAGACTGTCAAAATATTCAAAAGATTCAAAAACTTTTCAAACAGGATTCTTCCACCACACCACAGTGTCAGTGACTCCCCTCCCCATCAAATCTTGCACTCACCAGCTACATATGCCTCACACTTGACGTGTTTGGCTACAAGCGCTTTTTAACACTCTCTCCTAGGGTTTAGGTGGGAGTCTCAGAATTCCAGTAACACCAGATGTACGTCTCTCAAACCCTCCATATAATGAATTCCATGTGAATGAAAAAGAAATGCTTCTGATAGTGTAATAAAGCCACAACACTTTAATCTTATAGCTCACTGCATTACACTCACATAAGAAATTCAAAACGCCAAAACGCCAAAGGTATAAAACCACAACTCTTCATGCATCTGTGACTGACTGTGAAGTGGTCACGGCGGACCCAGGATGTGCGTTTGTGTACGATTAAGTCTCACCGCTCCTTGTCCCCCGCTAGCCACTATTCGGTGGAAAGTATCAAATAGCGTCCTCCGCTCTGCTCAAACGATCGGCAAGTAGCCACGCATCAGTGTATTTAGTAGTTTCTACTTAAAGTGGTTGTAAACCCTTACAAACCACTTTGACCTACAGGTAAGCCTAGATTAAGGCTTACCTGTAGGTCTAAGAAATATCTCCTAAACCTATATGGTTTAGGAGATATTTGCCCGAAAACAGGCACCGCTGTCTACGGCGCATGCACCGTAGACAGTGGCGCGCAGGCGCACTGAGCGCGGCATTCTCAACGACGGAGCTGCCGCGCGTGTCGGCTCTCGTGCGCATGCGCGGGAGTGACGTCATCGCGGCTTTCGCCGAATGAGAGCAGCAGGGCTGCGAGACCCCACCAACAAGATGGATGCGGCGGACTACAGGGGACAGCGGCGACTTCGTTGGCTCCTGTGTCAGGTAAGTGGCACATAATGGACTACTATGCGATGCATAGTAGTCCATTATGCTTTGCCTTTGCAGGGAATGAAAGAGGAAGTAAACTCATCAGGGTTTACTTCCTCTTTAATGTCACTTATTTTTATTATAGAGATAATGTGAGTGCTGCTTTTTCCTATTTAGTTTCACAAAGGAATACTGTTTACACATTTTTGTTTTTATAGTGGCGGCTGGAAAGATTAGTTCATTTATTTATATAATTTCTCACTAACTCAGCACAGTGGATATATACACAGGTGGGAGGGCGCAATTGTGTGTATTATTGTTTCACAGATATTTTAGGCTGATGGTTTTTTTTTGGCAGGCACTGACAGGTGGCACTGCTAGATGGCACTGGTTGGCACTGGCAGGTGGCACTGATAGGTGACACTGGCAAGTGGCACAGGTTGGCACAAGATTAAGTAACAGAGTTCAGACAGTGGCTGTTAGCAGGAGCAGGTATGTCCCAGTATAGATCCTAACATGCCCCCTGTGCCCAGCTGCCAATATCCACCTTTAAACAGCATATTCTGTGTCTGCTCCTGCTATACAATGCATTTTTTATTACTGTATTTCCTTCTTTAGGGCATGTTTACAAGTGCAACAGGCACTGACACACTTCTGAAAAGTTCACACCCTCAGAATGCTTTTCAGGAGGTGTTTGACAGGTGGTAAGGAGGTGATGTCTCCTCCTCACTGCCTGATTTAACCACTTTCAGACCAGACCATTTTGCTGGCCAAAGACCAGACCACTTTTTGTGATTTGGCACTGTGTCGCTTTAACTGACTATTGTGTGGTCGTGCGATGTGGCTCCCAAACAAAATTTACGTCCTTTTTTCCCCACAAATAGAGCGTTCTTTTGGTGGTATTTGATCACCCCTGCGATTTTTATTTTTTTGCACTATAAACAAAAAAAGAGCTACAATTTTGAAAAAAACGCAATATTTTTTACTTTTTGCTATAATAAATATCCCCCAAAAACGTATAAAAAATCTTTTTTTTTCCTCAGTTTAGGCCAATACGTATTCTTCTACATATTTTTGGTAAAAAAAATCGCAATAAGCGATTAATGATTGGTTTGCGCAAAAGTTATAGCATTTACAAAATAGGGGATAGTTTTATGGCATTTTTATAAAAAAAAATTTATACTAGTAATGGAGGCGATCAGCGATTTTTATCGTGACTGCGACATTATGGCGGACACATCGGACACTTTTTGACAAATGCACTGATTCCTGTGTAAATTACACTGGCAGGGAAGGGGTTAACCACTCGGTGGCAGTGTAGGGGTTAAGTGTATCCTAGGGGCGTGTTGCTAACTGTGGGGGGCGTGGCTGTGTTTTACACATCACTGATCTCTGTTTCTATCACAGGGAGCAGAGATCAGTGACACCACTAGGCAGAACAAGGAGATGCTTGTTTACTTTAGCATCTCCCTGTTCTTCCTCCCTGTGAGATGATCACGGATATCCCCACGGCATTCGAGTCTGCGGGACCTGCGATCGCACTCACGGAGGCATAAAGGGAGGTACCTGTATGCCAATTTGCCTGTCCGTGCCATTCTGCTGATGTACATCGGAGTGCACTGGTCGGGAAGTGGTTAAACCTGTAATTTCTGTACTACTGCGCCACAATCTCATGCATTGCACAGCAATCATAGGTTTAAAAACAGGCAGTATGGAGGCAACGTATTGTCTTGTCACCACCTATCAAACATGGTCGGATCGCTTTTCATAGGCAGCAGCCAAAGGTGTACACATCCCACAGCAGGAATAATATACCTTGTGACTTTCGATGAACGCTACTGCCCATCAACCACGACCAATTCCAGTAAACAGGGCCACTCTGCAAGCGCCCCACAACTTCGTGCTTCTATGGGGTTCAAGTGGTTAAAGCAAGTAGTGAGGAGGCGATACAATGCATCCTCACAGTCTGCTTTAACTCATTGGTTACTATACTGCATAAGGTTGCAGGGCACTTGCAGTGTGGCATCATTTAATTGAATGGGTCATGCTGGGCGAGTGCTACACCCAACAAGCGTGGTATCATTCATGAGCCCTTACTGTCCTGAGCCCCTACTGTACTCAGCCCCCAAGAAGATTTCTTTCACAATGGTGCACAGGAGAGCGTCTCTAGAGATGTGAACAAGGCGAAGGCAGATATCATCTGGGCTGGACAGCTTAAGTAGGCAGGACTGACGAGCAGGATAGAAATTAGCTGAGCGGCCAGCTGTATAAAAGAAGGGCTGAGCCCAGCCCTGACAGATACATCCCTGGGAATTACAGACCAGTTAGCCTAGCATCAACTGCAAGCTCTTGAAGGGGATGATAAGGGACTATATACAAGATTTTAGTAATGACAATGGTATTATTAGCAGTAATCAGCATGATTCATGAAGAATCATTCTTTCCAAACCAATCAACCAATCTTTTAACCACTTAAGCCCCGGACCATTTTCCGGTTAAAAGACCAAGCCCCTTTTTGCGATTCGGCACTGCGTTGCTTTAACTGACAATTGCGCAGTCATGCGATGTGGCTCCCAAACAAAATAGACGTCCTTTTTTCCCCACAAATAGAGCTTTCTTTTGGTGGTATTTGATCACCCCTGCAGTTTTTATTTTTTGCACTATAAACAAAAAAGAGCTACAATTTTGAAAAAAACTTGATAAAAGTAGCGGCATTTTACCGTCGACGCCCCAGTGTGAAAGGGGCCTTCGTGAAGAAGTTTTAGAGGATGGCAAATTGTGGAGGAAGCTTGGTGGAGCAAGAAATCAGGTAAGTATCACACCTTATTCCTATACCTCTAGTCTTAAAAAGCATTTAATTGTGTGGCGTGGGAAGTGGGAGTTAGGTCAACAGCAAGAGAAATATTTATTTCTTGCCCAGTGTTGGGCTTTAAAAAAAATACATTTACACAGCACACCACCCTCTGTACATCCCAGTGTGACTTATAATGGTATTTTTCTATTGAGGGTTTGCTTCTACTTTACAGCTGCACTATAAAAAGACACCAAGTGGCAGGCATACTTAAATTTAGCATACAAGCAGGAAGCACCAATAATAAAAATCAGTTCAGATGGTGTAGCAAGCAATAGCAGATGTTTTGAAGCTGGTGGAATCTCTTTGATAATTGCAGTAATGTATTATCTAAGTTAATCTTTATCCAAGACATCCCCCACTGACATCTGTCCTGCTGCCCTCTCGCGTTCTGTTTCTTCTTCTTTCTAAGCTCCAGATGGATATGAATTATTCTGTTGACAAATTACTGCTTTCCAGGTTTAAAAAACATATCCATGCATTTTAAAGGTACTTGCCCACACAGTAGCAACACTGAGTTCTAAAACACTATCACAGTTATGCAATCCTGTAGTCATTAGGCTGGTTCAGAAAAAGCCAGTGCTTAATTGACAACTATCCCCGATTTTTAGGGAGAGGTCCTGATTTGCAAGATGTATCCCTGGGAGTCTTGTCCCTGCAAACATTTCAAATCTGACCAATGGTACCATGAAAAAAAAACATGTCTTCTGCATTATAGGAGAAATTGTTGCCATCTATGAAACTCCTTTGACATACCTCCCAAGATTTTGAGATGGGAATGAGGGACATCTACTAACAAAAGTATGTAGGCATAGGACAAACCCCCTGTCACACCCCCTTAAACAAATATTAACCAAAAAAAAGGTTAATTAAATCTGCAAGGACTTTTTTTTACCACTACTATTCCTATATATTGGCTTTAAAATGTACAAATGCAGCAATTTATAAATTGGATGAAAGGTTTAGCACTGGGAAACACTTTTTGAAAGATAAAAAGTGCATTTTATATAAAACTATATAGATCAGACCAAAATGAGGGACAAATGAGGAGGAATGAGGGACAGAGGGACATTGCTCCAAATCAGGGACAGTCCCTCCAAGTCAGGGACAGTTGGGAGCTATGCCTTTGATCATAAGAACCTACATTCTAGTTTAATAAAATGCATAATTTGGTAATTTAGGGCTTCACAGGTCTAACAAGGAAGGGTTATGTTTTTAAATTTAAAGGACAACTTCACCGTTATTGAAGTTGTCCTTTAACCACTTCAATACAGGACATTTATACAGCCTTCTTTCCCAGACCAATGTTTAGCTTTCAGTGCTCTCACACTTTGAATGTCAATTACTCAGCCATGCAACACTGTAACCAAAAACAACATTTTTATATTTTTTTTCATACAAATAGAGCTTTCTTTTGGTGGTATTTAGAGCCGGTTCACACAGCGGGCGATGCGAGGCGACACGACTCGCCTCGCTCTCGCAAGTCGCCCCCATTCTGTACAATGGAACCGTTCTGAGAGGAGCGACTCGAGTCGCTCCGACTCAGAACAAAGGTTCCTGTACTACTTTTGGGCGACCTCGCGGCGACTTGCATTGACTTCTATACAGAAGTCATCTGCAAGTTGCCGCTGAGGTCGCGGCAGGTCGCGGCGAGGCAAGTCGGAGTCGCCTCGCCTCGCCTGCAGTGTGAACCGGCCCTTAATCACCACTGGGTTTTTTATTTTTTGTGACATATGAAAAATTGCGAAAATTTTGAAAAAAAAAACACTTTTTTAGTTTCTATGATAAAATTTTGCAAATAATTCATTTTTGTTCATAAATTTGGGCCAACATTTATACGGCTACATCTCTTTGGTAAAAATAACCCAAATTAGTGGATATTATTAAGGGCTCCTTCACACGGAGGTGTCTGTGTACGGAGCCCGCTCTGCTCAGTGGGGGATCGCCCAGTCGATCCCGCTGAGCAGGAAGATCACAGGTCCGTCTTTGCACACTGTAGAGTCCGTCATCACCCGTTCTGATCCTCAGATGGATGGAAAAGTAGGTTTTTCCTCAGTCCCACTTTTTCGGAATGGATCGGGTGGGATGTCCGCTGTCACCGCTGACATCAGACATTCCATAGAGGTCTATGGAGTGTCCGTTCAGGTCCGCCTAAAAAACTGACAGGCGGACCTGAACGGACAGTCCTTGTGAAAGTGGCCTTAGTCTCTGTGAAAGTTATAGAGTCTACAGGCTAAGGTGCAAATCATTGAAAATTGATCACACCTGATGCACTGACAGCCTATCTCAATTCTTGAGGCCCTGAAATGTCAGGAAAATGCAAATACCCCCCAAACGACCCCTTTTTGAAAAGTAGACAGTCAAAGGTATTTAGCAAGAGGCATGGTGAGTTTTTTGAAGTTGGAATTTTTTCCCACAATTCTTGGGAAAATAAATTTTTATTTTTTTCACAAAATTGCCATAATAAGTTATTTCTCACACACAGCATATGCATACTTCCAATTAAACCCCAAAATACATTTGGCTACTCCTCCCGAGTATGGCGATACCACATGTGTGTGACTTTTACACAGCCTGAGCACACAGAGAGGTCCAACATGCAGGGAACACCATCAGAGGTTCTAGGCGCATAACATGACACCTATTACATTTGTGAAGGCCCTGGAGCCCCAGGACAGTGGAATTACCCACAAAATGTCCCCATTTTGGAAAGCAAACACCCCAACGTCTATTCTATGAGGCATAATGAGTCTTTTGAATGGTTTATTTTTTTCCACAAGTCTTCGGAACACTTGGAAAGAAAATTAAAACTTTTTTTTTTTTTACACAAAGTGGTCAGTTTATAAGATATTTCTAACTCAAAGCATGTATATAGCAAAAATGACACCTCAAAATACATTCTGATACTCCTCCTGAGTATGGCAATATCACATGTGTGAGACTTTTACACAGCCTTGCCACATAGAGAGGCCCAACATGCAGGAAGCACCATCAGGTGCTCTAGATGCATAAATTACACCTCTAATTTCCTAACGATCTATTACACTTTTGAAGGCCCTGGAGCACCAGGACAATGGAAATACCCACAAAATTACCCTATTTTGGAAAGCAAACACCCCAATGTCTATTCTATGAGGCATAATGAGTCTTTTGAATGGTTCATTTTTTTTTACACAAGTCTTCAGAAAACGTGGAAAGAAAATTTACTTTTTTTTTATACAAAGTTGTCAATTTATAAGATATTTCTAACACATAGCATGTATATAGCAAAAATTACACCCCAAAACACATGCTGCTACTCATCCTGAGTATGGCGATACCACATGTGTAAGACTTTTACACAGCCAGTTCACATAGAGAGCCCAACACATAGCCCAACATTGAAGTAGTACCTTCAGGCGTTCTAGGAGCATAAATTATACATCTCATTTCATTCCTACCCATCACAATTTTGAAGGTCCTGGTGCACCAGGACAGTGGAATTACCGACAAAATTACCCCATTTTGGAAAGAAAACAACGTATATTCTATGAGGTATGGGCTGCAGATAGGTACTCGGATACTCTGTTGGGCTGGAGATAGATACTTGGGTACTCATGGCCTGGTGACAGGTACTCGGGTACTCTGATGGCCTGGTGACAAGTACTCGGGTACTCTGATGGCCTGGTGACAGGTACTCGGGTATTCTGATGGCCTGGTGAGGGTACTCGGGTAATCTGATGGGCTACAGCTAGGTACTCGGGTACTCTGATGGGCTGTTGACTGGTACTTAGATGGGCAGTGACAGGTACTCAGGTACTCAGATGGGCTATGAGAGGTACTCAGGTACTCAGATATACTGGGACAGGTACTCAGATATACTGGAACAGGTACTCAGGTATTCGGGTACTCAGATGGGCTGTGACAGGTACTCAGGTATTCGGGTACTCAGATGGGCTGTGACAGGTACTCGGGTACTCAGATATACTGTGACAGGTACTCAGATAAATTGTGACAGGTACTCGGGTACTTAGGTATTCAGATGGACTGTGACTGGTACTCGGGTACTCAGATGAACTGTGACTGGTACTCGGGTACTCAGATGGGCTGTGATAGGTACTTGGGTACTCAGATATACTTGTGACAGGTACTCGGAAAAAAAAAGACTAATTCCCCGTACACACGAGCGGAATGTCGAACAGAAAAAGTCAGACAGGAGCTTTTCATCATATATTCCGATCGTGTGTATGCCTCATCTGACTTTTTACGTCGAAAATTCTGATGGACCTAGAAAGAGAACATGTTCTAAAAATTTCCAACAGAACCAATTCCTATCAGGTAAACCTCTCGTCTGTATGCTGTTCCGACAGACCAAAAACAGCGCATGCTTTAAAGCAAGTATAATGCTAGAAGAATGAAATTGTTTTGCTGCTCATATTCAGACAGAGTTCTCACAAACATATTTCTTGATCATTTCTCCTGATCTCATGAATAATATTGTATTTTTTAAAAGCCCAATCTTCATAATAATGTTTAGAATTCTTTTTTATAGTCATGTTTTATTTTTTTCTATTTCATCAAGATCTCCTTTTTTTGGATTAT
Organism: Lithobates pipiens; assembly: GCF_037356315.1. Classification (NCBI taxonomy): domain Eukaryota; kingdom Metazoa; phylum Chordata; class Amphibia; order Anura; family Ranidae; genus Lithobates; species Lithobates pipiens. The sequence continues at coordinate 74,190,747 of NW_027507789.1, forward strand.
TGAAAAATTATTTTCTAGTGATCTCCATATATAATTTTATTTTTTAGGTGTCAAGTTACCACAATAACATTATTAGCTTGTATTTTTTTATTAACCTCAAGGAGGTTGTTGTCCCTTGTTAATTTGACATTGTCTTTTAGAAATACACCTGCCTACTCACAAACAAACTGTCCTATTTGAATCAAAACACATAGGCAAGTATTTTCAGAAAATAAAATCTCCATTTATTCTGGGTAACAAAATAAAGAGGAAGGCAACGCTGGAGAAATTTTTGGAATTTGCGAAGCATTTTGGCCCCCAGGGCACACATCAAGTCTGTGGAAAAGAAAATTGGTAGCTTGAGGAATCCATATAATTTGGAGCACAATCTGGTCCAGGACTCCCAGAGATCAGGACCAGCAGAAGATGACATATGTCCCCAGACTGTGGTACTACAGCAGCCATCGTCCTCTGTCAGACCAGACTGAAGCCAGATCATCATTTTCTTCTCTTCACTGCAGCCTTCCCTCCACACTTCCCTGCTACCTTCCTTGGAGGCTGTGGCTCTGGTGGTGGACATGTGGCAGGAGGAGGATGGGTGAGCTCACAAACATGGCTGTTATCAGTCAGCTGGCCCCTCAACCCCTTCTTTAGGGCCTCACCAATAGTTCCCTCACAGAGGAGGCGTTGGCCCTCCTCCAATTTAAGCAATCCAGTGGCTAGATAGCAGCCATAGGCCACTTCAGCATTGGGAGGGCTTCTGATCACATCACTTGCTTCCCTAATGAGGTCCAGTGCTGCCTCCTCCATCATCGTCCCCTTCCTGGGCCTTTTGGTTGTAAGGCAGAGCGGAGGCACCTGGGATTGGGCGAGGCTCCTACTGGGAACACCCAACTCCTGGCTGACACTGGGCCCACCCTCCTCCTGGCTGACACTTTCCAGACCCTCCTCCTGGCTGAGCTCATCCTGTGTATAAAAAAGGGACATAGTTTTAGTTTTTGGTTCATCAATCACACACAATTTTCAGCTCATGACTTGCAAATTGAATGTTAAAAAATAGAAAAGACTATCATTCTGACCCTGGCATTTTTCATTCTTGTTCCAAATATTTTTGGCTACTACTGTCAATTGATATGTATACATCCATTTTTTTTAATCATTCATTTGTTATCAATTATAACATCTAGTTAACATCATTAATATTAGGACAATAATTAAGTCTAAAAATAATATACCTGGCTCCAGCTGGGTGCATCCACTTCTTCCAGGATGGAAGGCCCAGGTTGTTCCTCGTCAGCCTCTGCTGGGGTGGAGGGAAGGGTGGAGGGAAGGCTGCAGGGAAGGGTATAAAGTGATTCCCTGCCTTCAGTCTGGTCGAAACTGCAGTTTGTTGAAGTACCACAGCCTGGGTACATACACTTGCGCTGCTGATGCTCCTGATCTGAGTGATTTCTGGATCTTATTATGCTCCTTCTTATACATGTTCCTCAAGATCCCAATTTTCTTTTCCAAGAACATGGTGGTTGCATCGGGGACCCGAGTCTTCACAAATTCCAGAAGTTTCTCCAGCGTTGACCTCCTAGCTTGTTTATTATAATATAAGCTGTGTTTCACCTCCCACAAATTCCTCATCTCCCTGTACTTGCCAATGAAACTGTCCATAAATTCTAGGTCCTTAAAGTGATTCATATTTTCTGTAAGACAATGCACAAGACAAAAACACTAATGTCAGCCTAAACTCTTATAATCTTATCCCAATAGAGGCCTCAATCTTGAAGCAGTATAGGCCACTGATGTACCAAAGTTAAGATTTTATCTTCATTAGAACATTCATCCCCCTTCCTCAGCACACCGAATGTACGTACGTCACACACGTGTTACTTTATATACACTGCACATGCGTCGGCAGCCCCTGACGTTCTTTCTAGTGTATTCCCCACCCCTTCTCTTCAGCGCAGAATAGGTGAAACATGTCGGAGACAGAGCAGGTGTTTGTTATTACTAATTCCAGTAAGAGGAGGAGGAAAGCCCGGAGGCAGAAATGTCCCAATCCCGGAGGCGAAGATTTAAGGCCTCAAATATGTCCTTTGGTGAGATGGTGGACATCTTGAGTACGACCGACTATGATGGGAAGAACGGACCGTACCGAACCCCAAATGTGAGAAAGGACAAAATCATGACGAAAGTTGTGAAGAGTCTGCACACAAATTTTGGGGTACGACGATCAAAGGAGAAAATAAGGAAATGCCAGTCAGACCTGAAACTGAGGGAGCAGGATCAGTACAGAAGTATCAAGAAAGTGCTTAGAAAAAGTAAGTAGTTGTCATGTGTTCCGATTATTATATCATTTTAAAATGGCAAGTTTCAGGTTAGTGGACACAGTAATCAGTCGTAGTAAACATCATTTGCTCATTAAATACAATGTACAAATGTTACATACAATGTTAAATACCATGTTTTGGGCAGATACAGGTTAAATACATTTGGTCATGCCTAAATTGTTGTGCTAAAGTATACCTTTTTGTTTCTTCCTCATAGAGGACAAAAGACTCAGAGGACACCACTCAACAGAGGACACCAGGAACCCCCCACGTGACAAAGAAGGGGAACTCTGAAAAACACCACACCTCAAGGATCTGGAGGAAAGAGAGGTGGAGGAAGTGGGCGAACTTGTCACCACAACAGGTGAGTGTCTGACACCCCAGCTTCAGGTAATATATGTATGTCTGCATATTTATAATACATATTTTTCCAATTTTTATTAGGTGATTTGCTGGTTGTGGAAGAGCAACCTCAAAATTTGATGTGTTGGGGAGAATTTAAAAGATCTTCAGAGTGCAACCATTTTAAGATTTTTTGCTGTTATAAAAACACGATTTTTTTGTATTTAGTAAAAGCCAAATTTTGAAGATGCACACCGTGTGTTGTGTACGCGTTTTGTGGGTGAAACCCCTTCCTCCCAAATTAAGTAGGTAAGAGGAAGGGGTTGCAACCCCAAAACACGTCCATTTATCCCCCATGATGGCAGATAGCACATGTTGACATTAGGCATGGGATCAGGAGGGAAATACCCATTTTGACTCCCAAATTGTGTGCATCTTTAAAATTTGGCTTTTACAGGGGTGACATCACCCCATCTGATGAAAGCAATATCCAGCCATTTTTTACATACTATAATGTCTGATATCGCCTTCTGTTTTTCTACGTTGAACTTTGTAAGTTCCAGAGTTTTGTATGTTATGTTATTAAACATGCCTATTTACAACAAAAAAATACAAAAATTGTAAAAAAAAATAAACAATTATAATAATTGTACCCAGAAATTTTAAAACGCACATGTGAATGTGCACACAGTAAAAACTTTGCTGTCAGGTCACCTTGAGGCGAGATGACAGGTGCACACCGTAGGGATCAGGAGTGCACCACAAGGTTGTGGACCCTATGGCTGACTGCTGCAGACCGGGGACAGATCCCACTGGGGTTAGAGCGTAAGATTCCCTGGGGAGCGGAGTCTAAGAGCCAGCAGGTGTTCACCAGCGCCTCCAGTGGTGAGGATGGACTTGGCTGCAACTGGCTCCAGGTCGCGACCCCCAGGGTCCCCCAGCTCACACCCACAGTAGGCAACAGGAGGATAGGGATGGTGAGGGACAAAGCCAAGGTCGGGCCACAAGCAGACAAGAAAAGTCGGGTACACGCCAAAAGGTCAGGATCACAGGCAAACGGGGATAGTCAAGACACGCCAAAGTCGGTAACGGAAAACAGAAGCAGAGCACATGGCAGGAAACAGGAAGCTAACACACAAAGGAATACACAATGGTTAATCAGCACTGATGGCCTGCAGTGCACAGGTTAATATAGGGCTCCCTGATAGGGCCTGGGGTGGAGCCATGCTTAGAGGAGAGGTTATAAAAACCACCAGGTGGAAGTAGCTGACCTCTTAGTCTGAAGACATGGGGGAAGGTAAGCAAACACAGGAAGATCACTGCATAACCATGACAGTACCCTCCCTCTTACGAGGCCTCCCCCTCCCCCGCCTGGGTCCAGGCTTAAAGGGAAACTCCAGATGGAACCTCCTTAACAGACAGGGAGCAAAGACCTCAGATGCAGTGATCCAAGACCTCTCCTCAGGACCCAACCCTTTCCAAAGTTCGAGGTACTGAAAAATGCCTTTACGGAGGCGGGAATCCAAAACTTGACTAACCTTGTATTTTAGATTATCCTCAGAGACGGAAACAGAGGTAGGGAGAGGACGAGAGGACTTGAGGACTAAAGGCTTTTTAGGAATGGGTAAGGGCATGAGAAGATCAGGAGTTTGAGCAGGGTCCCCCACACCCTTAAAGATGAGCTGGGCATCCATAACAGGACCACCAGACTGGGCAGAGGTCAGTGGATCCCTGAGGTCAGGTTGGTTAGAAAGTGACATGTCACAAGAGTCAAGCTGGGTAGCTGCAACACAAACAGAATGCAGAGAACCCTGAGAAAAAGATTGAAAACCCATCCTGGCCGAATGAGGTATTCGATCCAAAGGATGGATTGAGCCTCTTAAACGGGTTTGAACGGGCATAGTAGCAGTAGGGTGAGGTCAGGTCACCGAAGGTGCTGAACAAGAAGCAGGAAGCTCATTGGGCAAGGGCTGGACTGGCATAACTGGTGCAGAGGCTGACTGAATAGTATTGTCAGGTGTAGCGACCATCTCAATCGCATCACAGGGCATAGCAACTGTGGAACTTGCAGACAAGTTAGCCTGGCTGTGCGTCCAAGGGAGATTAGGGACAGGCAAAGGTAAATGGTCATGCAAACTGGAGTGAATGATCGACTCAGGTTCATAGGTGGGCTCCTCATCCAGAGTACCACATGACCTAGAGAGTGCATCAGTCCGACTATTGCAGGACGCATCCCAGAGATCGCTATATACAGCGAGAAGAGCAGAAGATACTGGGATGGTGGTAACAGGAAGTTTCTCTTTTGGGGTACCCTTGAGTAGGCAGGAAGAGGAACAGGAGAAACCCCAAGCCAGGATCTGTCCAGCAGACCAGTCAACATGTGGAGAATGGAGCCGTAACCAAGGAAGACCTAATATGATAGGAGATGAAGCCTTAGGTAAGACAAGGAAGGATATCCACTCCTGGTGGAGTGTCCCTACTGACATATTAACAGGAAGAGTCTGGAAGCGGATAGGGCCCCCTGGGAGAACAGTGCCATCAATCGCCAAGACCACCAATGGCGTTGTAAGGGGCAAAAGGGTAAGTCTCATGGAGGATGCAGTTTCCCAATCCATGAAATTGGCAGCGGCTCCGGAATCCAGATATGCTGAGACCGAACGAGAGGAAGCACCGACATGAAGCAACACAGAAAGGAGAAGACGAGAAGGTGAAGGTGATATTTCAGGGTCTAATACTCCACCTTCCAGATGTATTAGCCCTGAGCATTTTTCTGGACGAAGAGAACAAGTATCACGGAAATGACCTTTGGCTTCACAATAGAGGCATAGGCCCAGAGTTCTGCGCCTAGCACGTTCTTCGGGAGATAATTTTGTCCGGCCCAACTGCATAGGTTCCTCAGTAGGCAGGGGGTGTTCCTCGGATCGCAGGAGAAGGGACTGGGAGCTCAGGCTGCCTAAAGAACGGGGAGTGCTGGCGTCTTTTTTCCAGGGACCTCTCCTGAAGGCGAATATCGATCTGGTTACACAAGGTGATGACACTGTCCAGATCAGCAGGAAGGGATCTTCCTGCTAATTCATCCTTCACTCTATCAGAGAGGCCATGTAAAAAGGTTGCAACTAGGGCCTCATTATTCCAGCTCAATTCAGCTGTGAGGATACGGAACTGAAGAGCATACTGTCCCACAGACGCAGACTTTTGACGAAGACGTAAAAGAGCTCTAGCCACTGAGGAGACACGACCCGGTTCCTCAAAGATATTCCGAAAAAGTTTCAAGAAATCAGACAGGCTAGAAACCACTGGATCATTCAGTTCCCACAGAGGGGCGGCCCAAGCTAACGCCTCGCCGGACAGGAGGGATATGATATATGCGACTTTTGCCCGATCGGACAGGAAGTTTTGGGGCTGAAGTTCAAAATGAATAGTGCACTGGCTAAGGAACCCCCTGCAAGCCTTGGAGTCCCCAGAGAAATGGACCGGAGCTGGTAGTTGTAATGAATGTGTGGCTGCGACTGATGCGATAGGTGTAGCGGCAGATAGCGGTTGAGGTTGTTGAACCAGGGTCCTAATGAGGCCTGAACCTGTTCAACATAGGATGCCAAATCCTGAAGGAATCGCATCACCTGGGTCTGATGCGATTCTTGGGTCTCAAGTCGCCGAACTAAGCTCTGCAATGGATCATCTGCAGGAAGCGGCACGTCAGCCGGGTCCATGGCTGATCAAACTGTCAGGTCACCTTGAGGCGAGGTGACAGGTGCACACCGTAGGGATCAGGAGTGCACCGCAAGGTTGTGGACCCTACGGCTGACTGCTGCAGACGGGGGACAGATCCCACTGGGGTTAGAGCGTAAGATTCCCTGGGACGCGGAGTCTAAGAGCCAGCAGGTGTTCACCAGCGCCTCCAGTGGTGAGGATGGACTTGGCTGCAACTGGCTCCAGGTGGCGAACCCCAGGGTCCCCCAGCTCACACCCACAGTAGGCAACAGGAGGATAGGGATGGTGAGGGACAAAGCCAAGGTCGGGGCCACAAGCAGACAAGAATAGTCGGGTACACGCCAAAAGGTCAGGATCACAGGCAAACAGGGATAGTCAAGACACGCCAAAGTCGGTAATGGAAAACAGAAGCAGAGCACACGGCAGGAAACAGGAAGCTAACACACAAAGGAATACACAATGGTTGATCAGCACTGATGGCCTGCAGTGCACAGGTTAATATAGGGCTCCCTGATAGGGCCTGGGGTGGAGCCATGCTTAGAGGAGAGGTTATAAAAACCACCAGGTGGAAGTGGCTGACCTCTTAGTCTGAAGACATGGGGGAAGGTAAGCAAACACAGGAAGATCACTGCATAACCATGACAGTTGCTAAACAATGTGTGGCTTATTCTTTCAATGGTTAATACCAGTTTCTGAAGTAATGTTGGGTTTACAATGACAATGGGGCTTATTTACTAAAGGAAAATACACTTGGCACTACAAGTGCACTAGGAGAACCTAGGAGACAGCCAAAAACAAACACAAGCAATACATTTTCAAGATTTTATCAGATACATTTATTTTTATTATTATTAAACAAGTTTTTAGGCATTGTCTGGCATAGGACTGCCCCCCCTACCCATACATTTTTTTACATATTTCTGTTGAACTTCACGAGCGCTTAAAAAATTGTGCAATATGCAGCAGGATAGGATGATGTGGTTGATTTTGTAGTCCGCCATATGGATTGCTGTCAGAAACAGGCAGAACTGGCTGGCCATTATCCCAAAGGTGTTCTCAACAACTCTTCTCGCTCTGTCCAGCTGGTAGTTAAAAACCCTCCTCTCATGGGATGAGGGTCCTTTGGGGGAATGGCCTCATCAGGTGCTCGCCCAGACCAAATGCTTCATCAGCAATAAAGACGAACGGGAGTGCTTCCACGTTGTCCACATCGGGTGGCAATGCCAGGCTACCAGTCTGAAGATGTTGATATAAAACGTCTGGGAAAAAGACTCCTCCATCCAACATCCGGCCACTCTTCCCCATGTCCACATAGAGGAACTCATATTGTGCCACACCACCGCCATTAACACTATACTATTAAACCCCTTATAGTTATAATAGTAAGACCCCGAATGGGGTGGTGGCATGATGTGGACGTGCTTCCCATCTATAGCCCCTCCACAGTTGGGAAAGTCCCAATAGTTGGCAAAATGTACTTTTGCACATAACATTGCAAGCAGAAAAACATTCTTGGCTAACATCAGTAAAACTTTTTTTGGAAGGAGTATTTCAAGACAAAAATATAAGTTCCACTTATCAGATTCCTCACCCCCTCTGATGGCCCATTATAAAAAATTTAAGGGGGGCGGAGTTTGAGGTGACTTTGGGAGCCAAAAAAGCATCTGGCCTTCTGCCTCAATTTAAGGACACACATAACATTTGTACACATTTTAGGGGGTGTTTTGGGTAAAGCACTACAATAGAGCTGACAAAATACATTGTTAAGTGACTAGGCTATAGATGTATATGGGCCCAGTATAGCATGCTAGTAGTGAAGGCAAATATGCATGTAGTCCAAAAAAGGAGCACTAAAAGATTCAAGCATGCATGAGGATAAAGGGGACAATCACAGCATATTACAATCATGGTAATTATGGAATTATGAAATAAATACAATATATTAGCAAACATTAAAAACATAGAATGTGATGTTAAAGGATAAAACTTACCCTAATATAGTCCTTCTGCAGGACCTGAATGATGGCAGAACAGGTCTCTGGAATAACGATCCCCAGAGCCTGGGGGGAGATTCCATGTAGAGAACTTGAGGTCCTGTAGACTTCTCTCAGTCGCCAAGTACTGTAAGGTAGCGACTAGCCTCTGCTCCGGAGTGATGGCTTGCCGTATGCAGATGTCCTGCTTCATAATATAAGAGATGAGCAAAGCCAACAGATGTTGAAAAGCAGGGTCCGTCATCTGGAGAAAGTTCCTGAAATCATCGGGATTATTCTCCTGTATCTCACGCAGCAGAGGCATATGAGAGAATTGGTTACGCTGGAGTAACCAATTCTTGGTCCATGAACTCCTCCTCGCCCCGTTCATGGACTGGGCTTGGGTCAAAGTATAAATCCCAACACCAAGCCCCCACACAGCATGAACTGTACGATGAGTACGTACCCGCAGCATGGTTTCAAAACGGTCGGCTGGTCAGAACGAACTTAACAGAACGCGCTGAAGAACAGCAAGGCCTGTCAAGAGCAAGCTGAAAATCAGCAACGAATGCACAAGAACGCACTGAAAAACAGATACGAACTGACTGCGTGCACTGAAAACCAGATACAAACCCACAAGCACAAACTGAACAGCAGTAAAACGATCTGAAAAAGCAGGAGTCTGAAAAGCGCGAATCGTCTCTAACCAAACTTCTACTAACACGAGATTAGCAGAAGGAGCCCAAAGGGTGGCACACTGGGTAATGAACTTAATTTTTCTAGTCCAGTCATATGTGTTGTACGTCACCGCGTTCTTGATGGTCGGACTTTGGTGTGATCGTGTGTATGCAAGACAGTTTCAGCGGAATTCCATCAGAACTCCGTCGAAAAAACCTTCAGAGTTTATTCCGATGGTAAAACCAGTCATGTGTACACAGCATAAGAGGTATTAGGGAGGCCCAAGAACCTGCAAAGATTTTCTTAATTTCTTACATAGGGTGGGTCCAATAGTACCACATCTTGTGAAATTAATCATGGGCAACTTTCATTGAAGCTTGTCAGATTTTCCATCAGCTGAATGGCTTCTATCCTACAGAACCACCGTTTCAGGGATGGCGAGGTTGCAAAGAGCCAAAGAGTAGGGATAGAAGAATGAGTAAAATTTCTTTGCCAAATTATCGCTGTCTGTAATCCTACTGGGAAGATTCATCCTAACTGTCTTGGTGAACATGGTGAAATTACGCATAGTCACCAGGCCACATAAAAGAAGTGGGTGAACTTTTTCAGAGAAATAAATTAACGGCAATGATATTACTATTATTGTTATTATACAGGATTTATATAGCTACAACAGTTTGCACAGCTCTTTAACCTCCCTGGCGGTATGATTATTTCAGATTTTTAGGTGCTGAAAGTGGTACAATTATTTTGCATGGAAATTTGGTGTTTCATATTGTAGGCCTGTAATTCTTAGAAATAATTCACTTAAATCTGTCCAAACAAGAGTCTAATAGACATCCTGGGTATGATAAAATTTGAAATATAAAATCATAAATTATAATATAAATAAAATAACTAACTATAAATAATTATAACAAATAATAATATAATAATAATAAAAATTATTCAATAATGTAATCAAATCAAAAACACTGAAATATGCTGAGTTGCAGAATTGTCGCTGTCATTACTTTTAGTGTTTGATGACGAATTTCCCCACAAATTACTATCGCTCTTCTGCAAGTGATTCTAATTTATTATCGCTGTTTTCTAGCTGGTCTATAACCACTTTTGATGTAAACGGACACTTTTTGGTTGCTATGGACAATCTCGTTTCCAGGCATAAAGAACAGTATTTATAATATAAAACTGTATGCAGGGCACTGGACAAACCACTAGGGACAAAGGGGATATGTAATTATTTCATACAGTACTGTAATCTGTAAGATTACAGTATACTGTATCTATACTGTATATTTTACTTTTTGAATTTGGCGCCGAACTCCGTCCCTGGGGATGGGACAGCCTGGAGGCAACGCTTGCAGGGAACGGAGCCCGGAGATGTGACAGATCGACCGGAGGACGGCTCGCAGATCACAGCGGGGGGACATCGCTGGATCCAGGGGACAAGGTAAGTAAACCCTTCCATGGATCCAGCGATGCAGTCCCGAGTCTGGCTCGGGAATACCGCTTATGGTATTTATATCTTACCCCGAGCCAGACTCGGGAATACTGCTAGGGAGGCTATGGGATAAGTTCAGCTTTGGAACATGTTACCTGTGTAGCACTCTACTGTTCAAAGTTGGTAGGAAAATTTAAGTGACTCACAGTAGATTGAGCGAGTCTGAGTAATTGTAGTGGGTTCAGCTGTAAATCAGGCTGGAGTTCTCTACAGGTCAGGCTTCTGGTTCCTCCCCCTGGTTCTGGAAACTTCCAGACAGTTCTAGAAGCTAGTGGGTGGAGGTGAGGAGGCAGTGATCTGCATATTTATGAGAATTTGACCAATCCCCAGGAAGAAGGCCTGGCAAGGTGAGGCTTTGCCTCTAGGCTTCAGCAGGAGAGGAAGTTGCAGAGGGATCTTCTCCACTAACTTATGGTCTCATCCAGGAGACACTCTGCCCAGCAAGCAAAGATCTGTCCCGCAGGAGGCCTAAACAGCAGTCTACGTAAGCAGTAGGATTCAAGGGACAAAGTGAGTACTTTGATTCAATATCCAGCATGCTTTCATGGGACATTATTCCCTTAATAAAACATAGAAACACGCAGAATAACTGGTTTCTGTGTCTGGATGCCAGTTTGAAAATGTGTGTTGCCTGGCTATGCAGGAATAGGGGGGCCCAAAATCCAGTGCCCCTCTAGGGGTAGCACTACACATGTAACATGTCCTAGCATGTGCAGTCTCTTCCATTTGTCAAAGTTTCTTCTTCTGACAGCAGGTGGGAGATCGTCCCCCTGTACCTGCTATCAAAATGTTAAAATTGTGCAGCCATGAGGGTCTCTGACCACACAGTGGTGTCATTCATTTACAGTTTCCTAAATGCCTACAGTGGTAAGGATATGGAACTATCTTCCACAATTGGTGGTGTCAGCCAGGAGGGTTGAAAAGTTGTGGAAGAGGGGTGTAGAGATGGGGTGCAGACAGTGGCTTGCTTTCAGAGGAAGAATTATGGTAATTAGTGGAGGGGAGTGCAGAAGAGACAGGTACACAAGGGGCAGTAGAAGTGAATAGTAGGCAGGTGGTGCAGAGGTACAGAAGTAAGCTGCAAACAAGAGTTGCTTGAGGTTAGGAGGAGGGACATTTTTCTGAATGCCAACACTGGTGCTGTGTGTTAAGCAATTCTGACCTCTGCACTCTGTAAGTTGGGAGTGTAGCGGTCAGGAGTGTGTGACTTATGGCACAGCATACAGAATTATGTTATATACTGTGCATATTACTTTCACTTTACTGCAATACTTTGTACTCTGATGTACAATACACATACCTTACTACCCAGTGGTGGCTGGTGAAGTTTTAGGATGGGGGGTCACCGGCTCAGCCCTTCCCTTTAGACCCCTCCCACTTCTCATAAGCCCCACCCCTTATAGAATCCACCCACTCTGTCCCCTGTATTCCAGTTGCTTCCACCCATAGTGTCAGGATTATACAGCCCCAGCATCACAAGACATAGTATATAGCTCAGCATCACAGGACAGAGTAAATAGCTCAGCATTACAGATCATGGCAGATCATGGTATATAGCACAGCCTCACAGATCGGCCCAAACAAACTGAAAAATGACACAGTTAGTAATAAAGGACACTAAATAGACATTTATCGCGTGTTATGTGTCATTACTGTCTACATTCTGCACCCTGTAAATAGCACACGTCTGCATTCTGCACTCTGTAAATAGCACACGTCTGCATTCTGCACACTGTAAATAGCACACGTCTGCATTCTGCACACTGTAAATAACACGTCTGCATTCTGCACACTGTAAGTAGCACGTCTGCATTCTGCACATTATAAATCGCACATGTGCAATTTACAATGTGCAGAATGCAGACATGTGCGATCTACAATGTGCAGACATGTGCGATTTACACGGTACAGAATGCAGACACGTGTGCGATTTACAGGCTACAGAATGCAGACACGTGCGATTTACAGGCTGCAGAATGCAGACATGTGCTATTTACAATGTGCAGAATGCAGAGATGTCTGCATTCTGTACCCTGTAAATCGCACATGTCTGCATTCTGCACACTGTAAATCGCACATGTGCGATTTACAATGTGCAGAATGCAGACATGTGCTACTTACATTGTGCAGAATGCAGACATGTGCAAACAATATATTTTTTATTTTTTTCTATAATAAATATCCAATAAATAAAATTTAAAAATATATATTCTTCCTCAGTTTAGGCCAATATGTATTCTTCTACATGTTTTTGGTAAAAAATAAATAAAAAAATCGCAATAAGCATATATTGATTGGTTTGCACGAAAGTTATAGCATCTACAAAATAGGGGAAACATTTATGGCATTTTTATTTGTTTTTTTGTTTTTTTTTTACTAGTAATGGCAGTGATCAGCGATTTTTAGTGGTACTGCAACATTGCAGCGGACACTTTTCACACTTTTTTTGGGACCAGTGACATTTATACAGCAATCAGAGCTATAAATAGCCACCGATTACTGTATAAATGTCATTGGCAAGGAAGGGGTTAACACTAGGGGGCGATCAAGGGGTTAAATGTGTGTCTTAAAGTGGTGCCCCCCCCCCCCCCAAAAAAAAAAGTAAAATTCCCCAAAAAATTAAATTGGAAAAAAATGTTTTAACTCACCTCTAAATGCCTGTTGCTAGGGGGGTCCCTCATAGTCTGCCTCCTTCAGTGCCCGGGCACCCGACGTCACTTCCCCTCAGTGCAGTCAGTCATCTGGGACATGTGACAGGTCCCAGATGACTGTGCGTCGTATCATGGCGCCCAACGCCGCTCACGCATGCACAGTGGGTGCCCACAGTAAGAATGGAGGCGCCGCCGAGCGGAGGGGGGGACGAACGGAGCTTCGTTCCCCCGCATTGCTGGACCCTGGGACAGGTAAGTATCCGATTATTAAAAGTCAGCAGCTGCAGTATTTGTAGCTGCTGACTTTTAATTTTTTTTTTTTTAAGGGGCACCCCACTTTAAGGAATGTTTCTAACTGTGGGGGATGGGGCAGCCTGGAGGAGACAGATCGCTGTTTATAACCAGTATGAACAGCAGATCTGTCTCCTCACTCCTTACAGAACGGAGATCAGTCTATTTACATTGACAGATCTCCTTTCTGTCTCTCTCAGGAGCAATCGCGTGTGCCTGGCGGAAATCACGGCCACCGGGCACACGCATCGGCTCCGTTGTCCCGCCGTGGGTGTACACGCGTGGTCTTAAAGCGCCCGACGTACAGCTACGACGATTTGCCCAGAGATGCCAACCTGCCTCAGTATAACTGCGGCGGCTGGTACTTAACCAGTTAAAGTGATACTAATGTCTCATTTTTGTTTTCGTTAAAAATAATAAACATGTTATATGACTGCTAAGAAGCATAGGCTCATTTATGAACAACTAATAAACCAATACCTTGCCCCCCCAAAAATACACAGGAGCTGATTAAGCTTTATTGAACTTATCCAAAGTACAACTTTCCAAATGTACCAAACAACAATGCCAGGCACAGTGTACCATGAGCACCCATAAAACATAAACTCACATAGTCTAAGAGGCCTGTCCTTACCATTAGTGCCAGACAGGCATAAGCCCTTGTACACACGGTCGGATATTCCGATGGACCATGTCCGATAATCCGACAGTGTGTGGGCTCCATCGGACTGTTTCCATCGGAGTATCCGATGGACCAAGTTTTCCAACTTGTCTATAAAATTTTCTGACAACATACTCCGATCGGACTTTATCCAATCATGTGTAGAGAATTCCGATCAGACAAAGTGCCACGCATGCTCAGATCAAATTCCTAGACCAAAGCTATTGGCTACTAGCCTGAACGTAGTCCCGTCGTAACGAAATAATGTAATCACATTAAGTACGATCAGATTTTCTGACAACTTTATCTGACTGTGTGTATGCAACAGTTTCGGACAAAATCCATCGGACAAAATCCGTCAGACAAAATCCGTCGGATTTGGTTGTCGAAATGTCCGACCGTGTGTACAAGGGCTTAGACTGACCCCAGAATTTAACTTGAGGGCATATGTAGCCCATAAAGCAACATCAATTTCTGGGAAGGTCAAAACCACCACACGTAAGTCAGTGGTAAAAAGGGGTTAATCCGCCTGCAAAACAAAGCTGCAGCACTAGCGGCGCTGCCCCATTGATTTTAATAGGGAGGAGCGGTGAGTTCACTGCTCCTTTACTGCTTCAAAGAAGCTGCTGACAGGACCTTTTCTGACACCCTGCCAAGCGCACCGCTCCAGTGTGTCTGTCTTTCACACTGGAGTGAATGGGACCGCTTTTTTCCGGCTCTATTTTTAGCGCTGTAGCGCCTGAAAAATGCCTTCAGTGTGAAAGGGGTCTTATAGAGCAGATCTACAGACCTGTAATGTCCTACATTGTTAGCCCATACATGAATGATAAGAATGAAGGGGCCAGAAAACTCTGACAATGAATTCTGCCAACTGCAAAGGAAAATTCTCCTCACAGTATCAAAATTCGGCATGGCAAGTGTCATGGTTATGCAATAGAGTTTGTCTGTCAGCTTACCTCTCACCATGTGTTCATCTCTAGAGACCAGCCACTCTCACCGGACTGCTTTTATAATCTCTCCTCTAAGCATGGCTCCACCCCAGCTCTTATCAGAGAACTCTATATTAACCTGGAAGGCCAGCCGTGCTGATCAACATTGTGTGTTTGGCTTCCTGTTTCCTTCCTGCCGTGTGCTTGTTTGTTTCTGTTACCAACCTTGGCGTGTTCTCAACTATTCCTGTCTGCTCGTGACCCTGACCTTTTGGCGTGTCCCCGAACCTTTGGTGTGTACTCTGTTGTCCTTGTCTGCTTGTGGCCCGACTTTGGCTTATTCCCTTACCCTTTCCCTTACTATCCCTATCCTCCTGTTGCCTACTGTGGGCATGAGCTAGGGGAACCCGGGGGTCGCGACCTGGAGCCAGTTGCAGCCCAGTCCATCCTCACCACTAGAGGCTCTGGTGAACAACTGCTGGCTCTTAGACTCCGTGTCCTAGGGAATCTTACGTTCTAACCCTGGTGGGATCTGTGTTGGTGTTCCAGTGGCCCTGCCTTCCTTTACCGCCCAGACTCCATTCCGCAGCAGTCAGCCGTAGGGTCCACTACCTTGTGGTGCACTCCTAACCCCAACAGTGTGCATCTGTCACCTGGCCTCAAGTGGCCTGACAGCAAGAAGCCCAATAAACAAAAGAGTCGGTGATGATCCAAACCAATGCTGGAGAGAGACATGAAATTTGAACAAAAATGTAGGGACGAATGTATACCAAAAAATGTAAATGATTCCCACTTACCTAAAAGCCATCTCTGTCATTCCAAAAAACTCATCCCATGGGCAGCAATGGCTTCTCCAATGAGAAAAGATGTGGGAAAAATAATTAAGAGGCAAGACCAACTGGGAAAAGGAAAAGGCAGAAGTTGGAATTTGTTGAGGTGGGAAGAATCAGCGGGAGATAAAAATAAAAAGATTCTGTGATAAGCACATCCACTGAGTTACCACCAACTGAGCGTTTGTCCTTGGAGACAAGCTCACTAATCCTGAAGGTGCAATTTGAAACAAGAGAGCCATAAATGATAAAAAAGGGGGCAAAATGGAGAGGATGTCAGTTAGTTTGTGCATAGAAAACTGGTTGCCGAAAATCAGGGCAACAAGTCAGATGTTTCCAGACCTTCAAAACCCTCTGAATAAGAAAACTTTTGAGATGTCCTCCCAGCTGAATAGTCTGAACCAAACAATACAGCCAGGTGCATGTCTCACAGGGGGAAAAGGGAGAACTCATCGACAGGTGGAGGCACCCATTTATCCCATATTTGCCGACAGGTTACCCAAGAGGAGAGGCACGGATGGGGAGGGGGCCAACAGAAGTCAGAAACTAGACTACACAAAAAGGAAAGGACAAAGAAGACCCACAGCCGTTGAAGCTAAAAAAGCAGAAGTGGGTGAACTGTGACCAAGAGGACAAATCCATAGTTACATAGTTAGTAAGGTTGAATAAAGACACCAGTCCATCCAGAGTGAGTGTCAGTGCGTGTTTACAATTGTCCCTATCCCTGTACATTGTGTCTCATTAAGATGCTCCTCTATTATATTATTTAAGGTACCCATATAAGGCCGTCAATTTACAAAGCACTCCTCACATACATACACACACTCACATTGGTCCGTACCCTAAAGGAGCCCATAATCCAAGGTCCCCAACTCACATTCATATACTAGGGCCAATTTTGGACAGAAGCCAATT
Source organism: Lithobates pipiens (assembly GCF_037356315.1). NCBI lineage: Eukaryota > Metazoa > Chordata > Amphibia > Anura > Ranidae > Lithobates > Lithobates pipiens. The sequence continues at coordinate 74,207,532 of NW_027507789.1, forward strand.
AAACTTACCAGCATGTCTTTGGAGTGTGGGAGGAAACCAGAGTACCCTGAGAACATGCACTCCAGGCAGGTAGTGTTTGGTATTCAAACCAGCGACCCTTTTTACTGCTAGGTGAGAATGCTACCCACTACACCACTGTGCCGCCCTAATCAATAATGGAATTAGCTACATCTGAAACCAGTCAACTGAAGACATCCAAGCACCAGGAAAAACACAACAGGGGGAACAAAGGGTGGAGAGCATGCAGAGAGGCAGATAACCACTTGTATCATACTCCTCAGTCCAAAAAAACACTTGCCTACCTGTTATTCCACTGTCATCACATGAGGAAAGAGCTCTAACAGCATCATGTTACACTAATAGAGTTGGGCACATAAGGCTATCCAAGGTTCAGCAGACCAGTCACCCTGGAAGAAAATACCAAAGCTACAGGAGCTGAATGCAGCCCTGTAAAACTCCAGCTGTGAGTTTGGCAATTCCTCCATTTATCAAAGAATGACCATTAGAGGGCTGCAAAAAGGAAAACTGTGCTTCCAAGTCATCACATGGGGCTGATAATTTGTACGTAATTATGTGTATCTGATATACATTTCAAGACATGCACAGAAGGCACTGCCCATCAGACGTACGTGTGAAAACAAGAAGGCCCAAAAGATTGCAGTTGCTACAGCCAGAGCTTCCTAAAGTCCATTGGGAATTTAACCAAGGATAGAAGCTAATTAACCCGAGGGAGTCGACAGACCATCACCACAATGTCAATCTCAATGCCCAAAAGGACAGAAGATTTGCTGGACCTTTCCATGTTGCTGGGATGCAACAGTCACAGAGTACAGGAAGGAAGGGAAAGGCAGACTCGATGTCGGCCTTTACCAGAAGGGTAGGAGGACCAAATAACTCAAAGAAAGTGCTAAAGTGCTCTATAAAAGGGGAGTATTGGTCCCAGGAATTCTCCCGATCAATACCACCATTAACTGACAAGCCTGCAGGAAAAGGAAAGTGTTGTATAAGTTGACTACCGTATTTATCGGCTTATAACACGCACCCCAAGTTTAGGAGGGAATTTTAAGGAAAAAAAACTTTTAGGAGGGAAGTTTAAGGGAAAAAAAAAACTTGCATATATATGCCCATCAGTGTCATCTGCAGCCTTGTCCACCATTGCAGTCTTATGCAGCCTTGTCCACCATTGCAGCCTTATGCAGCCTTGTCCACCATTGCAGCCTTATGCAGCCTTGTCCACCATTGAAGCCTTGTCCCCCATTGCAGCCTTATGCAGCCTTGTCCACCAGTGCAGTCTTGTCCCCCATTGTAGTCTTATGCAGTCTTGTCCCCCATTGCAGTCTTGTCCCCCATTGCAGCCGCGTCCCCCATTGCAGCCGTGTCTATTTTATTTTTTAAAAATGCCGCCGCCGAGATACAGAGCCGGATGTGTATCTCGGCGGCATGCGGTAGTTCTCGGCGGGCCTCCGGCCGCCTTCGGTTCTTCTCGGAAGCTTTCGGCCGCCGAGAAGAGACGAAGGTGGCCGAATGCTTCAGAGAACGGGCGAAGGCGGCCGAAAGCTTCCGAGAAGAGCCGAAGGCGGCCTAAAGTAGCCTTGAAGAGCCGAAGGCGGCTGAAAGCCGCACAGAGGCTCAGAATTTCTGGGGATCGGTGTATAACACGCACCCACAATTTTCCCCTGCTTTTAAGGGGAAAAAAGTGCGTGTTATACGCCGATAAATACGGTATATATAATGTATTCCTTGCATATCATGGACGTTATGTAGTCTTTCATATTTTTGATTATATATATATATATATATATATATATACACACACACACACACACACACACTGTACTTCCTGGGGTGCTAACCCACCAACCCATGGATTAACACCAGGAGACATATGCCTTGCAGACTCTATAATATATGACTCTGGAGGCCGGGTTCCTTGCATTAACCAGAGTAGACACTACTGAACCTGACAGCCCATGCTTCTTCAGATTGTGGGTCTCAATAGCCAAACCGTTAAATTTAGCAGTTGTAAAGTAGGATGGAATTACCGGACCTTGCCAGAGAAGGTCTTGCTGTGGCGGTAGGGTCCATGTGTCCCTTACCGCCATCTTTGCGATCTCTGCATACCAAGATCTCCTGGGCTACGCTGGGGGCCACAGGAATCGCTGACTTCCATTCCTGCTTGATCCTGCAAAGAAGTCGTGGACACAGGCAGAACAGGAGGGAATGCATAAATCAGTGAGAACCGATTCCACGGGAATAGCAAGGCATCCATTCCGCATGTTAGCGGATCCTTTGTTCTTGACACAAAGTTTTCAATTTCTTTGTTGAACCTGGACGCAAACAGATGTACGTCTGGGATCCCCCATCTTTGACATATTGACAGGAAGATATCGGGGTGAAGGCACCATTCTCCCGGGAACAACTGCTGGCAACTGCCAATTTTCTATTCCTAGAATGAAGACTGCCGATAGGCAAAGTGCATTGTTTTATGCCCAAGATAGGATATGATTCACCGCTTTCTGGACCGCATAAATTCTTGTGCCCCCTTGGTAATTAATATAACCCATTGCTGTGGCATTGTCGGATTGAATCCTGACAGGACAATTCCGTAAACTGAACGTTCAGACCCTCAAGAACAAGTGCTCTTCCTGAATTTCTAGAATGTTAATGGGCAAGGGCATTTCTGATCTGGGCCACATCTATGGGACAGTTACCTCTTCCAGGATGGCTCCCCAACCCAAAAAAGGTTGGCATGTGTTGTGACCACTTTCTAGGTAACTGCAGGAAGGATTTTCCCCTTTGCAGATTTTTGGTTATTAACCATAAACTGAGGCTCCGGCGCAACTTTGGAGTCAGACACATTGGGAAATCTAGAGCTTGACCCCTTTTGTTCTAAGTTGATAGGATACTTCTTCATGGTTTTAAAGAAGATTTCTTCTAGGTTGAGAATCCAACCTAGGTATTCCAGGTAGTTGAATGTGGTGACCATACTTTGGTCTAAGCGGGCTACCGACTGGTCTATCGAGAACAGATCGTCTAGGTAAACTACAATCATTATACCTTGGGCCCTTAATCTGGCTAGATGAGGAGTCAGAACCTTTGTAAACACTCAAGGTGCAGTAGCTAGACCGAAAAGCACAGCTACACACTGAAAATTAAGATTTTCCACCTCGAAAGTAGATATTACTAGTGAGCGAGGAAATAGGCACATGGAGGTATGCATCTTTGATGTCGATTGATGCCAGAATTTCTCCTCCTTGTAGGATGGAGACAACTGATTGGATTGACTCCATGCGAAAAAAAGAGCGGTTATATTCAGGAATTGAATTTGATTTTTGAGATCCCGAATGTCCATTTGGTTTTGGCACCGTGAGAAAAACTGTTTGAACCAAACCCCAACCCCTGCTTTTACATGGGGACCCCCATGATCACTTTTTCCAAAAGGTGGTCCCATGCTTGAAAGACTTATTTTTCTCTGGATCCTGCATAGTAGCCCATTATGCTTTACCTTTGCAGGAAAACAAAGAGGAAGTAAAACCCATCAGGGTTTACTTCCTCTTTAACTGAGTGTTTAGGTTTGCTAAAGCCTCCTCAAGCTCTGTATGCCTTTCCTGTCCATTCATTGCTGGAAAAGCTTATTGTATCTGAGTGGCTCACCCAGATAAGCTTTTTTTTTTTTTTACCCTCCTAAGAAATGTTCACACTTTATCCTATGGAGGAGAAAATTCACTAAAAGTGGGGTATACCAGCAAATAACGCTGCTATATCCTCTGTGAATAAGAGTTTGATGTGTGCGGCAGACAATGCTCAAATGCTTAGGGATCCAACGGATAAAAAGTTGGAATTCCTATCAAAAAATAAAAAACACACTTTTTTTTTCTGGCAGATTAAGTGTCTTAGCCTGCCCTGACAGTAATTGGTTAATCGTTGAGAGACCAGTTTAAACAGGTGTTCAGGGTTATCCTGTTCAGCAAGCCCAGGATCTGGCAAGCTACTAGCAGCTTTGTGTTTGCAATAGTTGCTATGAGTGATTCGATCCTTCAGGCCTTGCGCCCTTCGCTAAGCGCCATGCAAGAAGCTCCTGGCTAGTCTTCCTTTTTGCGGTGAAATGGCTATTTGGGGAAGATTTGGGATGGGACCTTTTTTTTCCAATTCAATCATGGCTGAGGAAAAATACCTTTTTAGTGACATAAACAGGGGCTGCAGTGTTGAAAACAGTTGCAAACATTTCATGGCCCCTATGCTCACTCTGACCATCCATCCCCTCTCAGGGGAGGATGCCATTTGTAGAGATGAGTAGGCTTTCCAGAGCTAGCAGAGGTACTACCTGAAGAAATTTTGCATCCACTGCTTGAGCAATAGTCCAGCCTCTGCCGCTGCTATTAACGCTCAGCCTGATAGTTTTAGTAAATGTGTCAGGGAATGCTTGTGTCACCAACCTCTCATATGCCCCTTTTTTGCTATTATGTCCCTCCGACATCTGCAGCCAGCAAAAATTTAGCTTTTAAACATACTCCTGTGCTGGACGTTGGAGGATGCCAATGCTGCGCTAAGTTCCGCCCCTTCCCCATCACATCACGACCAACGGAACAGCATCGTCGATCGTTTTTGACTTCCCCCTTGCAGGAAGAGGGGGAGAACTTTGTCCAGGTGGGGGGTGACACAGCATGATCTTTGAGGAAAGCATGACAAGGTAGTGCTCTATACAGCCCCCAGTGGTGACTCTTAGGCAAGAAAACATTTACTTTTTTAAAGGAGACTTTTCATAAGAAAATTAAAAAAATTCCTTATGCCGCGTACACACGAGCGGACTGTATGGCGTACTTAGTTCGTCATACAATCCGACGGACAGTCCGTCGTACTTTCGACTGAATGGACTTGACCACCACACGGATGCACAAACAGTCCGTCGAAAGCTTGCGCGATGACATGTACAGCACGTACGACGAGACTAGAAATAGGAAGTCCAAGACACAGCAAAGCACCCTTCCGCCGTGTAAATCCTTTCTGGGCATGCGCCATTCTTAGTCCGTCGAACTAGCATACTGACGAGCGGATTGTCCGCTGAAACCAAAGTACGACGGACAGAATTTCGAAAAATCCGAAATTCTTAGTACGCCGGACTGCACGCTGAAAAAGTCCGCTGAAGCCCACACACGAGCGGATTGTCCGCTGAAATGTGTTTCGACGGACTAAGTACGCCATACAGTCCGCTCGTGTGTACGCGGCATTAGAAACCTCCAGATACCTTTCCCGCCGCAGGGTTTTCTGTGGTAAAAACCAACAGACCCTTCACCTCTCACGGTGGGCTCCGTTACAAAACCTTCAGGAACGGACACTCCTGGACCTGTAAAACACCTCACCAGAAAAAACTTCATGGCCGAAAAAAGCAAAGCTCTGGATCCCATTGTCTAGCTCTCTTAAATAGAGAAGCAAAAACTTGTTTCTTCAGGCACGAGGCCCGGGTACCATTCAATTCGGCCTGAAAAGACACTTTGAATGGATCTGGCTGCATAGATAGCCCCAGCAAGGATTGCTCCAGTGGAGCTCAGCACAGCACATCTTCACTTGTGACCAACACCTTAGACACAGGTGAAAAAACTGAGGTACTCCCGGTAGTTTGAGGGGTTAAATAGGGAGTGGACTTCCTGTCTTAGGGTATGCCAGTGTCCATCACCTGAAGGTGGCCTATAACCCACATAGTAACTACTATGGCTCTGTGTCCCGTGATGTACGATAAGAAGCATGCATGCATCATAAATACTAGTAGGAGAACAGCTGGGGGAGTTAATGGTGGAGAAGGATCTGGGAGTTCTGGTAGATCTTAAAGGGGTTGTAAACCCTTGTGTTTTTTCACCTTAATACATCCTATGGCAGTGAATGGCCCCCCAGCTCCCCTGTTTTACTTACTTTAGCCTTGGAATTTCCAATGGTGAGGATGCGCTGTCACTCTGCCTGGGGTTCTCGGCCCTTGATTGGATAGAGTGATAGCAGTTGGCTCCCACTGCTTTCAATCAAATCCAAAGACACGGGTGCCGGCGGGGGGGGGGGGGGGGGAGTCATACATTGCTGGACTTGGGAGTGCACCCGTAAAGTAACCCCCAGGAAAGCGCTTCTCCTAGGGGGTTATCTGATGTGAAGAGGAGCCACGAGAGCAGCCAAGGGACCCCAGAAGTCGGTGTTCGTGGTCACTCTGTGCAAAACGAACTGCACAGTGGAGGTAAGTATAACATGTTTGTTATTTTAAAAAATATATATTTGAAGCTTTACAATCACTTTAAGCTTTATAAACAGCAAGCAATGCCAAAGTGCGGTTTCCAAAGCGAACAAAGTCCTTTCTAGTATTAGGTGAGGTATGGACTCCAGAAAGTGATATAATTTTACACGTGTACAAATCATTAGTAAGACCGCATCTGGAATATGCAGTTCAGTTTTGGGCACCAGTTCTCAAAAAGGATATTGAGAAACTGGAGAAAGTGCAGAGAAGGGTACAAGGAACGATTAGCTGAACTGAATTTATTGTCTCTTGAGCAGAGGAAATTAAGGGGGGGGGGGATATGATCAACATTTATAAATACATAAGTGGTCCTTATAGTGAACTTGGTGGAGAGTTATTCACGTTAACTGGTTCTTGACCGCCCCACGTACATTTACTGTGGTGGGGTGGCCAATTCCAGGCCTAGAGTGCTCGCACGGTGCCAGCAATCCGCTTCTGATGTGATCGTTGATTATTCAGGACACAAGCAGAACGGCAGTCTGCCTGTGTAAACAAGGCAGATTGTCGTTCTGTCAGAGGGAAAAGTACTGATCCTGTGTTTCTGCTAAGTAGGAACACAGATCTTTGCCTTCGTCCAAATCACCTCCCCCTACAGTTGGTAAGCACATACATTTAACCATTTGATCAGCCCTGATGTTAACCCCTTCCAGGGTGGATACAAATCAATGATGTTTTAAAAAACAAATCAAAACATACAGATTTTTTTTATTTTATTTAAATCAGATTTTTTTAGACTTGTATCAAATTTTAATAAAATGATTTTGAAGTAAAAATCTATCTAAAGATAGTTTTCTATTTAGGATACATTAATAATTTTTATTTTCAGCATGAAATGGAGCTTAATTAAGTAGCTTGAGGCTGTATATTCTACAATATTTACATTTTTGGTAAACTCATTCAATGAATCCAAGCTCTGCAAGCTGAAGTAACATGCACTGCATTGATGCATTCACACAATTTCACAGTAGCCATGAGATAAAACAGAGTTCAGGAATATTCCTTTTTTTTAATTGTTTTGCAAATCTATGTACATTACAAACTGTATGAACTGTATAGGTTCCGATATTGCTGTTTTACTAACCTGACATTCTATGCATTAGGATAAAACACCTTCTCTGCTGCAGCAGCACCCCAGCCCCCCTCCCCCCCCATTCTTACCTGAGCCCGAATTGATCCAGTGATATGTACGAGAGCAGCAGCTCTCACCGCTGTCTCCCTCCTCAGTGGGCAGATTGATAGCAGTGGCAGCCAATATCTCCCGCTGCAGTCAATAAAATTCTGTGACGAGGGAGTGGAGGGCGGAACCAAGTCTCCCGGTCTGTGTCAATAGACTGGGTGGCTCGAGAGCGGGCGCGCATGGGTGCCATAGACGAGGGGCCTGAAATGCCACCAGAGAACCCCAGGAAAGGCAGATCGGAGCTGCTCTGTGCAAAACCATTGTGTAAGTATACCATGGTTGTTATTTTAGTTTGAAAAAATTAAGGTTTAGGATCACTTTAACCACTTAAGCCCCGGACCAATTGTCAGCCTAAGGACCAGAGGTCTTTTTACAATTTCGCACTGCACTGCTTTAACTGGTAATTGCGCGGTCATGCAATGTTGTACCTGAACGAAATGTGCATCCTTTTCTTCCCACAAACAGAGCTTTCTTTTGATAGTATTTGATTGCCTCTGCGATTTTTATTTTTTACGATATAAATGGAAAAAGAAAAATCGAATAAACTCAATTTTAGTCATACATTTAGGCCAAAATGTATTCAGCCACATGTTTTTAGTAAAAAAATTTCAATAAGCGTCAAACTAGAGTACATTTTCTGGAATTTACACAGCTTTTAATTTATGACTGCCTATCTAATTTCTTGAGGTGCTAAAATGGCAGGGCAGTACACCCCCCCCCCCCCATGACCCCATTTTGTAAAGTAGACACCCCAAGGAAATTGCTGAGAGGCATGTTGAGCCCATTGAATATTTTTATTTTTTTGTCCCAAGTGATTAATGACATAAAAATAAAAATGTTTACAAAAAGTTGTCACTAAATGATATATTGCTCACACATGCCATGGTTATATGTGGAATTGCACCCCAAAATACATTTTGCTACTTCTCCTGAGTACGGGGATACCACATATGTGGGACTTTTTGGGAGCCTAGCCGCGTATGGGACCCCGAAAACCAAGCACCGCCTTCAGGATTTTTTATTTCACTGAGCCTGAATCTGACAGATGAGTGACCTCCTCTTCACTATCTGTCATGCTCAGAAACGTGTAGGCCTCTTCACTAGTGTATCTTCGCTTTGCCATTTTGGGCTCTAAATTTAGGGGTACACTAGTGAGATTCACAGGTAAAAAAGCACCTAGGCTGTCAGCGACTGTATAAAACGCTACAAAAAAAAACTGTTAGCGATCGCAGGGATCAGGCCTGACTCTGCGAACGCTGCAGTTATGTGTTTCGTGTTTTGTAAGTGACAGTGATCGATCGATACTGCACTTGGGTGGGTTTGGCGGAGGGGCAAAACGCAGGTGCTTGCAGGTATCTGGGCTGATCCCGCTAACAATGCATTTTTTGGAACCCTAAACTGGTGGGGACGCTAGTATAGATCTGATCAGATCAGATATTGTTCTGTTCAGATACTATACCACTAAGGGAGGTGTATGCTTTGCGCGTGGGTGTTAGCGGTACTGGCACTAACCTGACGCTGCCTGGGGCGACGCAGACCCTATCTGATCCTAAAACCTAATTGATATCGCCTGCCAGGTGATTAGGGGGTTAAACCTTTATTGGGTAATAAATGGCGGGTGCCCTGATGCTATAAAAAGCAAACTAACTAACCAGCGTCACCCATAACACTTATACAGTGATCACTGGTGAAAGGGTTAACTAGGGGCAATCAGGGGGTTAAAACCTTTATTAGGTAGTATATGGGGGTACCTGACGCTATATAAAAACCTGATGGGGAACCTAACTAATTAAATAACTAACTGGCTAACCAGCGTCACCAGTGACACTTATACGGTGATCACTGGTGAAAGGGTTAACGCTAGGGGCAATCAGGGGGTTAAAACCTTTATTAGGTTGTATATGGGGGTACCTAACACTATAAAAACCTGGCGGTGAACCTAAAAAATAACTAGCTACCTAGCGGCACCAGTGACACGAATGCAGCGATCAGAAAAACAATTGCTTAGTGACACTGGCAAAAGGGGGTGAAAGGGTTACCTGGGGGGCAATCAAGGGGTTAAACCTTTATTACAGTCACTTTTTACAGTCACAACTGACATTAAATGCAGTGATCAGTAAATAAATGATCACTGCAATCAGTGACACTGTGACTGGGGGGGGGGCAGGGGGTGACTGGGTGAAAAGTGTGCCTATGTGTACCTACGTGTCAGTGGACTGTTGGTGCACTTACTATGATGTCTTCTCTCCTCGCCATCCGGTCAAAAAGACAGCCACGAGGAGAGTGACATGACTTCCTCCTGCCTGTGTTTACAGTGCACAGGCAGGGGAAGCTTCTAATTCACCAGGAGCGATCGCGAGGGGATGGCCAGAAACCAATGGCTGTCCCCTCATCCTGGATCGCTCCTGAAGCAAAATGGACCCCCCCACCCGCTGGAAGGCAGGCACGTACGGGTATGTGCTTGTGCCTGTCCGTGCCATTCTGCCGACGTATAATTACATGCGGCAGTCCTTAACTGGTTAAAGGGGTTGTAATGTCAGAAGGTTATTTTCTTAATGCATTGTAAGCCTTTTTTGCACCCCCTAATACTTACCTGAGATACCTCTGTCCAGTGATGTCCACAAATATCTCAGCGGAGGTTCTCCTTCCTGATTGGCAGAGACACAGCAGTGGACCCATTGGCTCCCGCTGCTGTCCATCAAAGTAAGCTAGCCAATGAAGGGAGAGAGGAGGCGGGGCCAGGTCGGGCCTCCGTGTCTGAATGGATACACGGAGCTGTGACTCAGTTCGGGTGCTCCCATAGCAAGCTGCTTACTGTGAGGGCACTGAACAGGAAGGAGAGGCCAGGAGCAGCGAAGAGGCCCCTGAGAAGGAGGATCTGGGCTGCTCTGTGCAAATCCACTGCAACAGAGCAGGTAAGTGTAACATGTTTGTTATTTTTATAGGGGAAAAAATGAGACTACAATCAATTTAAGGACAGAATACAAGAGATGGTAAGAGACTGTGGAGATAACACAACAGATGGTTAGAGACCAAGAACAGGATACAGGAGATGGTCAGATCCTGCAGACATGATACAAGAGATATTCATAAACTGCATACATGATATAAGAGATGGTCAGAGACTGCAGATATGCTGTGGGAGAATGTCAGAGACAGTAACATGTCATATGAGTTGTTCCAGACTCGGGACATGTTTCAGGAGGCAGTCATTGGCTGGAGACATATTACATCAGACTGCTAGAAACCACTGCTTTAACATTCCAAAAACATAGATTAGGTTCTGCAGGCGCCCCAAGGGCTGTAAAAAAAGTTGCGGCCGCATGTGCAACCCCCACCCCCCCCCCCCCCCCCCCCCGCGGCCACAGGCTCCAGGGTTTTAGACCATTGCTTCCATACAGAGAGCAAGGGTTCTTCTTTACATTATTTTGGCAGGGGACAGGGTTTTCTATTAAAGCTTAGGGCTTCTTAAGGTAAAGAAATTTGTTTTTAATGTACCTTAAATGTATTTAACTTTAAACGTGGACATTCAAATCAGAGCTGGTGAAAAGAGGACAGAAGGTTTTTGGGTGCATACAAATGCGCCAAGCATCCTGCTGGAAGCATCATTGATCATTGGGACTTATAGTGCACTGTCAGCACAGACTGCATTCTGCTTATTCAGTGATGATAAGATACTTGCTGCCCTTCCAGGAAGTAATGGCATGAATTCACCTCAATGCACAGCACAGACTAAGAATATATTAGAGTGTGATGGGCTGAAGCTAAATGTTGCTGTAGCAATTTAGTAATGTGCTCCTAAAGCATGCAAAATCCATATGTTTAGGCCTCCTTCACACTTGCAGAGGTGTTTACCAACCCTGTGAAAAGTGATCCACGGTGGATTGCTTTTTAGAGGCATTTCACAGGCAGCTCAAAGTGAATATGTCGCCTTCTCACTGCCTATTTTAACCTTCGAAACCCTGCTGCACCAAACCGCAAGTGTGTGCATTGTAAATGGTTGCAGGATGGTTCAGCGTGGCCTCATTCACTTGCATGGATCGCATTTGACTGCTGTACTGCCCCGCAAGTGTGAGCATTTTTATAAATCTTGCCGCACTAACATGACCCCTGGGCATAATAACTTGCAGTTGGTCAGTCAGGGGGCAGTAAATGCACTAGGTACTCTTCCTCTTCGCATCTTCATTTCCACAATGGGTGGTCCTCAATGATGCAGAGATTGGAGTGTGTGCTGATGCTGATCAGTGCCTCTTTCATTCTGCATCATGACACTGTGATTGCGGGGAGCGGGGTCAATGGTGCTTGGCACTCACAGTAGGTCCTCAATCTTCAACCCGGGAGACAACAGTGCCTTGAGAAAGTATTTATACCCCTTGAAATTTTCCACATTTTGTCATGTTAAATCCAAAACGTAAATGTACTTTATTGGGAGTTTGTGTGATAGACCAACACAAAGTGACACATAATTGTGAAGTGGAAGGAAAATAAAAGGTTTTAATTTTTTTTTACAAATAAATATGTGAAAAGTGTGACATGCATTTGAATTCAGCCCCCCTGAGTCAATACTTTGTAGAACCCCTTTTGCTGCAATTACAGCTGCAAGTCGTTTTGGGGATGTCTCTACCAGCTTTGCACATCTAGAGAGTGACATATCTGCCCATTCTTCTTTACAAAATAGCCCAAGCTCTGTCAGATTGAATGGAGAACGTCTGTGAACAGCAATTCTTGCCACAGATTCTCAATTGGATTTATTTTTGGACTTTGACTAAGCCATTCTAACACATGAATATGCTTTGAATAACCATTCCATTGTAGCTCTGGCTGTCTGTTTAGGGTCGCTGTCCTACTGGAAGGTGAACCTCCGCCCCAGTCTCAAGTCTTTTGCAGAGTCTAACAGGTTTTCTTATAAGACTGCCCCGTATTTGGCTCCATCCATCTTCCCATCAACTCTGACCAGTTTCCCTGTCCCTGCTGAAGAAAAGCATCCCCACAATATGATGCTGCCACCACCATGCTTCACGTTGGGGATGTTGTGTTCAAGGTGATGTGCAGTGTTTGTTTTCCACAACCCATAGCGTTTTGCTTTTAGGCCAAAAAGTTACATTTTGGTCTCATCTGACCAGAGCACATTCTTACACATGTTTGCTGGGTCCCCCACATGGCTTCTTGCAAACTGCAAACTGGACTTCTGGCTTTCCTTCAACAATGGCTTTATTCTTGCCACTGTTCCATAAAGGCCAGATTTGTGGAGTGCACGACTAATAGTTGTCCTGTGGACAGATTCTCCCTCTTGAGCTGTGGATCTCTGCAGCTCCTCCAGAATTACCATGGGCCTCTTGGCTGCTTCTCTAATTAATGCTCTCCCTGCCCGGTCTGTCAGTTTAGGTGGACGGCCATGTCTTGGTAGGTTTGCAGTTGTGCTATACTCTTTCCATTTCTGGATGATGGATTGAACAGTGCTCCCTGAGATGTTCAAAGCTTGAGATTTTTTTTATAGCCTAACCCTGCTTTAATCTTCTCCACAACTTTATCCCTGACCTATCTGGTGTGTTCCTTGATGTCCATGATGCTGTTTGTTCACAAAGGTTCTCTAACAAACCTCTAAGGGCTTCACAGAACAACTGTATTTTTACTTATATAAATGTACACGCAGGTGGACTCTATTTACTAGTTAGGTGACCTCTGAAGACAATTGGTTCTACTAGATTTTAGTTAGGGGTATCAGAGTAAAGAAGATCTGAATACAAATGCATGCCACACTTATCAGATATTTATTTGTAAAACATTTTGAAAACCATTTATCATTTTCTTCCACTTCACAATTATTATTATTATTATTATTGTGCTACTTTGTGTTGGTCTATCATATAAATAAAATACATTTTACATTTTTGGTTGTAACATGACAAAATGTGAAAAATGACAAGAGGTGTGAAAACTTTTTCAAGGCAATGTAAGGACAAGATTTAGGACATCTTGCAGCAGAGAAGGGGTCCTGCTGGTGACAGCCCTCTGATCAGTGGTGGCTGGTGCTAAATAGTTTGGGGGGGGCATCAAATTAACGCCACGTAACCCCCCCCGGTGGGATACGGATGGGAAGGCGGAAGACTGACCTTAACTTAGGATGCAGAGGGAAGGAAGACCTGGGCCGTTGCTTCTTCTCCTGGCTGAACAGGAAGTGTGTCCTGAGACCCAATTGCCACGGAGTCCTAAGACCCCCTGGCCAATTGGGTCTCAGGACCTGCTTCCTGATTGGCCGGGAGGGGAATCAGGAAGACAATAGCGGGTATTAGCAGAGAGCCCACCCTTTTTTTTAAGCCAATTAGAGCCTCAGGCTCTAATCATGTGCTTAAAAAAAAAAAACACCATTAGAATCCATGCGTCCGGCGCCCTGCGTGTAGATTAGGGCCCGGGAGCATAGATTAGGGGGAAAACATGTGAAGAGAATGGAACTGGGACTTTACATGAGGCAAGCCAATCATTAGTTAGCTGTTTCTGATGCCTAAGTGGTAAGGTCATATGGTAACATATTCCACAGAATCACTATTATATCTATAATTTAATAATACTTATAATAATACCGTAATCACAAGATTTCCAAAGTAAAATTCGTATAAAATATTTAATACAATTGATCGTTAGACAAGATGATACCAGTAATGAGGATACAGAAGGCAAATGATGTTTTTAGTACAGCCATGTATATATAAAATAAACTAAAATAAGAATCAACAAAGCAATACATTAAAGATTGTGCAAGATAGGGGAGATAATTTTGACGCATCCATAAGATATTAACTCTACGCGTTTCATGGTTTTATACCAATCTTCAGGAGTCAGATGCATATAGATATGGGCTGGGGAGAGATGAAATGGATACATTTTAATTTAATAACAAAGGAAATGGTCTATTTGGGTAGAGGATAGAGCTAAAGGGATATATAGTATCAAAAATACTCACTAGACGCCAATGAATAAGATCAAAAAACTCCTAGAGTGAAATTGGTGGAAGTCTGGGCTATATGCGGTCTCAAACGGGGTTGAGGCAAAGAACATCCCCAAAATGGGTGGACCCCGGACCAGGGAAAAGCAGCCAACACAATCACCGGAACATCACACTGCAACATCGCCTGGGAATGTACAAGTGTACCACCGTGAACTTGCAATACTAGTAACAAAAATAGGAAATGTGAAATAATTAGTGAAGGACAATTTGATGAGATATATGTGTAAACTAATAATGCCATTGTGGATATGTAAAAGAAATATAATTAAATTATGTGTGTGAGTGCCGTAAGTATAAGTATGATCACTAGAAAATGTGATTACCCATTGTGTACCACATATAAATAAATGAAGTGTAACAGATGTATTTACCTGAGGTTGCAAAAAATTGTGCCGGTTGGACATTCCCGGAAGCGATAGTGCAGGGATTGAGCCGGCCAAAGAGCCCGCCACTGATATACCCCGGATCCGGGGCGTGTTCATGCCAACGTCATGAAACGCCGGAACAGCGTGCAGGGATAGGGGGGACTCTTCCCGCGCGTGCTGATGATCGCGGTGGATGCCCGCCCATCCGACGCGAAGACGTATGATGACAAAAAAACACTAACTCCTACAATGCAGCGTCGAATGACGCTGCATGCAGAGCGTGTTGCCATGACACCGATGCGCTGAGGTCACGTCCCACCCCCATCAGTAAAAGGATGGGCGGGGGAAGCGGACTAGGCACATCGCAACCCCGAAATAGAAACCAGTGCACCAGTTCCACCGTCACTCAAAGGGGTAAAAAAATATAAAAAAAATTTTTATATAAAAAATGAAAATAAAATATGAAATGAAAAAAAAAAATGAAATAATTTTATTAAAAAATATTAAAAAGGGAAACGTTTTAAAGAAAAATGAAAAAAATGTTTTTTTACAGAAATTAATTGGGTCGATATTGATTAAATAGGTACAATAAAAATAAAAGCAACAACAAATGAGTATATTTAAAATTATATTATATTAATTGTATTGGCCAATAATGAATTGACTTTTTTTTTTTTTTTTTTTGCTTTTTCTATTCATTAATAGAAAATGTTTCGAAGTGGGATTGGGTCAGGTCCAAGGTAGGTGTCTTCCACCCATATTTGGTCAAAATTTAGAGAGAAATTGTGACCTGACCCAATTCTAGATTGAATATTGGCTTGCCCCCATCCCTAAATTGGGTAAAACATGTGAAGAGAATGGAACTGGGACTTTACATGAGGCAAGCCAATCATTAGTTAGCTGTTTCTGATGCCTAAGTGGTAAGGTCATATGGTAACATATTCCACAGAATCACTATTATATCTATAATTTAATAATACTTATAATAATACCGTAATCACAAGATTTCCAAAGTAAAATTCGTATAAAATATTTAATACAATTGATCGTTAGACAAGATGATACCAGTAATGAGGATACAGAAGGCAAATGATGTTTTTAGTACAGCCATGTATATATAAAATAAACTAAAATAAGAATCAACAAAGCAATACATTAAAGATTGTGCAAGATAGGGGAGATAATTTTGACGCATCCATAAGATATTAACTCTACGCGTTTCATGGTTTTATACCAATCTTCAGGAGTCAGATGCATATAGATATGGGCTGGGGAGAGATGAAATGGATACATTTTAATTTAATAACAAAGGAAATGGTCTATTTGGGTAGAGGATAGAGCTAAAGGGATATATAGTATCAAAAATACTCACTAGACGCCAATGAATAAGATCAAAAAACTCCTAGAGTGAAATTGGTGGAAGTCTGGGCTATATGCGGTCTCAAACGGGGTTGAGGCAAAGAACATCCCCAAAATGGGTGGACCCCGGACCAGGGAAAAGCAGCCAACACAATCACCGGAACATCACACTGCAACATCGCCTGGGAATGTACAAGTGTACCACCGTGAACTTGCAATACTAGTAACAAAAATAGGAAATGTGAAATAATTAGTGAAGGACAATTTGATGAGATATATGTGTAAACTAATAATGCCATTGTGGATATGTAAAAGAAATATAATTAAATTATGTGTGTGAGTGCCGTAAGTATAAGTATGATCACTAGAAAATGTGATTACCCATTGTGTACCACATATAAATAAATGAAGTGTAACAGATGTATTTACCTGAGGTTGCAAAAAATTGTGCCGGTTGGACATTCCCGGAAGCGATAGTGCAGGGATTGAGCCGGCCAAAGAGCCCGCCACTGATATACCCCGGATCCGGGGCGTGTTCATGCCAACGTCATGAAACGCCGGAACAGCGTGCAGGGATAGGGGGGACTCTTCCCGCGCGTGCTGATGATCGCGGTGGATGCCCGCCCATCCGACGCGAAGACGTATGATGACAAAAAAACACTAACTCCTACAATGCAGCGTCGAATGACGCTGCATGCAGAGCGTGTTGCCATGACACCGATGCGCTGAGGTCACGTCCCACCCCCATCAGTAAAAGGATGGGCGGGGGAAGCGGACTAGGCACATCGCAACCCCGAAATAGAAACCAGTGCACCAGTTCCACCGTCACTCAAAGGGGTAAAAAAATATAAAAAAAAATTATATAAAAAATGAAAATAAAATATGAAATGAAAAAAAAAAAATGAAATAATTTTATTAAAAAATATTAAAAAGGGAAACGTTTTAAAGAAAAATGAAAAAAATGTTTTTTTACAGAAATTAATTGGGTCGATATTGATTAAATAGGTACAATAAAAATAAAAGCAACAACAAATGAGTATATTTAAAATTATATTATATTAATTGTATTGGCCAATAATGAATTGACTTTTTTTTTTTTTTTTTTTTTTTTTTTTTTTGCTTTTTCTATTCATTAATAGAAAATGTTTCGAAGTGGGATTGGGTCAGGTCCAAGGTAGGTGTCTTCCACCCATATTTGGTCAAAATTTAGAGAGATATAATAGTGATTCTGTGGAATATGTTACCATATGACCTTACCACTTAGGCATCAGAAACAGCTAACTAATGATTGGCTTGCCTCATGTAAAGTCCCAGTTCCATTCTCTTCACATGTTTTACCCAATTTAGGGATGGGGGCAAGCCAATATTCAATCTAGAATTGGGTCAGGTCACAATTTCTCTCTAAATTTTGACCAAATATGGGTGGAAGACACCTACCTTGGACCTGACCCAATCCCACTTCGAAACATTTTCTATTAATGAATAGAAAAAGCAAAAAAAAAAAAAAAAAAAGTCAATTCATTATTGGCCAATACAATTAATATAATATAATTTTAAATATACTCATTTGTTGTTGCTTTTATTTTTATTGTACCTATTTAATCAATATCGACCCAATTAATTTCTGTAAAAAAACATTTTTTTCATTTTTCTTTAAAACGTTTCCCTTTTTAATATTTTTTAATAAAATTATTTCATTTTTTTTTTTCATTTCATATTTTATTTTCATTTTTTATATAATTTTTTTTTATATTTTTTTACCCCTTTGAGTGACGGTGGAACTGGTGCACTGGTTTCTATTTCGGGGTTGCGATGTGCCTAGTCCGCTTCCCCCGCCCATCCTTTTACTGATGGGGGTGGGACGTGACCTCAGCGCATCGGTGTCATGGCAACACGCTCTGCATGCAGCGTCATTCGACGCTGCATTGTAGGAGTTAGTGTTTTTTTGTCATCATACGTCTTCGCGTCGGATGGGCGGGCATCCACCGCGATCATCAGCACGCGCGGGAAGAGTCCCCCCTATCCCTGCACGCTGTTCCGGCGTTTCATGACGTTGGCATGAACACGCCCCGGATCCGGGGTATATCAGTGGCGGGCTCTTTGGCCGGCTCAATCCCTGCACTATCGCTTCCGGGAATGTCCAACCGGCACAATTTTTTGCAACCTCAGGTAAATACATCTGTTACACTTCATTTATTTATATGTGGTACACAATGGGTAATCACATTTTCTAGTGATCATACTTATACTTACGGCACTCACACACATAATTTAATTATATTTCTTTTACATATCCACAATGGCATTATTAGTTTACACATATATCTCATCAAATTGTCCTTCACTAATTATTTCACATTTCCTATTTTTGTTACTAGTATTGCAAGTTCACGGTGGTACACTTGTACATTCCCAGGCGATGTTGCAGTGTGATGTTCCGGTGATTGTGTTGGCTGCTTTTCCCTGGTCCGGGGTCCACCCATTTTGGGGATGTTCTTTGCCTCAACCCCGTTTGAGACCGCATATAGCCCAGACTTCCACCAATTTCACTCTAGGAGTTTTTTGATCTTATTCATTGGCGTCTAGTGAGTATTTTTGATACTATATATCCCTTTAGCTCTATCCTCTACCCAAATAGACCATTTCCTTTGTTATTAAATTAAAATGTATCCATTTCATCTCTCCCCAGCCCATATCTATATGCATCTGACTCCTGAAGATTGGTATAAAACCATGAAACGCGTAGAGTTAATATCTTATGGATGCGTCAAAATTATCTCCCCTATCTTGCACAATCTTTAATGTATTGCTTTGTTGATTCTTATTTTAGTTTATTTTATATATACATGGCTGTACTAAAAACATCATTTGCCTTCTGTATCCTCATTACTGGTATCATCTTGTCTAACGATCAATTGTATTAAATATTTTATACGAATTTTACTTTGGAAATCTTGTGATTACGGTATTATTATAAGTATTATTAAATTATAGATATAATAGTGATTCTGTGGAATATGTTACCATATGACCTTACCACTTAGGCATCAGAAACAGCTAACTAATGATTGGCTTGCCTCATGTAAAGTCCCAGTTCCATTCTCTTCACATGTTTTACCCAATTTAGGGATGGGGGCAAGCCAATATTCAATCTAGAATTGGGTCAGGTCACAATTTCTCTCTAAATAGATTAGGGGGGTGGTGCCCTATATGGAAAAACCGCTACTGTCTGCCCTAACATTGTAAAGCTCTGCGCAAACTGTTGGCTCTATATAAATCCTGTATAATAATAATAATAATAATAATATGAAGTGGTGTGTATTGCAAATCAAGATACATTAGTTTTAACTAACTAGGGGATCTATTCAGAAAATAATAGTCTGGAGATGAACTGCAACTACTACTGTTTGTTGCTGGGTGATATTCATTTGACTGCATTTATAACCTTCCAACTAGGAAAACTGTCATTTTAAACCGTCAAAAGAATACTATACATTGCATACTAGCGCATTATGTGAAACTTACATGAAAACGAAATCCTTCAGCGATGCGATGTAATCTCTGGATGGCAGCGTCCATCTTCACCCAGTCTTCCTTCAGGGTCCGCAGACTCCAGCTCTGTGACAGGCCGGAGCCATGAACATGTCACACGTCACATGTGTGGTGGAGCCGTCATTCACGGCACATGTATCTGAAGGAATGACACGGGTGGCCGTTCCTTCAGAACGCATGTGCCGATGATGTAAACGGCTGCATGTAATGTAAATATCTCCTAAACTGTATATGTTTAGGAGATATTTACAGTACCTATAGGTAAGCCTTATTATATAGGCTTACCTATAGGTACAAATTATGCACAGGAGTTTACTTCTTCTTTAAGCTAACTTGAGCTGTCCTATTACCCAGCAACATCAAAAACATGACCTTGAAGTGTAAACCAAGACAGCGCCAAGAAAATGCACTCTGGTCCTATGCAAAGCCACTTACAATAATCATATGATTATTATCACTGATCTCCCAACAGCAGGGAGGGTTGGGGGTGGGGGGGGGGGGGTGGATCTGTGACAAAATGTAATAGACCCTAGAAACAAAATGGTGCAGAACCCTGCAAAATGTGAATCCTGAGAGATATGCATTCAAAAATAAGACAACAAAAAGGCAAGGTTAAAAATTAGGCACACCTTGCTATTGCAGTAAGGTACTGCATAGCACATCATTCTGAAAGGAAGTCCAATGCACCTTCAGTGCAGCTCAATGCGTACCAACGCAATAATATGGAGTGACCAGGCCCTTAATGGTAGATTTATGCAGAGTCACTGTGAAGCGGATGGTAATAAAAAATTCAACTATACATTACAGATAATAGTTTAGCAGATGATCAATAATGCAACTAATGACTAGATGGAAGGCAGGCAATATGATTATGGCACAAGACCAAGGCCAACAGATGAGGGTAAAGACTTAGAGTACACTGAATTTAGTTCTCATCCACAGGAAATCATTGATACATTTTACTGTTTTGGAATTCACCCAAAACCGATATTTCAGTTTTTTTTGTAAGTGCTGGAGAGTTAAACATATTTACAGGCTAGCCCTTTAAAATTACATTAAAGCTTTATTTTTTTTAATTAAAATAACAAACACAATATATTTACCTGCTCTATGCAATCGTTTTGCACAGAGCAGCCCTGATCCTCTTCTTCTGGGGTCCCCTGTTGGTGCTCCAGGTTCCTCCCCAACCACCCAGTGCCCGCCCCCTTGGGAGCACCCCGCTCGGCCCCACCCCCGCTCATTTGGCACAGCATTTGATTAACAGCAGGAGCCAATGGCTATAAATCTGCCCAGGGAGGAGGTAAACAGTGGCGAGAGCTGTTGCTCTTGTGCACATCGCTGGATCGGATCAGGCTCAGGTATATTATTAAAATATTTCAAAATCTAGATGTGCAACGTTATAGGGACATGTCCCAACAGACTGTGATGAAAACAAAAGGTGGTTCAAAAAAATACTGACACAAGGGGGTGATCCTGTTTTCAGCTCAGTGATTCTGTTTTTTATTTATTTTTTATCTTTTTCTGATATGTTGGCAGCTGGATAAAGCAAAAATTGTGTCTATCCTCATTTCAAGCTGCAAAGCAACAACTTGATTATTTTAAAAGGGGGTGGGTGACTCTTCTCTATACCCACTGTACATATCACTGGGTTTGTTCACACTATTGAGATTAGTATGAAGTATATCAATATAGGAGCAGATTATGGACAGGTGTTTTGGCTATTTATGCTAACTGGGCACTCACAGTATCTGTTTATTCTGTTTATAGGTCCTAGCGTGTCTCTCCTGTTAATCTAAATGTCCCGCCATCTCCCTCGGGTGTCCGCTCTTAGGAACCAGAAGTCACAACATGTCCCCACTGGTGCCTCTCCTGTTTCCATAACACTAGAAATCATAGCATATCCCACTGGTGCCTCTCCTGTTTCCATAACACTAGAAATCCCAGTATATCCCAGTAGTGCCTCTCCTGTTTCTGTAGAACAAGAAATCCCAATATATCCCACTGGTGCCTCTTTCGTCTCTGTAGAACTAGGAGCCCCAGCACATATCACCGATTCCTCTTCTGTCTTTACAGAACTATAGGTTTTAAGCATGCCCCACTAATGCCTCGCCTATCTCTGGAGCCTCTCCTGCCTCTGCAGAACTAAAAATTCCAGCAGGTCTCATTGCTGCCTCTCCTTTTTTAGAACTAGAAATCCAAGCAAGTCCCTCTGGTTCCTCTGCTGTCTCTGTGGAACTAAAGGTCTCAGCATGTTCCACTAATTTCTCTATTTCTCTGTAGAACTAGATGTTCCAACATGTTCCATTGGCTCCTCACCTATCTCTGTAAAACTTGAAGTCCCAGCATGTCCCACTGGTTCCTCACCTGTCTCTGTAGAAGCAGAAGTCTCAGCATGCCCCACTGGTTCATATGCTGAACTAGAAGTCCCAGCATGTCCCACTGGTTCCTCTCCTGTCTTTGAAGAACTAGTAGTACCAGCACATACCATTGGTCCACTGGTTCCACTATTTGTAGAACAAGAAGTCCTAGTACATACCAATGGTTCTACTCCTGTCTCTGTAGAAACAAAAGTCCCAGCATGTGACACACTAGTTTGTCTCCTGTAGAACTAGAGGTCCCAACATGTCCCACTGGTTCTTCTCCTGTCTATGTAGAACTAGAAGTTCCAGCACATCCCACTGGTCTACTGGTTCTCATCCTCCTGTTTCTGTAGAATTAGAGGTTCCAGCATACCCACTGCCCCTCCCATCTGGTTCCCTGCAGAACTACAAGTCCCAGTATGTCCCACTGGTTACTCTTGTCTCTGTAGAACTAGATGTCCCAGCATGTCCCACTTCTGGTTCTTCTCCTGTCTTTGTATAACTAGATGTCCTAGTATAACTAGAACAGCATGCCCCTGGTGTTCCTCCCCTATCTCTGTAGAACTAGAAGTCCCAGTGTGTCCGACTGGATCCTCTCTTGTCTCTGTAGAACTATAAATTCCACTGGTCCACTGATTCTTCTCCTGCTTCTGTGGAGCTAGAGGCCACAGCACATCACACTGGTCCACTGGTTCCTCTCCTGCCTTTGTAGGACTAGAAGTCCTAGCATGTCCCACTGGTTCCACTTCTTTCTTTGTAGAACTAGAGGTCCCAGATACCCCACTGGTTCCTCTCCCATCTCTGTAGCACTAGATGTTCCAGCATGTCCTACCAATGTCTCTACAGTCCAAGCATATCCCACTGAGATTTTTTGTGTGTATGTGGAACGGATGTCTCGTTTTTCTGTGTAGAACTACAAGACCAAGAAAGCCTCCCTGACGTTTCTCCTATATATGTAAAACTACAATTCCCAGGTATGGGTTCCTCTCCTGTTTGTGTAGAACTATAGGTCCCAGCAGGGCCAGCTGTAACCCGACTGATGTAGGGGCAGTAAAAAATGTCAGGGGGCAGAGGATTTGGGGTCAGCAGTTTGTAGGGCAGTGTACAGAAGCTATTTGTTTGTAGGGCAGTGTACAGGGGTCAGCCTGGCATAGGACATGGGTCAGAAGGGTAATGTATGGGTTTAGCAGGACAGAGGACAGGGGGTCAGAAAGGTAGTCAATGGGGACAGCATGGTGGAGGACAGGGATCAGAAGGGCTGTGTACAGAGGTCTGCGGGGGGAAGACAGTAGTCGACAGGGAAGTGTACATTGGTCCACAGGGGGAGCGCAGACGTAATCAGGACACACAAGGGTACAGGGGTCAGCAGGGTTCCTGCACAGGAGTCACTGCTGGCAGGGCAGAGGACAAGGGTCACTGCTGTCAGGGCAGGGGGCAGGGGTCACTGCTGGCAGGGCCCTCAGCTGAGCTCGTTTGGGGGGGGGCACAGGAATGAAATGGGGGGGTGCAGCCCATCCCTGCACCCCCTAGATTTAGCCATGGGTCCCAGGTACTGCTGTCTCTCCTGTCTAAGCCCTTGTACACACGATCGGAGATTCCGACGGAATGTGTCCAATCGGAGCGTTTTGTCGGATATTCCAACTGTGTGTGGTATGCATCGGACTGTTTCCGTCTGAATATCCGTCGGACCAAATTTTCCAACTTGCCGGAAATATTTTCCGACAAAATGCTCCGATCGGACATACTCCGATCATGTGTAGAGAATTCCGATCGGACAAAGTGGCACGCATGCTCAGATCAAATTCCTACATCAAAGCTATTGGCTACTAGCCTAAACGTAGTCCCGTCATAACGCAATAACGTCATCACATTCTGAACGTTCGGATTTTCCGACAACTTCGTCCGACTATGTGTATACAACAGTTTCGGACAAAATCCGACGGATTTGGTTGTCGGAATCTCCGATCGTGTGTACAAGGGCTTAGTAGAACAAGAACTCTAAGCATGCCTCACTGACATTTTTCCTTTTTATATAGAAGTCTTTTAATGTCAAATCACAGGTATCAATGTAAAAATACTAAGCTAATTATGCCCCTCTGATATGTCTCCTTTGACTGTAGAACTACAAGTTTGTAGGGCAGTGTCTCCTAAACACCCACTCCCTACACTGACAGACACATCCTGCTTTGCCTTGACTGACCTTATTACCTTGGGCTATTGGCCAGCCTGCTGTTGGTGAACATTTTTCTCTCTTCAGTTTCATTTAGTTACAGGAATATAGAAAAAACTAAAATTACATCTATTTAAAAAAAAAAAAGCCCATCTCAAGCTGTGCCCTGTCAAGGAGATTTCTTCCAGTTCTGTCGGACGCCTGTCATCTCGGCATGAAGTGGGGAGAAATCTCTCAGTTGGCACTGAGGCACCAATAAAGTCCAGGATCTGGACAATCCCCTCTCTACTAAAATTGTGTCTATTTAGCTGTTTGTATCCCAACTGGGGAGATTTCTCCTCACTTCCTGATCTGTCTGAATGAGGAAAAGTCTCCCCAATAAGGATACAGACAGCAACAAGACACTGACAGAATTTAACCCTTCCTCACTCTACCTTAAACAAAAACTAAATTTGGCTGAATTTGACACTGCATTGGCAAGCTGGGCTAATTTTACTAATGAGTATAATGAATAAGAGGCAATGGGAATTCAGCCAATCATTTTTCTAAAGCCATCTCCCTCTCACATGATAAAATGAGTGCACTATATTCTTCACTCTATGATAATTTGTTCATATGAATGCAAATACCTAATTTAGCCTTTACAGAATACTACATTTGAAATAAAAATGTAATCTCTAATAAATACTTAGAACATTTGTAAGAAAAGTTGTTCATTTTTTTCAGTAAGAAAAAAATGATATACATTTTTTTTTTTCAAAAGTACATTAACACATCCTACAGCCTACATGAACTTTACTTTCTGTAAAAAGGAAACATACTTGTCATGTCCTACAGAGGGAGCTAAAATGCTGCAGCAGCACCATCTCACCTTTACTAAAGGACAGTTTGCTGTGTCCCACAATTTTGTTTTCTTCAGTAACGCTTTATAAAAACATGATACATAAAAACCAATGCCTTTTCCATAAAATATGATGTTGTAGATCCTGTAGGTATATATATATATATATATATATATATTTACTTTTTAACGTATCTACAAGAAGATTATGTCCCAAGCAGTGCTGGCACAAGGTTATCTAGAGCCCAGGGCGAACATGCTGAATTGCGCCCCCCCCCCCCACCCTTTCCCCGAGATGTATGAGCATTATGTGTCAGCAAAAATCCCCCCCCAAAACAATCGCACACTAAACTGCTTTTTTGTCCCCTAAGCATAAATCAACCCTTCCTTTCAGTCCCGAGCCGCCCCCTGAAGAAATCCTGCCTCCTGGCACAAATCTTTGCCCCCCCCCCCATCCCTTCCAGCTCAAATCCTCTCTCTCCTCATATGCCTCCAGCACAACTCCCCCCCCCCCCCCCAAAAAAAAAAACTTTTCCCCTCCTAGCACAAATCCTCTAGCCCTCAAATCCTCCCCACCCTACTCCAAATCCTGCCCTTTAGCACAACCCCCCCCCCCTCCAATTTTCTCTTCCTAGCACAAATACCCCCCAATCATCTCTACTAGCATAAATCCCCCACCCCAAATAAAGTCTCCTCTTAGCACAAATCCCCCCCCCCCCCACACACACACAATATTACAGTTTCTAGCACAAATCCCCTCTCCTAGCACAAAACCTTTTCCTCCATCTCCCCTCTAAACACAACTCCCCCCCCCCCCAAATCACCACTCCTAGCACACCTCCTAGAACAATTCTTACCCCCTGCCACCCTGCCCCTCCCAACACAAATTTCCTCCACCCAATCTCCTTGTGGTGCCCCCCCAACCTTAAATGATACTGCAGTGCCCAGGGCAGCCTCCCCTCCTGCCCACCCCTTGTCCCAAGATAATTAATTCCATGAAAGACATCACACCCATCAGGAACATAGCACCGAAATCTGCCTTCTGGACTGCCATAGAACATGGGTGGGGATGCATAGGGCAGGTTTAAAATGGAACTGCAGTGAGATCATTCTGGAAAAAAAAAGTTCTGCATTAGGGTCCTTCAACCCCTTTCCTTCGGTTTTGACTATGTCTTTGCTGCCTAAGTTCATGTGCAACTTTTAAAACTACAAGGGTTAGCTAGTTATAAAATAGAAATCAGAAAGGAAGAAAAAAAAATAGCTGAGAAATTATGCAATTAACCTTGACAAAATTGTAATTGCAGAAAACTGAAAAAAAGAATTTGTCCTAGTTGCTTAGCAATATATACTTTTCCAAAGACATCTTCCTATGTATATTGAGGATTGTTATGTGGTTGCTCGAATCCTTGGAAGGGACCCAAAAAACACCCACCCACAATGAAACAAGCAAATGCAGGTCTGTCTCGAAACACTGCAGTGGAGTATCTTGTAACCCATCGTTGATTGTTCTTTTAGAAGTCCCAAGAATTGGGCATCTTTTTTTTTTTTTTTTAACATTGGTTTGAAAGGGAAGCTAGAATCTAAAGTCACAATATTTATTATTATCTTTTTGGGTGACATGCAGCATAAAGCAGCTGGTACCATGCCATGCTTTCTAGCAAGAATGCCCCTATTTTATAAAAGGAATGATCAAGGTAGACTGGTGCATGGGATGAGTACTGCAATGCAGACAGTTTGGTGTGCCTGCATGGGCTCCTGACACTGCATTGCAGAGCACAACTTTAGAGAGGCACCTTTTCTGATTTCTATCACTCCAAACCTATAATGCAAAAGGTTTTTTTTGTTTGTATGATTTGTATGATTACTTACTTGCAAGGTGAAAATGTCCTCCCTGGAACACAGCAGCCCATGTTAATAGCAGTAAGGGAAGCATGCTGAAATGTAGAAACTTGCAGCTTTTGTCCTGAGCTGGTCCAGAGGATGCTAATGATGCATTAAGCTGGCATACAGGAGGTAGGATCAGCTTCTTTCGTATAGCTGCATAGTAGCAGTGCGGAGCGCAGAATGCTTAGTCTGTCATTCCCACACTGTAGCTCTAAGCATCCTAGCTGGGCTGGGGAGAGATCACATGACAGCCTTTCACTGAAGCTAACTGGAAGACATTTTTATTATGGGCTGTGCACTTTTCTTGTCCTCATTCTTCCTAGAAATAGTAGCAGAAGTGATTCATTAATGCATTCAGATGATATTACAAGAAACACAATAGATTTTTTTATTTATTTTTTGTTAAAGATACAACATACAGCTTAAAAAAAAATTTTTTTAATTTAATTTAATGCATCAATTGCTGTAGTCAATGATTTTATGAAATATCAATGGGAATAAATAATTTTGAATATACTGTAAATCTCTATTTCATAATATTGGCTATTGCACACAGATGTAAAAATGCTGTGATGTTTATGCACAGGATCTTGCTGGCAGGAAGATCCTGAGTAAAAACAGGGAGTTATATTCTGTAAAGAAATTGTGTGCATAGGCATATAGATGTGTAGATGTACATAGGCTTATTAGGGCTGAAACAACTAAATCAACATAATCAATTATGAAAATAGTTGTCAATTATTTCCATAATCGATTAGTTGGCCTACATACAGAATGCATTGTTTATGTAGCGCCGGCTCCTTAAAGTTACACCTAAACTGCAGTTTGGTTTGGGTACAATTGTTCCAAATTTTGACCTCAGCATCAGTCTGACTGGACTATAGGATGTTCAGCCTAGCTATAGGGGGCACTGCCTCTTCTGGCAGGCATGGAACTACGATCTGGTTGGGTGCTTTAAGGTTATTTTCTCTCGGAGCCAGCCCAGTTGGAGGGTCACTCTTGCTGTGCTTTTTGGGAGAGGGTACTTAAGATGCGGATGTCGCGTGGTTCGGGGTTCTGGTCCAGAAGTATGTTCTGACTCCATGGTCCTGGTCCTCCTGACCAGCCCCCAGGCAGGCTATGGCCTTGGGTGCGGATCCACCTGACTTTATGTCTTGGAGCTGGCTAGCCCGAGGCAGGGAAACTAAGAAAAGGATTTGGAGGTGGTCCGGTGCCGTCTCCGGTCGTGGAGAGGCCCAGCGACTTCGTAGATATCCAGGGGAGGACTCTTCAGAAGAAGGCCACGCACGGGTTGGCTTCTTAGCAAGAGCCTGGTAGGGCTGAAGTACCTAAGTGAATCCAATTTCGTGGGTAACGCCAAACTGGCTGAAAGATGCTCGTACCACACGAGTGTTCTACAAGTCCTAGTTTCCTATGTGTTCTACAACAAAGTCTGTGGCAGAGACTTATTCTTACATGTTCTACAACATTGTCTGTGGCAGAGACTTATTCCTGATTTAAGCACCTTGTTGGCTGCTAGGCCTTGTGAGAGAGGGACTATCCAACTTGAGTGAACATTCAGCTATGAATTGCTATTCTCTGGATTTAGTCGAAGTAAGCAAGTTCTTTATTATTGACTTTGACACTAAGAGTACCTGAACTTTCTTCTTAACCCTCTGATCCTATATTAAGAGACTGTTCGTTAACTACGTTTTTGCAAATAAAAATCCCTTTAAGCAGATCTGTCATCAGTCTCTAAAGTTTCTGGGCCATCTACTATGGGAAACCCCTAGACGCAAATCGTGGTGAAGAAGGTAACGGTAAGCCCAATCAAAACAGCAGCTCCTTTCGGGGGTTAGTGCTACATTTACATAACAGAAAGTACAGCAGACATCTCAAGTCTCCCGAAAAGGTGCGGGACTCATGCATTTCTGCGGCAGCTCCCGCACACCCACAAGTGCCTCCTGGTCTCCCGAGAATGATCAGTATGGCGGAGAACAGCTGTGATCACGATCTCCTTTGTATAGATTTTTAGCTGACAGCCACTTCTTCTCTCCCTCCTGCGGCTGATAGCTAAAAAGCTATACAGGGAGATCAGTGATCACCGTAGGGTTGCCACCTGTCCAGGATTCACCCGGACAGTTCGGGTTTTGACTCATGCATCCGGGTTTCAGACTGCCTGAAACCCGGACACATTATTCAGACTGGACTATGACTTCCCAGCAGGGTTGCTGGCTACAGTTGTCTAAGCTGGGAGTGTCTGTTACACTCTCTTTCATGCTGCCCGAAGCCAGCACTAACAATCCCCCTAAACACACATGCGGGAGAGGAGCAAGGGCTCGATCTGCACCTCTTCCTCCCGCCTCTACCCCTCTGTGTCTGCCCTCACTCCAGTCCCTGGCGCTGTGCCTCAGAAAAGGAAAGTGGGGGCTGGTTTTTGAAGTCCAGCAGCCTCAGATACATCTGGAGGAGAGGTGCTGACTGCCAAGGGGTGAGTGAGCTCACCATTCATTAGGGTTGTCCCGATACTAGTATTGGTATCCGGACCGATCCCAAGCATTTATGCAAGTACTTTTACTTGCGCAAATGCTCCCGATACCAGATCCGATACCTGGGAGAGATGAATAAAACGACCCGATGTAACCAAAAGTCAGCGGCTAGGAACAACGGAAGTGACACTCTGTGTCGACGTTGGTGGTTGGACATCCCAACGCCCATCTTGGTACACCCTACACTTGGCTGCAGCAAGCCAGCAGAGGACATCTTATTACACCCAGCCCATATAGTTTGAGCTGGGTGTAACAAGATGACAGCTGCTGCTTTTAATGCGGCCGAGTGCAAGGAGTACCAAGATGGGAGTCGCAGGCAGCTTTTCCTCATGGCATGACAGTGCCTGGCCTGCCCATCAGTGCCCATAAATGTCACCTATCAGTGCCCAATGCACATAAGTTCAGCCTATCAGTGCCAGCCACCTGTCAATGCCATCTATCAGTGTCAGCCACCTGTCAGCACCATCTATCAGTGCCTGCCATCTATTAGTGCCACCTAATCCTATCAGTGCTGCATATCAGTGCCACCTAATCTATATTGCGCTTTGAAAACTGTCACATAACATTAAAAAAAAGTATCGGTAATCGGTATCTGCGAGTACTTGGAAAAAAAGTATCAGTACTTGTACTCGGTCTTAAAGTGGTATCGGGACAACCCTACCATCCTTCTTTGTCTGTGACTGAGGTCTCCCCCTGTTCTCTTTCCTGTCTCTGAGTGAGTACACTAAGGAAAATCAGGATTTTCAGAGCACCCCCTACATCAGAGCTCTCCTTTACCCCAGAGGCCACAGTGTTCCTTATTACATCAGAGGCCTCTTAATACATCAGAGTTCTCAGTGTCCCCCCTTAAATCAGGGCTCCCAGAGGATCCCTTATGTTAGAGTCCCCGGAGTTCTCCAGTGTAAGGGAACTCTGCGGGTTTAGATGTAAAAGGGGAACTCTGTGGGTTTAGATGTAAAAGGGGAACTCTGTGGACTCTGATGTAAAGGGGGGACTATTATTATTATTTCATATGATTAGAAATGTTATTTATTAGCAAAATATATGTATAAAGTGTCCGGTTTTGACTTGAAGAAAAGGTGGCAACCTTAGATCACCGCTGTCCATCCAGCCGCATCGATCATCCCCAGCGGATCTGTGTGCTCCTCCCCTGGCCCCCTCGGTCTCCTAAGTGGACACAGTGAGCGAGATTGCTCCTGTGTCCTGTGATTACTGAGCAGATTACTGAGCACTGTGTTTACTTTGCTCAGTTTATGAATGAACAGGAGCCTCTGTCCCCTGTTAATTCATCTTTAGTGCTAAGAGCGGGACTGGGGAATGTGTCCTCAGTCCCTTTGTCTCAAAGAGGAGATGTCATGGGTCTATTTGGACCCCTGGCATCTCACCAAAGCCCCCAAAAAAATATTAAACAAAATATTGTAAACAGATAAAAAAAAAATGAAAAAGTGCAAAAAAATAAAATAAAAAACTACTAACACCACTCTCCCCTGCCAACACTGTCCACTGCCCAAAGCCCCTCCCCCCCAAAAAAGCATTGTGAAAAAAAAATCATTAAAAATAAAAAAAATTACTGACACTGTCCACATACCACCTACCCCCACCGCTTTCCCCAGAAACACGGCGAAAAAATATTGAAAAAGTGATTTAAAAAATATTTTGCCACGGAGGGTGCAAAGCGCCACCTCCCTGAAATTAGTTTCTGCAGGTTGGGATGTCTGAGTACAGTGCAACACAGATACAGCTTAATACACCATCCATACATGTCAGTAAGTGTCTGAGAACTTGTGAATGTGTGAGGAGCACAAATTGGTGCGACAATTTGGCAAAGGAGGAAAAAATATCTCTAGAAAAGCTTGAGGAGGATGATACTATTGTAATTCGTAACTCAGATAAAGGTGGGCTTATAGTAGTAATAGATACTGACACATATATTGGAGAAGCTACCCGGCAATTATCGGACACCTGTACCTATTGTGGCAGCACGCAGGTAAAATCACCTGGTTGTATTCAGGATGGGAAATATGTGTGTCCTAGATTCAGGCTTTATGCAGACTTTTACAATTAGAGGGGGAAGAGTTAATGAGCCCAGCTGTAGTAAGTGGGCTCATTAAGGCCTCTACAAAAAACCCCAGCATGCATAGGGAGATGCTCCATCCTGGAACCAGTTTGGTGTGTATAGACTGGGGAGTCTGAGATCTGTTCTGTGCGGTGAGTTAACGCCTGTGTGGCAAACCCCTACAATAGAGACAGGGACTGGGGCAGCACAAGGCTGCACCCAGTTGTTAGACAGGGAGTCTACGTGTGTAGTTAGAGGTCAAGCTGACCAGGATTTATTTTATTGTTTTATTTTGTTTGGCTGTTTATGTATCACTGCATGTAGCAGAAATAAACCGGATCTTTTGTTTTTTGAACCTACACCGCTGTCTGCTGTGCCTGACTTTGTGTTGTGAACCCATCCAGGGGGTCACACACACCCGCTACCGAGCTAACCCCTCACAGTTGGTGGAGAATTTTGGCAGTTTTTTTTTTAAGGCCAGCATGGAGGAGATACTGAGACAGCTGGCTCTAGCCAATGCAAATCAGCAGCAAACAAATGCGGGTTTACAAAGGAGCCTTGCAGCTCAACAACAGACAAATGCAACTTTGCAGCAGAGTATGGAAGCTCAGCAACAAGCCCAGCAGCAGGCAAATGCAAATCAGCAGCAGACAAATGCAACTTTGCAGCAGAGTTTGGAAGCTCAGCAACAAGCCCAGCAGCAGACAAATGCAACTTTGCAGCAGAGTTTGGAAGCTCAGCAACAAGCCCAGCAGCGATCTGAAGCCCACTTCATAGACCTGTTGCAGAAGCAAGAGCAGAATTTTCAACAGCAAATAGAGACATTGATACAGCAACGTCCGCAGACCAATGAAGCAAGTGGGTACAATAATACCGCATCCTTTGGTGTGAGCCGTTTACTGACAAAAATGACTGGAGAGGATGATCCGGAGGTGTTTTTGACCACATTTGAAAGGACTGCTGAAAGGGAAAAGTGGCCTAAAGAGCAATGGGCTGGACTGGTGGCCCCTCTGTTAACTGGGGAATCGCAGAAAGCTTATTATGACCTAGAGCCTGACCAAGCAAAAGACTATGTGGTGCTAAAAGCAGAAATATTGGCACGGCTGGGTGTCACCCTGGCAGTCCGGGCTCAGCGTGTGCATAACTGGACTTTTCAGGTTGGAAAACCTCCCAGGTCTCAAATGTATGATCTCATTCACCTGAGCAGGAAGTGGCTGCAGCCAGAGATTTTGACCGCACCAAACGTTGTGGAACGTGTGGTTATGGATCGTTTCCTGAGAGCTCTTCCTACTGCCATCCAAAAATGGGTAAGCCATGGAGACCCAGAAAATGCAGATAAACTTGTGGATCTGGTTGAGAGGTACTTGGCTACAGAGAACTTGACCACCTCTTCCAGGAACTCACAGACTTTCCATCCTAAGACCAGATCATCCCCAGTGGCGGGTAAGATGACTCCAAGGGGTGAGGGTGGAGAGAGTGAGAGGGTGGGAGTTCTACCTAAGGTCTGGCGGGAGCAGCCCAGGAAGCCCATGCTGCAAGAGGCAGCGAAAAAGATTATTTGCTACCGCTGCCGGCAAGAGGGACATATTGCAGCCAATTGCCCAGTTGTGGATGAGCCTATGCAATGTGACTTTATAAGGGAGAGACGCCAGTCGCTGTTTGCGACAGTTGCATGCACTGCCATTCGGGGACCTGAGAAACATTTATGTAAAATGTGTATTAATGGTAGACATGTTGATGTGTTGCTAGATTCAGGTAGTCTGGTAACATTGATAAAAGCTGAATTAGTTACTACAGAGGTCTCTGGGAAGAACAGGGTGGCTGTTATTTGTGTACATGGGGACACCCGAGAGTATCCTGTAACTTCAGTGTTTTTTGAGACCCCCAAAGGTAACCTCTCTCATCAGGTGGGGTTAGTGTCTCAGTTACCACATGATGCTATTGTGGGAAGGGATTTTCCAAAATTCTGGGAACTCTGGGATTGTCCTGAGGCCCCCATTGGTGCCCCTATAAACCAGGAAGATGACCAGAATTCCTCTGGGAGTGGTGAGGACTCTCCTGAATTTCCCTTGTCGGTATTGGCAGGGGAAACTCGAGAAACTGGGGAGGAGCCAACATCCTCAGATGAAAACATGCCGTCTGTGGAGTTTTCGGATCTTGAGGTTCACAGGGAAAATTTTGCCACAGAACAGTTAAAAGACCCCACCCTAATAAAGGCACGGGAAAATGTGGTGAAAATAGATGGCGAGTTAGTGAACCCAGATAAGACTTGCACTTACCCGTACTTCACTGTGGAAAGGGACCTTCTGTATTGAGTGGCTCAAAGGGCAGAAGAAACCATTGAGCAACTTGTGGTGCCCAAACCTTACAGGAAGTTGGTGTTAGAATTGGCTCATGGGCACATTCTGGGAGGTCATCTGGGGGCCGAGAAAACCAGAGAGAGGGTACTGCAGAGATTCTATTGGCCTGGGGTCTTGAAGGAAATAGAAAATTATTGTTCCTCCTGCCCTGTGTGTCAGAAGTCGGCACCTATGCCACATTTCCGTAACCCGCTGGTACCTCTTCCTATCATTGAGGTCCCCTTTGAAAGGATCGCAATGGATTTGGTAGGTCCGATAATGAAGTCCGCTAGGGGGCATCAGTACATTTTGGTTATATTGGACTATGCCACCCGTTATCCGGAAGCAATTCCTCTTCGAAATACCTCGGCCAAAACCATAGCCAAAGAGCTATCTCTGGTTTTTAGCCGCGTGGGTATTTGTAAGGAACTGCTTACGGACCAAGGTACACCCTTTATGTCCAGGGTTATGAAGGAACTATGCAAGTTGTACAAAGTGACACAATTGCGTACATCTGTGTATCACCCCCAAACAGATGGGTTGGTTGAAAGATTCAACAAAACCCTAAAACAAATGTTAAAGAAGGTGGTGGATAGAGATGGAAAGAATTGGGACTGTCTAATACCCTATCTGATGTTTGCCATTAGGGAGGTACCCCAATCCTCTACGGGTTTCTCACCCTTCGAGTTGCTCTATGGGAGACACCCAAGAGGGCTGCTGGATATCGCCAAGGAAACTTGGGAAAATGAGAGTTCTCCTCACAGGAGTGTGATTGAGCATGTCGCCCTGATGCAAGATAGAATTGCACAGGTAATGCCAATTGTAAAGGAACATTTAACCCAAGCGCAGTTAGCACAGCAGAGAGTGTACAACCGTGGGGCCAAGACCCGTACTTTTTCCCCGGGGGATAGGGTCTTGGTGCTAGTCCCTACGGTTGAAAGCAAATTTCTGGCCAAATGGCAAGGTCCATATGAAGTAATTGAAAAAATTAGTGAGGTGAACTACAGGGTTAGACAGCCAGGAAGGCGAAAGCCGGAGCAGATCTATCACGTCAATCTGCTGAAAGCCTGGAGGGATAGGGAATCCCTAGTCGCAGAGACTTTGTCACAAGTACAGCCTGATTGCTTAGTTCCTGAGGTTGGAATAGCAGACACCTTATCGAAACCCCAACAACAGGAGGTTAAAGAGTTTGTACTTCGTAACAAAGAGATTTTCTCTGAGCTTCCGGGACAAACATCTGGCGTAGAGCATGACATTATCACCCCGCCAGGAGAAAGGGTAAAACTAAAACCTTATAGAATACCAGAGGCCCGACGGGAGGCAATACGTGGGGAGGTTCAAAGGATGCTGGAATTGGGTGTGATAGAGGAGTCCCAGAGTGACTGGTCCAGTCCTATCGTACTAGTGCCCAAACCTGATGGGAGCTGGCGGTTTTGTAACGATTTTAGACAATTAAATAAAGTTACAAAATTTGACACCTACCCCATGCCACGTATAGATGAGTTGATTGACCGGCTGGGAACAGCCCGATATATGACAACTCTTGATCTCACCAAAGGGTATTGGCAAATTCCCCTGGCCGAGTCGGCCAAGGAGAAAACTGCGTTTGTAACCCCAGATGGGGCATTCCAATATAAGAGAATGCCGTTTGGGTTACAGAATGCACCGGCAACATTCCAGCGGAAAATGGATACGATTCTGAGGCCCCACCAGAAATATGCTGCAGCTTACCTGGATGATGTGATTATCCATAGCACAGACTGGGTCTCACATTTGCCAAAAGTACAAGCAGTCCTAGACTCTATCCGGGAAGCTGGGTTTACGGCCAATCCAAAGAAGTGTACCATTGGACAGGAGGAGGCCAAATATCTTGGGTACACTATTGGGAGGGGGGTGATAAAACCCCAAGTCAATAAAGTCGAGGCCATACAGAGTTGGCCACGTCCCAACAGCAAGAAACAGGTACGAGCCTTTCTGGGAATCGCTGGCTATTATCGACGATTCATTCCCCATTTTGCTTCTCAGGCTGTGCCCCTCACCAACCTGACAAAAGGGAAAGAGTCGGTTATGGTTAAATGGTCCCCAGAGGCTGAAGAAGCATTTCAGTCCTTAAAAACAGCCTTATGTAGCCAGCCAGTGTTGTACTCACCAGACTTCTCTAAGGACTTTGTTGTACAAACTGATGCATCAGACGTTGGGTTAGGAGCAGTGTTATCCCAGGTCTGGAACGGGGAAGAGCACCCAGTCATTTACCTCAGCAGGAAGTTGAAGTCCCATGAGGTAAATTACTCCACGATTGAGAAGGAATGTTTAGCAGTGAAGTGGGCTCTAGATTCCCTTCGGTACTATCTGCTAGGTAGGCACTTTGACCTGGTGACTGATCACGCTCCTTTAAAGTGGATGGCTCAAAACAAGGAGACCAATAGAAGGGTAAATATGTGGTTCCTGGCCCTACAGGAATTTAACTTTACAGTTAAGCATCACCCTGGTGTTAAAATGGGGAATGTGGATGCTTTGTCTCGGATACATGCGTGTCTGGCTGCTTGTGTTACAACCCCAAGGTTGAAACAAGAGGGGGGGGTATGTGGCAGCACGCAGGTAAAATCACCTGGTTGTATTCAGGATGGGAAATATGTGTGTCCTAGATTCAGGCTTTATGCAGACTTTTACAATTAGAGGGGAAGAGTTAATGAGCCCAGCTGTAGTAAGTGGGCTCATTAAGGCCTCTACAAAAAACCCCAGCATGCATAGGGAGATGCTCCATCCTGGAACCAGTTTGGTGTGTATAGACTGGGGAGTCTGAGATCTGTTCTGTGCGGTGAGTTAACGCCTGTGTGGCAAACCCCTACAATAGAGACATGGACTGGGGCAGCACAAGGCTGCACCCAGTTGTTAGACAGGGAGTCTACGTGTGTAGTTAGAGGTCAAGCTGACCAGGATTTATTTTATTGTTTTATTTTGTTTGGCTGTTTATGTATCACTGCATGTAGCAGAAATAAACCGGATCTTTTGTTTTTTGAACCTACACCGCTGTCTGCTGTGCCTGACTTTGTGTTGTGAACCCATCCAGGGGGTCACACACACCCGCTACCGAGCTAACCCCTCACACTATATACATTTAAGGGGGATCCCACCAAACAATATAAATCAGTTCCAGCAGGAATTGTTAAAAGGGGTGCTAGCAGTGACAGCCCGTCCATAGGGGCCGCCTGGGCGCCGCCCCCCCCCCCCCCTTCCAGGCAGTCACAAAAAAAAAAGCTGGCCCTTTAAAAAAAAAAGGTCCTTAAGTGCACTGTGTACGGACGCCGGACACAGTTCGACGCCAGACACAGTGCACCTATGGGAAGCACCACATCTATGCAATCATGAGATTGCAGATGTAGCGCTTCATTTGCGGGCGTTTAGCCCACCTTGCGGCACTTTCTGAAACATGTAGTAGCTTCCGCCCATTCGTAGTATATATTACTACGGCCGGCCGGTTTGATTGACATCTGAGTTTGATGTCACTTTCTGTTTTCTCTCTCCAATTGCGCCCAGGAGAGAGGAAACAGGAAGTATGAGAGGACAGACCTCTCCACAGGAGACACCGCTGGAGAGGACAACACACAGCAAGGTAACGGGGGAGGGGGGGTTTTATGGGACACAGCAGGCTGCTGCAATTTGGTGGGACACATTATGCTGCAATTTGGTGGGACACATGCTGCTGCAATTGACGGTGACACATGCTGCTGCAATTTGGTGGGACACATGCTGCTGCAATTTGGTGGGACAGATTCTGCTGCAATTGATGGTGACACATGCTGCAATTTGGTGGGACACATGCTGCTGCAATTGATGGTGACACATGTTGCTGCAATTTGGTTGTGACACATGCTGCTGCAATTTGGTGGTGACACACGCTGCTGCAATTTGGTGGGGACACATGCTGCAATTGATGGTGACACACACTGCTGCAATTGATGGTGACACATGCTGCTGCAATTTGGTGGTGACACATGCTGCTGCAATTTGGTGGTGACACATGCTGCTGCAATTGATGGTGACACATGCTGCTGCAATTGACAGTGGGACACATGCTGCTGCAATTGATGGTGGGACACATGCTGCTGCAATTTGGTGGTACACATGCTTCTGCAATTTGATGGTGAGACATGCTGCTGCAATTTTTGGTGACACATGCTGCTGCAATTTGGTGGGACACACGCTGCTGCAGTTGATGGTGACACATGCTGCTGCAATTTGATGGGACACATACTGCTGCAATTTGGTGGTAACACATGCTGCTGCAGTTGATGGTGACACATGCTGCTGCAATTTGGTGGTGACACGTGCTGCTGCAATTTGGTAGGACACATGCTGCAATTGATGGTGACACATGCTGCTGCAATTTGGTGGCGACACATGCTGCTGCAATTTGGTGGTGACACATGCTGCTGCAATTGATGGTGGGACACATGCTGCTGCAATTTTTTTTTTTTTTTTTTTTTTAATCTTTAAATTTTTTTATTTTATTTGCTTTATATTCAAATTTACAAATATTGCCACAAAATAATCACATACAATAATTCCCCTTAACAAATTTCCCTTATCCCCCCCTCCCATCCTCCCTCCCCCTATCAACCCTCTCCCCCTCCCATTCCCTCCGCCGATAATATTCAATTCACAATTTATACAAAAGAAAAATTTTAAATAACATCAAACTTAAACAAATTACTCATTCCCTTCTCCCATCCCCCTCCCCACCTCTCATTCATTCCCTCCTTCATCCATCACTCTTACAACTTACTCACCCTTTCTCATTGCTCACCCCACTTTCCCCATATTTTAACAAACTTCCCATAATTACCTCTTTTCCTATATATGTATTCCTCCTTTTTTATGTTATCTTTCACCCTTTCCATCCATTCCTTTACTGTAGGCGCTTCCCTCCTCTGCCATTTAAACGCAATTAATTTCTTCCCCTGAAAAAGGCATCTAATAACCGCTGTGTGGATATCCCCTCGTACCTCCTCTTCTTCTATCAATCCCATTATACAGATTTTAGCTTCTACTTCCAATGATAACCCAAACACTTTATTAATTTTCCCTATTATTCCTACCCAATATCTATATAATCTTGGGCATCGCCAAATCATATGTATTAAATCTCCTCTTCGGTCCCCACACCTTTGGCATTCTGCGTCCTGTCTACTCCCAAATCTAAACAATTTAAGAGGAGTGTAATATACCCTATGGATTAAATACATTTGAGATATACTATGTGATGGAGATAAGGAAACTTTCGCCCTCAATGCCAGAACCTTTTCCCACTGTTCTACCGATATTGGGCCCACCTCTCTTTCCCATTTTGCCTTTTTTTTCTGCTCTATTACCCCTTCTTGTTCTGTTCCCTTTAGATACCTATAGATCTCAGAAATACCTCCTTTCGATATATTATAGCTTATGATTCTCCTGAGTGCAGGCATCTTACTCCATTCCAACTTCCTGTCTCTAAATTGTGCCTCTAACGCATGTTTAATTTGTATATAATTAAGGAGGTAATAAGCCGGTAACCCATATTCATCCCTTAGTTCCTGAAATGTTTTCAGTCTCCCGTCCTTATATAGTTGTACTAAGAAGTGTACGCCCCTCCGATCCCATTCTACTAATCTCCCCATTTTCTTAATTTCCTCTAAGTTTTTATTTTCCCATATTGGTGAGAATTCTGTATATCCTCTATACCCCAATATTACTTTTACCTCCTCCCAACACTTTACCATCAGTTGGACTGTGGGGCAGCTAGTCCTAAATGAGTCGGCTTCCACGGCTTCCGCGACCGTATTATGTGGAGTATCCCTCCCCAGGGGACCACCCCCCCTTCCTGTCACTGCTACCAGGTTACCTCCCCTCATATACTGTAATTGGGCAGCCAGAAAGTAGTATCTCATATTAGGTAGTGCCATCCCACCCATTTCCCCTGGTCTCTGTAGTACTTGTAAGCTAATTCTTGCCACACTGTTCTTCCATATCACCTCTCTAAACAAACTTTCCATTTTTTTAAACCAATATTTTGGAATCCAAACCGGTGAGTTTTGTATAACATATAATATTTGAGGCATCCACACCATCTTAATTAAGTTGCACCTACCGGCTACTGACAAGGGGAGGTTCTTCCATATTCTAATTTTACGCTTTAATTTTGACATAAGTGGAACTAAATTCCCTGCTATATACTGCCTTGGGTCTGCCGTCATATTCACTCCCAAGTACTTCATTTGTTTAACTATTTCTATTTGGGATACCTGTACTGGCAGTGGGGTATCGAGGGGATCCACTGGTAGGAGGGCAGATTTTTCCCAGTTAATTTCAAGTCCAGAGAAATACCCGAATTCTTTTATCAGGGTCATTGCCGCCACCAATGAGGGCCCCGTGTCCCCTAATAACAACAATACATCGTCTGCATACAAAGCAACCTTTTCCTCTTCGTTCCCTCTTTTAAACCCCCGGATATCCTGCGCCTCTCTCAAGGCTATAGCCAGAGGCTCCATCGAGAGGGCGAAAAGCAGGGGCGACAAAGGGCACCCCTGTCTTGTCCCCCTCTCCAAATGGAACCCCTCTGAACATTCCCCATTTATTCTTACTTTCGCCCTAGGACCTGTATACAGTACTCTTATCCATTGCATAAATCTCGGACCAAATTGAAATTCCGCCAACACCCTCCTCAAATAATGCCACTCCACACTATCGAAGGCTTTTTTTGCATCTAAGGACATAACTGCTCTATTCCCTTTGTTTTCTGAAGGAATCTGAATGTTTAAATAGGTGCGTCTCACATTCATATTTGTGGACCGCCCTGGGATAAACCCAGTTTGGTCCTGATGTATTAGTTTTGATATTATATTTTTTACCCTTGTTGCTAGTACTTTTGCCAAGATTTTAACATCTGAACACAGTAACGATATAGGTCTATATGATGCGGTCTCCAATTGGTTTTTCCCTTCTTTTGCTAGGACCACCACTGTGGCCTCCATCACTGATTGCGGCAACTGTCCTGCTTCAAAAGCGCCATTGAACACCTGTAGGAGAGCCGGTAAAAGTATCTCCCCAAATTTTTTATAAATCTCTATCGGCAGTCCATCCGGACCTGGTGCTTTCTGATTTGTCATTTCTGCTGTTACTTTTTGCAGCTCCTCCAGGGTCAATGGTGCTTCCAAGCCCTCCCTATCTTCCTCCGACAGCCTGGGTAATGTTATTTTCCCAAAAAATTCCTGCATCTCCCCCTCTACTTCAGAGTTTGAAACTTTATATAGTTCCTCATAATATTTTCTAAACTCTTCCACTATTTCAGGTGTTGACTTCCTCATACCTCCCTCCCTGTCCAATATCGCCGGTATTATTGGGGACGAACTATTTGATTTAGCAATCAATGACAATACCCTCCCCACTTGTTCCCCTTCGCCAAAAAAGGACTGCCTCTGGAACTGCCTTTTCTTCTCTTCTTTCTCCCATATAAGTATTTTATATTCTACCTGATTTTTCTCCCATTCCTTGGAACTTTCTTCTGAGGGGGCCCTTATATACCTCTCTTCTGACCTCCTTACCCTTTCTTTTGCTTCTGTTTCCTTTGCTAACCCATTCTTCTTAATCTGCAATATCTTTTTTATTAGTTCCCCCCTTAAGAAGGCTTTCAAGGTATCCCACATTATTCCCAGGGACGTAGATCCCGCATTTATGCTCAAAAATTCTTTTAGATTTTCTTTTACCCCCTCCATGTTATCCATTAGTTCTAACCAAAATGGGTTTATCTTCCATTCCCTTCTACTACATCCTCTCCCTATTGTCATTAAAAACATTACCGGTGAATGGTCCGAAATTCCCCTTGGCTCGTACTCCACTTTCTCCACCATCCCCAGCGCCTCTTCATTACACATCGCCATATCGATCCTGGACAAGGTGGAGTACGTCTTAGAGTGACAAGAATACTGTTTTTTTAAGGGGTTCCACCTTCTCCATATATCCACAAAACCTGTTTCTTCACAGAATTGAAATAACAACCCATTAGGTCCCTCCCTACTACCGACCTTCTGTGGGAACCTATCTATTTTTTGATCCATTATCATATTAAAGTCCCCTGCTATTATGACTGGGATTCCAGGCTTATCCTTTATAAACTTCAGCAGTTCATATAATATTTCTGCATTAAATGGTGGTGGGATATACACAGTTGCAATCACACATACTCTATCTTCTATACCACAAAAAAGGAACACATATCTCCCTTTAACATCTATGATGCTCTGCCTGCAGGTTAGGCCCGACCCAGGATCTATTAAGACACTCACTCCCCTTGAGTAGGAGGTGTATGTAGAATGATATTGTATCCTATATTTTCTGTGTCTTAGCACACTGATTGTATCACGGTCCAGGTGGGTCTCCTGCAAACAGAGCATCCCATAATTACCCATATTCCCCATGGAAAATAACGCACGTCTCTTCAGCTGTTCCTTCACCCCCGTATATTCCAAGAACAAATTTTAACCTTTTTAGTGAAGTTCCCTACCTTACTGCTTACTCCCATATTTGAAGCCTAAATCACAATATCATACTTTTATTCTCCATTCTACGTGCTTTCTCTGTGTTTTCACACGTGATCTCCCCCTTACTTTTTTCTTTTTTCCCTGTGCTCCAAAATTTTAGTCCCACACATATTTTGTATCTCAAATTTACCATATTTCTTATGCACATTTTACACACATTTTATATAAATTGAACAATATTATTTCC
Organism: Lithobates pipiens; assembly: GCF_037356315.1. NCBI lineage: Eukaryota > Metazoa > Chordata > Amphibia > Anura > Ranidae > Lithobates > Lithobates pipiens. The sequence continues at coordinate 74,250,206 of NW_027507789.1, forward strand.
TTGTGCCTCCCTTAATTTCATTTTCTTGTGCCCTTTTTCCCTGACCACCGTATTCAATGCAATTTCACCCATCAACTTTATACTTAAATATTTTTTTTGTGCAATTAATAATCCTTTACCATGACTGCCTATATCCTTTCCTATCCTTTCAACCTCCTTTCTCTCGCTATCATTCATCCATTCATACTCCCCATCCCTTTTTTCTTTCCCCTCCCCAACCCTCCCATGCCCCACTTGGGGCCCTTCTAAGGGGCTTCCAACATGACCGTTTTTACCTCCCAGGGTGATATATCCTCCCCACCTACTCGCCCTACCCACCCACTCCCATTACTCTTATTTCTATAACAAAAAATAGTCCACATTACTGCCGAGAAAAAAAAAAAAAAAAAGGGGGAAGGGGGGAAGAAGAGAGGGAGGGAGACAAACAAAGCAATATGGGGGCATTCCCTCTTAGTCCAGAAAAAAAAAAAAAAAAAAAAAGGAAAAAAATGTCCATTTTCTTTCTGTTTTCATATTACAGCATTCCCCTCTGTTGCAGCAGACATTTATTTTCCTCCAACCACGACTTAACTTCTTCTGGACTATTAAAAAATGTGTTTTCCCCAAATGCTGATACCCTCAACTTTGCCGGATAAAGCAATGCATAATTCACTTTAAGACTCTGCAATTTCTTTTTGCACTCTATAAACTTGGCTCTCTGTCCTTGCAGCCCTGGGGAAAAATCCGGATACAATGAAATCTTTATCCCATTATATTCAAGGTTACGCAGTTCTCTTGCTCTTTGAAGGATAACAACTTTATCTCTATAGGACAGCAATTGGATGATTATGGGTCTAGGCTGACTTCTTCCTTCCACCATCCTAAACGGAATTCTATACGCCCTTTCAATTGCAAAAAATCTTGATAGCTTCTCACTCCCTACTTTATCCTTTATCCATATTTCCATAAATTCAGCAAGATTATTGCCTTCACTTTTCTCCGGAACACCTAAAACTCTGATATTTTTCCTGCGTATAATATTTTCCATATTGTCCATTTTAGCCATACACAAATTTAACTGGCCCTTCATCATTTGCATCTCCTGTTTCAGCGGGAGTACATCATCCTCCACCTGGCTGACTCTCTCCTCCATATCTGATATACGGGCCGCAGTTTTCTGTACTTCATTTTTAAGATTTATCCCATCTTCTCTTATCTGCTTTAATTGATCTGATACATCATCCAATGATAATTTACATGTATTCACCGCAGAAAGAATTTCTTTTAGTGATGGTTCTTTACCTTTTACCCAAATTTCTCCTTCTGTACTTATCTCAGTGTCCCGTCCAGTCCCCCTCTCCAAGGAGAGATTACTCACGGACGCTTGTGCTTCCGATATTCCACCCATTACACCCGTAGTGTCCGACCGGACTGCCACACATATTGCTTTATTTAAACTTGTCGGCTCTATTTCGGTCGTCAAGCCCTGGCTTTTCCTTCCGACCGTTTGCACGGCTGCAGTACTCTGCGGCCGCCCCTCTCCGACTTGCACGTTCTTTTTGGGTGTTTGGTTTGGAGTCTGATTAGGCGTATGGGCATATCGCTCCAGTTTAGAAGCGGCGGCAGCAGCAGCAACGCCTGTCAGCCCGGTCGAGTGACCAGCCTTATCTTTGGAACTACGTAATGTTTGTGATCCATTATGTGTGGTCGCCTCCTCCACCCCCCTTTTCCTAGTCATACCTTCAGGTCTTACGTCTCTTCCACCGGGGGGGGGGGGGGTATCGCTCAATCCCTCCCTTCGCTTTGATTCCCTCTCTCACAGGGTTTCTTACGTGGGGATCGGTGTTCCTCTATGGGAGAGCTTCCTGTGGCGACCTCCACATATCTCCACTGTTGCGCCGTTCGGTCAACCGAATGTACCGTTACTCTGGCTTTGGTGGTGTCACAGCTTCGCAGCGTCCCCTCGTTTCGGCACCTCAACGCTCGGCTTCTCCTTCCCTCCTCCTCCTCCACACTACCTCGGCAGCATTAGTCTCTGGAGAGAGCGGTAGGTCTGAGCCCGCCGCGACCTCTCACCCTGACATCCGGTCACGCCCCCCCTGACTGCTACTTCAGTCCATGCTGCTGCAATTTGGTGGTACACATGCTTCTGCAATTTGATGGTGAGACATGCTGCTGCAATTTATGGTGACACATGCTGCTGCAATTTGGTGGGACACATGCTGCTGCAGTTGATGGTGACACATGCTGCTGCAATTTGGTGGGACACATGCTGCTGCAATTGATGGTGACACATGCTGCTGCAATTTGGTGGTGACACATGCTGCTGCAATTTGGTGGTGACACATGCTGCTGCAATTTGGTGGGACACATGCTGCAATTGATTTTGACACATGCTGCTGCAATTTGGTGGTGACACATGCTGCTGCAATTGATGGTGACACATGCTGCTGCAATTTGGTGATGACACATGCTGCTGCAATTTATGATGACACATGCTGCTGCAATTTGGTGGGACACATGCTGCTGCAGTTGATGGTGACACATGCTGCTGCAGTTGATGGTGACACATGCTGCTGCAGTTGATGGTGACACATGCTGCTGCAGTTGATGGTGACACATGCTGCTGCAATTTGGTGGGACACATGCTGCTGCAATTGATGGTGACACATGCTGCTGCAATTTGGTGGGACACATGCTGCTGTAATTTGGTGGGACACATGCTGCTGCAATTGATAGTGACACATGCTGCTGCAATTTGGTGGAACAAATGCTGCAATTGATGGGGACACATGCTGCTGCAATTTGGTGGTGACACATGCTGCTGCAATTGGTGGTGACACATATTGCTGCAATTTGGTGGTGACAGGGGCTGCTGCATTTGGTGGGACACAGGCTGCATTTTATACGACACAGGATGCATGCAAGGAGGGACTCCGCTGGGAAACCTGATGTAAGGATGGACTCTGCTGGAGACACCTGATGGCATCTGGTGGCAGGCGATGTGGCTTTTGACACGCTCAGGGCTCCCACTGAATCAGCATTATGGGGAGTTGAATGATTTCATTTTATATTACAATGTTATAATAGAAATAATGTGCTTCAATCATTTTGACACCATAACAACCATGGTGCCTGGATGATTGAAGTGCTAACACCAGGTGTCTGATATATCTTTATCTGCTGATTGTTAAACTTTCTAGAATACACATATTTCTATTGTTGTGTAGGATCTGGGCCTGCTGTCCCTCCATCCCTCTCTCCCTCCATCCCTCGTTCATTTCAGACACTAACCACACCACCTTACAGCCATGCCCACTATTTTGCTAAAACCACTCCCATTTTCACCAAGTGAGAGGGGTCAAAAAGGAAGGGCGGGGTCTGGCGCCTCCATCCTAAAACTTCACCAGCCGCCACTGGGTGCTAGAGTGGGCATTTTTAATCAAAAAGAAGCCAGTAAAATAATACTAGAGAGCCCAGTAGTCCCCGCGTTTTACCACCTACCTAAAACCCATAAGGGACGGGATCCCTTACAGGGACGATCTATTATATCGGGTATCAATTCCCTCAATGAGACTGGGACAGTGGCTGGACAGGCAATTGCAGCCTCTAGTCTAGCAACTTCCCGGATAGCTCAAAGATACAAATCATCTTCTAAAAATTGTAGAGCGTTTTGAATGGAGAAGCAATTATTCATGGGTTACATGCGATGTTGCGAGTTTATACTCGTCCATCCCACACAATCTAGCTATTATATCAGTAGCCTTATTCCTTGAAACACTCACAGATCTACCAATTGAACAGAGAGAGTTTATTGTGGAAGTTTTAGATTATCTGTTATCTCACAATTTTCTCATTTGATGGGGAGTTCTACCTCCAGAGATGCGGGGCCACGATGGGGGCCAAATTTTTGCCCTCATTAGCCAACCTCTGCATGGGTTGGTGGGAGTGGTCTCGCATCTTTAGGTCCTCCATTAGACTTTTTTTGAGATTTATAGATGACCTCCTGTTCATCACGGGGTGCATCTAGATTATGTTCTTTTTTGGAGTACCTTAATTGTAACAATAAATACCTCACTTTCACTGGTGAGGCTGAAAACGGTGAGATACATTACTGGGATGTACTCCTTAAGGGAGTGAATAAGGAGGTTATTACTACTCTCTATAGAAAACCTTTGTCAGGAAATGTCCTCCTTTTAGCTCAATCAGGACATCCTAGACCCGCCATTAAGGGGATCCCTGTGGATCCCAATGAGGATGGCAAACGAGATCAAGCTCTCCAACTCAGTGGATATATCCCAGGCTGCTATCTCATCCTTGATGGAATCTGAGAGACCATGAGTAAAAGCAGCCACGAGGGCCTCATTGTTCCAAGAAACCTCTGCTGCCAGAGTACGGAATTCAATGGCGTAGTCGACAACAGTTCTCGTACTCTGTTTGATAGACACGAGGCACTTGGCAGCAGAAGCGGAGCGTGCGGGAATATCAAAAACCCTTTTAAAGGAGGCCACAAACTGAGGGTAACTCAACACAACAGGTTTTTGCGTCTCCCATAGAGGGTTAGCCCAGGCCAAGGCTCTCTCAGAAAGCAAATATATCATGAAACCTACTTTGCTTCTGTCCGTGGGAAACGCCTGGGGCAGCATTTCGAAGTATATCTCAACCTGATTGAGAAACCCTCTGCATTGAACGGGATCGCCCCCAAATCACTGGGGAAGCAGAGCAGAACTAGACATACCTCCTTATAGAGGTAATACTCGAGGCGGGTGCCTGCATAGAGACTGGTGCAGCAGCAGGGACGGCCTGCGACTCAGGTTGTACCGGAGCAGCCACCGCGGGGGATTCCGGGTGAGCCGTGCAATTCAGGAGCATTTGTAATGCCAAGGCAAACTGGTCCATGCGGTGATCTTGCTCATGCAATCTGGAAAAAATATTACCAACAAGTGGATTGACTGTATCTTCTGAATTCATGGCCTTCGCGTACTGTCAGGAACCATGAAACAGACAGAGACAGAAGTACAATCAAATCACACTTGTTTATTAATAACAATAAAAAGGTAAATAGAAAAAAGGGTAGTCAAGCATAGCCAGAGTCCAGTAGCCAGATCGGGTAGTCAGCCAGTCAAAAGTTCATAAACCAGATCGGGTAATCAGCCAGTCCAGACGTCAGGGATCCAAGGAGAGCAACTGCAAGCAGGATAGAAGCCAGGAGGGATGTCAGCAAGCCAGTCTTGAAACAAACAGCAGGAGATGGTTCCTAGTGATGTGACCAACGCGATGGCAAAGGAAAGAGTGAGCTGGAAGGCTTTTAATGGGCAGGTCAGACGAGCATTATTGGGAACAGCTGGTAACTGTGGAAAGAGAAGAGAGCTGGCAATTAGCCGACAGCTGAGCGGCCAGCCCAGAGGAGGAAGGGCCAAGCCAGCCCTGACAGTGCCCAGATGCACACACTGACCCCAACTGACCCGCCAAAGCCTTCAGGTTGGCGAACGTCACCAGCCTCCTGACATCCCTCCGTTTTCGCACCCGGCGATAACCCTTCATTGCCAGCCGAATGCAAAAGTCCTTAGTAAAGTCCACCGACCCTTGCAACTTGAACCAGAAAGCTAAGCTTGCGGTCCATCACCGAAACAGACACGCCCTGCTCCAGATTCCTGGATACAAAATAAAGAACCAACAGCCTCACCTCTTCCGCCAACGGAGCTCCGCTGACCTGTCTGACCAAGTCCCTCCATTCGCTCCAGACCCTCCCGTAGGCCGACCATCCCGTAGGCCGACCATCCAGCGAGGACTCCTCGACAATCGACCACATCCAGCGGGGACATAGAACCCCTTCCCGATCAACCGCCAGCGCCAACTCCCGAAACTTGTCCCACTGAAAACGAGACAAGGCGCCAGCTAACGTATTGGCCACCCCCGGGAGATGCACAGCATACAAGAATATATTCAATTCCAGGCAGCGCAGCACCAAGTGCCGCAGCAGCCTCACGACCGGCAATGACAACGCCGAGATGCGCTTAATGACTTGAACCACACCCAGATTATCGCAATTCAGCCTAACCTTCAGACGGCCAGAACCACCGGAAACAACTCCAGCAGCACCAGATTTTTGCATACGCCAGCCTCCACCCCCTTCGCAGGCCAGGGGGCAGCACTCCAACGGCCCCGATAGTAGGCACCGTACGCAGTAGACCCCGTGGCGTCCGTAAACAGTTCCAAATCCCAACTGCTCACAGGGCCGCTCAGTCACAGGGATTTACCTTTGTATTGCGCCAGAAAGGTGTGCCACACCTTCAAATCCTCCCGATGCTCTCTCGTGACCCGGAGGAAATGAGTGGACGACTTAATCCCAGTGGTGGCCGCCGACCGCCACCGGCAAAACACCCTGCCCATGGGAATAATCCGAAACGCAAAATTCAATGACTGGATCTTCCGTAGGTGAACCTTGTGCATCCCCGCCACCAACTGGATTTCCTCCCTAAGGGCCACCAATTTGCCCTCCGGAAGGCGGCACTCCATGGCCTCCGAGTCAATCACAATCCCCAGGAAGCTAAGCACGGTCGTCTTGTCTTCCGCTAACAGAATCCCAAACGAACCCGCCATATGCTGCAAGGTGGACAAAAGAACCTCGCAAGTGTTTGTCCCCGCAGAGCCGATGCACAGAAAATCGTCCAGGTAATGAATTATAGAACTCAAACCTGAAACGTCACAGACCACCCACTCCACAAACGAGCTGAAGGTCTCAAACAAAGCACGAGGCCGAACAACCCATAGGCAGGCAACGATCCACGTAGAAATCGCCCTGCCAACAGCATCCCAACAAGTGGAAACTGTCAGGGTGGACTGGTACCAGGCGGAACGCCAATTCGATATCCGCCTTTGCCAACAAGGAACCTTGCCCGCATCGACGCACCCAGCCCACCGCAGCGAATGACGTGTACGACACCGTACAGGCGTCGGGGTCAATCGCATCATTGACGGAGCCCCCGCGTGGGAACGAAAGATGGTGGATCAGCTAAAACTTATTTGGCTCCTTCTTAGGCACCACCCCCAAGGGAGACACAACCAACCCCGGAATCTGAAGATCCCCAGCTTTTCCCTCACCACCCCAGGGTGCAGCAATGCTGACCGTAAATTCTTCGCAACCAGCGGAATAACCGTCAAGGAACTAGGGATTTGAAAGCCCTCAGCGAATCCCTCCCGCAACAAACGGGCAGCTGCCGGGTCCGGGTTCCTACTTAGGAAAGGTTCCATCCTTTCCCCCCTCATCGGCATCGTCCCTTTTGTTACCAAACTCCCCTGGGCGACTTTTCCCTTTCTTAAAACATCGGGAACCTCGATGAGCTCCGCCGCAGCCGGAACACTGGTGTTTGAAGTGGCAGGAACTTCTAAACTTACAAGTGCCGTCATTAAACTGCCAGCAGACTCCCCGTTTTTGAGGGGCCAGCTGTCTCAAGGAAGTTGAACCCCTGGCCCCCCCTGGGAAAAACTGGTTGGGGGCCCATGGCGAGGACATCAACCTCATCCAGAGGCTTATGTCCTTGTGATTCCACCGCAAGGAGAGACGCACTGCTCTACGCTGCCGAAATTTCTTGTCATACTTGAGCCACGCCTTACCCCCGTACACCCTGTAGGTCTCACCCACCGCATCCATGTAGCAGAATAATGCCAAACAATGTTCGGGGTTCTTCTCTCCAACCACGCTGGCCATAATGGCGAATGCCTGCAGCCAATTGGCAAACGTTCACGGGATCAACCTATATCGCCGTTTTTCCACGTCATAGTCATTCTTACTATCATCGGGTTTCACCCTGCCGAGGTTAAACTTCTCGAGGTGCAGTAGCGAAAAAATCTCCACATACTTACCCTTCACAATCTTCTTCCTGACCTCAGCCTTCAAGTGTGATCCCAACGGTCCCTCGAAGCATACATATACTTCGCAGTTCGCCGTGTCCGCAATGCGAACCACATCCGTCCTGCCTCCCCCTTCCAACACCGCCGGTTTTCCCCGGTCACCGGCACCCCCGTCAGGGCTGACCCCGTACTCACTGGAACCACCGGGTCAGCGGGAGGAGCCAGCATGGCAGGTACCGTCGGCGGCTCCCCCAACCCTACCCCCCTTGTGTCCCCGGAGCCCAGCGGCCCCCACACTGCCGTCTGCGGCGCCCGCCCACTCATGTCCAGCGCAAAGCGCTGCACCAAATCCAGCAGCCCACCTAAGAGAGCCTGCAACTGTGAATCGGGGCCCACAGGGGCAGGCACAGCACTGGGCGTACTGCTGTTGGCTGCCGCCCGACAGGCGCAGAGGAAACTGCACTCCGCAGCAGTCTCCAGCTGCCATCTTGACCCCTCCTCCAACCCTCCGAACCAGCGGTCGTGGATGGGGAAGGCCCTGCGGTCGTCCATGTCACTGCTCCACACTGAGGCCTACCCCTCTCCACACTGGAGGTAGAGGGGGGGCCCGTGGTTTCACCTCGACTCCGCCGAACGGGCGGGGGGAGGTGCTAGCCTGCACCGAAGCCGAGGATTCCGTCCAGGCCCAGAACCAGCGGAAGCTGACATGTCCCGCACGGGGGGCTACTTTCGTGGCAGGCTGCTAGGGGGGAAGCGTCGGTCGAGAAACGCTCCAGAGGCCTCAGCTTGCTCCCTGATCAGCGGTGTCACCTGCCGCTGCAGCCAATCTGGACCATGGCAAGTGGCAGCCGCGTGAAGCTGGGCAAATATCTGCTCTAAATCCGCCATCCTAAGCTATCACGGAGCTCACGCTGCTAAACTCCTCTCTTTCTCTTGTCCCCGACTGCTGCCTGGGACTCCTCCGCTCCCTACACTAACTTACTGCCTTCTCCCCTCCCGGTCTTTTCCTAACCACCCCCCTTTACACTAAACTTTTCACTAAACTTAACCCCTGGTGTACCCTTCTCCCACTGTCATGCAGGCCCTCACACTACCTTTCGCTGCTCTCCATTCGTTTCCCGGTCCTCTCTTTCCATCAAATATTTTTAAAGATTCCATATTGCCCCACCATATGGCAAAAACATCATCAATAAAGTGCCACCAGTTGACGCAATGTGTTTTAAATAAATCATTTGGATAAATATACTTTTGCTCAAATTCATTCATGAATGCACAGGCAAATGATGGTGCAACGTTTGAGCCCATGGCACTCCATTGAGCTGTACAAAAAAACTGATTTTGGAATAAAAAAGGTTGTTAGACAAAATAACTTGAAAAAATGCTGCATCAATACCAGCGGGATGAATGTGTATAAGCTGTTAACATCCTAGGTCACCAGTATTTCATCTCCCTCACATTGCAATATACTTTTCAGCTTTTGTATAAAATCATTAGTGTCTTTAATATGGGACTTTGTATGTTTCACCAACAGGGACAGGATTTTGTCCAAAAACTGTACTGTAGGAACAAAAATCGAATCTCTCCCTGAGACAAAGGGACGTCCAGGGGGAGATCTGCTGTCCTTGTGAATCATGGGCAGTGTATATAAAACTGGGAACCATGTATGAGTAGGTAGTAAAAATTTCAAAAGATCACAAGTGATAATCCCTTTCTTAAATGCATGACTAGTGTAGTCTGAATGTTCCCCTTATACTATTCCTTACCTATTAGAAACGAGACCACACCATAGGTTGGAGTAAACTGGCCACAACAGCCTTTATTAAACATAACTCAAAATTCACTCCAATAACTTGTAAATATGAAAATATATAAATATATATAAATATAAATAACTTTATTAACATTAAACCACATTAAATAACATTAACTGCCCATTCTGGTGACCCCACTTAAGCCAATACCAAATCACTGCGGTACACCTGACCAACTTCCCAAAGGCCTCCACCTGTGACCGGTCGGAGACAACTTCCGCCAGTGAACATAACCGTATTCCCTCCAAAGTTCAGGAATACCCAGAGGGGCCGATCGTTAGATGAGCCCCCCACACCCTCAGATCCCTTCTGAGTACCTGTCTACCGTCAGAAACCACCAGAAAACACAGCGCCACAGCCCGAAAGGGTGACCCCCTCAACCTTGAGGGCCACCCCCCACCCGAAGAGCTTTTTGTATCCCCTCCTGAAAACCCAAGGACCAGAGGTCAATCCCCACATCCGATAGGTGAACGCCATCCTGCCGAAGATAAAGCCCCACATTCACCTCCAACTCCCGATGTCGAACCACAATGCCCCCGTTCTGCACCACAAACCGCCCAACCACCTTATTCACCCTTATCCTAGTTTTTTCAATGCTGGCCAAAGACCTAGCCCACCGCCACACCGTTCTGGCCACAATGTCCGACCACACCAAAATGGTGCCCGGGAAAAGGACTCGCAGGCGCAACACATCCGCCTTAATATCCGCCAAAATGTCCTTCACCTTCCGAACGCCCAGGTCATTGCCCCCCGTATGAACAACCAGCACATCCGGGGGCCTGTCTCTCAAGGCGAAGCGCTCCACCTCCCTCATGACACGCTCCCACCTCATGCCCGGGAACCCCAACCACATAACCCTAGCCACCCGCCTGGGGATACCCAATTGCCTGCCTGCTGGTAGAGAATCACCTCTCCTGGCCCCCCAGCACACATACGAATGCCCCAGGATCCAAACGAGGCGTGGAGAACCTCCATCTGGAATGAAAACAAGAGAAATAACACAACAACCAACGGAATGTTACAAGCACAGTACTCCCCCCCCCAGAAATCCCAACAACAAACAACACCCCCAGCCGCACCCACCTTACCCCAGTACCAACTGCGGCCGGACATAGGACCGGAACCTCCGGGACTCCCACCTACCAATCCGGTGAACCACCGCCTCCTCCAGCCCACCTCGTGCCGCTTCCGTTGCCGCCCCAATCCGGAAAGAGTGGGACGCGTATTCCCGCTCATCCAAACCCACCGCTCTCAGGCATTGCCGAAAAACCGACACAAACTGAAACCGGGATAGAAAAGAGCCCTCCGCATGCACCAAAAAGGGGACTGCCCCCGCAGGCCGCACCGCCCGGAAAGCCCGTACCGCCGCCACCGGGCATACTGCCGAGCCCGGAAGGGCGAGCAGCGTAATCGCCACTCCCTTGCCCCGTTGATCAGTCTTGGACCTACGCAACCGTATACTCACCCGATCCGCAACCACCTGCACATCCTGATCCAACAGACCCCCAGCCACCCGTTTCGAGCGACACACCAACTCCCCTATCCTAAAAGCCCCATAAAACGCCAACGAAAAAGCTGCCGTAAACAGAACGGTCTCGTAAGCAGACGAGCAAACGTCCACCAGCCGAGAACAAATTGCCACCAAATTGTCAAACGACACCGGCCGGCGCGCATCCCGACCCTTACGATCTCTCCTGTACCCTTTCAACGTTTGCCGCACCCAAAAATCCTTCGTCCCGTCCGGCTCCCCCCACAGCTTAAACAAAAAGGTCAACCCAGCCAGCTTCCGCTCAATAGACGCAGGCGACAGACCCGTCTCAATGTTCCGGGCCACCCAATACAATACCACCCAGCGCCGGTCGGAGCCCCGACCAGCTACACCAACCTCCCGCAGGAACGCCCACCATTCCGCCCACACCCTAGAATAAGCGGACCATGTAGCCTCACTCAACGACCTTTTCAACCAACCTGCGGCGATTCCAAGGGCAGCTCCCACATCCACCCGGGGCAGGGCGCCCCCGACTCCTCCGCTCCCGGCGCCAGCTGCCGGAACTTGTCCCACTGAAAACGAGAGAGTGAGTCAGCCAAAGAATTCTCCACCCCAGGTATATGCACTGCATAAAGGTAAACATTGAGCCGCAAACAGCGAAAAACCAGCTGTCGCAGCAGCCGGATGACCGGGGGCGAGGAAGCAGTCATCCGATTGAGGACCTGAACCACCCCCATGTTGTCGCAATTGATGCGCAACTTCAAATTACGAAACTCCTCTCCCCACAGCTCCAATGCCAACACTATCGGGAATAATTCTAGCAAAACCAAATTGCCCAACAACCCCGCAACCGCCCAGGAGCGCGGCCAAGGTTCAGCACTCCACCGGCCCCGAAAAAATGCCCCATAACCCGTAGACCCAGCCGCGTCAGTAACCAACTCCACATCGAAGTTGCTCACCGGCCCCGACATCCACATGGCCCGCCCGTTATACGACTCCAAAAATTCATGCCATGCCCGCAGGTCCTCCCTGTGTTCCTTCCGCAAACGCACAAAATGGTTAGGGGCGGTCACCCCGGCGGTGGCCCCCGACAGCCGTCGGCAGAACACACGGCCCATAGGGATGATCCGGCAAGCGAAATTCAGCTTGCCCAACAGGGACTGCAGGGCCCGAAGCTGAACCTTCGGCCGGCCCTGCATCCCTGCCAACTCTGCCTGCAGATCCCGTAATTTATTCTCTGGCAATCGACACTCCATTGCCAGCGAATCAATCACGATCCCCAAGAAACTCAATTCCGTAACCGGGCCTTCCGTCTTATCCCCCGCCAACGGCACCCCGAACCTGCCCGCAATGTGCTGCAACGTGGACAGAAGAATCGCACACACATTGGAGGCAGGCGGGCCCACGCACAGAAAGTCATCCAAATAGTGGATGACCGACTCCAGGCCCGAAACATCTCTCACCACCCATTCCAAAAATGAGCTAAAAGCTTCAAAATAGGCGCATGAAATGGAACAACCCATGGGTAGGCACAAATCTACATAAAACTTGCCCCGCCAATGGCATCCCAACAGCCGGAAGCTGTCCGGGTGGACCGGCAGAAGTCAAAACGCCGATTCCACATCCGCCTTGGCCATGAGAGCCCCACGACCATACCGCCTGACCCACCGGAGGAAGAGGTACCCACAAAAGACGTGTAGGAAACCGTACACGCCTCCGGGTCAATGAAATCATTGACCGACCCCCCTTTCGGAAAAGACAGATGATGAATCAAGCGAAACTTCCCCGGCTCCTTCTTAGGGACCACACCCAACGGGGAAACCACCAGGTCCCCCCACGACTGCACTTCGAAAGGCCCGCCCATCCGGCCCAGCGCCACCTCCTTACCCAATTTGTCATCCACCACCCCCGGGTGATCTAAAGCCGAGCGCAAATTCCTGGCTAACGGCGGCACCCCTTCCAAAGAACATGGAATCCTAAAACCGTCCCGAAAGCCCGCAATCAACCCCCGCGCCGTCTCACCATCCGGATACCTATTTAGGAAAGGAAGCATCCTTCCCAGGTTCACCGGCGTCATCCCTTTTGTGACCGGCGTCACCGGCGCGCTTACCCTTTTTGAAACAGCGGGACGGGGTGGGTGCCGCCGCACCCGGAGCACTCATGCTTGAAACGGCACGCGCTCCCGAATTTACAAGCCCCTTCATTAAAGGGCCAGCACACCCCCCACTTTTTTCCGGCCGGCAGTCCCAAGGACGACGCACTCCCGGCCCCCCCCTGAAGAAACGGAGCGGGCGTCCGAGGAGCAGACATAAGCCTCATCCATAGGCTTATGTCCTTGTGATCCCAGCGCAGTTCAGCCCGCACCGCCTTCCGCTGATGAAACTGCTCATCATAGCGCAGCCACGCCAACCCCCCATACACCCGATGAGCCTCACCAATCGCGTCCAGGTAACAAAATAACGCCGAGCAATGCTCGGGGGTTCTTTTCCCCAATCACGCTAGCCAAGATAGCGAACGCCTGAAGCCAATTCGCAAAGGTGCGCGGGATCAGCCGATACCTATGCTTCTCCTCGTCGTCCTTCTTAGAACTGTCCGGCTTGACCCTATCCAAGTTAAACTTCTCGAGGGGGAGCAAAGAGAAAATCTCCACATACTCACCCTTGCCGATCTTGTCCCTCACCTCCTGCTTCAAATGCGCCCCCAACGGGCCCTCGAAGCAAACATAAACTTCGCACCGGGCAGCATCCGCGAGCCTAACCAGATCGGACCGCGCCCCCGGGTCCGCGGGCACCGGGGGGACCCCCGAGCCCCCAGCTCCCGCATCCCCGCTCCCCGCTGCCACCGCAGGCGGTGCGTCCCGCGCAGGCACAGCCTCCGCCCCCCCAGCCCCCCCCCCCCAGTACTCAGCCAGGGGGCCACCTGAGGCGACCCCGAGCCCCCAGCAAACTTACCAACAAGGGCCTGTAGCCCCTCCAACAGCTCCTGCAGCGGACCCGAGGGCCCCCCCGGGGCTACTGGCCCCGCCCCCCCAATGAACCACCCGAAACCCCCCCCCCATGTCATCCCGTGACACCCCCATCAGACCACGCAAAGCATCCGCCAGCAATGTAGACTCGCGCAACTTACCCGGCCCCCCCGGGGCCCCGGCGACCTGAACTGGTCCGGGCGCAGAAAAGGACACCTCCTCCTCCTGGGACAGCTCGCTCTCGGACCCGACCTCACCAGCGCGCACCGGGGACGCCGCCATCCCCCTGTGCTCCTTCCGGTCCTTCCGGTCCATGCGATCCGGGACTGCAGGCAATGTCCTCCGCCCCCCGCCACCCCCGGCATGCCGGCGTCTGAAACCGGCCCTGCCAGGCACCTTGGCGGCCTTCTGCGACCCGCCCTCCCCCCCCACCAGCATGCGGCCCCCCCGAGGCGCCCCCCGCCGCGCGGATCACCGCTCCTGAGCCAGCAGGCCGCAGATCCACCGCCATGTGCACCCCCCCCTGACACCCAAACCCCGAGCCACCCGCACTCCCCCCCTCCTCCGCCAGGCCCCGTGCAGGCCCGGCGCCATTGCCATGCTGCCGCGAAGCCCCGCCCCCCTCCGGTCGGCGGCGCAACGACCGCCCGGACCGGGGAGAGCCGAGTACCGGCCGTTTCGCCGGGGGGACCGAACTGTCCTCCCCCGGGCTCCGGGAGTCACGAGGCGGCCGAGGTGTAGGCCCAGGGGAAAAACGCGCCGGAGGCCGAGACCTCCGCGCGCGCAGCTGTATCTCACCTGTCCCGCCGCCGTCCGCCAGGTCACCCACGCGGTCCCGCAGCCAGTCCGCTCCGTGCACCTCCGCCGCCCGTCGCAGCCGCGCGAAGAGTCCCTCAAGGTCAGCCATAGCAGAGGAGCAGCGAAAAACTGCCTCCTCTGTGTCACACTGGGCTCTGAATGATCCCTTAAAGCCACACCCCTCCCTTTTATGTGACCCCTCCCCTACACTGAACTTGTTTCCTGCAAACCTTTTCCTCAACTCCACCCATAAAGCTTAACCCTCTGTGTCCCTCATCCACACTGTCATGTCCAGCACTCCTTATATCATTTCATTCTTAATCCGTGCTTCTCTGGTTTCAAAATACTCTCAAGCTGTTTCCCTACGTTCCAAGTGGGATCACATGGTACTTTCTTATATATCGTTTGAACACTTAACTGACAAACAATCTCATCCTAATATGACTGAGTCCATAATGACAACCGATGCTCCCTTATCCACAGGTTTCAATACAATGTCCTCCCATTTGCAAAGTTCCCTCAGGGCTGAGCTTTCTTTGTATGTCAAATTTGCTTGGGTGTATGATCCCGATAATTGATATGGGAGACAAACTTCGTTTTATCTCTTGTCACTTCTTTCACAAATGTCTCAACTGGGGCATAGGTGGTACTGATTTGGATTTCACTTTTAAACCTAATGATTTACAATCCAGTGAGTTATCTACTGAATCCCCATATAAGCACGGTTTTCACCTTATACTGTGGAACACTCTATACACTCTATACAGATCTTGATCTAGATGAAATTTGTCTAGGTAACTCTTAGGACAAAAGGAAAGACCACGGTTAATCAGTCCTACCTCCTCTGGTGACAAGACTTGTCACGAGATGTTATGAATCAAGTCTCCCATGACCGACCTCGATTGCCTTGTGTATTGCGATAAAGAAAAGCCTGTAGCTGGAGGAGTGTAACGAGGTAGGTGCAGGGCTGGCATGACATTGGAGACAGGGGAACAGGGATTGGCAGTTGTAAAGGGTGGCAGGATTGGACCAGAGTGGAGGGGGAGGGGTCAGTATTTAATATAGGGGTGGACCCCTCCTCCCGCTCAACAGAAAGTGGTGGAAGTTTTACAAGATGGACGTGGAAACTCTGTTAGCGCGTGTGCAGATGGAAGCGGCATCTCGGACCCCCGGATGGCTAGAGAAGACGCTGGAGAAGGTCCTCGGGACACTGGTGGAGGTGCCGGAGTGGAGGGTGGGGTGAGGCGGGGCGAGCTCGGAGGTCCCGGGAGTGCTTTTCGCCAGACCCCTCCCCTCGGCCACAGCATGCAGAGAGGAGTCAAGTGCGGGTTCCATCGGGCCCGCCGGCTAAATGTTCCACAAGAACGCAGAAGGGCAGACGGACCAGCACATCGCCGGTCGGGCATGCTGGGGACACTGTGAGGCGGGCGCAGAAGGAAGGAGAGGGAGCTAGGCCAGGATGTCAGCAGGCTCTGGCGGCGGTAAGCCCAGCTCATTCAAGTGTGCCTGTGAACCCTGGGCAGCAGCGAGGGACATTGGAGGTCACGGTGGCTGGGGGTTTCATGCCCTCATCCAGGCCACCCACAAGGGAGTACAGCAGCTGGCCGGAGAGAGTTACAGCAAGAGGTGCCACATGGCGGGGCTGAAGTGGACCGCACTGGCCCACGCAAAGCAGCAAGAAAATCTGCTGACTGGTATGCGGCTAGGAGGAAGGAGCGTGCAGCTGCGGGTCCGTCAGCATCCAGTGCCTGGAGGGCTATCGGAGGAAGAGGATGGGGCGTCTGGTCCGCGTTCAGAGGAGGAGGTGACGTGGTCCAAGCACAAGGTTCTGGTGAGGCCAGCTCTAGTGGGGAAGGCAAGACGTTCGGCTGGTGGGTTCTCCCCTGTGCAGCTAGGTAAGTTACATTTACTGTCACCTACTTCACTGGGGGTGCCTGGGAATCGGGAGACAAATTGTGGGGATGGCGAGGAACTGCGGCCGAGGTCAGCGGGAGGGCCAGAAGGCATTCGTGAGGCTGCACCGGTGGGGAGTACTGGCCACAGTTCTGCGTCCGGGGCTGAGAACAGCCTGCTGGGATTTTTGCCAGGGCTAAAAGAGTTAGTTAGTAGGTTTGAGATGAACAACAAGGCTCCTGCCAATCCGGTGGCTGCCTGGGTTCCACCAACTGGGGCGTCTGAAGTTACTGCAGGGCCCAGGGCAGATCAAGGTGCAGAGTCAGTGTCAGCTATTCCCCCGGTTGGGGGGACCCAAGCGACGGGTCAGCCGGCAGCTACCAAGGCAGCGGGTACTGTGGAGCCCGCAAACAGGCAGGACATTGTCCGTTTAGCGGATTCCGCTAAATGCGAGGTGTATGTGTGTTTTGAAGGGCCGCTGGGGGCGCATCTGAAGCCGTAGGTGCGGAAAAAGATATGGAAGGGGGAGTATGTGGAGGTATTTTCACTACTGCCATTAGAGAAGTTTAATTTGGATAGGGTGAAGCCGGACGATTCCAAGAAAGAGGATGAGGAGAAAAGGAGGTATCGGCTCATTACCAGGACATTTGCCAACTGGCTGCAGGCTTTCATCGGAGAGAAGAACGCTGAACACTGTTCGGCTCTTTTTTTGCTACACGGATTCCGTGGGAGAAGCATACAGAGGTTATGGGGGTAGTTTAGGCAGTGGAGCAATGCATCCGTCGCTCAGATGGGATCATAAGGACATCAGTCTCTGGATGCAGCTTATGACATCGGCGAGGGGTCCGGGTCAGTTTTTTCAGGGGGGGGGGGGGGAGCGGTGGACCTTCTTCCCCAGGACAATCGGCCAGTTTAATGAAGGCTCCTGCAGGTTCGGTGGCTCATGCGGTACAAACATGAGTGTTCAGGCTGTGGGGGGACACATCCCCTGTCCCGTTGCTTCAAGCAAGGCAAGGGCCGTCCCGGAGATACTGTGCACGAGAGGGAGGACGCCGGTGAGAGTGGAAAGGATGCATCCATTCCTCGCTAGGTACCTGGATAGGAAGGCTGCAAATTTGTTGGAAAAGGGCTTTGAGGAAAGTTTCAGGATTCCAGGTGAGTTGGAGACGGTTCCACCATTGTCGCGAAATTTAAAATTGCCCATGCTACATTCGAACGTGGTTTAAATGAAACTTTTTTCCAAATTTGGTGGTTTCAACATTGGAGGTTGTGCCGAAGAAGGAACCCAACAAATTTAGGCTAATTCACGACCTGTCCTTTCCGAAAGGGGGTCGGTTAATGATGCCATTAAGCCAGAGGATTGTACTGTGAGTTATACCTCGTTTGATGCGGCTGTGGGCTGGGTCCGTCGTTATGGGCGGGGGGCGTTGATGGCCAAGACCAATATCGAATCGGCCTTCCGATTGCTCCCTGTTCAATCAGAGAGCTTTAGGTTGTTGGGATGCCATTGTAACGAAGAGTTTTATATGAATAAATGCCTGCCGATGGGATGCTCGATATCCTGTGCCTTTTTTGAGACTTTTAGCTCCTTTGTGGAGTGGGTAGTGAGGGACGTGGCAGGAGTAAGCTCTATCATCCATTATCTCGATTATTTCCTCTGTGTGGGGCTACCATCGTCGAAGATCTGTGGGGTACTTCTGGAACACATAGCGAAGCGATTTGGCATACCATTGGCGCCGGAAAAAACGGAAGGTCCAAGTAAGGTGATTACCTTCTTGGGTATTGTCTTGGATTCTGAGGCGATGGAGTGCCGTCTGCCTGAGGACAAGTTGGAGGATCTCAAAAATGGGATAAGAGGTATGTTGGGTTTGCGGAAAGTACAGCTTCGGACACTTCAGTCGTTGGGGAAGCTCAACTTTGCTTGCGGTATTCTAAAAAATGGGTAGAATATTTTGCCGTTGGCTGTCGGCAAGCATGGCTGGGGTGAGGGCGCCTACGCACTTTGTGTGCTTAGTGAGGACACACAGGGAGGATTTGGAAATTTACCAATACACAGAGCCGTGCTTAGGTCAGCAATCACTGTGGCTGCCTCCCCAAAAATAAAGCTCCCCTAGAGGAGCTCTAAATATAAAAAGCTGTACAAAAAGTAGGGTCAGTGGTGCTACCTATGATATCGGCATATATATTAGTTCCTAACGGGCCCACCGTGTATGTAGACCCTAGGATTCTCATGCAACACCCCTATATATACTCTCAGGAAAGGTGGTAACAACTTTGTGTCCTCCAACTTTCCCCTATTAGGAGTGGCTATAGTAATACTACGTGGATATAGGTGTATATTAATTCTCCATAGCAGTGTGACCTATCTGGGAGAATTCATATCAATATCAGATATGCAATTTTACAAAAGTTGAAACAGTGCACAAAAGTATACATGATATAATGTGTGTCAGTGCATATAAACACCCAACAAAAACAAAAAATCACATCCCAATGAAAATTGAAAATCAAGTCAACTGCTAAAATAATCAAAAAGTCAATCAGTCAATAAAAAAAAACACAAGAAAAGAAACACACATCCCTAACCAGGGAAAGCTATATGTGACCTAAAATAATCTGTAATAAGAGTATATATAGGGATGTTGCATGAGAATCCTCGGGTATACATACACGGTGTGCCCGGTGGGAACTAATATATATGCCCATATCATAGGTAGAGCAAATGACCCCACTTTTTTGTACAGGATCTGGAAATTTGGCATCGCTTTTTGGAATCGTTCAATGGGAGGGCACTGTGGACGTCAGGCCCAGTGAACAATTTGATCTGAAGTTGTTCACAGACGCCGCCGGATCATCAGGATTTGGGGCCTTTTTCAAGGGACAGTGGAGTGTGGGCCCACGGCCGCAGTCCTGGATGGACGCGGGCTTTACCAAGAATCTGGTGCTGCTGGAATTGTTTCCGGTGGTGCTGGCTGTTAAGCTGTGGGGCACCTCTTTTCGGGATCAAAAGGTGCGCTTTCACTGTGCTAACACGGGGGTGGTGCAGGTTATCAATAGGGTGTCTGCATCGTCACCACCGGTGATACGGTTGCTGCAACACCTGGTGTTGCGCTGCTTGCAATTAAACGTTTTTATTCATGCAGTGTATTTGCCAGGGATCGAGAATGTTGTAGCCGATACGTTATCTCGCTTTCAGTGGGACAGGTTCCGGGAGTTGGCGCCGGCAGCGGAGTAACACGGAGTACCTTGTCCCGGCTGGCTGTGGGAGACTGCATTGGAAAGATCGCAGGATGCATCAGGAGGTCGGTGACGGAGGCTACGTGGCATATGGTAAAGTATGGGAGGAATGGTTGACTTTTACTCACAAGACGGGGGAGGACCCTACTGGCCCAGAGGTAGGGTTGTTGCTCATGTATTTTGTAGCCAGACACATGGAGGATGGGATCTCTGGGTCCTCGCTGAGCAAGAAGATGGCAGCATTTGTTTAAATGGCAAGGCCTGCCGGATTTCACAAAGGATTTTTGGGTGCGCCAAGCCCTAAAAGGCTACAGGAGGACGGAGGGATATCCGGCGTTTCAGTTTTGTTTGGGATTCTGGGAAGAATGCTGGAACAGTTAGAAAAGGTTTGTTTCTCGCTTTACGAGGTTGAGTTGTTTAGGATGGCTTTCCTACTGGCTTTTTTCGGAGCATTTCGAATTGGTGAGTTGGTCAGCCCCTCAAAAAGGTTCAGGGGGGGGCGCATGCGCGGCAAGGAGAGGACGCATGAAGTGAGAGCTCAATGAGCCGGTGAGACTACGATCACTCCCCTGGGGGACTTCAGACCGCAAATTCGATCCTCTTCAGCCCATACCCCTAGGGGACTCAGAGGTACATGCCAACACACAAAGCCCGCTGTGGGAAAGCTACACAGAAGTCCCTAACAACTTACCTTCTCCAAGCGAGAGAGCAGAGCGGGATGGCGCAAGATGGCGCCCAACCTCAGCACGCTCATGCAGCTACACCAGGCCCGAGTCCCCCTCCGACAGGCCCAGCGAACAACAGTGAGTATGCTGTTCACCTCACCAAAGCAGAGCTGGATGCCAGCCTTTCTGCTATGTATGAGAAACTTGCCAATAAGTTCCAGGTGGAACTTCACAAGTCCACTAACACGCTGACTCAGGAACTTGCAGCACTGGGAGGGAGAACAGACTTATTGGAGGCTAAACATGACAAACTCCAGCTAGCATACTCAGACTTGCGGAGGGACTATGACTCCATTACAGACACAGTCACTCAGTTACAATCCAATCTGGAAGATTTGGACAATCGTAACAGACGCAATAATCTGAGGGTGAGAGGGGTCCCGGAGCAGACCACAGATTTGCTTCCAGCCATTAAGAGACTTTTATGTCCCTATTACCGGATTCCCATGAGAGTGCGTTTGCTTGTGATAGGATACACAGAGCGTTGCGACCCAAACCCCCGGATGACAAACCACCCAGAGACATTGTGCTGTGTCTTAAGGACTTTCTTATTAAGGAAGAGATCCTGCGAGCATCCCACAATACACCTAACATACAACTCGACGGAGTAAGGGTTCAAATCTACCCGGACCTATCGCCAGCAACCTTGGAAAAGCATAGGGGCTTGAAGGAAGTCACCTCTGCTCTACAAGCGGCGAGAATTAGATATCGTTGGGGATTCCCCTTTAAGCTGCAGGTCCCACATAATTGGACGACCTACACAGTTACCACGCTGCAAAACGGCAAAGAATTGCTTATCAAGCTGGGGCTTTTGGCGCCCGAACATCCGCAGAGAATGCCCTCCACTCCTCGCCCCTCGCCTATTTGGGCCACCCCATTCTCCTCAGAGGGATCGCAGGCGCCATCGCCAGGAGCTCCGTGAGCTGCAGCTGTGATTGACCGTTCGGATCAAGACACGTGGCGAATTTTACAAACCCAGAATCTCAGTTGACTTTCCCACTATACAGTCAAAGGTTTTTTTAATTTTCTCGACATTGTTGGTGACATAAGTGCTATGGCCGGTCTCACTGTACCCGCTTAAGTGACCCCCTGCTCTACTTTAACTGCGACTGGGCACACCAGTCTATAACATTTTCAGGGCTTGGATTCAAGACTTTAGGCCCTGAGATCTAGGTCTGCACTGGTTATTTGTGTGGCAGAGCCCAAGTTATAGAGCATTGGACTTTAAAGTCAGTTTGACTGATGACTGTTTGTTTTTCTATCGGGGGAACCAACATGTTGGGTTTTGGTTTTAGCATACCCCCGAAGCCATGTTATCTTATTACTTTTTTTGTTCTTTCATTATCAGGTTTGCCTATCTGTTCACATTTTTATCTACCACAAGGGTGTATATGGTTTTATTTTTTTTGGGTGCCCTACTGCACTGGTAAGTTTTGCTCTATATGCCTAGCTGACCCTATACCACATACGAGGAGAATAGAGTGCATAGTTGGTGGTAGGGGTTGGACCCCCTGGGTTCTATCTCCACATAGGAGCTTGCTCCGGACACAATTCTATCCCTATCGGCATAGCTGCTATACCTCTTAGCTACCTTTTGACATAATATGATCATGGGGCTTACAATTGTGTCACATAATGTGGAAGGTTTTAATACCCCCCATAAGCGGAGGAAGGCATTTAGAACTTACAGACACATGGGGGGGGGACATCTTGTTCCTCCAAGAAACTAATTTCTCGGAATCTAACCACCCGAGATACTTTGACCGCCATTATAAGCAGCATTACTTTACCACATTTAGCTCCAAATCCAGAGGGGTTGCTATTTTCATTAAAAACTCAGTGTTATTGGATGTGAGGCATATGTATAAAGACCCCTCTAGTAGGTTTCTCATCCTACAGGGATTACTGAATGGCAAGGAGATTACATTGGCTAATGTTTATGCACCGAATACCTCACAAGCTTCCTTTTTTGCTTCTTTCTTCCAGGTTCTGGACAGGTACCTTTCTCCCCACTTACTGCTTTGTGGTGATTTCAACCTTGTGGCACATTCCAGACTTGACAGAAGCCGAGTTGTGAGTACTGCTAATGCCTTTCCGAAGACCCTTGTCCGCTTGCTCAGCTCCCATCAACTGATTGATACCTGGCGGGCCCATAATGTGGGAGCCAGAGACTATACGTTTTACTCCCACCCCCATGACAGCTACTCCAGGCTCGATTATATTTTCAGTACCCCAATGTTGTTAGCAAACTCTTCAGCAGCCAATATCCACCCATGTTCATGGTCGGACCACCAGATGGTGATGTTTACAGTCTTGCATATAGGTATCTCACCGGTCAATGCCTCTTGGCGTTGAAATGGATATTTTGATGATAGGCAACTCCTATCCTCATATTGATTAGTGGTTCCAAATTAATAACTACTGCAGTAGGGAACAGACACAAAAGATACGCTCAGCATCTTTCCAATAACCGTTCTCCTTTATTATGACGCATTTGAAGGCTTTTATACACATGATTACGTAGGTATCACATTAATATTACAATTGTACGTTTATGGTAACAAGGGGCGTTACATAGGCAGGCTAATTCTAATCTGGACTTGAAAGAATGCAAAACATGTACTGAAAACATTGTTAGTGCCGTGTGCACAGTGAGGGCAGAGTACAATACATACAAAATAGAATACAATTATATACAGAACCTACAAATTTCCATTACAGCGTCTTAACGATTCCCTTCTCTCTGACCCAGACCTAGTTGATAAGATCAATGACCACATTGACGACTACTTTAAATTAAACAACACAGACGACATTTCCCCCACCACTCTGTGGGCCGCCCACAAAGTGGTTATTCGGGGACATTTGATATCTTTAGCAGCGGCACGGAAAAGACAGAGACTTCAGGACATTTCCAGACTTTCTGATGAACTGGCGAAACTTTATCATGCTCATGGCCAATCACACTCCCCAGATACATATAAACTGTTACTGACGAAACGGGCCGAACTAGACACAATTCTCTCTGAGCAAGCGGAGAAGGCACTGAGATGGTCGAAGGCCACATTTTTATTGCACACCAACTCGGCTTCAGTGCTGTTTGCTAGAAGGTTCAACTCTACTATACAACCACCACATACCTATAAACTTAGAAATAACAGGGGAGAATTGGTTGCCCATCCCACAGAAGTCTTGGGACTATTTTCCAAATTTTATCAAGATCTGTTGGCGGCCCCATTATCCCTGCCTGGCCCCTCTGCAAGGGATTGGCTAGATAGCCTGCCTCTTCCCTCGCTCACGGTAGAGCAAACTAAGTCGTTAAATGCCCCTTGCAGTCCTGAGGAACTTAAGGCAATTATTGCCTCACTGAAGCCCTCCAGAGCTCCTGGACCAGACGGATTCACTTCCATGTATTACAAAAAATTCTCATCCCAGCTAATTCCCTATTTAGTGAAAATGTTTAACTATGTGTTAGAAGGTCATACCTTCTCTGAAGACATGCTACTTGCGAACATGTCTCTGATACCCAAACCGAATAAAGACCACTCCCTCCCTCAAAATTATAGACCGATTTCGGTAATTAATAATGATTTGAAACTCTTCGGCCGCCTGCTAGCAAATAGACTATTCGATATTATCCCCACCCTGATATCTCCCGACCAAACGGGCTTTATCCCCTCTCGGCAAATTACAGATAACATTCGCTTGACCTCCAATATTATTCAAGATGCCAATTTGTACACCAAAAAAGTTCTACTGTTAAGCCTAGATATACATAAGGCTTTTGATAGTGTTACTTGGACCTATTTAGAATCCGTCCTGTCCAAATTTGGGTTTGGGGGAGCATTTGTGTTTGGCTTCAGGGCTCTATACCATCACCACCGCACCCGTATTAAACTTCTGCGGTGTTCCTCAGAATATTTCCCGCTGGGTAGGGGGACCAGGCAGGGATGCCCTCTTTCTCCCCTGCTTTTCGCCCTGTCGGTAGAGCCGTTGGCCAGGGGGATCTGTCTGAACCCCAACATCAAGGGATATATGAAGGGAGAACAGGTCTATAAGTTGAGTACGTACGCGGATGATGTGCTTTTATTTTTATCTGACCCGGTTGTCTCATTGCCAAACCTGATCCCGCTGCTGAACACTTTCCAGTTTGTCGGGCCTTGGGGTTAACCTCGCAAAGTGTGCGGCACTTCCAATCAATATTCCAGAACATACCCTAACGGGTATTCAATCGAGCTTTGGATTCACGCTATGCAGGGACACACTACCCTATCTCGGCATTAAGTTGGCCACGTCCCTCCCAAAACTATACTTTGCGAATTACCCTAAGGCCTTTACGTACGTTAAGCAATTATTGCATTCGTGGGATAGATATCATATATCATTTATGGGTAGAATACAGGCTATCAAAATGTCTATTCTTCCAAAGCTCTTGTTCTACTTTAGATCTTTGCCTATATATGTCTCTTGGCATACGATAGATGGTATCCAGAAAGAGAGATTAATAAGTTCGTCTGGCGGAACAAAAAACCTAGACTGCATAAAAAACTTCTTTGTAGACCAGCGGACCTAGGAGGCCTGGGGCTCCCACATCTGTGGTTATACTATGTCTCAGCCAGGTTGGTGCAGATGACTCAGTGGCACTATCCCCCGGATACAGTTCCGTGGCTTCGAGAGATCCTCGGTGAGGCCATATTACCTCCCGGGTCTTTTGTGGATAGAAGGGGTCCGCCCCAAACACTTGGCCACACTAAATGGGTTGGTGGCACAATCCCTTCAACTATGGTTTCTATATAAAAATCAATATGCCCTGAGCCCACCCTGCTCTAGCCTGGCCTCATTCCTAGGTGACCCCAGGTTCCCAGCAGCGTTCCTATCGCCCGTTAGCTTCGAGAGCTGGTCACAAAAGAACCTAACTACCCTTGAGGCGTTCTCCCATGAACCCCCTTTTAGCTCATTTGCACATTTGCAAGAACAGTTTGGTCTACCTAGGGGGGATTTTTATAAATACTTGCAGGTCCGTCATTTTTACACCTCTCATTATCAGATAAAGGGGCCGCCTTCACTTAATGTTTTTGAAAGAGTTTGTAGATCCTCCTCTAGAGACAAAGGTATTATCTCTATGTTATATCAATCTCTCAACAAATTGAAGCTTCCTGCTAAGTCTCAAGCCATGTTAGGTTGGGAAACGGAAGTTGGTATTGAACTAACCCCAGAGGTGTGGATAGATATGATAACCAATATGAGAAAATGCACTAAATCTCTGGCGGTCAGAGAAACAGTAGTGAAATTACACACAAGGGTGGTATTATACCCCCTCGAGGTTACATAAGTTTAATCCCCTGGTCCCGGGGGACTGCTTCCGCGGGTGTCCGGAGGCCAGCACCTTCCTCCATACTTTTTGGAGCTGTAGAGTTTTCCAGCCCATATGGCAGAAGGTAGTTGAAGAATTGTTCCAGTCCACAGGAACACGGATAGAGATCACTTTCCAGATGGGCCTCTTATATGCGGACATCCCGGGACAGGCCCCTCCGGCCCAGAAACTAGCCCACACTCTTGTCAGTGCGGTTCACTGGACAATAGCTTTGCACTGGAGATCACCATCGGTCCCTTGGGAACAGGTTCTTAGACGCATGGAAGCGATCAAACTTATGGAACGCTTACATCACATCATATTGATGGATTCCATGCCCATCTTTGATAACAAGTGGGCCTTGTGGTCGTCTTTTTAATTAGTAGGCTGTATGGTCTTAGGCAATAGATTGGCACCCAGTCCACTGGTAGGGATGTTAAAACTTACCTGATTGCACTCACTTGTGGTTGTGTTTATGTTTTTTTTTTTCTCTCTTTCAAAATGTTTTCCCTTTCCTACTTTTCTTCTCTTTTACATTTCTTTCATGGAGTACATTTCCACAATATACAATTCTATATTGTACTGTTGGGTTTAGCACTATAGTCAGAGTACGTATTGTATGTACATGGATTTATACTTTATATGCTATTCTCGATGTAGATTACTGTACACATTGCATCTTTTCATGTACTTGTCTTTATTCCTTGAATAAAAACGTTAGTAAACAAAAAAAGGTTCAAGGGGGCATTCAGAGTAAGGACGTGAGCTGCTGGGATGGAAGGGTTGCAGTGCTGCTGATACGAACCAAAACAAATCAGGGGGGAGGAGGCAAGACTATACAGGTATCCACTTTACTGGGTTCGCCATTCTGTCCTGTTAGAGCGGTACAAGGTTTTTTGGAGAAGAGGCCGGAGATGGTGGGGTCCTTTCTAATACATGTTGAAGGTTTTCCACTTTCAAGGTTTCAATTTGTGGCAGTTTTTAGATGGTGCTTGAAGGGTTTGGGTCTAGAGGACAAGGAATTTTCATCTTATTCCTTCAGGATAGGGGCGGTGACAGAAGCGGCCAGGTTTGGAATGAGTTCTGAAGTGGTGAAGCGGATAGGTCGGTGGGAGTCCAGCAAATTTAAGTTGTATGTTCGCCCCCAACTTATTGTAGGATTGCAATAGGAGTGGTGGGGGGGCTCTAAGTGGTAGGGCAGTGTTAGGTTTGTGTTCTTTTAGTTCATGGTGGCGCGTATTTTTTCTTTTTGTTACAGGAAACTCTTATGTGTGCTGGAGGGTAAGAAGGGCAGACGTGAGCCCGAATGGGCGCCAACTGGGCTTTTCCGGATGGGAAGCCTGTGTACCATGGCTGGGATTTCTGGGAATGTTATGGAGCAGGATGGTCTCGGAGGTGCATCGTTTTGCTCGGCAGGATAGGCCCCCTGATGTTTTAATTTTACATGTAGGGGGTAATGATCTGGGGGTTAGATCAATGCTGGATGTTACGCGTGACATGAAATTCGATTTGTCGCGACTTTGCATGGCCTTCCCGGACATGATTATATGGTCGAACATGGTGGCTAGGACATCATGGAGGATGGCTAGATCGTGGATGGGGTGAATAGGGCCTGGCGTAAGATTAACAGGGAGATTAGTCAGTTTGCGGTAAAAAAATGGAGGATTGGGAATTTGGCACTTGGAACTGGAGGTGGAGATGTGGAGATACTTAAGGGGAGATGTGGGTCATTGGGCTCCAAGGATGGTGCACAAAGAGCGTTGCGGGTGTGGAGGTGCACCCATGAGTAAAGGTTTTTTCCCTTGGGTGCTGTGGCTGGTGTTGGTCTTTGCGGGTGAAGGAAGAGATTGTCAGGGCTGGCTTAGCCCTTCCTCCTCTGGGCTGGCCGCTCAGCTGTCGGCTAATTGCCAGCTCTCTTCTCTCTCCACAGTTACCAGCTGTTCCCGATGATGCTTGTCTGGCCTGCCTATATAAAGTCTTCCAGCTCATTTCTCCTTTGCCTTCACGTTTGGTCACATCACTAGGAACCATCTCCTGCTGTTTCAAGACTGGCTTGCTACATCCCTCCTGGCTTCCATCCTGCTTGCAGTTGCTCTCCCTGGATCCCTGACTTCTGGACTGGCTGATTACCTGATCTGGTTTATGAACTTTGGACTGGCTGCCTACCCGATCTGGCTATTGGACTCTGGCTTGCTTGACTACGCTTTTTCCTACTTACCTTTATATTTTTATTAATAAACAAGTGTGATTTGATTGTACTTCTGTCTCTGTCTGTTTCATAGTTCCTGACAGTACGTGAAGGCCATGAATTCAGAAGATAAAGTCAATCCACTTGTTGGTAATATTTTTTCCAGATTGGATGAGCAAGATCACCGCATGGATCTGTTTGCCTTGGCGTTACAAACGCTCCTGAATCGCACGGCTCACCTAGAATCCCCCATGGTGGCTGCTCCGGTACAATCTGAGTCGCAGGCCGTCCCTGCTGCTGCGCCAGTCTCTGTGCAGGCACCCGCCTTGAGCATTACCTCTATAAGAGGTATGTCTGGTTCTTCTCCGCTTCCCCAGCGATTTGGAGGCAATCCAGTTCAATGCAGAGGGTTTCTCAATCAGGTTGAGATATACTTCGAAATGCTGCCCCAGGCGTTTCCCACGGACAGAAGCAAAGTAGGTTTTGTGATAACTTGGCTTTCTGAGAGAGCATTGACCTGGGCTAACCCTCTACGGGAGACGGAAAAACCTGTTGTCTTGAGTTACCCTCAGTTTGTGGCCTCCTTTAAAAGGATTTTTGACTTTCCCGCCTTTGCTGCCAAGTGCCTCATGTCCATCAAACAGAGTATGAGAACTGTTGTCGACCACGCCATTGAATTCCGTACTCTGACAGCAGAGGTTGCTTGGAACAATGAGGCCCTCATGGCTGCTTTTTCTCATGGTCTCTCGGATTCCATCAAGGATGAGATAGCAGCCCGAGATATACCCACTGAGCTTGAGAGCTTGATCTCGTTTGCCATCCTCATTGACTCCAGACTCAGAGAAAGACTTTCTCTTAAGGAGCGCTTGCGGAAGCCTCCTGTACATTTGCCTCCGAGCTTTGTAGTCCCACCCATGCCTCCCTTACCTTCCAAGCCTCCTGGTACCGAGTTGGTCAGTGAAGATGAACCCATGCACCTGGGCTTCACGTGTCTCTCTGCGGATGAGAGAGCCTTTAGGAGGAGGGAGAGATTGAGCCTTTATTGTGGCCAGTCAGGTCACTTTTTGAAGTCTTGTCCTACCCGTCCAGGGAATGCCCGAACCTTGAGGTCCTGTCATGGACAGACCTTAGGTGGCGTTGTTTCGTTCCCAGTTATCCACAAGGATAAGCCCCTGGTTTTGGTCACCCTTTCTTGGGGTGAGTCATCCATCGAGATACAGGCTCTAATCGACTCTGGGGCTGCAGGCCTGTTCATTGATGCTGCATTTGTTTTGCAGCACTCGATTCTGCTGCAGCTGTGTGACACTTCACTTGCCATTGAGGCTCTTGATGGGAGACCTTTGCAGCCTGCCCATGTGACTCATGAGACGGTTCCGTTGTCCATGGCCGTAGGGGCTCTTCGCCATGAGATAATCCAATTCCAAGTTATTTCCTCACCCAGATTTCCGCTGGTTATTGGTTATCCTTGGTTACAGAGGCGCAACCCCTCTTTTGATTGGCTCCATGCTGAGGTTCTCTCCTGGTCACCACAATGCAGTGAGACATGCTTCCTGAAGGTATCCAAGGTCCTGTGCACTGCTTCACTCCCCTCCCTGCCGGAGGAGTACCGTTATTTTGGCGATGTCTTTGATAAAGGTCAAGCCGGTAGTTTGCCTCCACACCGCCCTTATGATTGCGCAATTGACCTTCAACCTGGTGCCGGGTTTACCCTTTGTGGGTCTTGGAGGATAATGCTATGGAGGAGTATGTTGCTGACGCACTTTCTCAAGGTTTCATCCGCAAATCCTCGTCTCCTGCTGGTACTGGTTTCTTCTGTGTGAAAAAGAAGAGCAGTAAACAATCTTGTGCGCATTAAGGAGGGCGACGAGTGGAAGACTGCGTTTAATACCAGAACAGGCCATTATCAATACTTGGTAATGCCTTTTGGCCTTTGTAACTCCCCGGCAGTTTTCCAGGAATTTATTAACGATGTCCTCCGAGATTTGTTGCAGTTGTGTGTGGTGGTTTATCTCGATGATATCCTCATATTTTCCAAGTCTCTGGAGAGCCACTACACAGATGTCTGTCGTGTACTTCAGAATCTAAGAGACAACAATCTCTATTGTAAACTGGAGAAGTGCAAGTTCCATCGTGAACAGGTTACATTCCTTCGCTATGTCATTTCCACTGCTGGTTTTTCGATGGACCCAGAGAAACTGTCGGCAGTCCTACAGTGGCCTCGACCCGTGGGTTTACGTCCTCTGCAGTGTTTCCTGGGCTTTGCCAATTACTATCGGAAGTTTATTCGTAACTTCTAGTCTCTGGTCAAGCCTCTGACTGATATGACCAGAAAGGACGGTAACCCCCAGAGTTGGTGTCCGGAGTCTATTAAGGCCTTTGAGACTAACAGGGCGGCACAGTGGTGTAGTGGTTAGCACTCTCACCTAGCTGTAAAAAAGGTCACTGGTTCAAATCCCAACCATGACACTACCTGCCTGGAGTTTGCATGTTCTCCCTGTGCCTGCGTGGGTTTCCTCCGGGTACTCCGGTTTCCTCCCACACTCCAAAGACATGCAGGTAGGTTAATTGGCTTCTGTCTAAAATTGGCCCTAGTATACAACTGGGGATCTTGGATTGTGGCTCCTTGAGGGTAGGGACCAATGTGAGTGTGCAATGTAAAGGGATAGGGACAATTGTAGACACTCACTCAGGTTGAACTGGATGGACTGATGTCTTTATTCAACCTTACTAACTATGTAACTATGTAACTCTCAAGGCTGCCTTTGTTTCTGCTCCTTTGTTGGCACATCCTGATCCTACGTTGCCTTTTATCCTAGAAGTTGATGCTTCTGAGACTGGAGTTGGCGCCCTTCTGTCTCAACGTCCTAACTCAGAGCACTATGCATCCGTGTGGCTACTTTTGCAAGAAATTGTCACCTGCTGAGTGCAATTATGAGATCGGTGACAGAGAGCTGTTGGCGATCATTTTAGCCATGAAAGAATGGAGACATCTCCTTGAAGGTACCACTGTGCCTGTTCTTATTCTTACTGACCATAAGAATCTTACATTCTTGTCTGAGGCTAAGCGACTCTCTCCCAGAAGGGTGCGATGGGCTCTTTTCTTGTCAAGCTTTAATTACATTGTCTCATTCTTACCCGGTACTAAGAATGTAAGGGCTGATGCCTTGTCATGACAATTTTCCTCCACTTCCAAGTCGAAGTCACTTCCGGTTCTTATGAATCCTCCTGATCGTATCTTAGCTACGGTTCGCACCAGTCTTACTTCTCATTTGGGTGACAAAATTCTTGCTGCTCAGGTCCATGCTCCTCCTGATAAACCTTGTGACCGCTGCTTTGTCCCAGAGAGTCTCCGTACTGCTGTGCTCCAGACTTATCATTCTCCCAAGGCAGCTGGCCATCCTGGGAAGAATCAACTCATTTGGGCCATCTCCCAACAATTCTGGTGGCCTAGTCTACGGGCTGATGTTACTGCTTTCGTAGCTGCCTGTCCCGTGTGTGCTTAGAGTAAGACTCCACGACACCTTCCAGTGGGCCTCCTACAACCCATACCCAATGGAGAGAGGCCCTGGACTCACCTGTCTAGGGTTTTCATTGTGGAATTGCCCAACTCCCAAGGCAACTCTGTTATCCTTATGGTGGTGGACCGGTTCTCAAAGATGTGTCATTGTATTCCAATGTATGCCCACCTCTAAGGAACTGGCTTCCATTTTTGCTCAGGAGATCTTTCGCTTACATGGGCTACCCAAGGTAATGGTCTCAGATAGGGGCAGTCAGTTTGTCTCCCGGTTCTGGCGAGCCTTTTGTGTACAGTTGGGAATCCAGCTTGTGTTCTCTTCTGCGTAACACCCGCAGTCTAATGGGGCCGCAGAACGAGCCAATCAGTCCTTGGAGCAATTCCTACGTTGCTATATTTCTGACCATCATAACAACTGGTCTGACCTCTTACCTTGGGCAGAATTTGCTCACAACAGTGCCTTAAATTCTGCCTCCCGATTGTCTCCATTTATGGCGAAATATGGATTCCAACCTTCCATGTTGCCTGACTCGTTTGTTCCGCAGAGTATTCCTGCATTAGAGGAGCATCTCCGTGGTCTTCGTTCCACTTGGGTACAAGTCCATGAGGCTTTGCGTCATGCTAATGAAAGGTACAGACTCCATGCTGACCGCAGACGCCTGCCAGCGCCTTCCTACCAAGTTGGGGACAGGGTCTGGCTGTCATCTCGCAACCTCCGGCTTCATGTTCCCTCCCTGAAGTTTGCACCTTGGTTTATTGGGCCTTTCCGTATCCTTCGCAGGATTAACCCAGTGGCTTACGCATTGGACCTTCCTCCTAGTATGCGCATCTCAAATGTGTTTCATGTCTCCTTATTTAAACCGTTGGTCTGTAACCGATTTACCACCTCGGTGCCACGTCCTCACACTATTCAGGTTGAGAACCATGAGGAGTATGAGGTACAATCCATTGTTGACTCCTGTAGGTTCCGTGGGCGCATACAGTGCCTGGTGCATTGGAAGGGGTACGGTCCGGAGGAACGCTCCTGGGTTTCATCCTCTGACGAACATGCCCCTGTCCTCCTCCGCGAGTTCCATAGACGGTTTCCCTTCAAGCCCAGTGGCCCTCCGAGGGAGAGGGGTCATTGAGGGGGGGGGGTACTGTCAGGGCTGGCTTAGCCATTCCTCCTTTGGGCTGGCCGCTCAGCTGTCGGCTAATTGCCAGCTCTCTTCTCTTTCCACAGTTACCAGTTGTTCCCGATGATGCTCGTCTGACCTGCCTATTTAAAAACTTCCAGCTCACTCTTTCCTTTGCCTTCGCATTGGTCACATCACAAGGAACCATCTCCTGCTGTTTGTTTCAAGACTGGCTTGCTGACATCCCTCCTGGCTTCTGTGGCAACACGCAGGTAAAATCACCTGGTTGTATCCAGGATGGGAAATATGTGTGCCCTAGATTCAGGCTTTATGCAGACTTGTACAATTAGAGGGGAAGAGTTACTGAGCCCAGCTGAAGTAAGTGGGCTCATTAAGACCTCTACAAAAAACCCCAGAATGCTTAGGGAGATGCTCCATCCTGGAACCAGTTTTGTGTTGTATAGACTGGGGAGTGTGACACCTGTTCTGTGCGGTGAGTTAATGCCTGTGTGGCAAACCTCTACAACAGAGACAGGGACTGGTGCAGCACAAGGCTGCACTCAGTTGTTAGACAGGGAATCTAAGTGTGTAATTAGAGGTCAAGCTGACCAGGATTTATTTTCATGTTTTATTTTGTTTGGCAGTTATATGTTTCACTGCATGTAGCATAAATAAACCGCATCTTTTGTTTTTTGCACCTACAACGCTGTCTGCTGTGCCTGATTTTTGTGTTGTGAACCCATCCAGGGGGTCACACACACCCGCTGCCGAGCTAACCCCTCACAGTTGGTGGAGAATTTTGGCAGTTTTTTTTTTATTTTTTTAAAGGCCAGCATGGAGGAGATACTGAGACAGCTGGCTCTAGCAAATGCAAATCAGCAGCAAACAAATGCGGCTTTACAAAAGAGCCTTGCAGCTCAGCAGAAAGCTCACCTGCAGAGTCTGGAAGCTCAGCAACAAGCCCAGCAGCAATCTGAAGCCCGCTTCATAGACCTGTTGCAGAAGCAAGAGCAGAATTTTCAACAGAAAATAGAGACATTAATACAGCAACGTCCGCAGACCAATGAGGCAAGTGGTTACAATAATACCGCATCCTTTGGTGTGAGCCGTTTATTGACAAAAATGACTGGAGAGGATGATCCAGAGGTGTTTTTGACCACATTTGAAAGGACTGCTGAAAGGGAAAAGTGGCCTAAGGAGCAATGGGCTGGACTGGTGGCCCCTCTGTTAACTGGGGAATCGCAGAAAGCTTATTATGACCTAGAGCCTGACCAAGCAAAAGACTATGTGGTGCTAAAAACAGAAATATTGGCACGGCTGGGTGTCACCCTGGCCGTCCGGGCTCAGCGTGTGCATAATTGGACTTTTCAGGTTGGAAAACCCCCCAGGTCTCAAATGTATGATCTCATTCACCTGAGCAGGAAGTGGCTGCAGCCAGAGACTTTGACCGCACCAAACATTGTGGAACGTGTTGTTATGGATCGTTTCCTGAGAGCTCTGCCTACTGCCATCCAAAAATGGGTAAGCCATGGAGACCCTGAAACCTGACCACCTCTTCCAGGGACTCACGGACTTTCCACCCTAAGACCAGATCATTCCCAGTGGCGGGTAAGATGACTCCAAGGGGTGAGGGTGGAGAGAGTGAGAGGGTGGGAGTTCTACCTAAGGTCTGGCGGGAGCAGCCCAGGAAGCCCATGCTGCAAGAGACAGCGAAAAAGATTATTTGCTACCGCTGCCGGCAAGAGGGACATATTGCAGCCAATTGCCCGTTGTGGATGAGCCTATGCAATGTGACTTTATAAGGGAGAGACGTCAGTCGCTGTTTGCGACAGTTGCATGCACTGCCATTCGGGGACCTGAGAAACATTTATGTAAAATGTGTATTAATGGTAGAAATGTTGATGTGTTGCTGGATTCAGGTAGCCTGGTAACATTGATAAAAGCTGAATTAGTTACTACAGAGGTCTCTGGGAAGAACAGGGTGGCTGTTATTTGTGTGCATGGGGACACCCGAGAGTATCCTGTAACTTCAGTGTTTTTTGAGACCCCCAAAGGTAACCTCTCTCATCAGGTGGGGTTAGTGTCTCACTTACCACATGATGCTATTGCGGGAAGGGATTTTCCAAAATTCTGGGAACTCTGGGATTGTCCTGAGCCCCCCACTAGTGCCCCTATAAACCAGGAAGATGACCAGAATTCCTCTGGGAGTGGTGAGGACTCTCCTGAATTTCCCTTGTCGGTATTGGCGGGGGAAACTCGAGAAACTGGGGAGGAGCCCACATCCTCAGATGAAAACATGCCGTCTGTGGAGTTTTCGGATCTTGAGGTTCACAGGGAAAATTTTGCCACAGAACAGTTAAAAGACCCCACCCTAATAAAGGCACGGGAAAATGTGGTGAAAATAGATGGCGAGTTAGTGAACCCAGATAAGACTTGCCCTTATCCTTACTTCACTATGGAAAGGGACCTGCTGTATCGAGTGGCTCAAAGGGCAGAAGAAACCATTGAGCAACTTGTAGTGCCCAAACCTTACAGGAAGTTGGTGTTAGAAATGGCTCATGGGCACATTCTGGGAGGTCATCTGGGGACAGAGAAAACCAGAGAGAGGGTATTGCAGAGATTCTATTGGCCTGGGGTCATGAAGGAAATAGAAAATTGTTCCTCCTGCCCTGTGTGTCAGAAGTCGGCACCTATGCCACATTTCCGTAACCCGCTGGTACCTCTTCCTATCATTGAGGTCCCCTTTGAAAGGATCGCAATGGATTTGGTAGGTCCGATAATGAAGTCCGCCAGGGGGCATCAGTACATTTTGGTTATATTGGACTATGCCACCCGTTATCCGGAAGCAATTCCTCTCCGAAATACCTCGGCCAAAACCATAGCCAAAGAGCTATCTCTTGTTTTTAGCCGTGTGGGTATTTGTAAGGAACTGCTTACGGACCAAGGTACACCCTTTATGTCCAGGGTTATGAAAGAATTATGCAAGTTGTACAAAGTGACACAATTGCGTACATCTGTGTATCACCCCCAAACAGATGGGTTGGTTGAAAGATTCAACAAAACCCTAAAACAAATGTTAAAGAAGGTGGTGGATAGAGATGGAAAGAATTGGGACTGTCTAATACCCTATCTGATGTTTGCCATTAGGGAGGTACCCCAATCCTCTACGGGTTTCTCACCCTTCGAGTTGCTCTATGGGAGACACCCAAGAGGGCTGCTGGATATCGCCAAGGAAACTTGGGAAAATGAGAGTTCTCCTCACAGGAGTGTGATTGAGCATGTCGCCTTGATGCAAGATAGAATTGCACAGGTAATGCCAATCGTAAAGGAACATTTAACCCAAGCGCAGTTAGCACAGCAGAGAGTGTACAACCGTGGGGCCAAGACCCGTACTTTTTCCCCGGGGGATAGGGTCTTGGTGCTAGTCCCTACGGTTGAAAGCAAATTTCTGGCCAAATGGCAAGGTCCATACGAAGTAATTGAAAAAATTTGTGAGGTGAACTACAGGGTTAGACAGCCAGGAATGGGGAAAGCCGGAGCAGATCTATCACGTCAATCTGCTGAAAGCCTGGAGGGATAGGGAATCCCTAGTCGCAGAGACTTTGTCACAAGCACAGCCTGATTGCTTAGTTCCTGAGGTTGGAATAGCAGTCACCTTATCGAAACTCCAACAACAGGAGGTTAAAGAGTTTGTACTTCGTAACAAAGAGATTTTCTCTGAGCTGCCGGGACAAACATCTGGCGTAGAGCATGACATTATCACCCCGCCAGGAGAAAGGGTAAAACTAAAACCTTATAGAATACCAGAGGCCCGACGGGAGGCAATACGTGGGGAGGTTCAAAGGATGCTGGAATTGGGTGTGATAGAGGAGTCCCAGAGTGACTGGTCCAGTCCTATCGTACTAGTGCCTAAACCTGATGGGAGCTGGCGGTTTTGTAACGATTTTCGACAATTGAATAAAGTTACAAAATTTGACACCTACCCCATGCCGCGCATAGATGAGTTGATTGACCGGCTGGGAACAGCCCGATATATGACAACTCTTGATCTCACCAAAGGGTATTGGCAAATTCCCCTGGCCGAGTCGGCCAAGGAGAAAACTGCGTTTGTAACCCCAGATGGGGCATTCCAATATAAGAGAATGCCGTTTGGGTTACAGAATGCACCGGCAACATTCCAGCGGAAAATGGATAAGATTCTGAGGCCCCATCAGAAATATGCTGCAGTTTACCTGGATGATGTGATTATCCATAGCACAGACTGGGTCTCACATTTGCCAAAAGTACAAGCAGTCCTAGACTCTATCCGGGAAGCTGGGTTTACGGCCAATCCAAAGAAGTGTACCATTGGACAGGAGGAGGCCAAATATCTTGGGTACACTATTGGGAGGGGGGTGATAAAACCCCAAGTCAATAAAGTCAAGGCCATACAGAGTTGGCCACGTCCCAACAGCTAGAAACAGGTACGAGCCTTTCTGGGAATCGCTGGCTATTATCGATGATTCATTCCCCATTTTGCTTCTCAGGCTGTGCCCCTCACCAACCTGACAAAAGGGAAAGAGTCGGCCATGGTTAAATGGTCCCCAGAGGCTGAAGAAGCATTTCAGTCCTTAAAAACAGCCTTATGTAGCCAGCCAGTGTTGTACTCACCAGACTTCTCTAAGGACTTCGTGGTACAAACTGATGCATCAGACGTTGGGTTAGGGGCAGTGTTATCCCAGGTCTGGAACGGGGAAGAGCACCCAGTCATTTCCTCAGCAGGAAGTTGAAGTCCCATGAGATAAATTACGCCACGATTGAGAAGGAATGTTTAGCAGTGAAGTGGGCTCTAGATTCCCTTCGGTACTATCTGCTAGGTAGACACTTTGACCTGGTGACTGATCACGCTCCTTTAAAGTGGATGGCTCAAAACAAGGAGACCAATAGAAGGGTAAATAGGTGGTTCCTGGCCCTACAGGAATTTAACTTTACAGTTAAGCATCGCCCTGGTGTTAAAATGGGGAATGTGGATGCTTTGTCTCGGATACATGCGTGTCTGACTGCTTGTGTTACAACCCCAAGGTTGAAACAAGAGGGGGGGGGTATGTGGCAACACGCAGGTAAAATCACCTGGTTGTATCCAGGATGGGAAATATGTGTGCCCTAGATTCAGGCTTTATGCAGACTTGTACAATTGGAGGGGAAGAGTTAATGAGCCCAGCTGAAGTAAGTGGGCTCATTAAGACCTCTACAAAAAACCCCAGCATGCTTAGGGAGATGCTCCATCCTGGAACCAGTTTTGTGTTGTATAGACTGGGGAGTGTGACACCTGTTCTGTGCGGTGAGTTAATGCCTGTGTGGCAAACCTCTACAACAGAGACAGGGACTGGTGCAGCACAAGGCTGCACTCAGTTGTTAGACAGGGAATCTAAGTGTGTAATTAGAGGTCAAGCTGACCAGGATTTATTTTCATGTTTTATTTTGTTTGGCTGTTATATGTTTCACTGCATGTAGCATAAATAAACCGCATCTTTTGTTTTTTGCACCTACAACGCTGTCTGCTGTGCCTGATTTTTGTGTTGTGAACCCATCCAGGGGGTCACACACACCCGCTGCCAAGCTAACCCCTCACACTTCTTATCCTGCTTGCAGTTGCTCTCCTTGGATCCCTGACTTCTGGCCTGGCTGATTACTCGATCTGGCTTATGAACTTTGGACTGGCTGACTACCCGATCTGGCTACTGGATTCTGGTTATGCTTGACTACGCTTTTTTCTATTTACCTTTTTATTTTTATCAATAAACAAGTGTGATTTGATTGTACTTCTGTCTGTCTGTTTCATAGTTTCTGACACACAATTAGAGAAGAGCAATATAGGTAGATACAGGTGTATACTGTGCTGGAGGCACACAACACCAACTAACTCCTGCAGATGGCTCAATTAGAGAAGAGCAATATAGGTAGATACAGGTGTATACTGCGCTGAAGGCGCATAGACAACACCCACAAACTCCTGCAGATGGCTGATGGCTCAATTAGAGAAGAGCAATATATGTAGATACAGGTGTATACTGCGCTGAAGGCACACAGACAACACCCACAAACTCCTGCAGATGGCTGATGGCTCAATTAGAGAAGAGCAATATATGTAGATACAGGTGTATACTGCGCTGAAGGCACACAGACAACACCCACTAACTCCTGCAGACGCCGGAACACTACACAAGGCCGCCGCGCTGGTGGCCTTATATAGTGTGGGGCGTGTACTACACATTCTGAGCTATAATTGGCCACAGACATCCTGCCTGTGGCCAATCATGGCTCTCCTCACTGCCGACGCTGTGATTGGCCAAGCATGCGGGGTCACATTGCATGCTTGGCCAATCATAAGCCAGCAATGCACTGAGATGGCGCAATGCATTGTGGGCCGTGAGCGCCACACGAATTTGGCGCGAACGGCCCATAACATTCGGTATTCGCCGAACGTGCGAACAGCCGATGTTCGAGTCGAACACCAAGCTCATCCATACTTGTGGCCTATTATGGCTCAGGGGGTTTAGTACAAGCCCCACACTATATAAGGCCGCCTGCGTGGCGGCCTTGCATAGTGTGTTGCGTAGCTGAGAGAGACGTAGAGACAGTGTCTGAATTTCCTTTTTAAGCTATTGCAATTACAGACTGTGTATTGTGCCACCTGCACAGGGTACACCTGAAGCTACCCCAATTGCTGGTGCTCTGCTGATCCTATACCGCAGGCAGCTGCGGTATAGGTGTACTGTCATCTGCTCAGTGTGCACCTAAAGCTACCCCAATTGCTGATTTTCTCATAGTAATAATACTACAGGCAGGCAGTTGATTCTGCTAGCAGTATAATCAGTATATATGTCCCAGCTTTGTGCAGCTACATCTTCCTGCAGACCATTAGTATGTCTGGAAGGCCAACAAGGGGAGGCAGACCGTTACGAGACAATAAAAGAGGGCAAGCATGCTCTGTGTCTAGAGGCAAAAGTGGCGTTCATGGAAGTGGTGCATCCTCATCAGCATGTGGCCATGGGAGACGATTGTCCTAATTTTCGGCAGCTGGACGTGTTGAGCTGCAACATGCTGAAGACTTGGTAGAGTGGATGACCGAGCCCTCCTCCTCTCTCACCCAGGCTCAGGGTACTGGCAAAGCAGCTGCTAACGCGACCTCTTCCCTCGTCTCAATGGCATCAGTCACTCCTTCCCTAGCCCCACCATGTCCCCTGAACTGTTTGAGCACAGTGTTGGGTACATGCTCCAGGAGGATGCCCAGTGTTTTGACGGCTCTGATGATGATACCCAGCTAGAGGAAGGCAGTAATGTGAGCCCAGAGAGAGGGGATGCCCAAGAAGGACAGCAATCTGGCAGTCATGTTCCACCAGCTGCAGCATACTGCCAGGTTTGCTCCAGTGATGAGGAGCGAGGGGGTGATGAGGTCACCGACTCCACATGGGTGCCTGATAGGAAAGAGGAGTAGGCACATCTCCAACAAGGCAGGATACCCTCCAGGGGCCAGCTTAAGGGCAGCACACTGACTGAATCTCAACTAAGAGCTCCGCCTGTGCGAGGCGAGTGCATCAGTTTGCACCGCTGCTATTTGCAACATATGTCTCAAGCGTATCTCGCGTGGCCAAAAAATCAGACACTTGGGCACCACATGCTTGACCAGATATATATCGACCTGCCATGCAGTTTTTTGGCAAGCGAACCTAAAAGACCCAGACCAAAGACCAAAGCAGACCTCTCCTTGCTCCTCATCAGCTGGGATCTACAACCCCACTATACCTTCAGTCCTCTCTGAAACCTGCACGGAGAGGAATGAAGGTGTAGAATTAGGTGTGTCACAGCCAAGTACTTGCGGGCAATCTGCTATCGGTACACCAACGTCCGCTTGTACCAGGCAAATTTCCCTACCCCAGCTGCTGAACCATCAAAAGAAGTTCACTCCCAGCCATCCATATGCCCAGTAGTTGAATGCTAGCTTGGCCATATTGCTAGCACTTCAACTGCTGCCTTTTCAGTTGGTAGACTCCTTCCATGAGTTTGTGCAGTGTACGGTTCCTCAGTGGCAGGTTCCTAAACGCCACTTGCTCACAGAAGGCGATTCTGCCTCTCTACTGGCATGTGGAAGGCAATGTCTTGGCCATGCTGGACAGGGCGGTCAGCGGTAACGTGCATATTACCGCTGACTCATGGTCCAGCAGGCATGGACAGGGACATTACCTATCTTACATGGCACATTGGGTGACTCTTCTGGCAGCTGGGAAGGATGCAAGTTAAGGTGCAGTAGTGTTGGAGGTTGTTCCGCCACCACACCTCCAAAATGCTACTACTGGTGATGGTGACACACCTCTCTCCTCTCCTCCACCCCCTCCTCTTCTTATTCCTGCATGGCCTCTTCCTGTGCTTTGTCCTCGGAACCAGTGGTGCTCCGTAGGTATTCAAGGGGCTATGCAAGTACGCAAGCAAAAAGATGCCATGCCATGCTTGCGCTGGTGTGCTTGGGGGACAGGAGCCACACTGGGGCAGATATTCTGTCAGCTCTGCAAGGTCAAGCTAAGAAGTGGTTGACACCATGCCAGCTTAGGCCAGGAATGGTGGTTTTGGACAGTGGCACCAAACTCCTCTCTGCCCTCGGACAGGGGCAATTAACCCATGTGCTCTGTTTGGCTAACGTCCATAACCTGGTGGTGCAGCGGTTCTTGGGCAGGTACCCGGGCTTACAGGATGTCCTGAGGCAGGCCAGGAAAGTCTGTGTGCATTTCCGCAGGTCATATAATGCCAGTGCTCGGCTGGCTGACCTCCTAAAGGAATTGAACCTGCCCAAGAACCGCCTAATCTGTAACATGCCCACCAGGTGGAACTCAACGTTGGCCATGCTGCGGCGGCTACACATGCAGCAGAGGGCCATCAATGAGTACCTGTGCGACTGCGGCACCAGGACAGGGTCAGGGGAGCTCTGTTCCCCCCCCCCCCACGCCAGTGGGCCATGATCAGGGATGCATGCACTGTCCTGTCACCATTTGAGGAGGCCTCGAGGATGTTGAGCAGTGACCGTGCATGCATCAGTGACACGATAACTCTTGTTCACCTGCTGGAGCACATGCTGCTTGGAATAATGGACAGGGCACTTAAGGCAGAACAGAGGCAAGAAGAGGAGGACTTCCTTGCCTCTCAAGGCCCCCTTTATCCAGACAGTGTTCCTGCTGGTCTGCTGATGGAGG
Organism: Lithobates pipiens; assembly: GCF_037356315.1. Classification (NCBI taxonomy): domain Eukaryota; kingdom Metazoa; phylum Chordata; class Amphibia; order Anura; family Ranidae; genus Lithobates; species Lithobates pipiens. Next base: position 74,292,351 of record NW_027507789.1, read on the forward strand.
AGGAGGATGTCAGCATGGAGGTGAAGCCTGGCACTAAGCATCAGGATCCTTGTATTCAGCGGATCGAGGAGAGGGATAATTACTGGCTGGCAACTCTCCTTGATCCACGTTACAAGGGTAAGGTTGCGAACCTTCTCTTGCCATCGCAGTGGGAGCAGAGCACGAGACATCTTCAGGAGGCCTTGCAGAAAGGTCTGTGCAACGTGTTCCCAGAGACTGGGAGGTTACAAATTCCTGGTCATGGACAACGTGTTGCTGAGGCTTCAGTCAGTCACAGAAGGAGCGGTGGAGAAGGTGGCCGTCTGATCGGTTCCAGCAACCATCGCCAGCGTCTGATTTACATGGTGCAGGAATACCTAGGGGCAAGATCAGACTTGGACACCATTCCCACCGAAAATCCTCTGGGTTACTGGGTCTTGAGGATGGGACACTGGCCAGAGCTTGCACAGTATGCAATTGGGCTACTGGCCTGTCCTGCATCCAGCATTCTTTCGGAACGCACATTCAGTGCTGCTGGAGGCTTTATAACCGATCACAGGGTGCGCCTGTCCACCGACTCAGTTGATCGACTGACCTTCATAAAGATGAATCAGTCTTGGATCACCACCAGCTACCAAGCACCTGAAGCTGATGTAACCGAATAATTTTTTTTTTAAATGTCAGATCCCTTCAAGACTGCTGAGTGACTATCCTCTTCCTCCTCAATGATCCTGCTGATAGCTTGTAAGAAAATTTTTGGTTCTGGGTGCCGCCACCAGTGGCTAAGGGCCAATTTTTTAGGCCCTGTTAAACGGGCGTGTAATTACAATTTTTGATGCAATACTTTGCAGCAGGGCTCATTCCTGCTCTCCAACTAGAGTTTCTGTGTGGTGTTGCAGTGTTGTGGCACCAATTTTTCTACCATTGTTCAACAATGGCATGTAAGTACAATTCTTGATATAATAGTTCACAGCAGGGCATTCCAGCGCCCACCAAGAATCACTTTGAGGGGTTACAGTGTTGTGGCAACACCAACACCTTAGGTCCAGATTTCTGCAAAGCATATAGGGCAGGCCCCTACTTTCAAACATCCAACTTACGAATGTCTCCTACTTGCAAACAGAAAGAGATAACAGGAAGCGATGAAAAAAAGACGGACGTAAAAAAAAAATGTTAAAGGGGTGATAACCGTTCCCTATGTTTTCAAAAAAGCTTAACAATAGATTTTTGACTGGAGCTAAACTTTAAAAATGTATCAGTTCAAAATTACAAACAGATTCTACTTAACAACAAACCTACACAGTCCCTGTCTTGTTTGCAACGCCTGTATATTGCTGTTCTGAGTATATAGAGCCTGGGGGCCCCACGCCTTTGCTTTTTTTTTTGGATACGGGGTTCCCCTTAATATCCGTACAAGACCCAAAGGGGCTGGTAATGGGCAGGGGGGCTACCCATGCCATTTTTCTCAACGATTTTCATCCATATTGCCAGAACCAGACATTACATTAAAACCGCAAGCAGTTTTAAATTTTTTTCCATTAGAAATTTCATTTTGTGCAGGGACTGTTCTAAACATGGGAAACACGTGCCACTTCAGGGGCATACTATAGACACCCCCCAGGCATGATATTTAAAGGAATATTTCACTTATTTTTTTCACTTTAACCACTTAAGGACCGCCACATGTAATTCTACGTCGACAGAATGGCATGTACAGGCACAAGCACGTACCCGTACGTGCCTGCCTTCCAGCGGATGGGGGGTCCGATTGGACCCCCTCCCGCTGGCTGCGGCGGTCCATTTCGCTTCAGGAGCGATCCAGGATGAGGGGATGGCCATTGATTTCTGGCCATCCCCTCTCGATCGTTCCTGGCGAATGAGAAGCTTCCCCTGCCTGTGTTTACACTACAGTGACAAGTGATGTCACTCTCCTCGGGGCGGTCTTTTTGACTGCACTGCAAGGAGAGGACATAATAAGTGTGCACCAACACTACACTGACACGTAGGTACACATAGGCACACAAATCACCCCCCCCCCATCGCACCCCCCCCCCCTCCCAGTGTCACTGATTGCAGTGATCATTTATTTACTGATCACTGCATTTAGTGTCAGTTGTGACAGTAAAACGTGTCAGGGCAGTTAGTGTTAGGTCCAGGGTAGCCCCCTAGGTTTATCCCCCTGATTGCCCCTAGAGTTAACCCTTTCACCCCCTTTTGCCAGTGTCACTAAGCGATCGTTTTTCTGATCGCTGCATTAGTGTCAAAGGTGCCGCTAGGTAGCTAGTTATTTTTTAGGTTCACCGCCAGGTTTTTATAGCGCTAGGTACCCCCATATACTACCCAATAAAGATTTTAACCCCCTGATTGCCCCTAGAGTTAACCCTTTCACCAGTGATCACCGAATAAGTGTTACGGGTGACTCTGGTTAGTTTGCTTTTTATAGCATCAGGGCACCCACCATTTATTACCCAATAAAGGTTTAACCCCCTGATCACCCGGCGGGTGATATCAATTAGGTTTTAGGGTCAGGGTCTGCGTCGCCCCAGGCAGCGCTAGGTTAGTGCCAGTATCACTAACACCCACGCGCAAAGCATACACCCCCCGTAGTGGTATAGTATCTGAACAAATCAATATCTGATCTGATCAGATCTATACTAGCATCCCCAGCAGTTTAGGGTTCCAAAAAAACGCATTGTTAGCAGGATCAGCCCAGATACCTGCTAGCACCTGCATTTTGCCCCTCCGCTCTGCCCACCCAAGTGCAGTATCGATCGATCACTGTCACTTACAAAACACTAAACACATAACTGCAGCGTTCACAGAGTCAGGCCTGATCCCTGCGATCGCTAACAGTTTTTTTTGGTAGCGTTTTATATGTAAATCCTGAAGGCGGTGCTTTGTTTTCGGGGTCCCGTACGCATCTAGGCTCCCAAAAAGTCCCCCACATGTGGTATCCCTGTACTCGGGAGAGGCAGCAGAATTTATTTTGGGGTGTAATTTCACATATGCCCATAGCATGTGTGAGCAATATATCATTTAGTGACAACATTGTGCAAAAAAAAAAAAAAGTTTGTAATATTCCTGCAACTTGTGGCAAAATATAAAATATTTCATGGACTCAACATGCCTCTCAGTAAATAGCTTGGGGAGTCTACTTTCCAAAATGAATTGGGGTCATTTTGGGGGTTTTTGTGCTATTTTGGCATTTTATGGCCTTAAAAACTGTGATAGGTAGTGAGGAGTGAAATCAAAAATTTGCGCCCTTAGAAATCTTGAAGGCAGTGATTGGTTTTCGGGGTCCCGTACGTGGCTAGGCTCCCAAAAAGTCCCACATATGTGATATCCCCGTACTCAGGAGAAGCAGCAGAATATATTTTGGGGTGAAATTCCACATATAACTATGGCATGTGTGAGCAATATATCGTTTAGTGACAACTTTTTGTAAACTTTTTTTTTGTGTCATTATTCAATCACTTGGGACAAAAAAAAATTCAATGGGCTCAACATGCCCCCCAGCAATTTCATTGGGGTGTCTACTTTCCAAAATGGGGTCATTTGGGGGGGGGGGTTGTACTGCCCTGCCATTTTAGCACCTCAAGAAATGAGATAGGCAGTCATAAATTAAAAGCTGTGTCAATTCCAGAAAATGTACTCTAGCTTGTAGACGCTATAACTTTTGTGCAAACCAATAAATATACGCTTATTGACATTTTTTTTACTAAAGACATGTGGCTGAATACATTTTGGCCTAAACATATGACTAAAATGTAGTTTATTCGATTTTTCTTATAACAAAAAGTAGAAAATATCTTTTTTTTTTCAAAATTTTCAGTCTTTTTCCTTTTATATCGTAAAAAATTAAAATCGCAGAGGCAATCAAATACCATCAAAAGAAAGCTCTATTTGTGGGAAGAAAAGGACGCAAATTTTGTTTGGGTACAACATTGCATGACCGCACAATTACCAGTTAAAGCAGTGTAAAAAGACCTCTGGTCCTTAGGCTGAAAATTGGTCCGGAGCTTAAGTGGTTAATCGGTTCCCGACCAGTGCACACCGATGTACGTCGGCAGAATGGCACGGGCAGGCAAATGGGCGTACCTGTATGTCCCTTTAAATTTGCCCCCCCTGCCATCGCGGGCGTGCCGCCGGTGGCACGCTCACGTGCTGATTGGGACCCCTGTGAGTCTGGTCGCGGGTCCCGCGGACTCAATCGGGGCGGCTGAACGAGGAAATGCTGTTGTAAACAGCATTTCCCCGTTCTGCCTAGCAACTAGTGACGCTGATCTCTGCTCCATGTGATTGGAGCAGAGATCAGTGTTCACTAAATTAAAGCCCAGCCCCCAACAGTTAGTAACACACCCCTAGGAACACTTAACCCCTACAATGCCACCCACTGGTCAACCCCTTCACTGCCAGTGTCATTTACACAGGAATCACTGCATTTATATAGCAGTGATTGCTGTATAAATGACAATGGTCCCAAAAATGTGTCAAAAATGTCTGATGTGTCCGCCATAATGTCGCAGTCACAATAAAAATCGCTGATCACCGCCATTACTAGTAAAAAAATTTTTTTTATAAAAATGCCATAAAACTATCCCCTATTTTGTAAACGCTATAACTTTTGCGCAAACCAATCAATCGCTTATTGCGATTTTTTTTTACCAAAAATATGTAGAAGAATACGTATCAGCCTAAACTGAGGGAAATTTTTTTTTTATTTATATTTTTGGGGGATATTTATTATAACAAAAAGTAAAAAATAATGCATTTTTTCAAAATTGTCGCTCTATTTTTGTTTATAGCGCAAAAAAAAAAAAACGCAGGGGTGATCAAATACCACGAAAAGAAAGCTCTATTTATGGGAAAAAAGGGACGACAATTTTGTTTGGGAGCCACGTCCGTGCAATTGTCAGTTAACACGATGCAGTGCCGAATCGCAAAAAGTGGTCTGGTCTTTGACCAGCAAAATGGTTCTGGGCTGAAGTGGTTAAGCGCCATTAAAATCAGTGCACCCGAAAAAACGTCAGTTTTTAAAACTTTTTTTTTGCATTAATCCATGTCCCCTGGGGCAGGCATCGGGTCCCTAAACCCTGTTTAGGACAATAACTTGCATATTAGCCTTTAAAATTAGCACTTTTGATTTTGAACGTTCGAGTCCCATAGACTTTAATGGGGTTCTAAGGTTTGTGCAAATTTTTGGTCCGTTCGCAGGTTCTGGAACAAACTGAACTGGGGCGTGTTCGGCTCATACCTAGTCTGCAAATGTACGTAGTTCTGCGAGTGCACGTAATTCTGAGAGTGGTCTGCGAGTGCACGTAGTTCTGCGAGTGGTCTGCGAGTGCACGTAGTTCTGCGAGTGGTCTGCGAGTGCACGTAGTTCTGCAAGTGGTCTCCAAGTCCATGTAGGTCTGCGAGCGCACGTAGATCTGCAAGTGGTCTGTGAGCGCACATAGATCTGCGAGTGTTCTGCAAGTGCACATAGTTCTGCGAGTAGTGTGCAAATGCACTTAGGTCTGCGAATGCACGTAGTTCTACGAGTGCATGTAATTCTGTGAATGCACGTAGTTTTGCAAGTGCACGTAGTTCTGCGAGTGGTCTGCAAGTGCACATAGTTCTGCGAGTGGTCTGCAAGTGCGCGTAGTTCTGCCAGTGGTCTGCAAGTGCACGTAGTTCTGCGAGTGGTCTGCAAGTGCACGTAGTTCTGCGAGTGGTCTGCAAGTGCACGTAGTTCTGCGAGTGGTCTGCAAGTGCACGTAGTTCTGCGAGTGGTCTGCAAGTGCACGTAGTTCTGCGAGTGCTCTGCAAGTGCACGTAGTTCTGCGAGTGCTCTGCAAGTGCACGTAGTTCTGCGAGTGGTCTGCAAGTGCACAAAGTTCTGTGAGTGGTCTGCGATGCACGTAATTCTGCAATTGGTCTGTGAGTGCACTTAGTTCTGCAAGTGCACATAGTTCTACGAGTGCACATAGTTCTGCAAGTGTGTGACATACCTGAAGGAAGACTGAAATGACGAAGTCGGCCTCTCTTGTATCTCTAGTCCCGGTCCCGCAGAGTGTGAGACAGAAGGAGCCAAAGGACCAGAGGCACACGAGTGCCTGCAGATTAAGACTTGTAGCAGGAAGTCACAGCCAGTTGCAGGACTCTAGTCGCAGAGCAGGTCACAGCTGGTCGCGGGACCATGGTGGCCGGCACTCGGATGAAAGGGCTGAGCCGAGCAGGGCACAGAAGCAGGGATGTCAGGAAAGCCGGGTTCGTCAACAGGGTACAGGCACATTAGGCAGAAGCAGGTAAGGGAGGAAGCTGGAGTCCTCAACAGGCAGGCAGCAGGGTACTTGAGCATCAGGCAGAGACAGGTCAGATGGGTGGCCGGGATCAGGACTCAGGAATCAGACAGGCAGAGTCCAGAAGCAAGGTCAACCGAAGCCAGGATCAGCAAAGGGATCACACAGAACAGCACAGGTTACAGGGCAGCAGGAAACGGCTGAAGACTAATCAGCACAGACTGGGGGCCGACACCCCTTTAAATAGGCTGCCTGGCGCCAATTGGCACCGAGTGCGCATGCGGGTATCTGCAGTCGCCAGCGGGTGTGCTAGCGTGCGTCCACGTGCTCGTGCTCCAGTGCGAGCCTTTGCGCAAATGTGCGCCGGGCGGTTTCTCATTTCCTTACAAAGTGGTGTGCAAGTGCACATAGTTCTGCGAGTGCTCGTATGTCTGCGAGCACACGTAGTTCTGTGAGTGGTGTGCGAGTGCATGTAGTTCTGTGAGCTTTCTGTGAGTGCACGTAGTTCTGAGAGCGCACGTAGTTCTGCAAGCGCACGTAGTTCTGCGAGTGGTGTGCAAGTGCACGTAGGTCTGTGAGGGCACGTAGTTCTGCGAGTGGTCTCCAAATGTACGTAGTTCTGGAAGTGCAAGTAGTTCTGAGAGTGGTCTGCGAGTGCACGTAGTTCTGCGAGTGCACATAGTTCTGCGAGTGGTCTACGAATGCACTTAGTTCTGTGAGTGCATGTAATTCTGTGATTGGTCTGCGAGTGCACGTAGTTTTGCAACTGCATGTAATTCTGCGAGTGCATGTAGTTCTGCGAGTGGTCTGCAAGTGCAATTTGTTCTACGAGTGCATGTAGTTCTGCGAGTGCGCGTAGTTCTGTGTGTTGTGTACGAGTGGTCTTCAAGTGCACGTAGTTCTGCGAGTGGTCTGCGAATGCATGTAGTTCTGCACGCGTTCTGCAGTTCTGTGAGTGCGCGTAGTTCTGCAAGTGGTGTGCAGGTGCACTTAGTTCTGGAAGTAGTAGTTTTGTGAGAGGTCAGAGAGCCCGCAGCAATGCCAGAATAAATAGGCGTTAACAGTAAGATAGGGGAAGTTTAGGAGGAGGTACTAGGGTGCTGAGGGGGAAGGGTTGAGCAGAGCTTTTATCAGCTCCTGCTGCATGCTGGGAGCTAACGGACAGTCTGGGGAAAAGTTGCCACCCACCCTCCCTCCCTTTAATTATACTTTGCGTATTGTGAATATGGTAGATTGTTGTTTATTTCATCATGACAGGTTCTGGACAAGTGGATGTCGTGGCGGAGGACATAGTTGCCAACTGTCCCGAATTTCCCTGGACATTCCCGGGTTTAGGATCCTGGTCCCAATTTAATTTTGTCCCGGGAAATTTGGTTAGTCACGGTCTTTCACCGCCGGCCATTAGAGGTTCGCGGTCGCCATTTTAATGAAGAACAGAAGCTGGTCTACAATAAAGATGCTGCGGCGCCACCCACCCCTGCTGCCAGTGTCTGTGAAGTGCATGGAGAGGGGCGGAAGGTGAGCTCAAGTCTTTCTGCGTGGCAACGACGGTGTCTGGATGTCGGGGGGCCAGTCTGGATGTCAGGGGGGCACGAGATGTAAGGAGGACTGATGGGGACACCAGATGTAAGGAGGACTGATGAGGACACTAGATGTAAGGAGGGGCTCCGCTGATGGAGACACAGATGTGAGGAAGGTTGCTCTGATGGAGCACCTGATGTAAGGATGGACTCTGCTGGGGGCATCTGCTGGCATCTGGTGGCAGGCAACGTGGCTAATGACGCGCTCATGGCTCCCACTTATTCTGCATTATGGTGAGTTAAATGATTTAATTTTATATTACAATGTAATAATAGAAATAATGCGCTTCAATCATCCTGACACCATAACAATCATGGCGCCGGGATGATTGAAGCGCTAACACCAGGTATTTGGAGTATCTTTATCAGCTGATTGTCAAACTCTGGAAAACACATATTGCTATTGTGGTGTAGGATCTGGGGCTGCTGTCCCTCCATCCCTCCCCCCTTCCCTCTCCATCCAGCATTCATCTCATCCATGCCCATGTAAGCCACGCTCACAATTTTGCGTAAACCACGCCCATATTTTGCCGCGGTGCACTGAGCGGACCGCATTTTCACCTTTTCCTATGCCACGCCTCCACGAGGCAAGATGGCACCCACCTGCAGCGGGCCACTGGCCGCAATGGAGGTTTGGAAGTGCACGTACTCCTGCAAGTGCAAAGAAAAAAAGTTGAGATTGCGCTATGGACTAAACCAGGAAAAAAGGGAAAATGTATGAGCTGCCTCTACTTAATACCTCCTCCCAAATTGGGGGTGGGTAACATGGATGGAATGAAGAGAGGAGTAGATTTTGGCGCTATACCTAAATGTCACAAATAATTGTGGTGGAACACCAGAAATATCCCAATAGAGGTGAATCCCTTTATGTGTGCAACACTATTCGGAGGGGGTACCCTAAACGAGATAACGTTGAAGTTGGTGTAAATTAGTGTTGAAGTTTGTGTAAATTATACATAAGGTGCCAAGTACCAACTTAATAGTGATTAGGTGACTTATCAAAAAAGTGAAAAAATTTCATGAATGAGGCATGTATCAATTGTAGTTGCCTTATAAAAAAAAAAAAAATTGATAAAAATGTGTGCTAGTGCAAATGCCTGAATAAACACATAGATAATGAAAGGAATCCTTGTAAAATATATGCCAGTGCCAATGCCTGAACAAACACATAGATGTTGTGAGGGGGTTCGCTCGGTAGCGGGTGTGTGTGACCCCCTGGATGGGTTCACAACACAAAGTCAGGCACAGCAGACAGCGGTGTAGGTGCAAAAAATAAAAGATCCGGTTTATTTAGGCTACATGCAGTGATACATATAACAGCCAAACAAAATAAAACAAGAAAATAAATCCTGGTCAGCTTGACCTCTAACTACACACGTAGACTCCCTGTCTAACAACTGGGTGCAGCCTTGTGCTGCCCCAGTCCCTGTCTCTATTGTAGGGGTTTGCCACACAGGCGTTAACTCACCGCACAGAACAGATCTCAGACTCCCCAGTCTATACACACAAAACTGGTTCCAGGATGGAGCATCTCCCTATGCATGCTGGGGTTTTTTGTAGAGGTCTTAATGAGCCCACTTACTACAGCTGGGCTCATTAACTCTTCCCCTCTAATTGTAAAAGTCTGCATAAAGCCTGAATCTAGGACACACATATTTCCCATCCTGAATACAACCAGGTGATTTTACCTGCGTGCTGCCACATACCCCCCCCCCCTCTTGTTTCAACCTTGGGGTTGTAACACAAGCAGCCAGACACGCATGTATCCGAGACAAAGCATCCACATTCCCCATTTTAACACCAGGGCGATGCTTAACTGTAAAGTTAAATTCTTGTAGGGCCAGGAACCACCTATTTACCCTCCTATTGGTCTCCTTGTTCTGAGCCATCCACTTTAAAGGAGCGTGATCAGTCACCAGGTCAAAGTGCCTACCTAGCAGATAGTACCGAAGGGAATCTAGAGCCCACTTCACTGCTAAACATTCCTTCTCAATCGTGGAGTAATTTACCTCATGGGACTTTAACTTCCTGCTGAGGTAAATGACTGGGTGCTCTTCCCCGTTCCAGACCTGGGATAACACTGCTCCTAACCCAACGTCTGATGCATCAGTTTGTACAACAAAGTCCTTAGAGAAGTCTGGTGAGTACAACACTGGCTGGCTACATAAGGCTGTTTTTAAGGACTGAAATGCTTCCTCAGCCTCTGGGGACCATTTAACCATACCCGACTCTTTCCCTTTTGTCAGGTTGGTGAGGGGCACAGCCTGAGAAGCAAAATGGGGAATGAATCGTCGATAATAGCCAGCGATTCCCAGAAAGGCTCGTACCTGTTTCTTGCTGTTGGGACGTGGCCAACTCTGTATGGCCTCGACTTTATTGACTTGGGGTTTTATCACCCCCCTCCCAATAGTGTACCCAAGATATTTGGCCTCCTCCTGTCCAATGGTACACTTCTTTGGATTGGCCGTAAACCCAGCTTCCCGGATAGAGTCTAGGACTGCTTGTACTTTTGGCAAATGTGAGACCCAGTCTGTGCTATGGATAATCACATCATCCAGGTAAGCTGCAGCATATTTCTGATGGGGCCTCAGAATCTTATCCATTTTCCGCTGGAATGTTGCTGGTGCATTCTGTAACCCAAACGGCATTCTCTTATATTGGAATGCCCCATCTGGGGTTACAAACGCAGTTTTCTCCTTGGCCGACTCGGCCAGGGGAATTTGCCAATACCCTTTGGTGAGATCAAGAGTTGTCATATATCGGGCTGTTCCCAGCCGGTCAACCAAGTCATCTATTTGTGGCAAATCGTTACAAAACCGCCAGCTCCCATCAGGTTTGGGCACTAGTACAATAGGACTGGACCAGTCACTCTGGGACTCCTCTATCACACCCAATTCCAGCATCCTTTGAACCTCCCCACGTATTGCCTCCCGTCGGGCCTCTGGTATTCTATAAGGTTTTAGTTTTACCCTTTCTCCTGGCGGGGTGATAATGTCATGCTCTACGCCAGATGTTTGTCCCGGAAGCTCAGAGAAAATCTCTTTGTTACGAAGTACAAACTCTTTAACCTCCTGTTGTTGGGGTTTCGATAAGGTGTCTGCTATCCCAACCTCAGGAACTAAGCAATCAGGCTGTACTTGTGACAAAGTCTCTGCGACTAGGGATTCCCTATCCCTCCAGGCTTTCAGCAGATTGACGTGATAGATCTGCTCCGGCTTTCGCCTTCCTGGCTGTCTAACCCTGTAGTTCACCTCACTAATTTTTTCAATTACTTCATATGGACCTTGCCATTTGGCCAGAAATTTGCTTTCAACCGTAGGGACTAGCACCAAGACCCTATCCCCCAGGGAAAAAGTACGTGTCTTGGCCCCACGGTTGTACACTCTCTGCTGTGCTAACTGCGCTTGGGTTAAATGTTCCTTTACAATTGGCATTACCTGTGCAATTCTATCTTGCATCAGGGCGACATGCTCAATCACACTCCTGTGAGGAGAACTCTCATTTTCCCAAGTTTCCTTGGCGATATCCAGCAGCCCTCTTGGGTGTCTCCCATAGAGCAACTCGAAGGGTGAGAAACCCGTAGAGGATTGGGGTACCTCCCTAATGGCAAACATCAGATAGGGTATTAGACAATCCCAATTCTTTCCATCCCTATCCACCACCTTCTTTAACATTTGTTTTAGGGTTTTGTTGAATCTTTCAACCAACCCATCTGTTTGGGGGTGATACACAGATGTACGCAATTGCTTCACTTTGTACAACTTGCATAATTCTTTCATAACCCGGGACATAAAGGGTGTACCTTGGTCCGTAAGCAGTTCCTTACAAATACCCACGCGGCTAAAAACAAGGGATAGCTCTTTGGCTATGGTTTTGGCCGAGGTATTTCGGAGAGGAATTGCTTCCGGATAACGGGTGGCATAGTCCAATATAACCAAAATGTACTGATGCCCCCTAGCAGACTTCATTATCGGACCTACCAAATCCATTGCGATCCTCTCAAAGGGGACCTCAATGATAGGAAGAGGTACCAGTGGGTTACGGAAATGTGGCATAGGTGCCGACTTCTGACACACAGGGCAGGAGGAACAATACTTTTCTATTTCCTTCATGACCCCAGGCCAATAGAATCTCTGCAATACCCTCTCTCTGGTTTTCTCTGTCCCCAGATGACCTCCCAGAATGTGTCCATGAGCCAATTCTAACACCAACTTCCTGTAAGGTTTGGGCACTACAAGTTGCTCAATGGTTTCTTCTGCCCTTTGAGCCACTCGATATAGCAGGTCCCTTTCCATAGTGAAGTAAGGATAAGGGCAAGTCTTATCTGGGTTCACTAACTCGCCATCTATTTTCACCACATTTTCCCGTGCCTTTATTAGGGTGGGGTCTTTTAACTGTTCTGTGGCAAAATTTTCCCTGTGAACCTCAAGATCCGAAAACTCCACAGACGGCATGTTTTCATCTGAGGATGTTGGCTCCTCCCCAGTTTCTCGAGTTTCCCCCGCCAATACCGACAAGGGAAATTCAGGAGAGTCCTCACCACTCCCAGAGGAATTCTGGTCATCTTCCTGGTTTATAGGGGCACCAATGGGGGCCTCAGGACAATCCCAGAGTTCCCAGAATTTTGGAAAATCCCTTCCCACAATAGCATCATGTGGTAACTGAGACACTAACCCCACCTGATGAGAGAGGTTACCTTTGGGGGTCTCAAAAAACACTGAAGTTACAGGATACTCTCGGGTGTCCCCATGCACACAAATAACAGCCACCCTGTTCTTCCCAGAGACCTCTGTAGTAACTAATTCAGCTTTTATCAATGTTACCAGGCTACCTGAATCTAGCAACACATCAACATGTCTACCATTAATACACATTTTACATAAATGTTTCTCAGGTCCCCAAATGGCAGTGCATGCAACTGTCGCAAACAGCGACTGACGTCTCTCCCTTATAAAGTCACATTGCATAGGCTCATCCACAACTGGGCAATTGGCTGCAATATGTCCCTCTTGCCGGCAGCGGTAGCAAATAATTTTTTTCGCTGCCTCTTGCAGCATGGGCTTCCTGGGCTGCTCCCGCCAGACCTTAGGTAGAACTCCCACCCTCTCACTCTCTCCACCCTCACCCCTTAGAGTCATCTTACCCGCCACTGGGGATGATCTGGTCTTAGGGGGGAAAGTCTGTGAGTCCCTGGAAGAGGTGGTCAAGTTCTCTGTAGCCAAGTACCTCTCAACCAGATCCACAAGTTTATCTGCATTTTCTGGGTCTCCATGGCTTACCCATTTTTGGATGGCAGTAGGAAGAGCTCTCAGGAAACGATCCATAACCACACGTTCCACAATGTTTGGTGCGGTCAAAATCTCTGGCTGCAGCCACTTCCTGCTCAGGTGAATGAGATCATACATTTGAGACCTGGGAGGTTTTCCAACCTGAAAAGTCCAGTTATGCACACGCTGAGCCCGGACTGCCAGGGTGACACCCAGCCGTGCCAATATTTCTGCTTTTAGCACCACATAGTCTTTTGCTTGGTCAGGCTCTAGGTCATAATAAGCTTTCTGCGATTCCCCAGTTAACAGAGGGGCCACCAGTCCAGCCCATTGCTCCTTAGGCCACTTTTCCCTTTCAGCAGTCCTTTCAAATGTGGTCAAAAACACCTCCGGATCATCCTCTCCAGTCATTTTTGTCAGTAAACGGCTCACACCAAAGGTTGCGGTATTATTGTACCCACTTGCTTCATTGGTCTGCGGACGTTGCTGTATCAATGTCTCTATTTGCTGTTGAAAATTCTGCTCTTGCTTCTGCAACAGGTCTATGAAGCGGGCTTCAGATCGCTGCTGGGCTTGTTGCTGAGCTTCCAAACTCTGCTGCAAAGTTGCATTTGTCTGCTGCTGATTTGCATTTGCCTGCTGCTGGGCTTCCAAACTCTGCTGCAAAGTTGCATTTGTCTGCTGCTGATTTGCATTTGCCTGCTGCTGGGCTTGTTGTTGAGCTGCAAGGCTCTTTTGTAAAGCTGCATTTGTTTGCTGCTGGTTTGCATTTGCTAGAGCCAGCTGTCTCAGTATCTCCTCCATGCTGGCCTTAACAAAAAAAAAAAAAAAAAACGGCCAAAATTCTCCACCAACTGTGAGGGGGTTCGCTCGGTAGCGGGTGTGTGTGACCCCCTGGATGGGTTCACAACACAAAGTCAGGCACAGCAGACAGCGGTGTAGGTGCAAAAAATAAAAGATCCGGTTTATTTAGGCTACATGCAGTGATACATATAACAGCCAAACAAAATAAAACAAGAAAATAAATCCTGGTCAGCTTGACCTCTAACTACACACGTAGACTCCCTGTCTAACAACTGGGTGCAGCCTTGTGCTGCCCCAGTCCCTGTCTCTATTGTAGGGGTTTGCCACACAGGCGTTAACTCACCGCACAGAACAGATCTCAGACTCCCCAGTCTATACACACAAAACTGGTTCCAGGATGGAGCATCTCCCTATGCATGCTGGGGTTTTTTGTAGAGGTCTTAATGAGCCCACTTACTACAGCTGGGCTCATTAACTCTTCCCCTCTAATTGTAAAAGTCTGCATAAAGCCTGAATCTAGGACACACATATTTCCCATCCTGAATACAACCAGGTGATTTTACCTGCGTGCTGCCACAATGTATATATAAAATTAACAAGTTACATAGTTACATAGTTAGTCAGGTTGAAAAAAAGACACAAGTCCATCCAGTTCAACCTTAAAAACAAATAAATAAAATAAAAAATAATCGTACAATCCAAATACCCAATTTTATGCCCACAATTGATCCAGAGGAAGGCGAAAAAACCCCCAGCAGAGCATGCTCCAATTTGCTACAGCAGGGGAAAAAAATTCCTTCCTGATCCCCCAAGAGGCAATCAGATTTTCCCTGGATCAACTTTACCTATGTTAGTACCCAGTTATATTATGTGCATTCAGGAAAGTATCCAGGCCTTTCTTAAAGCAATCTACTGAGCTGGCCAGAACCACCTCTGGCGGGAGTCTATTTCACATTTTCACAGCTCTAACTGTGAAGAAACCCTTCCGTACTTGAAGATAAAATCTCTTTTCCTCTAGACGTAAAGAGTGCCCCCTTGTCCTCTGGGTTGACCATACAGAGAACAACTCAACACCAAGTTCACTATATGGACCCCTAATATATTTGAACATGTTGATC
The DNA here is from genome assembly GCF_037356315.1 of Lithobates pipiens. NCBI lineage: Eukaryota > Metazoa > Chordata > Amphibia > Anura > Ranidae > Lithobates > Lithobates pipiens. Next base: position 74,307,380 of record NW_027507789.1, read on the forward strand.
ATATCCCCCCTTATTCTCCTCTTCTCAAGAGTGAATAAATTCAGTTCCTCTAATCTTTCCTCATAGCTGAGTTCCTTCATGCCTCTTATCAGTTTGGTTGCCCTTCTCTGCACTTTCTCTAGTTCCCCGATATCCTTTTTGAGAACTGGTGCCCAAAACTGAACTGCATATTCCAGGTGAGGTCTTACTAATGATTTGAACAGGGGCAAAATGATATCTCTCTCTCTGGAGTCCATACCTCTCTTAATACAAGAAAGGACTTTGCTCGCTTTGGAAACAGCAGCTTGGCATTGCATGCTATTATTGAGCTTATGATCTACCAAAACCCCAAGATCCTTCTCCACTATGGATCCCCCCAGTTGTACTCCCCCTAGCATGTATGATGCATGCATATTCTTAGCCCCCAAGTGCATAACTTTACATTTATCAACATTAAACCTCATCTGCCACATAGTCGCCCAATTAGACAGTGTATTGAGGTCGGCTTGTAAATTGGGGACATCCTGTAAGGACGTTATTCCACTGCATATCTTGGTGTCATCTGCAAAGACAGAAATGTTACTTTTGATCCCAGACCAAATATCATTTATAAAGATGTTAAAAAGTAAGGGTCCCAGCACTGAACCTTGGGGTACACCACTGATAACCTTAGACCATTCAGAGTAAGAATCATTAACCACGACTCTCTGAATTCTGTCTTTTAGCCAATTTTCTATCCATTTACAAACTGATATTTCCAAACCTGTAGACTTTACCTTACACATGAGCCGTGTGTGGGGAACTGTATCGAACGCTTTTGCAAAATCCAAGTATACCACGTCCACCGCCACCCCTCTGTCCAAGGTTTTACTTACCTCCTCATAAAAAGAAATCAGATTTGTCTGACAACTTCTGTCTTTCATGAATCCATGCTGTCTGTTGCTTAAAGTGTTTTTGTTCAGCAAGAACTCGTCGATGTGGTCTTTTATTAAACGCTCCAGTATCTTCCCAGCTATAGAAGTTAAGCTAACAGGTCTATAGTTACTTGGTAAAGACTTTGATCCCTTTTTAAATATAGGCACCACGTTCGCCCTGCGCCAATCCAGTGGGACTATTCCCGTCATTAATGAGTCCCTAAAAATTTGATACAATGGCTCTGAAATTACAGAGCTCAATTCTTTTAGGATCCGTGGGTGGATGCCATCAGGGCCAGGTGCTTTATCCACCTTTATTCTGTCCAAATATTTCTGGACCATATCACTTTTGAGCCATTGTGGATCATTTGGGGCTGTGTCACTATCACCCCCATTATGGACATGCGCTCCCCCATGCTCTTTTGTGTACACAGAGCTGAAGAAAGTATTTAATAAATTAGCCTTCTCTTTGTCCCCAGTCACCCACTCTAGATTATTTTGTAAAGGGCCTACATGCTCAGACTTGACCTTTTTACTATTAATATATTTGAAGAATTTTTTGGGGTTTGTCCTACTATCTTTTGCAATCTGTCGTTCGTTTTGAATTTTTGCATCCTTGATTTCCTTTTTACATATTCTGTTAAATTCTTTGTAACATTTAAATGACACTAGTGATCCTTCATTTTTATATTTTTTAAAAGCTCTTCTCTTATAGTTTATAGCTTTTTTAACTTTGGCTGTGAGCCACATAGGTTTTGTTTTTAGCCTTTTAAACTTATTGCCCATGGGAATATACTTTGCAGTGAGGTCCCAAACAGTCTTTTTGAAGAATTCCCATTTCTGTTCTGTGCCCATTGAAGCAAATATTCTCTCCCAGTCTAAGTCCTGGAGAGCAGCCCTCATCCTTGGAAAATTTGCTCTCTTGAAGTTAAGTGTTTTTATCTTACCCGTATGTATTTCTTGTTTAGCGCTAACATCAAAGGAAATCATGTTATGATCACTGCTACCCAGGTGTTCCTTTATCTGGACATTAGTAATAAGCTCTGCATGGTTTGAGATTACTAGGTCCAACAGAGCTTCATTCCTAGTTGGGGCCTCAATAAACTGGACCATAAAATTGTCCTGTAATAGGTTTATCATTTTTTGCCCTTTAACTGTCCCAGCAGTGCCATTACTCCAGTCAATTTCTGGGTAGTTAAAATCCCCCATTATTATCACTGTCCCAGCCCTTGCAGCCCTTTCCATCTGTGCAAGGAACTGAGTCTCCACAAGTGCCAAATAATAAACAAGATGTGACAATCAATGAAAAATGACAGTATGTAAAAAGTCACACATAGAGATAGAGAAAAGTAACTGGTGCAGGAATGCTTTGTTTTTCTCTGTAAAACAAACTTCTCCCGGTGCGCTTCTCAGTGCTTAACCTCTAGAGATCCACGCTATAGCCGAATGACGGCTACAGCGCGGACCTGCTTTTCCGGGACGACGTCTATTGACGTCGTCCCGTGCACGAGCGGCCTGCGCGCCCCCTGAGGAGCGCGCACGGTGCGCTCTGTGATCAGCGAGTCTATGAGACTCGCCTGATCATAGAACGGAGCAAGGGGTCGATCCCGACCCCTTACCACGTGATCAGCTGTCAGCCAATGACAGCTGATCATGTGATCGCAACAGAGCCGGTAATCGGTCACCGGCGGCCGTGAGAGGGACTTCAGTCCCGATCACGGCCAGATCATCAGTGCCCACCTGCCCCCTGCCAGTGCCACCTAAGTAGGGGAAACAGTGAAACTTATCAGTGCCACCCATTAGTGCCCACAGTGCCACCCATTAGTGCCACCTATCAGTGCCCACAGTGCCATCTATCAGTGCCCACAATCTGCCTCAAAAACAGTGCTGCACCCCAGTGCCACATATCTGTGCCCATCAGTGTCATCTACCAGTGCCCATCAGTGCCGCCCAGCAGTGCCACGTATCAGTGCCCATCAGTCTCATCTATCAGTGGTACCCATCAGTGCCCATCCATCCGTGCCACCCATCCGTGCCATCTTATCTGTGCCTATCTTTGCCCATCAGTGCCGCCTTATCTGTGCCCATCAGTACTGTCTTATCTGTGCCCATCGGTGCCACCTTATCTGTGCCTATTAGTGCCACCTTAACTGTGCCTATCAGTGCCCAACAGTGCAGCCTATCAGTGCCCACCAGCGCCGCCTCATCAGCGCATTTTAATGAAGGAGAAAAATGACCTGTTTGCAAAATTTTCTAACAAACTATTAAACATGATTTTTTAAATTTTTTTTATTTTGCATCTTTTTTTGTTTGTTTACTAAAAAATAAAACTCCCAGCTGTAATTAAATACCACCAAAAGAAAGCTCTATTTGTTTGAAAAAAAATTATAAAAATTTCATTTGGGTACAGTGTAGTATGGCCGCGCAATTGTCATTCAAATTGCATCAGCGCTGAAAGCTGAAAATTGGTCTGGGCAGGAGGGGGGTTTAAGTGCCCAGTGGTTAAGTGGTTAATAATGTAGTTGCCCTCACCAGAAATCTTACCCCAGTTGGGGTGGATAAGCCTCCACAGTATGAGCCACTGTGCTGCTGAGAAGCGCACCGGGAGAAGTTTGTTTTCATTGATTGTCACATCTTGTTTATTATTTTGGCACTTGTTAATTTTCTATATACATCTATGTGTTTATTCAGGCATTGGCACCGGCATATATTTTACAAGGATTCATTTCATTATCTATGTGTTTTTTTCAGGCATTTTTTTTTTTAATAAGGCAACTACAATTGATACATGCCACATTAAGAATCATTCATCACATTTTTTCATTTTTTTGATAAGTGACCTAATCACTATTAAGTTGGTACTTGGCACCTTATGTATAATTTACACCAACTTTAACACTAATTTACACCAACTTCAACGCTATCTCGTTTAGGGTACCCCCTCCGCATAGTGTTGCACATGTAAAGGGATTCACCTCTATTGGGATATTTCTGATGTTCCACCATAATTATTTGTGACATTTAGGTATAGCACCAAAATCTACTCCTCTCTTCCTTCCAGTCCTCCAAGTGGTCTGCAAGTGTACGTAGTTCTGCGAGTACATGCAATTCTTTGAGTGCACGTAGTTCTAGGAGTGCACGTAGTTCTAGGAGTGCACGTAGTTCTAGGAGTGCACGTAGTTCTGCAAGTGCACGTAGTTCTGCGAGCGCATGCAATTCTGCGAGTGCACGTAGTTCTGCGAGTGGCCTGCGGGTGCACGTAGTTCTACGAGTGGTCTGCAAGTGTACGTAGTTCTGTGATTGCATGTATTTCTACGAATGGTCTGCGAATGCATGTAGTTCTGCAAGTGCACGTAGTTCTGGGAGTTTATGCAATTCTGCGAGTGCACGTAGTTCTGCAAGTGGTCTCTGGGCCCACGTAGTTCTGCGAGTGGTCTGCAGGTGTACGTAGTTCTGCGAGTGCACGTAATTCTGCGAGTGCATGTAATTCTGCAAGTGGTTTGTGTGACGGGAGTCACTTTTGGGCGCAAAGTGACCAAGAAAAGAATGAACCCTGAGAATATGATTGGATTACTTCAAATGGGAAAGTAAAGCCGCGTACACACGGGCGGACTGTATGGCCTACTTAGTCCGTCATACAATCCGACGGACAATCCGTCATACTTTCGAATGAACGGACTTGACCACACACACCACTTTTTGAGCGGACTAATACGGCGTACTAAGTCCGCCATACTATCCGCCCTACTTTTGAAATGAACGGACTCGCCCACACACGCGGAGGAAAGTCCGCTCATTTCGAGCGCGTCTCCAGGTAGGCGGGGCCCGCGAAGGAGACGTCACTGACCCCGCCACCTGGTATGGACTTAAAGGGGAACCCCAACTTGGTCCCCCCCAAGTCCACAACAGACCCTTGTCCGAGCACGCTACCTGGCCGGCCAGGAAAGGGGGGCGAGCGAGCGCCCCCCTCCTGAGCCGTACCAGGCCGCGTGCCCTCAACATGGGGGGGTGCCTTGGGGAAGGGGGGGCCGCGCGGCCCCCCCACCCCAAAGCACCTTGTCCCCATGTTGATGAGGACAAGGGCCTCTTCCCGACAACCCTGGCCGTTGGTTGTCGGGGTCTGCGGGTGGGGGCTTATCGGAATCCGGGAGCCCCCTTTAATAAGGGGGCCCCCGGATACCGGCCCCCCACCCTATGTGAATGAGTATGGGGTACAATGTACCCCTACCCGTTCACCTTTAAAATAAAAGTACAAAAAAAAACACAACACACAAGATAAAATACTTTATTGCACAGCTCCGGGGGTCTTCCGTCTTCGGGGGTCTTCTCGCCGGACTCCTCCGCTATCTTCTTGTAGCTCTTTTGCTAGCGGAGGAGTCCGGCTTTCTTCCTGGCCGCCGGCCTCTTCTCCCGACTTCGGGGGTCTTGTCCCCCTCTTCGGTTCTTCTGCCGGGCCACCGCGCCTTCTTATAGCTCTTTTACAGGCGGTGGCCCGGCCCCCATGTTGAGGGCACGTGGCCTGGTACGGCTCAGGAGGGGGGGGGGGGGCGCTCGCTCGCCCCCCTTTCCTGGCCGGCCAGGGAGCGTGCTCGGACAAGGGTCTGTTGTGGACTTGGGGGGACCCCCACGCCGAATTTTTTTGGCGTTGGGGTTCCCCTTTAAGTCCATACCAGGCGGCGGGGCCAGCGACGTCTCCTTCGCGGGCCCCGCCCACCTGGATACCCGCTCGAAATGAGCGGACTTTTCTCCGGGCGGGAAAAGTCCGCTCATTTCAAAAGTACGGCGGACTGGCATACACACGGGCGGATTGTCCGCCGAAATGCGAGTACGACGGACAGTATTTAGAAAAATCCGAAATACTTAGTACGCCGGACTGCACGCTGAAAAAGTCCGCTGAAGCCCACACACGAGCGGACTGTCCGCTGAAATGTGTTTCGGCGGACTAAGTAGGCCATACAGTCCGCCCCTGTGTTTGCGGCATAATAGTCATTAACAATCTCTTTCAAGAAATATGAAGATTTTATTTTACTTATAGAAGTATAACTCCTAATATGGGCATTCTAGGAAGTTCATTGCATTCCAGGAAGTTCATTGTAAGAGTCTATTGCTTAATGATGTTGCTTTTGTCCCGATAAGTAATTCGTGTTAATCTTGTCTAAGGCAGTTAAAGCGGACCTCCACCCTAAAGTGGAAGTTCCGCTCATCGGAACCCCCCCACCATGCCACAACTGTCACCTTTCAGGGGGAGGGGGGTGCCTATACCTGTATACCTGTATAATCCAGGCATCTTCACCCACTTCCAGGAATGGCTAGCCGCAGCTAGCCACAGATGCCCCATCCCCCATTGTGTTCTGGGAAATACACAGTTCCCAGGACACAACGGGGACTAGTAAAGACACACAATGCGACTCGCGCATTCGCGCAGTAGGGAACCGGGCAGTGAAGCCGCAACGCTTCACTTCCCGATTCCCTGATAGACGATGGCGGCAGGGGCAGCCAAGAGACGAGCGATTGCTCGTCATCTGCTGCTGACATCGCTGGACCCTGGGACAGGTAAGTGTCCATTTATTAAAAGTCAGCAGCTGCAGTATTTGTAGCTGCTGACTTTTTTTTTTTTTTTTTTAAAGTGGCACTCCTCTTTATCCACTTAACAACGGCCCATAGCCGAATGACGGCTACAGGGCGGTTGTTTAACTCTGGGAGGCCGTCATATGACGTCCTCCCAGAATTCCGCTCTCGTGCGCCCCTGGGGCGCGCACTTGAGAGCATCCGTGACCGCCGGGCCCACAGGACCCGGCGCATCACGGATCACGGTAAACGCCCGCTCATCGCGCCCGTTTACCACGTGATCGCTCCGTCAAATGACGGAGTGATCACTTGTAAACAAACAGACGTCATGTTATGACGCCGGTTTCTCCCTCCCCCTCTCTGTACCGATCGGTACAGCGGAGGGGGAAGAGATCGGTGTCAGCAGTGCTGTGGGCTACATCTACAGTGCCCACATCGCTGCTCACCGAAATTTAACCCCTCAATTCCCTGCCAATACTCTGCAACACCCACCAATACTCTGCAGTACCCGCCAATACTCTGCAGTACCCGCCAATACTCTGCAGTACCCGCCAATACTCTACAGTACAATTTCAGCCAATACTCTGCAATACCCTGCCAATACTCTGCAATACCCTGCCATAAATTGCCATACCCGGAGATACCCAGCCATACTCGGAGATACCCAGCGATACCCTGCAATACCCAGCCATAGACATCCCCCCTCCTGCCGCCCTCTGGTGCTTCTACCAACTCGCCAATACGATCAAAGCCAGAAACTTTTTTTTATTTTTTTTTTTTTATTTCAGGCTTCCCAGCTTAGAGGTGAGATGTGGGGTCTTATTGACCCCATATCTCACTGTAAAGAGGACCTGTCATGCCCTATTCCTATTAAAAGGGATGTTTACATTCCTTGTAATAGGAATAAAAGTGATCAAAAAATGTATTTTTGGGGAAAAAAAATTTCAAACTAAAATAAAGTAAAATGAACAATAAGAATTTTTTTTTTTTAAAGCGCCCCTGTCCCCATGTGCTCGCATGCAGAAGCGAACCCATACGCAAGTCCCGCCCACATATGAAAATGGTGTTCAAACCACACATGTGAGGTATCGCTGCGAACGTTAGAGCAATAATTCTAGCCCTAGACCTCCTCTGTATCTCAAAACATGTAACCAGTAAAAAAAAATTTAAAGCGTCGCCTATGGCCTATGTTTGGCACCATTCCACGAGCGTGTGCAATTTTGAAGAGTGACATGTTAGGTATCTATTTACTCGGCGTAACTTCATCTTTCACATTATGCAAAAATTGGGCTAACTTTACTGTGTTTTTTTTTTTTTTTAAGCACAAAATAGTTTTTTTTTTTTTTTAAAAGCATTCAAAAAATTGCTGCGCAAATACCGTGCGAGATAAAAAGTTGCAACGACCACCATTGTATTCTCCAGGGTGTTTGCTAAAAAAACATATATAATGTTTTGGGATTCTATGTAATTTTCTAGCAAATAAATGATGATTTTTACATGTAGGAGAGAAATGTTAGAATTGTCCTGGATGCTCCAGAACACCTGATGGTGCTCCCTGCATGTTGGGCCTCTGTATGTGGCCACACTGTGTAAAAGTCTCACACACGTGGTATCGCTGTACTCATGAGTAATAGCAGAATGTGTTTTGGGGTGTAATTTGTGGTATGCATATGCTGTGTGTGAGAAATAAACTGATAATATGACAATTTTGTGAAAAAAAAAAGTAAAAAAAATCTTGATTTTGCAAAGAATTGTGGGAAAAAACTACAACTTCAAAAACTCATCATGCCTCTTACTAAATACCTTAGAATGTCTTCTTTCCAAAAATGGGGTCATTTGTACTTTTCCGGCATGTTAGGGACTCAAGAATTGAAATAGGCCGCCAGTACTTCAGGTGTGATACATTTTCAGATATTGGCACCATAGCTTGTGGACTCTATAACTTTCACAAAGACCAAATAATATCCACCAATTTGTACTTATTTTTACCAAAGATATGTAGTAGTATAAATTTTGGCCAAAATTTATGAAGAAAAATTACTAATCTGCTAAATTTTATAACAAAAACGAAGAAAAATTCATTTTTTTTACAGAATTTTCGGTCTTTTTTCTTTTATAGCACAAAAAATAAAAAACCGAGCGGTGATTAAATACCACCAAAAGAAATCTCTATTTGTGTGAAAAAAAGGACAAAAATTTCATATAGGTCCAGTGTTGCATGACTGATCAATTGTCATTCAAACTGTGAAAGCACCGAAAGCTGAAAATTGGTCTGGTTATTAAGGGTGTTTAAGTGCCCAGTGGTCAAGTGGTTAAGTATGCTAATGAACTCATCTATTGTCTACTAGAGGAGATGTTGACACAGAATAATGTGTATTGGGGGCTCGTTATGTAACCATTGTGTGATGTTGTGGGTGGATCCGAATCATTGTTCTTGTGGGGCCTGCAGTACTCTCAAATGTATAAAAAGAGCCTGCTTTAGTTTCAATAGAGATTCTTGACATTTGTAGGAGTTAAGCCCATTGAAATGTATATCTATAACCTTCCACTCATGACAGGCACCCCCCTCCATACCCGATCCCCACCTTTAACAAACGACGGACAAGGTATGGAATAAATGGCCATCCAGCCTTAATTTATTAACAAAAATATATACTTTAATAAAATACCATAAAAAACTTTAAATAACTGTAAACATTCCCAGCCTTTAAAACGGGTCATGGGTACTAGCATAACAACATACTGGTCACTGCGAACGACTTCCAACTTTTTGACTTCTTGACCTCCAGACGGAATCCCCTGTCTCGGAGGCTATACCCAAACCATCGCAGTGACCTACCCCTTTTTAACCCTTCCAGGTTAACCCCTCATAACCTGGAAGTACATTAACCACCCCCATCCCATGGATGGGTACAACAGTCTTTTTTCTACCTGTACCTCACATTTCTTACTCAAAAGCCCCAAGCACCGCCACAGCCTGAAAGGGGTAAAACCTTACCCCTTCAGGCACCTCCACATGCGCAGCCCTCGCTGAATGCCCTCCTGCAGGCCTAACGCCCACAGATCCGTCCCCACATCATTTAAGTGAACGCTGTCACTCCTCAAATACCGCCAGGTGTCTATTTCCAACTCTCTATGCCTTATAGTAAGGCCCCCATTTCTAATGAAGAATCTGCTGACCTCTTTGTTCACCTTCACCCTCGCCCGGTCCACCTTCTTATCAGATAGAGCCCATCTCCATGACATCCTGCCCACCATATCGGACCAGACCAGAACCATATTGGGATGTGCAGATTTCAACCGCAAGAAGTCACATATTATATCCCTGATGAGGTCCCTCATGGACCTGGCCCCCATGTCATTTCCCCCTACATGCAATAGCAACACATCTGAAGGCCTGTCAAGGCGAGAAAACCTGTGTACTTCGCCCAGCACCCTGTTCCATCTCATGCGAGGGACCTCAATCCAGTGAACCTGTGGCTCCTGCCTGGGTATGCAAAGTTGTCTGCCGTTTGGCCGAATGTCAGCTCTCTTCGCACCCAAAAAAACCCTAGGATCCACACCAGGCCCGCAGATAAAAAACATATTAACATGCCGCAACCAACGCAAAATTACCCCACATACCTCCACAACCTCAAGACGTACCACGCCACTTTTTAAGCTAACAATTGCGGGGCGGACATACAATTTAAACCTGTCTGAATCCTACCACCCAAGTCTCCTAACTGCCTCAGCACTCAAATCCACCCTGGATGCTTCTGTAGGCCGCCCCAATCCTAAAGGAGTGAGATGAAAAGTTCTTCGGGACAAAACCGGCTTCCACCACACATTTTCGAAAAACAGCGATAAACTGAAACTTGGAAAGAAAGGAGCTACCCAAGTGCAAGAAAAAAGGGCCCGCAACCCCTGCCCGTTTGATCAGTCTTAGACCACCGGACCCGGATTCTAACCAAGTCCCGGCCTATCTTCACGTCCTCCCTTGCTAACCCCCATCGGCCGTTTCGAGGGGCTGACCAGCTCACTGATCCTGAACGCCCCATAGAAGGCCAGAGTGAATGCCACCCGGAACAGCACCTGTTCGTAAGCCGAACTACAGACCTTCCCCACTGCCCGGCACAAGCCCCGAAGTAGGTTAAAAGAGACAGGTCGTCTTCCGTCCCTCCTCTTGTGTGCCCTCCAGTATCCCTTTACCGCTTGTCTCAACCAGAATTCCTTGGTATGGTCCCGCTGCCCCTGCCATTTAAATAAAAATGCCAACCCTGCCAGTTTGCGATCAATTGTAGCCGCCGATACCCCCTTTTCCATAGCCCTGCTAAGAAAGTAAAACACCGCCTGAGCCATGCCCGCATCTCCCGGGGCCATGCCGATCGCTTCTAGACAAGCCGACCAATCCTGCCAAACCCTCGAGTAGGTGCCCCACGCAGCCTTACACACAGATTCAGCATTCACCTGCAAACACCGCAGCACCAGATGCCGCAAATGCTTGACAACCTGCCCAGAGGCTGCCGTCAGCCGATTGACCACCTGCACCATGCCTAGGTTGTCGCAGTTAAACCTCACCTTCAGGTTACGGAAAGACTCCCCCCAAATCTCAACTGCCACCACGATAGGAAACGGCTCCAAACGAACCAGGTTCTTCAGCAGCCCTGCCTCTGACCACTCTGAAGGCCAGCGAGCCATGCACCATTGACCTTTAACCACTTTGCATCCAGGGCAATTCTGACATTTCTCTCCTACATGTAAAATTCATAATTTTTTTGCTAGAAAATTACATAGAACACCCAAACATTATATATGTTTTTTTAGCAAAGACCCTAGAGAATACAATGACGGTCGTTGCAACTTTTTATCTCGCACGGTATTTGCGCAGCAATTTTTCAAACACATTTTTTTCTGAAAAAAAAAAAAAAGGTTCATGCTTTAAAAAAAAACAAAAAAAAAACAGTAAAGTTAGCCCAATTTTTTTGCATAATGTGAAAGATGAAGATACGCTGAGTAAATAGATACCCAACATGTCACGCTTCAAAATTGCACGCGCTCGTAGAATGGCGCCAAACTTTGGTATTTAAAAATCCCCATAGGCAACGTTTTAATTTTTTTACTGGTTACATCTTTTGAGTTACAGAGGAGGTCTGGGGCTAGAATTATTGCTCTCGCTCGAACGTTCGCGGCGATACCTCACATGTGTGGTTTGAACACCATTTTCATATGTGGGCGGACTTACGTATGCGTTCGCTTCTCACGGAGACAGGGGCACTTTAAAAAAAAAAAATTATTGTTAATTTTACTTTTTTTTTTTAGTTTGACACTTAAAAAATAAAATAAAAAATTGATTACTTTTATTCCTGTTACAAGGAATGTAAATATCCCTTGTAATAGGAATATGGCATGATCGGACCTATTTACAGTGAGATATGGGGTCAATAAGACGTGTATGTAGGGTGTATGGCTGCAGGACTCTCTTTCCTGCTTGACCCTCAACACCCTTGTCTCGTCTTGGGGGAGAATTATTCGTGTGGGTTTCTAGACATGTACGCACATACAATTAAATGACACCTCAAATTTATTTGGGATTTTTAAGGCAATATAGAAAAAAATATATATTATACTAAAATGTATATGAAAAAATATATACATTTTTATTACAATTATCAAACAACATTACAATACCACAAAAATCCATAAAATGACAGTGTTGTGCTAACATATGTATATGGCATAGAATATTACTACATGCGTAGACTCTATACAGCAAAACAGGCAGCTCTTTTCCTACACGTTTCGAAAAATATGTATTAATAATTTCTTCTTCAGGGAGGCCACTGTCTGTAAGCACACAACAAGCAATCAATATTACAAAAAAAATCACATATATACAAATAAACATAATATATTAAAACCCAATACTTGAATACTCACATGCTGATTTTTTATGCCAAAATAGGCATTTTCTCTTGTTTTGGCGACCGCCCCAAAGACGGAAAAACAAGCCAAGAGAAGAGAGGATAAAACCAAAAAAGTGAAGATGGTAAGGATGGTAAGGATCTGTTACAGTATCACCGCATTCAAAACCCTGGAGTTAAAATAAACTCAACAAAGGATGGGAATAAAAGGTTCCTTTACATAAATGTCCGATGGCCCATCAGATGGGAAAATGTTATGTTGTATGAGCCTCAATCTTGTTTAGGAAACCTAAAACAAAGAGAACCAAGGAATATTTTAGTCTAATCCCTATCGTTACACTTGTCATAAGAAAGGGGTTCCTAAAACGTAGCTTACCGCCATATCGAGGTTCAACGTTTCCCAGTCTTTTTACCAATATCACCAAATCTGGACAATCCAAGGGACATAAGAAAAATTCCCACCTGCTTACCATCTTCACTTTTTTGGTTTTATCCTCTCTTCTCTTGGCTTGTTTTTCCGTCTTTGGGACGGTCGCCAAAACAAGAGGAAATGCCTATTTTGGCATAAAAAATCAGCATGTGAGTATTCAAGTATTGGGTTTTAATATATTATGTTTATTTGTATATATGTGATTTTTTTGTAATATTGATTGCTTGTTGTGTGATTACAGACAGTGGCCTCCCTGAAGAAGAAATTATTAATACATATTTTTTGAAACGCGTAGGAAAAGAGCTGCCTGTTTTGCTGTATAGAGTCTACGCATGTAGTAATATTCTATGCCATATACATATGTTAGCACAACACTGTCATTTTATGGATTTTTGTGGCATTGTAATGTTGTTTGATAGTTGTAATAAAAATGTATATATTTTTTCATATACATTTTAGTATAATATATTTTTTTCTATATTGCCTTAAAAATCCCAAATAAATTTGAGGTGTCATTTAATTGTATCTACTATTTATGGGATGATGGCAATAACATGCCATAGCTCATGAGTCCAACCATTATTACTAATAAGTTCAGGGGTGGATAATACACCCAAAATCCTCAAACTCGTGACTCATTGGCTCTGACATGGATTATTAGTTGAAAAAAAAAGGTGTTTTTAGGGGTTAATAGTTCCTCTTGAAGTGAGGGATTTACCTCCTAACTGTTTGCTTTCGAGATATTGAGAGCAGCATATATATTTATGTATAATTAACCTATTCTCTTTTTATTTATTTTTTATTTTTTTATTTTTTTTGAAATGGGGGATCTTCTGGGACAGAATTGGGAGGAGCTCATGTCCACCATTCAATCCAGCTTTCAAGCAAAGGAACAGGTGATATCTGATTTGAATTCATTATTTTCTAATTTAACTAAAGTATTGGAGAAAAAATCAGCTTTGCATTGGCATATACAGTCTTTAGAACGTTATATCCAAGAAAATATCAATCCAATTGGTCTGAGAATTCAGATATTCCCTATTCTCAGCCACATTTCGAATGAACTGAAAAAGAATTGGGAATCTCATCTGAATGACTGCTCGAAAAACCTGATGATGCTATTACAAAGAGAATATAGACAACAATTAGAAGAATTAAACATAGAAATTGACACTCTCTATGCTCGCTTAGTTCCTTTAAAAATAAATGAGGACTACACGAGCCTAGAGGTAAAATTGAGAGATCACCTCAAAGAATATGGGAAATCCATCCTTCAAAAAAAAGAGGGGAAATATTGGAGGGACAAAAACGCATTTAGCGAAAATCAGGCATACAAATGACAGCAGACCAATAAAAATAAGATTGGTAATAAAAATTCAACCAAAACACATGAATATAAGAATGATTACAATTCAGACACACCCTCCAATGCTTCTTCGTCTTCGGCCTCCTCTCTTATGGAGGGGCCAATAAGAAAAAGAAAGGGTCCCTTCGCAAAAATACAAGATATGGATCATGAAGTACAACAGGTTACAAAAAAACGTACAACTGAAGTCCAACAAGGCCCACATATATCTAAAAATGGGGGGTCGTCAAGAAATTTAAGAGATAAGAAAGATAACTTGAAAACTATTCCACCTGACAAAAATAAAAATGCTAAAAGCCCGAAGGAATTAGGGGCGGTTCCAAAAACACAAAAACAATTGGATGATTTTTTGGACAAAATAGTTCCAACCCAAACCTCAGTTCTAACACAGTCCTAGAAACAGAAACAGGTATTAATGTAGGCGAAGGTGGTTTAAATATTATAAATTTATCGTCACACAGACTCACAGCAATTGAAAGCCAGGTGCTTTCACTTGGGCTGTCATTTTGCCCAGATAAATCATTAGATGACTTTGAAGTCATCAAAGACATTAATCTATTTGCACATAAGGCACTTTTCAAATGTCTATACAGTAAACAACCGAAACAACAGGAAGTTATTCCACCTAATCTTTCAGCAGCTGATTTTAGGGCCCTGCGTGACCTCAATCAGCTTCTGCAAGAGAATGAATCAGTATTAGAGGATTGGGAAGAGGAACCTGATAGTGAAGATAGTCCAGATGAGGATCTTGGTCAGAGCTCTTCATCTGTGGTAAAAAAAAGTGTACAAGAAAAAATCCAATAAATTTCCCCCTTTGAGCTCCAATCCAGCCCTAGCATTGTTTGTCAAATTGACAACTAAAGAAAACAAAAGAATGAAAAAAGATAAGGGTAAACCAAAAAATCTTAATTTAGAACAGAAACACGCTTTAAAATCACTCCAAAACAATGTAGAAATTACAATAAAACAATCAGACAAGGGGGGCAACATCGTTTTAATGGATAATTCCATGTATGAAGCCATGTGCCTTAAAATCCTTAATGATCGGAAATGCTACTGTAGAATCTCGGCGCATTGTTTAGACAAATACAACCAAAAATTCTATGACCTGGTTGATGAGGCCTATAGAGATGGTGCCATTACTGTAGAGATGTGGGATTTTATACGCACTAAATATCCAAGAATACCTACAATGTATGCATTACCAAAAATACACAAAAATATTCAGAATCCCCCGGGAAGACCGATTATCTCAGGTAATGGATGCATCTCGGAGGCTGCCAGCCAGGTCATAGACGACCATTTGAGACCACATGTTCTAGAATTAGCATCATATACTAAAGATACCATTCACTTATTGCAAATCTTAGAGGATTTGATAATCCCTGATACAGCAATATTGGTGACCATAGACGTTGAATCTCTCTACAATAGCATTCCCCACGATCTAGGAATAAAGGCAATACAACGTGTCCTACAACAAAGGTCGACTGTTGAATGGAAATTTAATAATTTTATTTTATCAATGCTTGACTTCATACTTAGGCACAATGTTTTTTTGTTTAAAGGATCCCACTACCTCCAGGTACAAGGGGTGGCTATGGGCACATGTTGTGCGCCCTCATACGCCAACTTGTACCTGGGGGAGTGGGAAAAAACCTTTTTGTCTGATGATGCATGGCCCATATATACTAAGAACATCGTACTATGGCAACGTTATATAGACGATGTATTTATGGTTTGGAATGGCCCGGAAGAAATATTAAAAACATGTCTGGAAGTGATGAATCAAAATAATTTGAATCTTTTTTTCACAATGTCCTACAATCGGACCCAAATTGATTTCTTAGACATTACCATCATGAAAAATGCAGTAGGGCGACTTACCACAAAATTATTCAGGAAGGAAACTGCCGGCAACACGCTTTTGCATGCCGGCAGTTTCCATCCGGAATCTTTGAAAAAATCCATTCCATATAGTCAAATGTTGCGAAATTAAACGCAACTGTACAACTAATGAAGCTTTTCAAAAAGAGGCGGATGAACTTAGTAAGAGATTATTGCTACGAGGGTATACAAAAACCTGCCTAAAAAAGGCTTTCAACCGTGTCAAAAATCAAGATAGACAAACTTTGCTATCCAGAAAAAATAAACCTAATAAGATGGAGAATACAACTAGATTAATACTACGGTTTTCGAATGAACATGAAAAAATAAAAAGTGTTCTTACAAAATATTGGTCAATATTAACAGAGGATCCAATACTATCGACTGTTGTCACCCCAAAACCTCAAATCACTTTTCGTAAAGCCGGCTCCCTTGGGGATTCATTGGTGCAAAGTGAATATAAGGGTAACCAACGCCTAGATCAATGTAAAATTTGTTCCTGTTGTGAATATATAAAGCAACGGACAACTTTTAAGTTACCCAATGGCGAGAGTTTCCGACTAAAGCATTTTGCTAATTGTAAAACCAAAGGCGTTGTTTACCTATTCCAATGTGAGTGTGGGGCATTCTACATTGGAAAGACCAAACAAGAACTGGGTCAACGTATAAGTAAACATTTGTAAACAGTAAACATTAATACATATACCAATTAGAGGGGGGGATTGGAACAAAACACTCTTGCAACGTGAAATGCGCTGGATTAAACTTTTGGAAGCTACAATCTATCCAGGGCTTAATGAAACGGAAAGTTTTAGGCCATTCCTAGAGGGTTATGTTTCAGGGAAAACTGAATAATAAGTTGGTTGGTGGACAATTGTGATCTTTTTTTTTTTTTCTCTCCTTCAAACTCATAAATAAAAAATAAATATAGTTGTATTTTTGTATATAATTTTTTCTATGTGAACAATACTTGATGTCTTTAACACATGTTCATAAGTGCGATGTACAATAGGTTTGATGGGATCTGTGGTCACCGCGTTCCCGGCACAGGTAAGCCCACCTGTGTGGCTTTATGGGGAGGGGGTTGTTGTTGGGGTTATATTTTACCCCTTTTTCTGCTCCCCTCTTTTCTGCCAACCACGTGGGCATTGGCTTTACCCCTGATGGCCACTTTGTGTGGCGGTCAGGTGTTTACCTAATCTATTTCTGTGTCGGTGGCTTTAGTTCTTGCCTTAGTGACACATCGCAGGGGACAAATTTAAATTGGTGTTCCTCTGTGGATTTTTGGTCACTTTTGTGGATTAATTTCCACATGCCCTTTAATAAGAGTCGATTGAGATAAGCCCTTTGAAGTGAATTGCAATAGATTCAGCGATCCATTATTTATTATTTGCTTACTCCCTTGTGTTTGAAATCACGTGTGGTTATTGTATACAGTCATTGTTCAGTAGAGAGAGGATGTCACCTCCGGAAGTAAAAAAAAGTGTCACTTCCGGTTCCGGGAAATGATGTAATTTCCGGTTCCGGGTGAAAATGACGTCACTTCCGGTTCCGGCGGAAGATGATGCACCGGAAGTACGATAAATAGCGGCAAAAACGCCGCTATTTGACCAATAAGGGACTTCATACTTGGAGTAATTGCCAAGTGTGATCTCCAATGAAAAAAGATGCTGTTATAAATGAGGAGGAGTTCATTAAAGAACCTCCTATTAGAAATGAGTTGCTGGATAGATGGGAGGAGTCTCCATTTCCATTGGGGGAACTTTTTGGCGCCAATCTACTCAATAAGGGCTATTTAAGGCAGACGCCAGAAGCCCTAAGCAGGTGGGAATTTTTCTTATGTCCCTTCAATTGTCCAGATTTGGTGATATTGGTAAAAAGACTGGGAAACGTGGAACCTCGATATGGCGGTAAGCTACGTTTTAGGAACCCCTTTCTTATGACAAGTGTAACGATAGGGATTAGACTAAAATATTCCTTGGTTCTCTTTGTTTTAGGTTTCCTAAACAAGATTGAGGCTCATACAACATAACATTTTCCCATCTGATGGGCCATCGGACATTTATGTAAAGGAACCTTTTATTCCCATCCTTTGTTGAGTTTATTTTAACTCCAGGGTTTTGAATGCGGTGATACTGTAACAGATCCTTACCATCCTTACCATCTTCACTTTTTTGGTTTTATCCTCTCTTCTCTTGGCTTGTTTTTCCGTCTTTGGGGCGGTCGCCAAAACAAGAGAAAATGCCTATTTTGGCATAAAAAATCAGCATGTGAGTATTCAAGTATTGGGTTTTAATATATTATGTTTATTTGTATATATGTGATTTTTTTTGTAATATTGATTGCTTGTTGTGTGCTTACAGACAGTGGCCTCCCTGAAGAAGAAATTATTAATACATATTTTTCGAAACGTGTAGGAAAAGAGCTGCCTGTTTTGCTGTATAGAGTCTACGCATGTAGTAATATTCTATGCCATATACATATGTTAGCACAACACTGTCATTTTATGGATTTTTGTGGCATTGTAATGTTGTTTGATAGTTGTAATAAAAATGTATATATTTTTTCATATACATTTTAGTATAATATATTTTTTTCTATATTGCCTTAAAAATCCCAAATAAATTTGAGGTGTCATTTAATTGTATCTACTATTTACGGGATGATGGCAATAACATGCCATAGCTCATGAGTCCAACCATTATTTCTAGACATGTACGCAGCCGAATTGCAGAGTAGGTGCAGGACATGCATGACAGGGTGTAAGTAGCTTACGTCAGCAAAGGGTTAAGAATAGGAGAGGCTAAGAAAAGTTATGAAACAATATGTATAGATAGCCCTCGCGCTACTAAATAAATGAGAAAGTTCTACATGTAATAAATAATAAATGTATAAAATAAATGATAGATAATAAATAAATAAGGCCTGATAGCTCTTAATAATGTTATCAGTGCTAATAATATAAAAAACAGTGCACTACAAATAGATCAGTATCATCAATAATAAAGTGCTAACATCAGTAATAAAGTTATGGTCTTACCAGATTGGTAGGCAGGAGTAGTTGGGGAGGAGTGCAGTTAATGTCCAGGAAGGGGTCGAGCAGAGGTCAGCAGTCTTGGAGGAATAAGCAAGGTGAGAAGTTCAGAGCGTAGGTTCCTGCAGGAGAAAGAAAATGAGTGAACTAGAGAAGTTGCTAGGGCAGCTTAGAGCTGCAGCACAGTTACATGGCACTGACTGGCTGCAAGGTCAGATTGACCCATCTCTGCAGGGGGTGAGGGAATGCCCCCCTTCACCGGGGCCTGCTCCCACACGGGCTCGGAGGTCCAGGCCTCTGGAGCGCCTCAGTCCCGACAACACCCCCAGGACTCAACGCCAGCTTGGGAGCCCCAGCTGGGCCCCTTCAGGACCCCCTGCTAAGCAGACCCCCTCGTCAGCTGGTGGGGGGACTCAAAGAAATCCCTGTCAATGGCAAAGTCCTAGAGGGGGGGACACTCATCAGACATCCAGGCCTGTCCCCTCCGTCGTTGTCCAGGTGCATGCGGCGGCCACCTCTGGCGATGTTCCGGTCAGGGTGGCGGCCCATCGCGGGAGAGCAGAGCAATCAGGCGCCGGCCTTTCCTCCATTGCGGCCGACGACCCACTGCCGGTGGGCACCATCTTGCCTCATGGAAGAAGCTCTTCGGCCTACCATACTTGGCAGTCAGGAGACCCCGCCTCCAGGTCCAAGTGGGGCCCTTGGAGGGCTGGCCAGAGAGGTGCCTGTGCTCTGGCCGATGACGTCAGCCGGAAGGGACACAGCGCTCGTGGAAGAAGCCCTTGAGGGGAATTCAGTGGTGCACCGTCAGACACCCAGGCAGTACACAGCAGGAATGTGGGGATGGAGAAAGAGGAGCAGCGGCCACAGGACCAAGCAGCAGCCTCCTACAGCAGCAATGAGGACAGTGAGCTGACTGAAGATCCCCAGGAAGGAGTGGTGGTACAGGCACCGATGACTGGTGGGTCTTCTTGCCTAAGGCAGCCTGGTAAGTCACTTTCAACTATTCCTTCCCCTGTTTTGTCAGTCATGTCTACTAGTCAGCAGGGGGGAGGAGGAGTGGGGTGGGGCTCTCTGGGATTCCTTGCGGGATTTGCTGCACCGATTGGAGAGCGAGACGTTGCAGGATTCAACCCCAGTCGGGCCCTGGATTGCACCCCCCACAGGGGCTAAGGAGGCCCCGGTCACGAGTTACACCCCACAGTTGGAGAAGGTGGTTACGGGGACCCAGACAGAGAAGGAGGTGGTGAGTACAGCGACCGCTGCACTGCAGAAGGACAAGGAGTCGGAAAAGGTGTGATTAGCAGACGCAGTGCGTTGTGAGGTGTACGTGTGCTTCGAGGGACCGCTAGGGGCTCATTTGAAGCAGGGCGTACGGGAAAAAAATTGGAAAGATGAGTTTGTGGAAATATTTTCCCTGCTCCCATTGGAAACATTTAATTTAGATAGGATAAAGCCGGATGAGAGCAAGAAAGAGGAAAAGGAAAAACTGAGGTACCGGCTTATTCCGCAGACGTTTGCAAACTGGTGGCAAGTGTTCGTGATCTTTGCGAGCGTGATTGGGGGAAAAAGCCCTGAGAATTGCTTGGCTTTATTTTGCTACCTGGAGGCCATCAGTGAGGCACACAGGGTATATGGGGGCTTAGTGTGGCTTCGGTATGATGAACAATTTCGTCAGCGGAAGGCCATTTGTCCCTCTATTAGATGGGACCACAAGGAAATCAGCCTGTGGATGAAGTTGACTTCATCCAGGGCTCTGAGTCCGTTTTTTCCGGGTGGGGGGCGGCACTTCCTCCACAGGATCGCCGGCCCTTAAAAAGAAACTGGTTTGCTGGGAGTTTAATGAATGAACGTGCCAATTTGGCAATTTGTGTCGCTACAAACACGAATGCTCAGAGTGCAGTGGTGCACACTCACGTCGCTGGAAAAAGGGATGACACCGGTGAGACTGGAAAGGATGTTGCCTTTCCTTAGTAGGTATCCTGATAAGGTGACGGCAGGTTTGTATAGGAAAGGTTTTCGAATTCCGAGCACTATGCGGGAGGTTCCATCTGTATCGGACAATTTAAGGTCAGCACTTCTTCATCAAGGGGTGGTGTCAGCCAAGCTAGCTAAGGAAGTGGCGCTAGGGAGGATGGCCGGCCCATTTTTTGCCCTGCCTCTGCCGGGTTAGATAGTTTTACCGTTGGGAGTGGTTCTGAAAAACAGCCGGGACAGTTTCGGATGATTCATCGTCTGTCGTACCCAAAAGGAGGTTCGGTGAATGATGGTATCGACCCGCAAATTTGTGCGGTCACCTATACATCATTCAACGCGGCTATCTCATGGGTTAGGAAGTATGATAAGCAAAAGCCGGCGTAGAATCGGCGTTTCTGCTGCTGCCAGTGCATCCCCAAAGTTGTCATTTGTTAGGGTGTTGGTGGCAGGGGTTTTATTTTGTAGATCGTTGCCTGCCAATGGGCTTTTGAATTTCCTGTGCCCTGTTTGAGGCTTTTAGTTCATTTTTTGAGTGGGCAGTCATGGAGGTAGCTGAGATTAATTCGGTCATCCATTATTTGGATGACTTCCTATGCATTGGTCCTTCGGAGTCTCGCTGTTGTGGGGTTTTGCTGGGGACGGTTCAACACTTGGCGGAACGATTTGGGATGCCATTGGCGGACGAAAAAATGGAAGGACCTACCTCTGAGTTGGTCTTTCTGGGCATCACCATTGATTCTGTGGCCATGGAATGCAGGTTACCAGAAGACAAATTGGTGGCCCTCTGGAGGGAGGTGGGTATGGCAAGTGGCAAGTGTAAAATCCGGTTGAGGGAGTTACAATCGCTGTTAGGAAACTTACATTTTGCTTGCAGGATTATCCCTATGGGCCGCATATTTAGCAGGAGGCTGGCGGTGGCTATGGCAGGGGTACGGGTTCCCAATCATTTTGTGCATCGGAACAAAGAACTGCAGGCCGACTTGTGGATTTGGGATGCGTTTCTAGAATCCTTCAATGGTCATTCATTATGGCAGACGGGGCCGGTCAGCAACGCTGACTTGGTCTTGTTCACAGACGCGGCGGGGTCTTTGGGATATGGCGCCTATTGTCAAGGGTAGGGATGAGCCGAACACCCCCCGGTTCGGTTCGCATCAGAACTTTCGAACGGACGCAAATTCCTACGAATGTTAGAACCCCATTGAAGTCTATGGGACTCGAACGTTCGAAATAAAAAGTGCTAATTTTAATGGCTAATATGCAAGATACTGTCCTAAAAAGGGTTTGGGGACATGGGTCAATGCCTAAAATGTTTTTAAAAATGGCTTTTTGGCGGGAGCACTGATTTTAATGACGATTAAAGGGAAAAAAAAGTGAAATATTTCTTTAAATATCGTGCCTGGGGGGTGTCTATAGTATGCCTGTAAAGTGGCGCGTGTTTCCCGTGTTTAGAACAGTCCCTGCACAAAATGACATTTAACAGAAAAAGGTACCAGTTACTTACCGGTAGCTGTCTTTCTGGGAAAACTTCCAGGATGGCACACCTGAGAAATGAGAGGCTCCTCCCTACAGGAAACACAATCAATCGACAGCTGTTTTAAGTCCCCACCCTTCCCCTTGATCCTCAGTTTGTAGAGAAGTAACTCCTAAACCCGGTTCACAAGGGAAATCATTCCTCATAGGTACTCACCTTCTAGTGTTCTACAATTTTCCCTCCTCCAACGGGTGGGAAGTAGGCCTGCCGTCCTGGAAGATTTCCCAGAAAGACAGCTACCGGTAAGTAACTGGTACCTTTCTCAAGTCATCTTCCAGGACGGCAAACCTGAGAGGATAAACAAGTACCTCAGGCCTACCTTAGGGTGGGGCCACTGCAAGACCCTCTTGGCGAACCTTGGTTCTGCAGTGAGCTTTACCTCCACTCCATATGCTTGATGAAGGTATCTTAGCTGGATCATACGGCTGATCTGCAGGTCTGCTCCACAGATGTCCCTGCCTTTTCTGCTTCGGGTGCAGTATCTAGGTGAAATAGGCTCTTAAAGATGGAATCAGAAAACATGTTAAACTTGTAGGCTAGCAATGTTGCCTATCTCACACATCTAACAACCATGGCCTATTGTGCATGTAGGTGCTACTTAGAACCACTAAAAAGATAAATAAGAGACCTGTGTAAGACAAGGACACTACATTAAGCAATAATGAGGCCTGTCTTAACACTACCCTGTTCAGGGAAATAAAACTGCAAAAAAAGGGGGGGCCCTGACAGACACATTTTTTGTTCCTTTTTATCTTTATGTCAGCAAAGACTAAAGGGAAGCCTACTTAAGGGTAATAGATTAACAGAAACTTGATCCCTGGGTTTAAGGCATGCCCAATCTATGTCTTTACTTACGCCTGAGAGCCTACTTCAGGAGATTAAAGTCCCTAGCAGGAGTAGACTACCCATATTGCTACGTCTAGTTTTGCTAAAAGGGCGAAATGAAGGCCATGCACCGAGCCAAAACCTATTCGATCAGGTATACATCTTTATACTTCAGCCTCAGGCCCTAATACTCCTCTGAACAGAACTCTCCAAGTTCTTACTAAACAGGGCGATTCATTATCCCCTTCCTCCAGTGTCCCATAACCCTACAGGGCTTCAACCCTAGGAAATGGTTCTGGCATCCCTGAATGTAAGGGGTCAAGGTTTTCTGACATGTGGCATCTGCAGCCCGAACTCCTGGCCCCTCCATGGAAAAGAAGGCTGAAATACAAAAGGTGATACATGTATTATTAATATCACAAATAAAATCATCATAGATTGTGGGCACGGCACAATAGATTTAGACAGAAAGGACACAAGCATAGACAACAATGTTGTGTGCCTGAGTTTGACTAGCTAAACCCATATATCAAATATGGGAAGAGACCCAAATCTGAACCTCAATGTAGACAAACAGTCCTCACAGTCTGGTTTTCTGATGTGCTGCCAAGACGTAAAAACATTTTAAGATCAATATGAACACCAACTCCCGTGTTGTGCATTTCTGCTATGCCACAGGGTAAAATATGGCACACAAGACAATCCTTTCTGTCATGCACTTCTGTAGTGTAGTTCAGATAGAACCAACACTGAGAAAGGACACAAGCAACCTGCAGCATTGTGTTTTTCTGAAACAGAAAGCACCAACAAGCTTCAATCTTGAGTATTTCTGCTGTGCAACAACATAAAAGCAGACACTGAGGAAAAAGACAGACAGCCTTTACAGCTGCAATCTTTCTGGTCTGCTGCAAAATAAAACAATAACGCCATTATGAGTATTCCTGCTGTGTAGCAAAACCTCAATCAGAAGGGACAGATAAGTTTAGGGTTCCCACACCCGTGCGACCCAACCTGGGACTTGGGATTGCAAGACGAATGAGAAGTCATACACTATGGCTTAAAAATGGGTACCATTTGTGTCTGTGCGACTCCAGCAGTCCCCGATTCTTGGATCCACAGCAATTTTCAGGTCGAACAAGTAAGGGGTCCCCAATGCTGTGACTCCCTGAAGGATTGCAGCCAACAAACCCCTGCTGTGTATCCCTAAGATGCAGAAAGGTAGATCAATGAGAAACACTGCTCACTGCTGTACCTGATATACAAACGATAAGGCAGTAAATATAGGACACAGGACACAAACATTCAATCTTTGTGTATGTCTGATGTGTAGCAATATACCAATACTGAGCAGAGATGCCACCATCCTCAATGTGTCTCTCAGCTGAGCAGCAAAAATAAAATCAGAAAAAGACAAGCAATCTTCACTGCCGTGTCCTTTCTGATATGCAGCCAATAAGGCAGTATATGCAAGACATAAAAAAGGACAGACAACCTTCAATCTTGTATATGTCTGATGTGCAACAATATAACAATTCTGAATAGAGATAGCACATCCATATTGAAGCGATTTGGCCTTTGCGACTCAACATGTCAAATCGCATGGCTAAAATCAGCACGACACCACTTTGTGGTGCTACACGGATTACCAAAGGCAGTATATGTACTACACCTGGCAGGGGTTCAATTTGTATTTCTGCTATGTAGCCCAACAAATTCAAACCATCAATTTTCACTGCTGCCTTTCTGATAAGGCAGCAATACAGGACACAAAACCCCACAGACCTTAATCCTGTATATGTCTGATGTGCAACAATAAAACACTCTGAATAGAGCACATCCATATTGAAATGATTTGTCATGCAACTCAACGTGTCAAATCGCATGTTTAAACTCGGCAGCCATTGCCGTTAATAGCACTGTCTGAATCAGCACAACGCCACACAAATCAGGACCATCAGACGTCACTGCTGCCTTTCTGATAAGTAACCAAGGCAGTAAGACAGGACACAAAGCCCCACAGACAGACCTCAATCTTGTGTATGTCTGATGTGCAGCAATATAACCATTATGTCAGAGATGTCACCAGACTCAATGATGTGCATTTCTGCTGTGCAGCACAAAACCAGAAAGTACAGACCACCTTCACTGTTGTATCTTTCTGATCTGTAGCCAAACAAAGCAGTACCTTTAGGATATAAAGGACACCAAACAAGCTTCAGTGCAGCACATTTCTGATGTACAGCAATATAGCCCTTATGAGCAGAGATGTCACAAATCTCAATGTGTATTTCTGATGTGCCACAAAAACATCCCAGCAAGGACAAACCTTCACTACTGAGGTCTACTGGTGTGCAGCCAATGAGGAGTCATGGTCTATCCCTTTATGAAATAACCAACAGGCAATTTATTTCATAGGCATAGCCTGTGCTGTAGATACTAAACCTTCACCACCAGTGAAGGAACAAATCCTAAAATGGTTGGACACCCTACTATTAGTAGTTGTTGTCCTACCTTACCTCCATAGACTGAGCAAACGCTAGCCAGATCATACCCAGGTGGTGCTGATTAGCAACTAAATTCTCAAGCCCAGCCCTAGAGACCAATTTAAGACAGCCTCTAGAAGAGGTGGTTACCAATTTAGCCTGGGGTAAATAGCTATTTGCAGGCTTCAAACAAGCAATTATGTAGCTCTTGCATAGGTTTGCACAGAAAATCCTCAATTAAAAGGATGTGAGAAGCGATCTATGGTGAATCGCCCTTAGATCTGCCACTGAGTGGATTGTAGCCCAAACCAATAAAAAAAGTTTCTTCTTACCTCCTACACTATAATATAACCACAGTGTAAAGGTGGAGTGGGAGGCTGGAGCTTATGAAAGTTAACTATAGCAAGCAACCCCCAAAAGGAGGATCTGTCACAAGGGAACCCCTACTGTGCCATACAGAAGCTTGGTCCCTGCCCATCCTTGAATGTTAGGTCAGCTTTTAAACATCTTGAAGCAACTTCAGATTCCTAGCAGCTGGGCTAATAGGGCCGGTAACCTAGTGCACCTGCTGACCAGGGGAGCTTCTGAATCCACCAACCACTGCCCAATTAATAATTTGTTCAGTGGTATACCTGGCCTGTAAGTAACTTTGTATCTACCAGGTCCCCTCTGTACGCCATATTCATCCCTACTAATGTACCACAACTGGGCATGTAGGGAGAGGCTGGCAACCTACTGCTGCGAAAACCACAGTGTCTCTGCTGTAAGAGGGAGCTGTGGCTGGTGGTTTTAGCAGTGGCGTCTGGGCTATTTGTATCCCGACCCCAGGTTCTGCACTGCACCAGTCAGTATATACACGGGGAAGGGGGAGCAATGGCCTACCTACCTCTTTCCCATCTGAGGTGATTTAGACACACTTGTTCCTCTGCACCACCTGTCCACCATACAGCGTCTCTGATGTAAGAGGGAGCTGCGGCTGGTGTTTTTAGCAGAAACTTAAGGGCTATTTGAATCCAGACCCCAGGGGAGATTATCTCAAATGCCCAGAAACCCTCTGGCTGGAATTTGGGATTTTGCAGCTAAATTCCCAAGGCAAAAGGAAAGTTCTCACCGTTGTCGTCTTCCTCTTTTTGCCACAGCCAGCGGGCTTTCTTTTCCATCCTTATGGTCCACATGCAAGGAGGAAAGCCCCCCCCCAACTGCTGTCCCCATAGGGAGGTGCCAGGTTAGGCTGTGTCCTGCACTATACCAGTCAGTCTATACACATGGGGGGGGCAATGCCTTCCGTTCCTCATTCCCATCTGAGGTGGTGAAGGCAAACATCCACCGTAGTAAACTGGTGCCTTCTCGCTCTAGCGAAAGGAGAATGTGGGCGCCTGCTCCTACTGACTCTCAGCCTTCCCTCCTGGGTAAGAACGCCGCCGCCATCTTCCCGAAGTTTGAAAATGACGCGGGTGCTTGTTGCCACGCCCTCTCCGGCAGCCAACGCGAGCTACCGGGGACCCAGGAGTTGGGGACACGATCCCCCTGGAAAGAACCGATGGCCAGCACCCCTGTCTGAACAGCCACCTGTACAGGTAAGGAGGGGAGACAGGATAATGGCCCCTGAAGTTCTGGGTACACCACTGTACCCAGGGTCCTTCAGCTCTCAGGGGGGCTCTTCCAATTTCTGCCGCACCCCCTGAGGAAAAGATAGGGGAGCCCCCCAGGAAGGACAAGAATATCCTACCAGACCCAGAGGCTTCCCAAGCTTGTGGTCCGGTTCCCAGGGGGAGACCACCAGCCCTAGGCTTCGGGTAATTTGGAAAAAAACAAACAGTTTCGCTGTGTAGGGAGAAACACAATCAAAAACTAAGGATCAAGGGGAAGGGTGGGGAATTAAAACAGCTGTCGATTGATTGTGTTTCCTGTAGGGAGGAGCCTCTCATCTCTCAGGTGTGCCGTCCTGGAAGATGACTTCAGAAAAAGTCATTTCAAACTGCTTGCGTTTTTAATGCAATATCTGGTTCCGGCAATATGGATGAAAATCATTGAGGTAGCCCCCCCCCCCCCCCCCGCCCATTACCAGCCCTTTTGGGTCTTGTACGCATATTAAGGGGAACCCTGTACCCATATTAAAAAAAGGAAAGACGTGGGGCCCCCAGGCCCTATATACTCAGAACAGCAGTGTACAGGTGGTGCAAACAAGACAGGGACTGTGTATATTTGTTGTGTTAAGTAGAATCTGTTTGTAATTTTGAACTGGTAAATTTTTAAAGTGTAGCTCCAGTCAAAAAATCTATTTTTAAGCTTTTTGGAAAACACAGGGAAGAGTAATCACCCCCTGTATAATTTGTTTTGCCGTCCGTCTTTTTTCATCTCACTTTCTGTTGTCTCCTTCCGTTTGCAAGTAGGAGACAGTTGTAAGTTGGATGTTTGAAAGTAGGGGCCTGCCCTATGCTCTGTAGAAATGGCGGAACAAGGTGTTGGTGTTGCCACAACATTGTAAGCCCTCAAAGTGACTCTTGCTGGGCGCTGGAGCGCCATGCTGTGAGCGATTATATCAAGAATTGTAATTACATGCCATTGTTGAACAGTGGTAGAAAAATTGACCTTTGGTGATTGTGGTGCTGGTGCCACAACACTATAAGTCCTCACAGTTACTCTGGGTGGGCACAGGAACGGGCCCTGCTGTGAAATAGTTTCATAGTTAGTAAGGTGGAATAAAGACACCAGTCCATCCAGTTCAACCTGAGTGAGAGTGTGTACAATTGTCCCTATCCCTGTACATTGCACACTCACATTGGTCCCTGCCCTCAAGAATCCCACAATCCAAGGTCCCCATTCATATACTAGGGTCAATTTTGGACAGAAGCCAATTAACCTACCTGCATGTCTTTGGATTGTGGGAGGAAACCGGAGTACCCGGAGGAAATCCACGCAGGACACAGGGAGAACATGCAAACTCCAGGCAGGTAGTATCTTGGTTGGGATTTGAACCAGTGAACCTTCTTACTGCTAGGTGAGAGTTTACATGCCCCTGTTAAACAGGGGCTGAAAAATTGGGCTTTAGGCAACCTCTCCCATATACTCTAGTTGTAGTGCAGGAATAAGCCCTGCTGCAAAGCATTGCATCAAAAATTGTAATTAAACGCCCCTGTTAAACAAGGGCAGAAAAATTGGGTTGCTGGCACTGGTGCTGGTGCCACGACACTGCAACCTCTCCCATATACTCTAGTTGTAGTGCAGGAATGAGCCCTGCTGCAAAGCATTGCATCAAAAATTGTAATTAAATGCCCCTGTTAAACAGGGGCTGAAAAATTGGGCTGGTGGCACTGGTGCTATGACACTGCAACCTCTCCCATATACTCTTTAATTGAAAAAGCCAACTTTATTGAAGTATGAATGCTTGGTACATAAATCGACAGAGGCCAACATGGCCAAAACAATAGCACAAATATAGACACATTACAGTAACCGTGTAGCATAAAGCAAACTACCCACAAGAGGTAGAGCCATCACATAGTATATATGTATGTATAAAATAAGAGACAAAGGAAAGGGGGAGAGACAGAGAAAGAGGGGAGAAGAGAAAAAAAAAAAGGGAGGGAAAGGGGAAATTGAAGGGCGAGTATATCAAGTACACGTTTCACCATCTGCCAACCATCTACCCTAGACCTTTTCGTATTTAGGTGAACACCCCCTATGCACATAAATCAGCTTCTTATATGGAAGAGTATCATTTACCTCTTTTTTCCAACACTGGATTGTGGGGGGCAGGGCCTGCATCCACCTTCGAGGCACCGCTTTCCTTGCCAGGAAAAAAAGGTGCGAAGAGATTTATCAGCTTCTAAGCTAGGCATCAGACCGAGCAGGCACATTTTGGGGTCTAGGGTAGCAGGTGAACCCATCTGGTCGTGCAGGAATCGTATCACTTGCATCCAGTATGCTTGAATAGTTGGACAGGTCCATAGAAGGTGATAAAGGGATTGTACATGGGCTTGAAACGTGCTATCTTCTGGGGAGTTAGATATGTCCTGTGTATGATATACAGCTGCGTGAGGCGATCTGACAGCCGGGGGGATACATATTCCACATCTCCCAGAATGTCATCCCAATCCTCATCCGCAATAAGCCCAACGTCCACCTCCCATCTGGTCTTAGCAGCATAGGCCAAGGCCGTGACACCAGGGAGACGGATAGCAGAGTACAAGGTGGAGATTAATTTAGTTGGCTCAGTACCCGTAACTGTATCTACTATAGAGGGGACTGCCAAGGATGGGTTAGAGCTAATAAATTGGGTTTGTATGGCATGGCGGAGCTGCAGGTATCTAAAAAGGAGACAGTTAGGGAGGGAAAATGCATCCTTGAGCATTTGAAACATTTTTATTCTCATAGTAGTCATGACCTGATAAATATATAAGATCCCGTGGCGTATCCACACTGTAGGATCTGGAATGGACAGCAGTTCAGGTAGGTGCATGTAGAGCCAGAGAGGCGTGTGGGAGTGGACCCGTGGGATCCCAAGTTTTTTCAGTGCCACCCCCCACACCCTCCGGTGATGTGTCAGCATGTCTGCGTTATGGCGGGGGGAGCAATCTGTCAAGGGGGCCCTGAGGACTGCCTGAAGGGGGGTGTGGGCTGGATTGTCAGGATGCCCACAGATTAGTGCCCGATATCGTAGTAGTTCGCTTTTGTCAAAATAATAAAAATGGGATAATTGGGAGGCAAGGTAGTACTCTTGAAAGTCTGGAAGAGTAGCTCCTCCCAGCGTTGCCTGGTTTTTCAGGAGCTTTCAGGATAATTTATGTCTGCTGTGCCCCCATACAGTGCCTTGCGAAAGTATTCAGCCCCCTTGAACTTTTCAACCTTTTGCCTCATTTCAGGCTTCAAACATAAAGATATAACATTTTTATTTTTTGTGAAGAATCATCAACAAGTGGGACACAATTGTGAAGTGGAACGAAATCTATTGGATATTTTAAACTTTTTTAGCAAATAAAAAACTGAAAAGTGGTGCGTGCAAAATTATTCGGCCCCTTTACTTTCAGTGCAGTAAACTCACTCCAGAAGTTCAGCGAGGATCTCTGAATGATCCAATGTTGTCCTAAATGACTGATGGTGATAAATAGAATCCACCTGTGTGTAATCAAGTCTCTGTATAAATGCACCTGCTCTGTGATAGTCTCAAGGTTCTGTTGAAAGCGCAGAGAGCATCATGAAGACCAAGGAACACACCAGGCAGGTCTGTAATACTGTTGTGCGGAAGCTTAAAGCCGGATTTGGATACAAAAAGATTTCCCAAGCTTTAAACATCCCAAGGAGCACTGTGCAAGCGATCATTTTGAAATGGAAGGAGTATCAGACCACTGCAAATCTACCAAGACCTGGCCGTCCCTCTAAACTTTCAGCTCAGACAAGGATAAGACTGATCAGAGATGCAGCCAAGAGGCCCATGATCACTCTGGATGAACTGCAGAGAACTACAGCTGAGGTGGGAGAGTCTGTCCATAGGACAACGATCAGTCGTACACTGCACAAATCTGGCCTTTATGGAAGAGTGGCAAGAAGAAAGCCATTTCTCAAAGATATCCATAAAAAGTCTTGTCTAAAGTTTGCCACAAGCCACCTGGGAGATACACCAAACATGTGGAAGAAGGTGCTCTGGTCAGATGAAACCAAAATCGAACTTTTTGCCCACAATGCAAAACGATATGTTTGGCGTAAAAGCAACACAGCTCATCACCCTCAACACACCATCCCCACTGTCAAACATGGTGGTGGCAGCATCATGGTTTGGGCCTGCTTTTCTTCAGCAGGGACAGGGAAGATGGTTAAATTGAGGGGAAGATAGATACAGCCAAATACAGGACCATTCTGGATGAAAACCTGTTGGAGTCTGCAAAAGACCTGAAACTGGGACGGAGATTTATCTTCCAACAAGACAATGATCCCAAACATACAGCAAAATCTACAAAGGAATGGTTCACAAATAAACGTATCCAGGTGTTAGAATGGCCAAGTCAAAGTCCAGACCTGAATCCAATCGAGAATCTGTGGAAAGAGCTGAAAACTGCTGTTCACAAACGCTCTCCATCCAACCTCACTGAGCTCGAGCTGTTTTGCAAGAAAGAATGGGCAAGAATTTCAGTCTCTCGATGTGCAAAACTGATAGAGACATACCCCAAGAGACTTGCAGCTGTAATCGCAGCAAAAGGTGGCCCTACAAAGTATTAACGCAAGGGGGCCGAATAATTTTGCATGCCCCACTTTTCATTTTTTTTATTAGTTAAAAAATCCAATAGATTTCGTTCCACTTCACAATTGTGTCCCACTTGTTGGTGATTCTTCACAAAAAATAAAAAATGTATATCTTTATGTTTGAAGCCTGAAATGTGGCAAAGGGTTGAAAAGTTCAAGGGGGCTGAATACTTTCGCAAGGCACTGTAAAAAAGAGTTAAGAACAGACTCCATCGTTTTGAAATTTTTTTGTGGTATATATATAGGGGGGCATGCCACACGAGAGTATCTTTGGTAAAAGTATAATTTTAACCAAGTTAATGCGTCCCATAATCCCCAGTGGTAGTCTGCCCCAATTCTGTGTCTTAGTCTTGATCAGGGTACATAGGGGTTCAATGTTAAAGAGTGTGTAGTCTGTGAGCAATCTGGTCACCTGCACCCCAAGGTACTTAATCGAGGACACCCTTGGGAGGCTCAGAGGTGGAGACGTGAACGGAGGGGGGAAATTTGAGATTTGGACCAGTTAATACGCAAACCCGAATGGCCACCGATACATTCTATAGAATGAAGGGCAGCGCACAGGGAGGGTCCCGAGTCTGCCAGGTATAGAAGGGTATCATCGGCATACATCCCGATCTTCTCTTCCAGGTTACCAATCTTAAGGCCGCGGATATTAGCATCTGCCCGAATCATGATGGCCAACGGCTCCACAGCCAGTGCATACATCATAGGGGAAAGGGGACAGCCCTGCCGGGTCCCCCTCTCAAGAGGAAATTGGTCCGATAACCAACCATTCACAAACACCCTGGCCTTGGGGGATTGGTATAGGAGTTGAACCCAACGAATAAAATTGGGGCCAAATCCAAATCTCAATAGGCACTCCCATAAGTAGTTCCACTCCACAGAGTCAAAGGCCTTAGCGGAGTCCAGAGCCACCACGACCCTCGACCCAAAATTTATACTGCTACATATCTTTGATAAAAATAACCCACATTAGTATATATTATTTGGTCTTTGTGAAAGTTATAGAGTCTACAAACTATGGTGCCAATCACTGAAAATTGATCACTTCTGATCAGGCCTTCAGTACATCAGGTGTACCTCATTTCTTGAGACACTAACAAGTCAGGAAAGTACAAATACCCCCCAAATGACCCCTTTTTACAAAGTAGACATTCCAAGGCAATAAGTAAGTAGCATGGTGAGTTTTTTTAAGTTGTAATTTTTTCCCACAATTCTTTGCAAAATGAAGATTTTTTTTTTATTATTATTTTCTTTTACAAAATTGTCATATTATCAGGTTATTTCTTACACACAGCATATGCATACAACAAATTACACCCCAAAATACATTCTGCTACTCTTCTCGAGTACGGCGATACCACGTGTGAGACTTTTACACAGCCTGGCCACATACAGAGCACCGAACATTGATGTAGTACCTTCAGACGTTCTACGAGCAAAAATGACCCATCTCATTTCTCAACCACCTATTACACTTTTGAAGGCCCTGGAGTACCAGGACAATGGAATTTCCCATAAAATAACCCCATTTTGGAAAGCAAACACCCCAACGTATAATCTGCGAGGCATAATGAGTCTTTAGAATGGTTAATTTTTTTCCAGAAGTTTTTGGAATATGTGGAAAAAAATTAAAACGCATTTTTTTTTTACACAAAATTGTCAATTTATAAGATATTTCTAACACATAGCATGTATATAGAAAAAATTACACCCCAAAACACATTCTGCTACTCCTCCCGAGTATGGCGATACCACATGTGTAGGACTTTTACACAGCCTGGCCACATAGAGAGGCCGAACATTGAAGTAGTACGTTCAGGCGTTCTAGGAGCATAAATGATACATCTCATTTCATTCTTACCCATCACAATTTTGAAGGTCCTGGACCACCAGGACAGTTAAATTACCCACAAAATGACCCCATTTTGGAAAGCAAACACCCCAACGTATATTCTATGAGACATGGGCTGCAAATAGGTACTCGGGTACTCTGATGGGCTGGAGATAGGTTCTCTGGTACTCTGATGGCCTGGTGACAGGTACTCTGATGGCCTGGTGACAGGTACTCGGGTACTCTGATGGCCTGGTGACAGGTACTCGGGTACTCTGATGGCCTGGTGAAAGGTACTCGGGTACTCTGATGGCCTAGTGACAGGTACTCTGATGGCTTGGTGACTGGTATTTGGGTACTCTGAAGGGCGGTGACAGGTACTCATATGGACTGTGACAGGTACTCGGGTACTAGGATGAACTGTGACAGGTACTCGGGTACTCAGATGAACTGTGACAGGTACTCGGACTGTGACAGGTACTCGGGTACTCAGATGGACTGGAACAGGTACTCGGGTACTTAGATGGGCTGTGACAGATACTCGGGTACTCAGATGGGCTGTGACAGGTACTCGGGTACTCGGATGAACCGTGACAGGTACTCGGGTACTTTGATGGGCTGTGACAGCTACTCGGGTACTTTGATGGGCTGTGACAGGTACTCGGGTACTTTGATGGGCTGTGACAGGTACTCGGGTACTCTGATGGACCGTGACAGATACTCATGTACCCTGATGGACCGTGACAGGTACGCGGTACTCTGATGGGCCGTGACAGGTACTCGGGTACTCTGATGTACCGTGACAGGTACTCGGGTACTCTGATGTGCCGTGACAGGTACTCGGGTACTCTGATGTGCCGGGACAGGTACTCGGGTACTCTGATGTGCCAGGACAGGTACTCGGGTACTCTGATGGGCTGGGACAGGTACTCGGGTACTCAGATGAATTGTGACAGGTACTCGGGTACTCAGATGGGCTGGGACAGGTACTCGGGTACTCTGATGAACTGTGGCAGGTACTCGGGTACTCTGATGTGCTGGGACAGGTACTCGGGTACTCTGATGGGCTGGGACAGGTACTCGGGTACTCAGATGAACTGTGACAGGTACTCGGGTACTCTGATGGGCTGTGACAGGTACTCAAATACTCTGATGGGCTGTGACAGGTACTCTGATGGACTGTGATTGACAGGTACTATGAGGGGTGGTGACATGTCCTCTTTATTGGGGGGGCAATCAGTATGATTGGTGTACACTGTAGGCGGTAACGAGATGTTACCGCAATCTCCTTCTCACACACGATGGGTGTGTGAGGAGAACCCGGTAACATCTCGTTACCGCGGTTTGTTTACATTTTAGTGATCAGCTGTGAAAGGATCGCAGTCGATCACATGGGTAAACAGCCGGCCAATGGCTGTTTACCAGCGTCGGTGACGAGCAGTGTTCCCGGGGAACACGCCGCCACCGACGTGCACGCGCAGCGCGCTCACGATCGCGCGCATGCGCCGTGCACAGTCAGGGTGTGACCATCTGTGATCACGTGGTAAACAGCCATAACCAATGGCTGTTCACCCCCTTCGGTGGTGAGCGGTGTCTCCGTGACACGCCGCCACCGAAGAAACAGGGATGCGCGTGCACGATCGCGCGCATTCCCTGTTTAAACCGGAGGCCGTCATATGACGGCCTCCCGCCACAATAGGTGCGCCACCTGGCCGTCATTTGACAGCCGGCGGTCAGCATCTAGTTAAAGTCTCCCATCCACACCGCTGGTACGGAGGGATATTGAGTCATAAAGGCAAGACCCTCACTAAGTGAATTGTACGGGGGGGGGGGACATAGCAAGCTAGTATCAGGATAGGGGATCCATTAATGGTGGCATGTATAAACACATATCTTCCCTGCTGGTCCGTCTGGAGTGAAATTAAATCAAATGGGACCCTTTTTGCAACCAGGACCGAAACCCCTCTGGAATACGAGGTGTGAGTGGCATGATAGGCCCAGCCTCTCCAAGGCTTTTTCAAAGAGGATTGTAAGTGACCCGTAGCATGAGTCTCAACCAGTGCGATGACATCAGCACGCTGAGATTTAAGGAATGTCAGGACGGTGGTGAGCTTAATCTTATTGCGCATGCCCCTGACATTCCACGTCAGGAATTTTAGGGAGCTCATGGCGGATATAGGGCGTGCGTAATAAACCGCAGTTGGACTAGGACCAGCCGAGCAGACACGGACAGAGCCATTGGTGGAAACCTCTGTATCAGCCAATATCGATAGTGCACATGTGACAACAACATAGTACCTATAGCATAACCAAACATTTGTAGATATGTTGGCATAGAAAAACAAATACCCACAACATTTCCCATCCCTCCCAGTCCACTGCCTCCCCAACTCGGCATGGACATAGTATCCCACAACCAGGTATCAATGGGGGACATCCAACGGGCAAGGCCCATTGGAGGCAAGGGACTTAATTTTAAGGGAGCATAGATACCCATTATAAAAAAAAAAAAGAGGAACAGAAAACAGTCCGGCAAACGGACAAAGTTCACAAAAATCCTAGGGGGGCGACTCCTTCTCTGAGAAGCGCATGGGGTGTAGGAGCCACAACAGTGTGGCACCATTACAGTCGTACAGGGAGAGGTCCCGTTTGCCAACGGAGCAATAATCAATGTATAGCAGGAATCCACAGCATCGGTCAGCGCGTTGTCTTCAGCCAGTCTCTTTCAGGCACGGAGAAAGCAGGGATTATGGATCAAAATCACCCAAATGCGGCCGGAATATTGCAAGATCCGGGGTGGTATATATAAATGTATTCATTAAGGGGATAGACCGTAGGTGAAAGTCAAACAGCATTGTGGGGATAGGAGAGGAGCGGAGGGGGGGGGGGGGGTTAGAGCACTCACAGCTTTCAGACAGCATGGCGCGTTCAGGCCCGGCGATCCCTCTGATCAATCCAGATGGACGCCAGTTCGGGGTCCTCAAAGAAATAGGTTCGGCCGTCGCACTCCACACGGAGCTTCGCAGGATATAACATGGCATATTTGAGGTGTAGAGCGCGGAGGTGACGTTTAACTTCCTGGAACCTGGACCGTTGTCGCTGCACCTCATTGGAGAAGTCCGGGAAGACGGCCACATGAACGTTGGCATGGGGGATATTTCCCTTCTCTCTAGTCAGCCAGAGGATCTTGTCGCGATCTTTGAAATTTAAGAATTTCGCTTTCAGGGTACACGGCGGAGCTCCTTGGGGAGGAGGCCGGGCAGGGATGCGATGAGCTCTCTCAACTGCAAACATCACCGAGAATGCCTCTCTACCAAAATTGGTTGTCAGGAAGTTCTTAAGGAAGCTTGCCGGGTCTTTGCCCTCAGCATTCTCAGGAAGGCCGATAAAGCGGAGGTTACATCTCCGAAGGCGATTTTCCATGTCGTCCTGCTTTGCACTAAGCTGCTGTAGCCGACAACGCACCTCATCAGTAGTATGTTGCAGGGGGTGTAAAATATCTTCCGCTCTGCCGATGCGGGTCTCCGCCTTCTACACACGATCCCCCGGGGCGAAAAGGTCTTGTCTGATAAGAGAAACATCAATTTTGACCTCCTCGATTTTGGTGGTAAGCGTGCTCTAGCACATGGCAATGGCATCTAGGACCTTGTTACTGGCCGCTTCGGAGCGTTCCATATCCGAGGATGCGCCTGCGCCATCTTTATCCCACAGGTCTTCTCCTTCTCCAAGCCTGCGGTACTTGGCAAGTTTGTCAGCGCCTTTAGAGCTCTTTTTTGGTGGAGACATACTGCAGGAGAAGAGCAGGAGAATTCCCGGGTGTACCAAGAAGGCCACTGTTCACCAGGCAGGATCTTTAATATCCCCCCCCCTACCCAGTCCAGGGGTGTCCCAGAGGAGGCTGTGGGTGCCAGACAATCAGTGTCAAGGTACAGTGGCACTAAAAAGAAGGGGAGCAGTACAGGAGATCTGTAATTTCTCAACAGGGCAGTCACAGGGTGTAGCAAGATGGCCACCGGGAGCAAGGCAGAGACCGCCGGACCGTCCCTCAGCCCTCCACCGACCAAATAACTGCCTCAGCATGTACCCCAGATCATCTGGTGAGCATAGGGGGCAATAAGCAGGCTCAGGGCTGCCAGGAAAGGGAGATAAAGCTGCCGGAGCGGCCGCCGGGTGAACCAAGATGGCCGCTGCTCTGGGAGGTAGGCCGAGTCCCCAGTCTTTACTGCACAGCAAGCCCGGATGGGAGAGTAGAGCTTCGGCGGGGGCCGTGGACGGCGCTTTCGAGTGCTGGATGGCTGGATGGCTGCCCAGGGAGAGTGGCAAGGTCTCTGGCTGTGGAAGCAGGGAGAATTTCAGCAGGATATGCAGCAGGATAAAGTGGACAAACTGAGGACTCACCACAGATGTCCTTCTCCATTGCCGTCCAGGCCACGCCCGTCTCCGATATGCTCTAGTTGTAGTGCAGGAATGAGCCCTGCTGCAAAGCATTGCATCAAAAATTGTAATTAAACGCCCCTGTTAAACAGGGGCTGAAAAATTGGGCTGGTGGCATCACCCAGAACCAAAAATGTTCTTCCAACATATCAGCAGAGGAGGAAGAGGATAGACAATCAACATAACAGAACAGTCACTCAGGAACACTGTCTGGATAAAGGGGGCCTTGAGAGGCAAGGATGTCCTCCTCTTCCTGCCTCTGTTCTGCCTCAAGTGCCCTGTCCATTATTTCATGCAGCGTATGCTCCAAGAGGTGGACAAGAGGTACAGTGTCACTGATGCATGCACTGTCACTGCTCACCATCCTTGTGGCCTCCTCAAACGGTGACAGGACAGTGCATGCATCCCTGATCATGCCCCACTGGCGTGGTGAGAAAAAAAACGAGCTCCCCTGACCCTGTCCTGGTGCCATAGTCGCACAGGTACTCATTGATGGCTCTCTGCTGCGTGTGCAGCCGCTGAAGCATGGCCAACATTGAGTTCCACCTGGTGGGCATGTCACATATAAGGTGGTTCTTTGGCAGGTTCAACTCCTTTTGGAGCTCAGCCAGCTGAACACAGGCTTTAAATGAATTTGCGTAGCCCCTTGGACGCCTACGGAGCACGGCTGGTTCTGAGGACAGAGCACTGGAAGAGGCCATGGAGGAAGAAGAAGAGGAGGGGGTGGAGGAGAGAAGTGTGTCACAACCAGTAGTAGCATTTTGGAGGCGTGGTGGCGGAACAACCTCCAACACTACTGCACCTTGTCCTGCATCCTTCCCAGCTGCCAGAAGAGTGACCCAATGGGCCGTGAAAGACAGGTAACGTCCCTGTCCATGCCTGCTGGACCATGAGTCAGCGGTAATATGCACCTTACCACTGACCGCCCTGTCCAGCGAGGCAAGGACATTGCCTTCCACATGCCGGTAGAGAGCCGTAATCGCCTTCCGTGAGAAAAAGTGGCGTTTGGGGACCTGCCACTGAGGAACCACACATTGTGCAAACTCACGGAAGGAGGCCGAGTCTACCAACTGAAAAGGCAGCAGTTGAGGTGCTAGCAATTTAGCCAAGCTAGCATTCAACCGTTGGGCATATGGATGGCTGGGAGTGAACTTCTTTTGACGGTCCAGCAGCTGGGGCAGGGAAATTTGCCTGCTATAATCAGACGTGGGTGTACTGCTAGCAGAGTGCCCGGAAGCACTTGGCTGTGACACACTTAATTCT
The DNA here is from genome assembly GCF_037356315.1 of Lithobates pipiens. Taxonomy (NCBI): domain Eukaryota; kingdom Metazoa; phylum Chordata; class Amphibia; order Anura; family Ranidae; genus Lithobates; species Lithobates pipiens. The sequence continues at coordinate 74,347,048 of NW_027507789.1, forward strand.
ACACCTTCATTCCTCTCAGAGCAGGTTTCAGAGAGAACTGAAGGTCTAGTGGGGTTGGAGATCCCAGCTGATGAGGAGCAAGGAGAGGTCCGCTTTGTTCTTTGGTGTGTGTCTTTGAGGTACGCTTGCCAACGAGCTGCATAGCAGGTCAACATATGTCTGGTCAAGCATGTGGTGCCCAAGCGGCTGATGTTTTGGCCACGCGAGATACGCTTGAGACATATGTTGCAAATAGCAGCAGTGCGATCTGATGCACTCATCTCAAAAAAGGCCCACACCAAAGAACTTTTAGAATAACGCACAGAGTCAGCGCCCTGCACAGGCAGGGCTCTGCGGTGTGATTCAGTCGGTGTGCTGCCCCTAAGCTGGCCCCCGGAGGGCATCCTGCCTCGTTGGACATGTGCCTCCTCCTCCTCCTCTCTCCTACCAGGCACCCACGTGGAGTCAGTGCCCTCATCATCCCCTCCCTCTTCATCGCTGGAGCAAACCTGGCAGTATGCTGCAGCTTGTGGAACATGACTGCCAGATTACTGTCCTTCTTGAGCATCCCCTCTTTCTGCGCTCACGCTACTGCCTTTCTCTAGCTGAGTATCATCATCAGAGCCTACAAAACACTGGGCATCCTCCTGGAGCATGTACCCAACACTGTGCTCAAAGAGTTCAGGGGACTCCTCAGGAAGACATGGTCGGTCTAGGGAAGGAGTCACTGATGATGACATTGAGACGAGGGAAGGACGCAGACAACACGCACAATCTCCTACAACTGACTGCAAGCTCTATTACAGAAGAGCAATATAGCTAGCTATATAGGTGGATATAATGGTGTATACTGCGGTCAGGGCACGCAGACAACACCCACTAACTCCTACAGACGCCAACACACTACACAAGGCCGCCGCGCTGGCGGCCTTATATAATGTGGGGCGTGTACTACACAGCCTGAGCTATGATTGGCCACAGGCATCCTGCCTGTGGCCAATCATGGCTCTCCTCGCTGCCGGCGCTGTGATTGGCCAAGCATGCAGGGTCACAGTGCATGCTTGGCCGTTCATGAGCCAGCAATGCACTGCGATGGCGCAGTGCATTGTGGGCCGTGAGCGGCACACGAATTTGGCGCGAATGGCCCATAATGTTCGGTATTCGCCGAACGTGCGAACAGCCGATGTTCGAATCGAACGTATGTTCGACTCCAACACCAAGCTCATCCCTAGTCAGGGGCAGTGGAGTGCTGAGCCATGGCCTGCGACGTGGCGGGAGGCAGGGTTCTTGAAGAACTTGGTTCTGTTAGAACAATTCCCCATTGTCTTGTCAGTGGAAATTTGTTGAGGAACAAGAAAGTTCAGTTTAATTGCTATAATATGGGGGTGGTATCGGCAATTAACAACATCACGGCTTCCCCCCGGTGATACGGTTGTTGCGTTATCTGGTGCTGAGCTGCCTTAGGTTGAATGTTTTTATATATGCTGTGCATATCCCCGGGGTGAATAACAGGTTAGCGGATGCTCTGTCTCGTTTCCAGTGGGAAGAGTTTTACATGTTGGCACTGGAGGCGGCCCGCAGAGGGGAGCCATGTCCACCGAGATTATGGACAATCGCACTGAAATCGCCGCTGGATTAGTACGACAGTTCCTCAGCACTGGAACATGGAAGGTGTATGAAAAGATGTGGCAGGGATGGTTTTCTCTGCTGGAAGAGGTAAGCGGGTCGGAACACTCCAAAGATATGCAGGCATGGGTGTTGTATTTGGCGTTTTCTGGGGCTGCGATAGGAAAGAAGATGGCTGCCTTGGCTTCTTTGCTGCAGTTGGAGGGCCTAAAAGATTGTACTAAATCTTTCGTAGTGTGCCAAGGATTGAGAGGTTTCCATAAAGGAAGTTCCAAAAAAGATTCCAGACGCCCGGTGTCCTTTGAGGTACTGGGCACAATCTTGGGGAATTTGAAAACGGTATGTTCTTCATACTTTGAGCAGGTACTTTTTTGGGCGGCTTTTTTGCTTGGCTTTTTTGGAGCTTTTAGAATCAGCGAGCTGGTTTTGCCAGCAAAGCGAGTGATGAGGGGTTTACAGCTGGGGGATGTAAAATGCAGGGGATCGTCGGTGCAGATTTGGATCAGACGGTCAAAAATGGACCAGCTAGAAAAGGGGTGAGAGTGGAGTTATTCAGGGGCCAAGGCACTCGATTCTGTCCTGTGGCGGCTTTGGAACACTTTGTTTCTTCAGCCTCAAGGGGAAGGGGGTGTTGTTAGTCCACCTGGACGGTACATGCCTGTCCAGATTTCAATTTACGGCAGTCTCACATAAGTGTCTGTAGGCAGGGGGCTTGAGTCTGGGAGCTTATGTGGCCCATTCATTTCGCAATGGGGCGGCCATGGAGGCGTCTTGTGGGGACTTCCATCGGAGTCTATAAAAAAGATTGGGAGGTGGGAATCCACCACATATCAGTTATATGTTCACCCACATCTGTTATAATCAGTTTTTTGCATATGGTAAGTTCTTTTTTCCTGTTAGTTGGTCTATTGCTGGGTAAGTTCTTTGTTGTGTCTTTTCAGATTCCTCATGATGTCTCATCTGGATAATGGGACATTCTTATGTTTTTTGGGGGGCAAAAAGGGCAGATCAGGTGGATTGGCATGTCGGGTATGATGTGGCATAGAGTGATCCCAGAAGTACATCGCTTTGCGCGTTTGGACCAGCCTCCAGATATTTTGATCCTTCACGTGGGGGGCAATGATCTGTGCATTAGACCCATGCGACAGGTCATAAAAGATATCAAGTGGGATTTTCTTAGGCTCCGGACCTCTTTCCCGGACATGAAACTGGTCTGGTCAGACATTGTGGCCCTCATGTCATGGAGAGGGTCACGGTCCATTGAAAAACTGAACAAGACTCGTATTAAGGTCAATAAGGAGGTGGGGAGGTTTATTGCCCGTAATGGCGGGGTGGTAGTTCGACATCTGGCGTTAGAGGTCGACACATGGAGATACCCGATAGGGGATTGGGTACATCTCAACTCAGTCGGGATTGATCTTTGGGCGTTAGGATTGGAAGATGGTATTCACAGAGTGTTACTGGTGTGGAGGCGGGCACCTGTGTAAGGTGTCACACTAGTGCCGCTGTGGCGGTTGGGTCTTTGACAACAGTGACTAAATATATGAGGTATTGAGTAAATGGTGGGACCCATTTCAGGTATGGAGTCCTCCCGGTTGGTCTGATTGAAGTATAGACTACCGGGTAATAAGTTGGTGGGGGGTCTGTGGTCAGTTAGTGGTCCCAGGGGCAATTTCTGCAAGCTGGGGACAAATGCTAACATAAAGGTATTACAGACCAAAAAGTTGAAGATGGGGTTGTCAGGGTATTGGGATTGGAGCTGGAATATTTTTGTAAATAACGGTTTTCAGTTGATTTGTTTTTTTGTTAATAAAGGCCGAACAGGCCATTTACATCCAGCAAGTGTCCGTGTCATTATTTTAATAATAATGGTAAGTCTGTAAACATGTTTGGGTTGGGGTAGTAAAGTATCTGACTGCCCTAGTCATGTTCAGCGGATTGGAGTGTTTGGTAGCTGCCTTGGTGTTCGGGAAGGGAATGTCCTAAATGACTTTAACCCCTTTCCTACATGGGGTGTCATTACAGTCTACAAGTGCAAGTAGTTCTGCAAATGCATGTAGTTCTGCCAGTGGTCTGCAAGTGCATGTAGTTCTGCCAGTGGTCTACAAGGGCACGTAGCTCTGCGCGTGCATGTAGTAATGCAAGTGCATGTAGTTCTGCGAGTGCACGTAGTTCTGCGAGTGGTCTGTGGGTGCACATAGTTCTGCGAATGGTCTGCAAGTGTATGTAGGTCTACGAGTGCATGTAGTTCTGCGACTGCATGTAGTTCTGTGACTGCACATAGTTCTGTGAGTGGTCTGCGGGTGCACATAGTTCTGCGAATGGTCTGCAAGTGTATGTAGGTCTACGAGTGCATGTAGTTCTGCAATTGCAGGTAGTTCTGAGTGGGCTGTGAGTGCACGTAGTTCTGCAAGTGCACGTAGTTCTGCGAGTGGTCTGTGAGTGCACGTAGTTCTGTGAGTGATCTGTGAGTGCACATAGTTGTGTGAGTGGTCTGCAAGTGACCGTAGTTCTGCGAGTGGTCTTCAAGTGCACATAGCTCTGTGCGTGCACATAGTAATGCAAGTGCATGTAGTTCTGCGAGTGCACGTAGTTCTACAAGTGGTCTGTGGGTGCACATAGTTCTGAGAGTGGTCTACGAGTGCATGTAGTTCTGCGACCGCATGTAGTTCTGTGACTGCACATAGTTCTGCGAGTGCACGTAGTTCTGCGAGTGGTCTGCGAGTGCACGTAGTTCTGTGAGTGCACATAGTTGTGTGAGTGGTCTGCAAGTGAACGTAGTTCTGCAAGTGGTCTTCAAGTGCACTTAGATCTGCGAGTGCACATAGGTCGGCGAGTGCACGTAGGTCTGCGAGTGCACTTAGTTCTGCAAGTGCACTTAGTTCTGCAAGTGCATGTAGTTCTGCGAGTGGTGTGCAAGTGCACATAGGTCTGCGAGTGCACGTAGTTCTGCAAGTGTACGTAGTTCTGCAGGTGCACGTAGTTCTGCGAGTGGTCTGCAAGTGTTCATTAGTTCTGTGAGTGCACATAATTCTGCAATTTTCTTTCAGTGACTGTAATGCTAAATAGTGATGGACGAACTTCCGACGGGACGTTTCGCGAACGCGAAATGCGAACGGACCCAAACGTTCGCGAAACCGACCGTTCGCCGCGGGCCCCATTGACTTCAATGGGAGGCGAACTTTGCAAACCTTCATGTCGAATTTGCGGCCACGTGGTAATTATTAGGGGGTAAAACGTAGTCCCACCATCTGGACAATGACATAATACATGTATGAGGTGAATTTGGGATCGATAACTACAAGCATTTTTATTTTATTTGGGAAATTGTTCTAACAATTCAGGACTATGGAGCTAATGAAGGCAATGGAGGAGAGGGAAGGTCAGGGACCAGGGTAGGCAAAGAAGAGGGTGCAGGAGATGATCACCAGCAGCGTGACATACCGGAATGACACATGCACCGTGATAGAGGCATCTGACAGCAGCACCGTAATACAGAGCACTGACAGCAGCACCGTGACATACAGCGCTGACAGCAGCACCGTGACATACAGCGCTGACAGCAGCACCGTGACATACAGCGCTGACAGCAGCACCGTGACATACAGCGCTGACAGCAGCACCGTGACATACAGCGCTGACAGCAGCACCGTGACATACAGCGCTGACAGCAGCACCGTGACATACAGCGCTGACAGCAGCACCGTGACATACAGCGCTGACAGCAGCACCGTGACATACAGCGCTGACAGCAGCACCGTGACATACAGCGCTGACAGCAGCACCGTGACATACAGCGCTGACAGCAGCACCGTGACATACAGCGCTGACAGCAGCACCGTGACATACAGCGCTGACAGCAGCACCGTGACATACAGCGCTGACAGCAGCACCGTGACATACAGCACTGACAGCAGCACCGTGACATACAGCACTGACAGCAGCACCGTAAGCAGCCCCAGGAGGAAGTCAGCACAGCACAGGGATAGTGTGATCCCTTCATAATAAGAACCCCCAGGAGGAAGTCAGCACAGCACAGGGATATCATAAGCAGCCCCAGTAGAAATATGACACCGCTCAACCTCTTCAAAGAGGAGGGTAGGGGCATATAGTACGGTGTGCTTTTTTGGGTCAAGGAAGTGAGCCAAATGAATTAAGAAGGTCTGTGTGCTTGATTAAAAAAATAGTTTATAGACATATACATGGTCTACTGGTCACATGTGTTGAATTCCTCCGAGATCCATGCCTCATTCATTTTTAGAAATGTGAGGTAGTTAACACTGTGGTGAGCTAGGCGAGTACGCTTATCGGTCACAATCCCCCCTGCTGCGCTGAACGTCCTTTCGGACAGGACACTGGATGAGGGGCAAGCCAACAGTTCGATTGCAAATTGGGCAAGCTCTGGCCAGAGGTCAAGCCTGCCCACCCAGTAGTCTAGGGGTTCATCACTCCTCAGAGCGTCCACATCGGCCGTTAACCCAATGTAGTCGGACACCTGACGGTCTAGGCGTTCCCTGATGCTGGATCCGGATGACACCTGTCGATGGGTCGGCTGAAAGAATGACCTCATATCCGAAGTCACCAACACATCTTCAAACCGGCCTCTTCTTGCAGGCGCTGTTGGATTGGTACCCGCAAATCCTTCTCTGGGAGTGGGAATTGCTCCTCTGCCAGCGCACGCAAAAGCAGAATGCAGCATTTCTCGAAGCAAGGCCTGGAAGTGCTGCATTCTGACAGCCCTCTGCGACGGCGGTAACATTTCCGCCATTTTGTGTTTGTACCGGGGGTCTAAGTACGTTGCCACCCAGTACTGGTCCTTGACCCTCATGCTTTTTATACGGGGGTCCCTATTAAAACACTGGAGCATGAAGGCCCCCATTTGCACTAAAGTGGAAGCGGTGTGGTGGCCTGGCTCCTGCTCATCATCCAGGATAATGTCGTCCTCTTCATTCTCCTCTCCCCATCCTCGCACAACAGGGATCCCAGAAAGGTTTAAAGCATGCTCTTCTTGCTCCTGCTCATCCGCCCCGGCACCATCCTCCTCTGACTCCTCATCAGACTCCTGTTGTTGACTTGTCTCAGATAGAGTAGCCCCCCCTGGGAATTCATCCAGCATTGCGACTTCCTCATCTTCCCGCTCCTGCTCCTCCACAGCCTGATCAATGACACGACGCAATGCACGCTCCAGAAAGAAGGCATAAGGTACCATGTCACTGATGGCGCCATGGCTGCGACTGACCAGTTTGGTGATCTCCTCAAATGGCCGCAGAAGTCTGCATGTGTCGCGCATGAGCAGCCACTGGCGCGGTGAAAAAAAACCCAGCTCCCCAGAACCGTTTCTTTCGCAGAGTTCATACAGGTAGACGTTAACTGCACGTTTCTGCTGGAGCAGCCTATCAAGCATATAGAAGGTTGAGTTCCATCGCGTCGGGCAATCGCAAATAAGACGTCTGACCGGCAGATGGTGTCGCCGCTGAATGTCAGCAAGGCGAGCCATGGCCGTGTAAGATCTTCTGAAATGGGCCGAGATTTTCCTTGCCTGCCGCAAGATGTCCTGGACCCCAGGGTATTTGACAAGGAATCGCTGCACGACCAAGTTTAAGACGTGTGCCATGCACGGCACGTGCGTGATTTTGCCCTGTTTCAATGCGCTAAGCAGATTGGCACCGTTGTCACACACCACTTTACCAACTGTCAAATTGAGCGGTGTTAGCCACTCATCTGCCTGTGAACGCAAAGCTGAAAGGAGTGCCGGGCCAGTGTGGCTCTTTGCTTCCAGGCACAACAGACGCAGCACGGCATGGCAACGTCTCACCTGGCATGTGGAATAGGTTCTGGGGAGCTTGGGCGGTGCAGTGGAAGAGACGCTAGCAGCGGAAAAGGAGGAGGCAGCTGAGGAGGAGAGGGAGGAGGATGGAGTAGGAGGAGGAGAAGAAGAGTCAGGCCTGCATGCAATCCGTGGCGGTAAAACCAAATCTACACGGGTGCCACGGGTTACATGCTTGACGGCCGTCAGAAGGTTCACCCAGTGGGCAGTAAAACTGATATACCTTCCCTGCCCGTGTTTGCTAGACCACGTGTCTGTGGTCAGATGTATCTTGGCACCGACACTGTGTGCCAGAGATACATTCACTTGCCGCTGAACATGGCCATATAGCTCTGGGATGCCCTTCTCTGAGAAATACTTCCTTCCTGGGACCTTCCATTGTGGTGTTCCAATGGACACAAATTTGCGAAAGGCCTCCGAGTCCACCAGTTTATATGGCAGTAGTTGGCGGGCTATGAGTTCTGACAAGCCAGCCGCCAACCGTTGGGCAAGAGGGTTATCCGGCATCATCATTTTTTTACGCTCAAACATTAGGCCCACGGAAGCCTGCCTTTTTGCAGAAAAATGTGAGCTTGGCGTGATGGAAGGTGGAGTGGAGGACAATTGTGAGGAGAGAGGAGAAGGAGAAGTAGAAGACGAGGCTGGACGGTGAGAGCCTGCAGTGTGGCTTTGTGTGTTCCGTTGCTCCCACTGGGCTCGGTGATGGCTGCTCATGTGCCTTCTTAAGGCGGTCGTCCCTAGGTGAGTATTGGGCTTACCGCGACTAACGCGTTGACTGCAAAGATTGCAGATGGCAACGCTATTGTCAGCAGCGGACACGTTAAAAAAAGCCCACACTGCGGAGCCATGTGCCGGTGTCCTGGGAGCGCCAGATGTGACCGTACATGGTCGATGACTCGCTCCTGATACATTTGCAGTCTGCTTTGTCCCTGCTGTGCAATGTAAGTCATTGCTGCTTCTCCTCCCTATCTGCTGGTCCATATCTCCCTCTGAACTCCCCTCCTCTTCCTCTCTTGTGGGCACCCACGTGACATCACTAGACACGTCATCATCAACGTCACCTTCCCCACCGCTATAAGTAGAGATCTCGGAGTAGGCAGCAACACCGGGGACCAACCTCCTCCTTGGGCTGATCTGGGTACTGGCGTCAGACTGCTGAGTAGCGCTTGTTGCTACCTCCTCTTCCTGATCCAATACCAAGAGTGGCTGCGCATCAGAAATGTCCTCTTGATATGGATCGGAAAATAATTCCAGTGACTCAAGCGGAAGGTATGTGGTGGTGGTGGTGGTGGTCGTGTTGTTGGTGGTAGTGTCTTTGGGGGTGCACATAGCAGAGAGTGAAGAAGAGGGTGCAGATCGAGAGGATGAGGAGGGTGCAGAAGAGTAAGGCTGAGCGAGCCACTCAACCAAGTCTGGTGCATCCTTTAAAGTAATTGAACGCACCTTCTGCAACTTCCCACTTTGGCTCAAGCCTGTTGCTCCTGCCCTACCCCTACCACCCCTGCGGAAGGGCCTGCCTCTTCCTCTGCATGTCATTTTTTAAATGACCCTGTGACAAAACTCTTAGTCCCTATACCGCTGAAGGACTGCTGCAGTATAGGTGAGCGGTCAGCAGTGGTGCACGTCAACCCTATCTATTGTGGACCTATAGCGGTCCTTACAGAACAGCAGACTGTACCGCACTCAAGCCTATGTACCGTAGCACCCTATACCAAGTTACCAGTCCTTATAAGAACTTTTGTGGACCAAGCAGGTTGTGTATTAGTGTTTAGCAGACTGTACGTCAGTCCCTATACCGCTGAAGGACTGCTGCAGTATAGGGCAGCGGTCAGCAGTGGTGCACGTCAACCCTATCTATTGTGGACCGATAGCGGTCCTTACAGAACAGCAGACTGTACCGCACTCAAGCCTATGTACCGTAGCACCCTATACCAAGTTACCAGTCCTTATAAGAACTTTTGTGGAACAAGCAGGTTGTGTGTTAGTGATTAGCAGACTGTACGTCAGTCCCTATACCGCTGAAGGACTGCTGCAGTATAGGTGAGCGGTCAGCAGTGGTGCACGTCAACCCTATCTATTGTGGACCGATAGCGGTCCTTACAGAACAGCAGACTGTACCGCACTCAAGCCTATGTACCGTAGCACCCTATACCAAGTTACCAGTCCTTATAAGAACTTTTGTGGACCAAGCAGGTTGTGTATTAGTGTTTAGCAGACTGTACGTCAGTCCCTATACCGCTGAAGGACTGCTGCAGTATAGGGCAGCGGTCAGCAGTGGTGCACGTCAACCCTATCTATTGTGGACCGATAGCGGTCCTTACAGAACAGCAGACTGTACCGCACTCAAGCCTATGTACCGTAGCACCCTATACCAAGTTACCAGTCCTTATAAGAACTTTTGTGGAACAAGCAGGTTGTGTGTTAGTGATTAGCAGACTGTACGTCAGTCCCTATACCGCTGAAGGACTGCTGCAGTATAGGTGAGCGGTCAGCAGTGGTGCACGTCAACCCTATCTATTGTGGACCGATAGCGGTCCTTACAGAACAGCAGACTGTACCGCACTCAAGCCTATGTACCGTAGCACCCTATACCAAGTTACCAGTCCTTATAAGAACTTTTGTGGACCAAGCAGGTTGTGTATTAGTGTTTAGCAGACTGTACGTCAGTCCCTATACCGCTGAAGGACTGCTGCAGTATAGGGCAGCGGTCAGCAGTGGTGCACGTCAACCCTATCTATTGTGGACCGATAGCGGTCCTTACAGAACAGCAGACTGTACCGCACTCAAGCCTATGTACCGTAGCACCCTATACCAAGTTACCAGTCCTTATAAGAACTTTTGTGGAACAAGCAGGTTGTGTATTAGTGTTTAGCAGACTGTACGTCAGTCCCTATACCGCTGAAGGACTGCTGCAGTATAGGTGAGCGGTCAGCAGTGGTGCACGTCAACCCTATCTATTGTGGACCGATAGCGGTCCTTACAGAACAGCAGACTGTACCGCACTCAAGCCTATGTACCGTAGCACCCTATACCAAGTTACCAGTCCTTATAAGAACTTTTGTGGACCAAGCAGGTTGTGTATTAGTGTTTAGCAGACTGTACGTCAGTCCCTATACCGCTGAAGGACTGCTGCAGTATAGGGCAGCGGTCAGCAGTGGTGCACGTCAACCCTATCTATTGTGGACCGATAGCGGTCCTTACAGAACAGCAGACTGTACCGCACTCAAGCCTATGTACCGTAGCACCCTATACCAAGTTACCAGTCCTTATAAGAACTTTTGTGGACCAAGCAGGTTGTGTATTAGTGTTTAGCAGACTGTACGTCAGTCCCTATACCGCTGAAGGACTGCTGCAGTATAGGTGAGCGGTCAGCAGTGGTGCACGTCAACCCTATCTATTGTGGACCGATAGCGGTCCTTACAGAACAGCAGACTGTACCGCACTCAAGCCTATGTACCGTAGCACCCTATACCAAGTTACCAGTCCTTATAAGAACTTTTGTGGACCAAGCAGGTTGTGTATTAGTGTTTAGCAGACTGTACGTCAGTCCCTATACCGCTGAAGGACTGCTGCAGTATAGGTGAGCGGTCAGCAGTGGTGCACGTCAACCCTATCTATTGTGGACCGATAGCGGTCCTTACAGAACAGCAGACTGTACCGCACTCAAGCCTATGTACCGTAGCACCCTATACCAAGTTACCAGTCCTTATAAGAACTTTTGTGGAACAAGCAGGTTGTGTGTTAGTGATTAGCAGACTGTACGTCAGTCCCTATACCGCTGAAGGACTGCTGCAGTATAGGTGAGCGGTCAGCAGTGGTGCACGTCAACCCTATCTATTGTGGACCGATAGCGGTCCTTACAGAACAGCAGACTGTACCGCACTCAAGCCTATGTACCGTAGCACCCTATACCAAGTTACCAGTCCTTATAAGAACTTTTGTGGACCAAGCAGGTTGTGTATTAGTGTTTAGCAGACTGTACGTCAGTCCCTATACCGCTGAAGGACTGCTGCAGTATAGGGCAGCGGTCAGCAGTGGTGCACGTCAACCCTATCTATTGTGGACCGATAGCGGTCCTTACAGAACAGCAGACTGTACCGCACTCAAGCCTATGTACCGTAGCACCCTATACCAAGTTACCAGTCCTTATAAGAACTTTTGTGGACCAAGCAGGTTGTGTATTAGTGTTTAGCAGACTGTACGTCAGTCCCTATACCGCTGAAGGACTGCTGCAGTATAGGTGAGCGGTCAGCAGTGGTGCACGTCAACCCTATCTATTGTGGACCGATAGCGGTCCTTACAGAACAGCAGACTGTACCGCACTCAAGCCTATGTACCGTAGCACCCTATACCAAGTTACCAGTCCTTATAAGAACTTTTGTGGACCAAGCAGGTTGTGTATTAGTGTTTAGCAGACTGTACGTCAGTCCCTATACCGCTGAAGGACTGCTGCAGTATAGGGCAGCGGTCAGCAGTGGTGCACGTCAACCCTATCTATTGTGGACCGATAGCGGTCCTTACAGAACAGCAGACTGTACCGCACTCAAGCCTATGTACCGTAGCACCCTATACCAAGTTACCAGTCCTTATAAGAACTTTTGTGGACCAAGCAGGTTGTGTATTAGTGTTTAGCAGACTGTACGTCAGTCCCTATACCGCTGAAGGACTGCTGCAGTATAGGGCAGCGGTCAGCAGTGGTGCACGTCAACCCTATCTATTGTGGACCGATAGCGGTCCTTACAGAACAGCAGACTGTACCGCACTCAAGCCTATGTACCGTAGCACCCTATACCAAGTTACCAGTCCTTATAAGAACTTTTGTGGAACAAGCAGGTTGTGTGTTAGTGATTAGCAGACTGTACGTCAGTCCCTATACCGCTGAAGGACTGCTGCAGTATAGGGCAGCGGTCAGCAGTGGTGCACGTCAACCCTATCTATTGTGGACCGATAGCGGTCCTTACAGAACAGCAGACTGTACCGCACTCAAGCCTATGTACCGTAGCACCCTATACCAAGTTACCAGTCCTTATAAGAACTTTTGTGGAACAAGTGAGTTGTGAATGTTTAGCAGACTGCAGCAGAAGGGCAGCAGTCAAGTATAATATCCTTTCTATATTTGGAAGAAAGAATATTATACATGTACAAGCCTATTACTGTACCACTGATACCAGTCCTGAAAAGAACCTTTGTGGAACTAATAATAACAGCAAGTCTTTAAAATTACCCTCACTGCCTGACAACACTGCTTCCTTCCTGTCCCTATACAAATTGGCAAAAAAAGAGAACGATTAGTGGTTACTGGAACAGCTCTTTTGTGGACCTTGATAGTAACAGCTAATGATGATGATGATGATGATGATGATGAAAGACTAATCTGGCTGTCCCTGTAGCATACACCGTCCTTTCCCTTTCTCTAAACTAACAAAAGACACTCAGGCTGCTGCAAGAATCAGCAGCACAGCAAACCTATCAACACCTAACACCTATACCAGTCCTGAAAAGAACTTTTGTGTACCAAATAGCTAGTGGTTTATCTCTCCCTACTCCACACAGGAACCTGTCCCTATCTTAACAGAAGAAAGAATGTAAAATGGCCACCGGATCGGGTGTATTTATAGGTTAGGGGGAATGTACAAGTGTCCATGTGCTGTCATGTCTCAATTGGCTGTCCTGTATCACATGATAAACGTGTCACCAAAGGTTAAAGTTCTTGTATACATTAAACACGTAAGTCCGCCGCGGCGAACGACGGAAAAAGGCGTTCGAACGTGCGGACCGCGAATGTCGGAAATTCGCCGCGAAACGACCGCCGGGCGAACCGTTCGGCCATCACTAATGCTAAATGCTCTTTGTATGTGAGTTTTTTTGTTGTCCACAGGGTGAGTATTTCAATCCACGTATGTCCAGAGAGACTAATTTGAGAAAGGTGGCAACATTGGGATTTGTACTGGGTGAGGGGTATATGCTTGACTTTTATTTCAGAGAAGTTTTGTCCACTTTATAGATTCCACAGATTTAAGCCTCATACACACGATAGGACTTTGTACAAACTTTCCCTTGGATTTTTGTACAAAGGGCGTCGGCCCAGAACTTGTATTGCATACACACAGCAGGACTTTTTCAGCAACTTTCCCCAAATCACGTGGTTTTCTGCTCTTTACCGCCACCTTTGGTCAACTTCTGTATTGTTGTCTGATCTTTTGCATTGGTTCTGAGCATGCCTGTTTGTACTTTGTGCAAAAGTCCTATGGTTTTCTGTACACACGATCAGACTTTGCTCCATCTGACTTTTGTTGCCAGAAAGTTTGTCCGTTCGCACAGCCAACAAAAGTCCGATGAAAACCAAAAAAGTTTGTCTGATGGAGCGTACACACGGTCGGATGTTGCTCCAAAACAGCTAATTTGCATGTTTGTTGTCAAAAAGTCTGATCGTGTGTATGGGCCTTAAGAATGTTCTGCAATCCATGAGGTGGAAGAATCATCAGTATCAGAAATTAAAGATATGTTGGTATTGCGCTGCCCCTATATTAAATAACCCTCCGAGGGTGATAAGTATAATGCCTAGTTACATAAATCAATAGTGACTAATGAATAGTGCACTATTGATTTATGTAACTAGGCATTATACTTATCACCCTCGGAGGGTTATTTAATATAGGGGCAGCGCAATACCAACATATCTTTAGTTTCATATTAAGTGGATACGGTGTGATCCATTCCGGTAGTAGCAGCAGCCCCTGACATTTGATAGATCACCAGTGGTAGCGCAGGAATAAAACACTATCATCAGTATCAGAAATATCATCGTTGGAAATGTTACTCAAGCGGTCATGTTTCTGGAGTCTACGTGCATTAACTTGAACTGATGCCCATTGTAAAGAATTTGGAAGACTTGTACCTTTAGGTGCTTTTGCTCGAGTACTAGACCGTAAGGTTTAGAATGAGATAACAGGATTTTGTTTATCCCTGAAGAATTTTTTGTCTTTTTTAATCGGAGTCTCTTTGTTAGATTTATTGAATCTCTCCTTTAGTTGTATCTTCAACTGATCATAAAGGGCATGTGTTTTTAATTTAGTAAGTTGTGCACTGATAATGATAATTTAGCATCCAATTCAGTAATTCTCCTATGGTATTCCTGAATTAGTAAATTCATAAGGTCGACTGAGCATTGCTTGAGTACTTTCTCCCATGCGAACTTGAACTCAGGTTCTAGCTTCTCAAAAGAGGGAAAGATTTGAACCCAAAGTCCAAATGGGTTTATATAATTTTTTAAGTAATCCTCAAACTATTTTATGTGCCAGAAAAGAGGCCCATTTTTTTGTACTGTGTGCTAAATTTAAGAACGTGATCCTAAGCTCAGATTCAATAAGTTCTAGTATAAAAACTCCCTAGTTGTCTTATGCCGCGTACACACGATCAGACTATCCAGCGGACTTAGTCTGGCGGACAAACCGCCAGACAGTCCGCCACACTTTCCGAAAGAGCGGACCTGCCCACACACGACTGGACTTTTCTGGCGGACTAGGTCCGCCTACGGCGGCAACATTGACACGTCGCTGGCCCCGTCACCTGGTATGGCCTTAAAGGGGAGGGCCTACACCAAAAAAACGGCATGGGGGTCCCCCCAAAGTCCATATAAGACCCTTATCTGAGCACGCAGCTTGGCTGGTCAGGAAAGGGGGTGGGGACGAGCAAGCACCGCCCCTCCTGAGTGTGCCATCAACATGGGGGGTGCTTTGGGGAAGGGGGGGCTGCGTGGCCCCCCCACCCCAAAGCACTTTGCCCCCATGTTGATGAGGGCAAGGGCCTCTTCCCGACAACCCTGGCCGTTGGTTGTCGGGGTCTGCGGACGGGGACTTATAGGAATCCGGGAGCCCCCTTTAATAAGAACACAACACAAGGGTTTAAAATAATTTATTAGAGGGGAAAACACTGCGCTATAGCTAAAGTGAGGATCAGCAGCTAACACCCAAACAAACAAAGTTCAGTGAAAGTGGGGAAACAAATGGTGTAGCGCTAGTGAGTGAATAAAGAAATAATTCAGATGATTGAATATTAAGGAGTAATAGTAGTAAAACTAGTACTATACCACATACAAGTGACAAAATGTATAAAGATGCGTGAACCAAAATACAAGTATTAGTTCGCTAAATACACAATATATGTATAAGAGCACACAACTCTTGGTGGATATCAGTGACTAAAATGTAAGTCCCAGCAAAACAGTCCACATGTGTTGGGTAATGAACAAGTATCAATGTTGGTCTTTCCAATTGAAAGATCAGGTAAGCCACAGTTCAGTTGGACCGGGGACAACGACTTGTCTGGAGTAATTTCAGAAAAAATAAATACTCTTACCAGAGAGAATAGACTCATCTGTCATATGACAGTGGGTCAACTGCGCTTGTAATCCCAAGTGATGTCAATCGGGTATTGTGAGTTGATGGTAGTTCCCGTAAATCGCCGCGCCGTCTCCGGATTATACGGACTTCCAGTGTTGGAGGCTGTAACGTGCGTCTCCCGGGTCAACAGGGTCCGGTTATTCGCATTGGGGTGCCATCCCAAGTGCGGTGGATATTCAAAAAAAAGAGAGGAAAAAAGGCTCCAAATGGTGCAGGTCAGACGGTAACCATTGGGTTTATTTAAGAAAGGTCATAAAAACCATGACATAAAAGCAACATGGGATCACAAAATAAAGTAAAACCAGGCCACCACTAGTAAAAGAGCTAAAGGAAGAAAGCGAAGGCCCGGCAAGAAGAAGCGAAGAGGGAGACAAGACCCCCGAAGTCGGAAGAAGACCCCTGAGCGGCGGCGAAGAAGAAAGCCGGGCTCCTCCGCTAGTAAAAGAGCTAGCAGAAGATAGCGGAGGAGTCCGACGAGAAGATCCCCCAAGATGGAAGAAGTGCTGTGCAATAAATTATTTTAAACCCTTGTTTTGTGTTTATTTTTTATTTTTATTACATTGTACCCCATACTCAATCACATAGGGTGGGGGGCCGGTATCTCGGGGCCCCCTTATTAAAGGGGGCTCCCAGATTCCGATAAGCCCCCCGCCTGCAGACCCCGACAACCAACGGACAGGGTTGTCGGGAAGAGACCCTTGTTCTCATCAACATGGGGACAAGGTGCTTTGGGGTGGGGGGCCACGCGGCCCCCCCCCCTTCCCCAAAGCACCCCCCATGTTGAGGGCACGCGACCTGGTACGGCTCAGGAGGGGGGGCGCTCGCTCGTCGCCACCCCCTTTCCTGACTGGCCGGGCTGCGTGCTCGGATAAGGGTCTTATATAGACTTTGGGGGGACCCCCACGCCGTTTTTTTTCAGCATAGGGCTTCCCCTTTAAGGCCATAACAGGTGACGGGGCCAGGGACGTGTCAATTTGTTAAATTTTGTCAAACATTGACTTCCTTCGCTAGTCCCGGCTACCTGGAACCACGTTCGTGTGCGGGAAAGTCCGTTCATTTCAAAAGTACGGCGGACTAGCACACACGCGGCCGGATTGACAATTTTAGAGTCAAAACTACTTTCTAAGTCCGCGGGACTTTTGGGGGAAAAAAGTCAGCCGGAGCCCATACACGGGCGGATTGTCCAGTGGACTCTGGTCCGCCGGACTTTTCCGCCAGATAGTTTGATCGTGTGTACGTGGCATTAGTCATATCAAATTGACCAGATATAGTACTAAGGTGCAGGTAGTGTGTTAATGATGATTAAAATTCCTGGCAAGGGGGATATTGAACTTCAAAATTTGCATTGATCCTTATCAGTAGCAATGTAGAAAAAAACAACTCTCACTCCAAAATGGAGGGGATTTTACTGGGTATTGAACCCAAATTTAAATAAATTAGATTTGTGGAATGACAGTGCATATAAAAGCTGGTCCAACCAATCCAAAAAAGACAAGAAAAAAAGCCTAGACCCCTCAGGATTTTGAGGATAAACCAGAACATATATTAAAAAAAGTATTTTATTTAATTCACATGATGATTACATAATAACAACATTAAAATCAATAATAGTACAAAACTGCAAGCATGTCAACAAATACCCTCCAAAATGTTTTTAGCGGGCTAATACATGTAGCTGTTGATGATGACGCCTGACATATTTCAGACTGATTTGTCCTTCTTCAAAGGCTTAATGTCATCTATAGCAAACATGTTCTACAATATAAACATATTTAGGCATTAGTGAAATAGTACAGTCAGATAGGGATCCATATACAGAGCAACTATATGATCATACAAATTAAAACGTGGCAAGTGGAAAACGCATGGGACAGCAGGCCACACCTTGCCCACTACCTTAGTTCCCTGGATACAACCATGAATCTTAGTAATAGACACACACACACACACACCATATTTTGGCAAAAATTGGCCGCTGTAAATTTTTATTGGTTTCAAATATTCATACATGTAAACTTAATAATTCAAATAATCAGATGAAAATAAATATACAGCAAAACCTTTGCCCAGTTTTAAGAACACAGGCTAATCAATCTTTTATTTAACCACTTAAGCCACGGACCAATTGTCAGCCTAAGGACCATAGGTCTTTTTACAATTTCGCACTTCACTGCTTTATCTGTCATGCAATGCTGTACCCAAACTAAATCTGCGTCCTTTTCTTCCCACAAATAGAGCTTTCTTTTGATGGTATTTGAATGTCTCCGCGATTTTTTTTTTTACGATATAAAAGGAAAAAGACTGAAAATTTTGAAAAAAAAATTATATTTTCTAATTTTTTTTACGAATAAACTCAATTTTAGTCATACATTTAGGCCAAAATGTATTCAGCCACATGTCTGTAGTAAAAAAAATGTCAATAAGTGTATATTTATTGGTTTGCGCAAAAGTTATAGCATCTACAAACTAAAGTAAATTTTCTGGAATTTACACAGCTTTTAATTTATGACTGCCTATCTCATTTCTTCAGGTGCTAAAATGGCAGGGCAGTACAAACCCCCCCCCCCCATGACCCCATTTTGGAAAGTAGACACCCCAAGGAAATTGCTGAGGGGCATGTTGAACCCATTGAATATTTTTTTTTTGTCCCAAGTGATTGAATAATGACAAAAAAAAATAAAAGTTTACAAAAAGTTGTCACTAAATGATATATTGCTCACACATGCTATGGGCATAAGTGAAATTACACCCCAAAATAAATTCTGCTGCTTCTCCTAAGTATGGGTATACCACATGTGGGGGACTTTTTGGGAGCCTAGCCATATACGGGACCCCGAAAACCAAGCACCGCCTTCAGGATTTAAATATAAATCGCTACCAAAAAAAAACTGTTAGCGATCGCAGGCATCAGGCCTGACTCTGCGAACGCAGCAGATATGTGTTTAGTGTTTTGTAAGTGACAGTGATCGATCTATACTGCATTTGGGTGGGCTTGGCGGAAGGGCAAAACGCAGGTGCTAGCAGGTATCTGGGCTGATTCCGCTAACAATGCGTTTTTTTGGAACCCTAAACTGCTGGGGACGCTAGTATAGATCTGATCAGATCAGATATTGATCTGTTCAGATTAGGGCTGCGGAAATTAACGGTTAATTGTTCGATTAATCGTTAATTTCTTTGATCGATCAAAATAATTTTAATCGAGGACGATCTGCGGAGTCAGTTCCGCGGTCTCGCCCATAGGAAAGGCCGCGGCTTCGGCCTAGCTCCGGAGCCGCGGCCATCTTGGTCCACCCGGCGGCGGCCTAGACGCGCGCGCTGACGTCATCATCGCCCGCCTGCTTGTGTCTACTCTGAGGATGGACGGGTCTGCCTACTGTCTATTCCAGACAGAGCAGACAATCATGAATATTAAGGTATGGGGGAGATGTGAGGAGATGTGGGCAGTACTTTATGGGGGGAGAAGTGGGCAGTACTTTATGGGGGGGGGATGTGGACAATACAGCATGGGGGGAGATGTGGACAATACAGCATGGGGGGAGATGTGGGCAATACAGCATGGGGGGAGATGTGGGCAATACAGCATGGGGGGAGATGTGGACATTACAGTTAAAGTTAAACTAACTTTCTAAGTTTTTCTTAAAGTTTAATAAAAAAAAAATGTAAAAACCGTATGTACATTATAATTAATCGAAATTAGTTGATTAATCGATAAAAAAAAAAAACGATTAATCGAACAGGAAAATTTTAATCAGTAACAGCCCTAGTTCAGATACTATACCACTACGAGAGGTGTATGCTTTGCGCGTGGGTGTTAGCGGTACTGGCACTAACCTAGCGCTGCCTGGGGCGATGCAGACCTTATCTGACCCTAAAACCCAATTGATATCACCCACCGGGTGATCAGGGGGTTAAACCTTTATTGGGTAATAAATGGTGGGTGCCCTGATGCTATAAAAAGCAAACTAACTAACCAGAGTCACCCGTAACACTTATACGGTGATCACTGGTGAAAGGGTTAACTAGGAGCAATCAGGGGGTTAAAACCTTTATTAGGTAGTATATGGGGGTCCCTGATGCTATATAAAAACGGGGAACACAAATAACTAAATAACTAACTGGCTATCCAGCGTCACCAGTGACACTTATACGGTGATCACTGGTGAAAGGGTTAACTCTAGGGGCAATCAGGGGGTTAAAATTTTTATTAGGTAGTATATGGGGGTACCTAACACCATAAAAACCTAGGGGTGAACCTAAAAAATAACTAGCTACCTAGCGGCACCAGTGACACTAATGCAGCGATCAGAAAAACGATTGCTTAGTGACGCTGGCAAAAGGGGGTGAAAGGGTTACCTGGGGGAAATCAGGGGGTTAAAACCTTTATTAGGTAGTATATGGGGGTCCCTGACGCTATATAAAAACCTGACGGGGAACCTAAATAACTAACCAGCATCACCAGTGACACTTATACAGTGATCGCTGGTGAAAGGGTTAACGCTAGGGGCAATCAGGGAGTTAAAACCTTTATTGGGTAGTATATGGGGGCACCTAATGCTATAAAAAACGGTCGGTGAACCTAAAAAATAACTAGCTACCTAGCGACACCAGTGACACTAATGCAGCAATCAGAAAAACGATTGCTTAGTGACACTGGCAAAAGGGGGTGAAAGGGTTAACTCTAGGGGCAATCAGGGGGTTAAACCTTTATTGGGGTGGGGTAGGGGGCTACCCTGGACCTAACACTAACTGTCCTGACAGTTTTTACAGTTACAACTGACACTAAATGCAGTGATCAGTAAATAAATGATCACTGCAATCAGTGACACTGTGACTGGGGGGGGGGGGGGGTGATTTGAGTGTCTATGTGTACCTACATGTCAGTGTAGTGTTGGTGCGCACTTACTATGTCTTCTCTCCTCGCAGAATGGTCAAAAATACCGGAGCGATCGCGAGGGGATGGGCAGAATCCAACGGCCATCCCCTCATCCTGGATCGCTCCTGAAGCAAAATGGACCACCGCAGCCGACGTATATTTACATGCGGCGGTCCTAAAGTGGTTAACAAAGAAATACGCCCCCCCCCCCCCGGATTCCAGGGTGACCCAACCACATAAAATATGGGGAGGGAGGGAGCTTCTTCACCATGGGCGTCCGCAGCAGGGGGCAAGGGGGGTCAAGTGCCCCCCCCTGGAATCCCCAAGGTGTTGCAAGCCGTCATGCTGCATTTTTTTTTTACTGAGTCCGCTGGCGGCTGCATCCTCGCTCTCTCCTCTGGATCACACAACACTGGCTGGCTCTGTGTTCAGCGGCCGCTCTGTAACACAGTCCCGCCCCCCCCCCCCCAGACCTGCTCGCGTGATAGTAGAGAGAATCAATTTTCCGCCTATGACACAAGCCGGTCTGGGGGGGCGGGACTGTGTTACAGAGCGGCCGCCGAACACAGAGCCAGCGATGTGTGGCTCTGTGTTCGGCGGCCACTCTGTAAGGAGGAGGAGATGCCCATCTGTGCCACAGTCCCTGGATAGGAGGATCGAAGGGGGATGGGGGCTGCAGTGCTCTCATCCACCACCACACTCTCCTGCCCCCCGTGCTCTCCTCCACCACCACACTCTCCTGCCCCCCAAGTGCTCTCCTCCACCACCACACTCTCCTGGCCCCCCCAGTGCTCTCCTCCACAACCACACTCTCCTGCCCCCCCAGTGCTCTCCTCCACCACCACACTCTCCTGACCCCCCCCAGTGCTCTCCTCCATCACCACACTCTCCTGCCCCCCCAGTGCTCTCCTCCACCATCACACTCTCCTGCCCCCCCAGTGCTCTCCTCCACCACCACACTCTCCTGCCCCCCCAGTGCCCTCCTCCACCACCACACTCTCCGCCCCCCCCCCCAGTGCTCTCCTCCACCACCACACTCTCCTGCCCCCCAGTGCTCTCCTCCACCAGCACACTGTCCTGCCCCCAACAGTGCTCTCCTCCACCACCACACTCTCCTGCCCCCCCAGTGCTCTCCTCCACCATCACACTCTCCTGCCACCCCCCCAGTGCTCTCCTGCACCACCACACTCTCCTGCCCCCCTCCCAGTGCTCTCCTCCACCACCACACTCTCCTGTCCCCCCAGTGCTCTCCTCCACCACCACACTCTCCTGCCTCCCTCCCAGTGCTCTCCTCCACCACCACACTCTCCTGCCCCCTCCCCAGTGCTCTCCTCCACCACCACACTCTCCTGCCCCCTCCCCAGTGCTCTCCTCCACCACCACACTCTCCTGCCCCCCTCCACCACCACACTCTCCTGCCACGCCCAGTGTTCTCCTCCCCTACCACACTCTCCTGCCACTCCCCCAGTGCTCTCCTCCACAACCACACTCTCCTGCCCCCCCAGTGCTCTCCTCCACAACCACACTCTCCTGCCCCCCAGTGCTCTCCTCCACCACCACACTCACCTGCCCCCCCCCCCCAGTGCTCTCCTCCACCACCACACTCTCCTCCCCCCCCAGTGCTCTCCTCCACCACCACACTCTCCTGCCCCCCCCAGTGCTCTCTCCTCCCCTGTTCTTGCCGCCCCCCTGCTCTCCAGCTCTCCCCATACTTCTCTAGCCACCATCCCAGTGCTCTCCACCCCCCCGTTCACCCCCCAGTGCTCCCCCCTGCCCCCCCAGTGCTTTCCCCCCTGCTCTCCCCCCAGTGCTCTCCACTCCCCCCAGTGCTCTCCCCCCTGTTCTCGCCTCCCCGTGCTCTCCACTCCCCCCAGTGCTCTCCCCCTTGTCCCCCCCCCAGTGCTCTCCTCCACCACACTCTCCTGCCCCCCCCCCCAACAGTTTTCTCCTCCCCTGTTCTTGCTGACCCCCTGCTCTCCAGCTTTCCCCATCCTTCTCTAGCCACCATCCCAGTGCTGCCCACCCCAGTGCTCTCCCCCCTGTTCCCCCCAGTGCTCTCCACTCCGCCCAGTGCTCCGCCACCTGTCCCCCCCCCACAGTCCTCTCCGCTCCCCCCAGTCCTCTCCCATCCACGCTCTCCCCCCGTGTTCTCCCCCCTGTTCTTCCCCCCCAGTGCTCTCCACTCCCTCCAGTGCTCTCCCCCCTGCTCTCCCCCAAAGTGCCCTGCTCTCCCTCCTGTTCTTTCTCCCCCCCAGTGCTCTCCCCCTGTTCTTTCCCCCCCAGTGCTCTCCCCCCTGTTCTTTCCCCCCCAGTGCTCTCCCCCCTGTTCTTTCCCCCCCAGTGCTCTCCCCCCTGTTCTTTCTCCCCCCCCCCCCCAGGGCTCTTCAGCTCTCCCCATCACTCTCCAGCCCCCACCCCAGTGCTCTCCAGCCCCTATTCTCCCCACCCCTGTTCTTTCTGCCCCCCTGGTGCTCTCCAGCCCCCCCCCCAGTGCTCTCTACCCTCCGTGCTCTCCACCCCAGTTCTTTTTGGCTTTCCCCAGCACTCTCCACTCCCCACCCCTGTACTCTCCACTCCCCCTGCATTTTGCCCCACCCATGTGCTCTCCACCCCCCATAGTGCTCTCCAGTCCCCCGTGCTTTCCACCCCTGTTCTTTCTGGCCCCCACTGGTGCTCTCAAGCTCCCCCCATTGCTCTTCACTCCCCCTGTTTTTCTGCCCCCCAGCGTTCTTCATCACCCCACATTCTTAGCCCCCCCCCCCAGTGCTCTCTGCTCCCCACCCCTGTGATCTCCACTCCCCCTCGCTCTTTGCCCCCACCCATGTGTTCTCCAACCCCACTAGTACTCTTTGCTCCCCCTTCTCTCCTACTCCCACCCAGTGCTCTCCACTTCCCCAGGACCAGAGGGCAGGCTGACTGGGGCCGGAAAATGAGGACCACTCCAACTCACAGCAGACAGATCCTCTGGAAGGAGCACCGTCCCCATCCAAAACGAGAACAGACCCTGCCTGCTGCTGGCCATCATGGATATCCTGCTGGCATGCAAGGTACCGTACCAAGCATCAACAACACACCTTCCCACAGACAGGGCCTGCAGACTGGGACATGGGGCACAGGAGGGGCTGCAATGATGGGCACAGTGAGACTGCATTCACGGCATAGTAAAGCTGCATTTGATGGACACGGTGAGGCTGCATTTGATGGACACGGGTGAGTCTGCATTTGATGGACACGGTGAGGCTGCATTTGATGGACACAGTGAGGCTGCATTTGGTGGGCACAGTGAAGCTGCATTTGGTGGGCACAGTGAGGTTGCATTGGTGGGCACAGTGAGGTTGCATTGGTGGGCACAGTGAGGCTGCATTTGATGGGCACTGATGAGGCTGCATTGAGCTCTTGCATCAAGTCTGCAGTCTCTGACCATCTCCTGTAGCATGTCTGCAGTCTCTGAGGGAGTCTGGAGAGGAGTCAAGAGTGGGAGCACCGCCAGGATGGGGGGTCATGGGAGATGTCAGACTTGTGTGGATTGAGACTATAGGATAAAACCAGAGCCACCAAGCTGGAGCCGATTGACTGAGCCCCACACAGTGCACCTAAGAGGAGGTCAGTGAAAGCACCGCCAGGCCAGTCGGGGGTCACTGATGTAAGGGGGGAGTGAATACGATAATGTAAGGGGCACTGATATAAAGGGTTTCCTCCTTATATTAGTAACCCACCCCCCTTACCTTAGAGTATTCTTTCTGCAGTTTCTGGGGTCCCCCTTGATGATTGATCACTTACCACTATTAACTGGAATTTGTATATATGTGTGTGTGTATATATATGCCCTATGTGATTTCATATCTATATCTAATACTCTCTTCATTAAATGTGCTTTAAAATGTATGGTTTTCCCTTTCATGAATAAGAAAATAATGACGTTATGCTGTTGGGCTGGTATAATAATGCTGTGAGGCTGGTATGAAATTTTTTCCAGGGCTGGTTTTTGAAAGCATGGGCGTCCGCAAGGTTACTCAGGTGGCTGCGTACCATGCCCATATAGCCTAGAGAATGTACATCTTTCTACATTGCAATACATCTGTTGTTGCCATATTTTTATCTTGATGAAAACAGCCTATACAGTGACAGTATGAGATCAAAATATGGCCACAACAGACGTATTGCAATGTAAAAAGATGTACATTCTCTAGGCTATATGGGCATGGAACACAGCCGCCAGAGTAACTTCCAATACAAAGGGAAGATGAATTATCTGTTATATAACACATATGTATTACCAGTGGAAAGATTTTCATGAGATTGTCGAAAAGGGGCGGAGCATGAGAGGCCTTAAAATGATGCCCCCCCCCCCTGGAAAAAGTTCTGCGGATGCCCGTGTTCTTCACCTTTAGGTCCAGCAGCTGCAAGAGGAAGTAAAGATCCTCAGCAGCCCCTCAACATTCTGCCTCATCAGCCATCAGCTGAGTGGTGGGCTGAGTCCAGCCTACACTCAGCTGTTTTAAATAGCTGATGTGCTATTTATAATCCTGTGTCAGTGGTAGCATTCAAACTGTTGGCGCTGCTGCTGGGACATGTTTACTTGCATCTACCTTTTATTATGGTGAGTTCTAACCTTCATTTACTTGTATACTAACAGACACTACTTATGCCTAATTTATACTGCTATATATACATATATACCATCCTTATCTTTCTGTCTTTATCAAACAGGAGACTACAGGCCTAACCTTTCAAATCTGTTGGCTGACCATAGACTAACTGGAGTAATTACTCCATTCAGTGGGAGTCCTTGCAGTTAGTTTGGGTTCATCGCCTGGTTTCCACCTTCCATACTCTCCATCTTTGGCTTCACATCCCAGCCATACCTTTACTTGGCACCACAGGACAGAATTTTGTGCAGGCTATATCCACACTCTCTTTTCCCTCTGTGTCTGGTAGCGATCAGCTCAGACATGTGAGTATGCGTTTTCCACTTGCCACGTCTTTCATTTGTATGATCATATAGTTGCTCTGTATATGGATCCCTATCTGACTGTACTATTTCACTAATGCCTAAATATGTTTATATTGTAGAACATGTTTGCTATAGATGACATTAAGCCTTTGAAGAAGGAAAAATCAGCCTGAAACATGTCAGGCATTATCATCAACAGCTACATGTATTAGCCCGCTAAAAACATTTTGGAGGGTATTTGTTCACATGCTTTCAGTTTTGTACTATTATTGATTTTAATGTTATTATGTAATCATCATGTGAATTAAATAAAATACTTTTCTTCTGGTCTATCCTCAAAATCCTGAGGGGACTCGCTGTGCTCATAGCACTAGGCTTTTTTTTTTTTTTTTTTTTTTTTTGCTTGGTTGGACCAGCTTTTATATGCACTGTCATTCCACTGATCTAATTTGTGTCTGTGTTACTTGGAGATATTTAATTGCGCTTTTCCAAGCATTTCACAGGAAAGCTATGATTGTGCTTATTAGTGCATGGAATTATTTGCTCATAAAGAGAGGCTTTAAAAAATCCACAACATATGGCGGGCCAGAGATTTCAGAACCAAAAGAACTTTCTTATCCAGCGGACCTCGATGGGGGAATGAGGATCTAGAACCAGACAAGCAAAGGCCGGCCTATGGTAAGACAACCATACTTCAAGTTTTTGAGCATTTTTGCTGTCCTTGTGTCTTTATTTCTCTGTCCGCTGTATGGGGTAAGGTCTGCTAGGCAAAATAACCTTTTGTTTTTTTGTCGCTTTCCGTATAATGACAGGACTTTAACTGTAGGATATATATTTGTCATTGTAAGTAGGTCTATTAATTGGGGGAGCACCTATATTTAAATCCTCTATAGGTCCCATTTAATACATACTAGACTTGTATACAACGGAAAATTTTGTTTAGTTTTAGTTCATTATCATTCATAAAATATATAATTCGTTATGTTAATACATTTTCAGATAATTTTGTTATTTCTGTACAGTGTCGATACTGAATTTCGAATCCCGTTGAATTCATTCGTTATATGCACTATTATTTTGTCCGTCTTCATTGAAATTTGTGTGTGTGTGTGTGTGTGTGTATGTATATATATATATATATATATATATATATATATATTCGTGATAATGATTTGTAGTTTGGAAAGTTGTTTGTTTATCCGGTTCCCGACCAGCACACGCCGATGTACGTCTGCAGAATGGCACGGGCAGGCATATTGGCGTACAGGTACATCCAATCTTTAATGCCGCCCTGCCATCACGAGCGTGCCACAGGCGGGACCCCCGTGAGTCCGGTCGCGGGTCCTGCGGACTCGATCGCTGCAGGCATACCCGCGATCGTCTCACGGGGCGGCTGAATGAAGAAATGGCCCAGAAAGCTCTGGAGAAAGATGACCCTTAAAGGGAAATCCACAGCGGGTCCTGAAAGGGCTCATGCGCCCCCCCCCCACAAAAAAGAAGAGAAGGGGAGCACATTCCCCCATAAATCAGGGCCCTTGGGTGTCCATACGGGCCCCCATTGGCCAAAAAGAAGAAGGCACCATGAACCAAGATCTGCGATAGAAGATCAATGGGGGAAAAAAAATTATGTATAAAGTAAATTCCCTTTCTCTCCTCCTTTTAAACTTCTGTTAGAGGTAATTTTATCCAAACACATATCCGCAAAATATCAAAGAAAATCCCAATAGTTATGTAACCCGATATGAGGGCAGACCGGCATTGTCTGCGATGTGGATCAATGGAAAACATTGTGTGAGGAAGATCAATCCCATTTGGTGTAGATGTTTCTTTTTTCCCCTTTTTTGGAAGTAAGGGGAGGTTTTAATATCTGGGCCTTGGGGGGATGGGGTTTTGCGTCTCCGTCTCTTGCAATCTTTGATACTATATCATTGTTTTTCATGGTTGTTCTGTTATTAATAATTGTATAACTTTGCGTTTTTCTTGTGCATTGATTTTTTTTCTTTTTTTTTCTTTTATGTATAGTTTAAAGAGTAACATATTTGCTGTTCTGTGATATGAATATCTCTACTCCCTTGTTCCCGAAGAAGCCGATCATGGCAAAACATGTTGAACGTACTGGGATGGAACCTCTTTTGGTCTTTAAAGAGAATGTCACCTGCGTTTAGGCAATGGGTGTCAATTATAGACCATAGGGAATTGTATTAAATGTTTGACTATTTTTTATATTGTGTAATGTATATGAAATGTGTTTTTTTTTTTTTTTTTATCACTTTTTTTCTTATTTTTCTCTCAATATTTGGTGCCGCAAAAGTCCCTTACCTCCAAACTTTTTGTGTCTATATCTTCTTTTGAGATGCTGGTACCAGTATTGTAGATTATTTGAACAGATCCCTGTCAGAGTACTCTTTTCAATCTGCCTAGCAACTAGTGACGCTGATCTCTGCTCCATGTGATTAGAGCAGAGATCAGTGTTCACTAAATGAAAGCCCAGCCCCCCACAGTTAGTAACACACCCCTAGGAACACTTAACCCCTACACTGCCACCCACTGGTTAACCCCTTCACTGCCAGTGTGATTTACACAGGAATCTCTGCATTTATATAGCAGTGATTGCTGTATAAATGACAATGGTCCCAAAAATGTGTCAAAAATGTCCGCTGTGTCTGCCATAATGTCGCAGTTACTAGTAAAAAATTATTAATAAAAATGCCATAAAACTATCCCTATTTTGTAAACGCTATAACTTTTGCGCAAACCAATCAATAATCGCTTATTGCCAAAAATATGTAGAAGAATACGTATCGGCCTAAACTGAGGGGGAAAAAATGTTTTTTTTAATATATTTTTGGGGGATATTTATGATAACCAAAAGTAAAAAATAATGTTTTTTTTTTCAAAATTGTCGCTCTATTTTTGTTTATAGCGCAAAAAATAAAAACCGCAGGGGGGATCAAATACCACCAAAAGAAAGCTCTATTTGTGGGAAAAAAAGGACGTTAACTTTTTGTTTGGGAGCCACGTCGCACGACCACGCAATTGTCAGTTAAAGCGACGCAGTGCCGAATCACAAAAAGTGGTCTGGTCTTTGACCAGCATAATGGTCCGGTCTGTAAGTGGTTATTGAATCTTTTAACACACACACAATGACAATATCTCTTCTCCTTGCTCAAATACAATACAACACCATTCTCACTCAGTTCTCAGGAATGCCCTTTGCTAGTAATCCAACCTCCAATCTAGAAGCAGTATATGCTAGTGATGTACCAAGTTAAAATTGTACCTTCGTTTGAACAATCGGTGCGTCAGCTTCTCCCTCTGCTCACAGATCATACATACGACACACGAGTGTTGCGTTTTATATACAGTGCGCATGCGTGAAACTCCGCCTGTCCCTGATGTTATTTCTAGTCTATTCCCCGCCCCTTCTCTTTCGGCACAATGGGGAGAGCACATAGCGGAGATACAGCAGGGGCATGATCAGAATTCCACTAACGAGGAGGAGGACAAGGAAAGCCCGGAGCCTGAAACGTCACGATCCCGGAGGAGAAGATTTAAGGCCACAAATATGTCTTTTGGAGATGGTGGACACATTGAAGAGGAACGACTATGATGGGAAGTATGGACCTTGCCCAAACCCAAATGTGAGAAAAGCCAAGATCATGACTAAAGTTGTGAAGAGTCTTCAGAAGAATTTTGGGGTACGACGATCCAAGGATCAACTGAGAAAACGCTGGTCAGACCTGAAACTGAGGGAGCACGATCAGTACAGAAGGATCAA
Organism: Lithobates pipiens; assembly: GCF_037356315.1. Taxonomy (NCBI): domain Eukaryota; kingdom Metazoa; phylum Chordata; class Amphibia; order Anura; family Ranidae; genus Lithobates; species Lithobates pipiens. Next base: position 74,376,487 of record NW_027507789.1, read on the forward strand.
GTGAGTTCTTCAAAAAAGTAACTAGTTGTCGTGTTATTATTATTGCTTGCATACTACTCCATGTGCTTTGATTTAATGTTGTACAGTTTAAAATGGCCACTTTCATGTTCAAACATTCATAATAAACATTGTTAGCCCACTCCAAAGACGATTCTAGACGTATTCCAGCTTTAGAAGTGTCAAAAATAATGTTTTCAGCTTTGAACTCTGCCAAAAATTGTACAACCCTTCCAAGCAATGTATCATATTCCTATTTCTGCCCTCAAATATCTGTGTGCCAAGTATTCCTTTTTTACATTCTAGGGGAGAGAAGAATTGGGACGTCTGAGGACACCAGGGACCCCACACCTCCCAAAGAAGGGGAAATGCCAACATCAGAAGCAGAGGAGGAGGAGGGAGAGATTGTACAGATTGGCGAAATTGGCACCACAACAGGTGAGTGAGACCACAGCTTCTGGTAAGCCAGGGCTTGACAAATTTGCTTGGAATCTAGGAGCCAGCTTAAAAAGTTAGAAGCCAGGGTCGGTAACGGCGATCCGGAGCTGTCCCTGGCCTGACATGGAGACGAGTGAGCGGAAGATAGCGCTGCCCCCCCCCCCCCCCCCCGTCTCCAAGTCATTGCCCATAGCTCTTAGAGGGACATTTTATTTTATTTTATTTTTCAAATGACAATTTTTTTTTTTTTTTTTTTTATTGCATTTTAGTGTAAATATGAGATCTGAGGTCTCTCTGACCCCAGATCTCATATTTAAGAGGACCTGTCATGCTTTTTCTATTACAAGGGATTTTTACATTCCTTGTAATAAGAATAAAAGTGACAATTTTTTTTTTTTTTAAAAGAACAGTGAAAAAAATAAAAATAAAGTTAAAATAAGAAAAATAATTTTTAATTTTAAACGTGCCCTGTCTCGCCTGCATATGAAAGCGGTGTTCAAACCACACATAGGAGGTATCGCCATGATCGGTAGAGCGAGAGCAATAATTCTAGCCCTAGACCTCCTCTGTAACTCAAAACATGCAACCTGTAGAATTTTTTTAAACGTCGCCTATGGAGATTTTAAAGGGTAAAAGTTTGTCGCCATTCCATGAGCGGGTGCAATTTTGAAGCGTGACATGTTGGGTATCAATTTACTCGGCGTAACATTATCTTTAACAATATAAAAAAAAAAATTGGGCTAACTTTACTGTTGTCGTTTTTTTTTTTTAAATAAATTATTTTTCCTCAAAAAAGTGAGCTTGTAAGTCCGCTGTGCAAATACGGTGTGACAGACAGTATTGCAACAACCACCATTTTATACTCTAGGGTGTTATATATTTTTTATTCTATAATGTTTAGAGGGTTCTAAATAAAGGCAAGGAGATAGGCAGGCAATAAAAAAACAGACAGAGGAAGCTCCATTAGCATTGCTGGTTGTCATACCAAAGGCCACCACAAGAGGGCGCCAGATTCCAGAAGGAATCATATGACCGCAAAAGGCCTCAAAGCCGCGGCCTCATTTACCGTCCACCGGGGGAATGGCCTGACGTGATCACGCTGGGGGGGGGGGGGGGGGGGTCCACGGAGAAAGGATACCCTCAGCTGTGCTGCCCCAGGCTCCAGGTCTCTAATTCTAGTTGCAAATGCGACCTGGCGCACGGGTTTTGTCGAGCCCTGTGGTAAACTAATCAATGTATGCCTGCATATTTATAATACAGTGTTTTTTGGGTTTATTTTTAGGTGATGTGGATGTTATGGAAGAAGAGTCGCATTTTACCAGTGAAAGTGCCCAGATCCTCATTGGGGAGATAATGGGGTGCAATCGCGATTTAGAGAATATCCAGAAAAACATCAATGATGTTCAGCAAAAAATGAAGAACATCATTGATGTTTTAGGGAGAGTCTGAAACACCCAAAACTAGCTAGCATCCATTTTAATTTTTCGAAAACACTTTTATATTTTTCGAAAAGCCAAATTTGGAAGATGCGCACAGTGTGTCAACATGTACTATCTCCCATCATGGGGGATCAATGTACGTGTTTTGTGGGTGCAACCCCTTCCTTGCTACTAAAGTGGCTGAGATCAAGGGGTTGCACCCCCAAAACACGTACATTGATACCCCATGATGGGAGATACCACATGTTGACATTAGGCATGGGATCAGGAGGAAAATGGCCCCTTTTTGATTCCCAATTTGTGGGCATCTTCCAAATTTGGCTTTTACAGGGGTGACACCCCATCTGATGAAGGCAATATCAGCACAGTTTGTACATACTCATGTCTGATATTGTCTTCATTTTTCAAAGTTGAACTTTGTAAGTTCCTGTGTTCTGTATGTTATGCTATGAAACTTGCCTAGGGTGGCACAGTGGTGTAGTGGGTAGCACTCTCGTCTAGGTTCGTATCCCAACCATGACACTACCTGCCTGGAGTTTGCATGTTCTAACTGTGCCTGCGTGGGTTTCCTCTGGATACTCCAGTTTCCAACCACACTCCAAAGACATGCTGGTAGGCTAATTGGCTTCTGTCCAAAAAATTGGCCCTAGTATATGAATGGGGACTTTGGATTGTGGGCTCCTTGAGGGTAGGGACCAATGTGAGTGTGCAATGTACATGGATAGGGACAATTGTAGATACTCACTCAGGATGGACTGGTGTCTTTATTCAACCTTACTAACGATGTAAACTATGCCTGTTTACACAAAAACGGCAAGTTAGATAAATGTTACCAAAAATAATGTTTTATATACACCAAATATGTTGGTTTATTGTAAAACCCTTTTCTAAACGCACATGTGAATGTGCTTTGAGTAAAAAGTTAAATTATCAACAACGTGTGGCTTCCTTTTTCAATGCGCAAAAGCAGTATTTGTAGTAAAGTTGTTGTTTTCTGTGAGTTTCAGGTGCAATTTGCAGTGCACTTGTAGTGCATAGTGGATTTGCCTTTAGTAAATAACACCCACAGTGATGTTTAAATTTCCCCAATCACGCCATTTTCATGACCACACATATTTCTGCCATGGTGCTGAAAATGAGTAATATTTTTGTCAGTAATGCACTACATACATTAACAACAAAAACAAGGTGTATATGTAGCAGACCCACAACATAAGATTATCTGAAGAAGAGACTGTCACCTCATCTCCCTCTGAAATTGGGTTTGCACTGTTGTAGAAAAAGGCCAAAAAAAAAACAAAAAAAAAACCTAGGAGACACCTAAAACAAAGCCAAGCAGTAAATGAAAAAGATTATTGGAGTTTCAAAGAAAAATTTATTAAAAAAATGCCTCTCAGACATTGGCTGGCATATCAATGGCCCCCCTACCCACAAAGTACTCCACATATCTTGATCTGACCTCACGGGCGCTTTGGGGGGGGGGGGGGCAAGCCAGGACGACCAGCTTCAAGGGCTGTTAGGTTGACATTTTCCGTTAAGTCTGCATCAGGCCCATCTGAGGCCACATAGTTTGAGTGTTTTTTCAAAAAATTGTGCAGAATTCAGCACGAAAGCACAATATGATTGAGTTTATATTCCACCATGTGGATTGGAGTCAAAAATAGGCGGAACCGGCTGGCCATTATCCCGAAAGTGTTCTCCACAACTCTTCTGGCTCTGGTCAGCCGCAAATTAAAGATCTTCTGGTCCGGGGTGAGGGTCCTGTCCTCATCGGGAAAGGCTGCATCAGATGGTTTGCCAGAGCAAACGCCTCATCTGCCACAAAAACAAAGGGGACTCCTTCCACATTCTCCTCTGGAGGTGGCAAGCCCAGACTGCCACTCTGGAGATGCCAGTAGAACTCTGTCCACACGAACACTCCACCATCCAACATACAGCCATTTTTTTCCCCACGCCCACATACAGGAATTCATATGTCGCTGACACCACCGCCAACACCACGATACTATTATACCCCTTGTAATTCTAATAGTAGGACACAGAGTTGGGGGGTGGGACAATGTGGACGTGTTTCCCATCAATTGCACCTGCACAATTGGGAAAGTTCCAACGGCTGGCAAAGTGGGAGGCCACAGTCTGCCATTCCTGTGACGTTGAAGGAAGGAAACTGTGGAGCCAAGCAAGAAAAAAAAATTTGTCATTTTTGAACATCAACATTGCAAGCGGATTAGACACAAACATTTTTGGCCAAGATCAGTATAACATTTTTGGAAATTAGTATTTAAAGCCAAGAGGAGTCCTCACCCCCCCCCCCCCCCATCTGATGGCCCATTGCAAAAAATTGGGGGGGGGGGGGGGATGTTTTGGACAGGTAACCCTCTCCACTTCATTGAGAGCTGAATGCATAAATAATGTGTGATACTTTGACCAGCCTCTCCTTACTTACACTATTGGCAGCCCACAGGACAGGTAAGAAGTGTCATAATACAAAAAAAAGGAACAAATGGAAGCACATTTTGACATTTTGCTATTACCTTTTAAGATAATAATAGGAGAAAAAAAACCTTTAAACAGTAGCATTTGAAAGTATTGAGGCAGGCCCTTGCACTACATGCTTTGGTTAATTAATCCATAAATCTGACCAGAAAAGAGGTAGGCATAGTGTGTAGAAGAGTATGAAGGACAAAAATTGAACTTTAAAAGGTTCCAGCATGCATGAGGACAAAGGGGCACAGCATATCAATTACAGCATATTGCAATCATGGTAATTAGGGAATGAGGAAAAATACAATAGCAAACATTAAATACATAGAATGTGATGTTAAAGGAGAAAACTTACATTAATATAGTCCTTCTGCAGGACCTGGGGGGAGATGCCTGTCGAGAACTTGAGGGCCTGAAGACTTCTCCCTAGTCACCAAGAACCGCAACGTGGCGATGAGCCTCTGCTCCGGAGTGATGGCTTGCCGCATGCAGGTACCCTGCCTGCTGATATAAGGGGACAGCAAAGCCAGCAGACGGTGAAAAACAGGGTCCGTCATCCGGAAATAATTCCTGAAATGAACAGGATTATTCTCCCAGATCTCACAAAGCAAAGGCATGTGTGAGAACTGGTCACGCTGGAGCAACCAATTCTTGGTCCACAAACTCCTCCTCGCCCTGTTAATGGACTGGGCTTGTGTCAAAGCTAAAAGCCCAACATCAAGCCCCTGCACAGCATGAACGCTACGATGAGTACGTACACTAAACATGGCTTAAATCGGTCGGAACCAGAAATGAGTGGACTAAAAGCACTGCAAATCAAAGTGTACTATATACCAAGATACAGTCCGCAGGGCTGCACAGTGGTGTAGTGGTTAGCACTCTCACCTAGCAGTAAGAAGGGTCACTGGTTTGAATCCCAACCATGACACTACCTGCCTGGAGTTTGCATGTTCTCCCTGTGCCTGCGTGGGTTTCCTCCGGGTACTCCGGTTTCCTCCCACAATCCAAAGACATGCAGGTAGGTTAATTGGCTTCTGTCCAATAAATTGACCCTAGTATATGTATTGGGACCTTGGATTGTGGGCTCCTTGAGGGTAGGGACCATTGTGATGTGTAATGTACAGGGATAGGGACAATTGTAGACACTCACTCAGGTTGAACTGAATGGACTGGTGTCTTTATTCAACCATACTAACTATGAAACTATGAATGACCAACAAATGCAAACTGACTACATGCACTGATAATCAGATATGCACCAACAAGTACAAACTGAAGAGCAGTAACGATCTGAAGCACAATCGTCTCTTACGAAACTTCTACTAACACGCGATAAACACGAGATCAGCAGGAGCCCAAAGGGTGCCACATGTGGTGCTGAACTTCCCTTTTCTAGTCACATCGTACACGGTTTATGTCACCGCGTTCTTGACAAACGGAAATTCCGTCAACTTTGTCCGACCATGTGTATGCAACACCACTTCTGGCGGATTTTGTGGTCGGAATGTCTGACCGTGTGTAAAAGGGCTTAAATGCAGATATAAAACTGTACGCCAAAGTATTGGCAGGGAGGCTGAGTGGCTTGTTGAACACACTGGTACACTCGGACCAGGTTGGTTTTGCAACAGGGAGGGAGGGACTAGATAATGGGGTGAGAACGCTGTTAATATTACAAGAGATAAGAGAGAGTGGATCCCCAGGTCTATTCCTGTCGACAGACGCAGAAAAAACGTTTGACAGGGTAGACTGTGGATTTATGTTCCAGACTTAGGAACGATGGGGTTTGGCCCGAGAACGGTACAGCGTGTTAAAACATTATACCATCAGCCAACAGCTAGGGTAAAAATAAATGGGGCATTCTCTTCCTCCTTCTAGCTGAAAAACGGGACGAGGCAGGGATGTCCCCTGTCTCCCCTTCTCTTTGTTTTGTCTCTAGAGCCATTACTTTCAATGATTCGAAAAGACCCAGGAATAAGAGGCATAAAGATAGGGGGTGAGAAACATAAACTTGCAGCGTTTGCAGACAATGTACTCTTTTTTATTAGTCACCTTTGGTATACAATGCCCAATTTATTAAAGTCCCTGAAAAAGTATGGGGAAATTTCGAACTTTAAAATAAACAAAATCGGAGATACTAAATATCAACTTGAATAAAAATTAAGTCAAGAGGTTGCAGCAGAATTTTAGGTTCCCGTGGAGGAAAGAACTAAAATACCTAGGAATCAAGTTAGCGAATTCCATGAATAAGATATATAAAATAAACCATATCCCCTTATTGGATGAAATAAAAAAAGTGAGTAAAGAGTTAGTAAATAGGCCTCTCTCGTGGATAGGATGCGTAAACACATTTTAAAATGACTATTCTGCCCAAGATAACATATACGTTTCAAATGCTCCCAGTACCTCTCTATCAACTATACTTCAGAAAATTAAAATCGTTGATAATGAACTTCGTATGGAAAAATAGAAAACCCAGAGTTTCTTTTTCAATATTAATACAGGACAAAAGACAAGGAGGCCTAGCAGTCACGACATTCAGAAATACTATAATGCAGTAGTATTATCAAGACTCCCCAAATGGGTTAGGGAAAAAAAAACGAAAAGAGGTGGGTTGATATAGAAAATATACTAAGCAAGGTAAGGTTGAACACTATAATATGGAATCCCCCAAAAGTTAGAGCACTAGATTATAGTATTCACGTTTTGACACAAAATACACTGAATATCTGGGACAAAGTATATAAAAAATTAATTGGGAAATATAATTCACCACTAATATCATTAAATGAAAATAATTATTTTGCACTGGGAAAAAAGTCAATAGGAGGGGGTTGGATAAAGGGAGAGAGGGTCCAATTGAGGGATGTTATGAAGGAGGGAAGCATTTTGTCACTGCGTGAAATTAAAATGAATAGGGAACTAATGGAAATTGATGACTGGCGGTATCAGTTGTGTCACTTTATAAAAAAATTACCTCAGCCTATAAGAGCAAGTGATGACTTTACGCCGCTAGAAAAGCTATATACACTAGACAATACAAAGAATATGATATCAAAAATGTATAAATTATTGCTGAAGAGAGAATTAGGTACACAAACTGATAGGGACACTATAGGACAATTCTTGATATTAACCCACAGATCGGCGGTGGATAGTCGAACGTCCGAAATGAACTACAAATGTTTAACTAGGTGGTATGCCACCCCTGATAAAACCAGTAAATACCAAATGGGCAAATCAGTTGAATGCTGGAGAGGTTGTAATATGATACGAACCATGGGTCACTTATGGTGGGATTGTCCTATTATTAAAAATTACTGGGAAAAGATCCTTAGACATATTAGAGAAATCACTAAAAAGGAAATAGCGAATAATCCATGGGTCATCTTGCTGCATGGAGTGAAAGGGGGTATTGAACAATATAAAAATTCATTAGTACCACACCTCTTAAATGCAGCAAAGACTCATCCCTAAAAAATGGAGAGTCCAACTGTCTGGGAGTGGATAGACGTGGTAGAAGAAACATATAATATGGAAGGTCTAAAGTATAATCTTGAGGAAAGAAATGAAGGGACAAGGGGAAAATGGAAGTGTTGGAGGGAATTAAAAAAAAAAAACTTGGTGTTATGCCGAAGCTTTGAGGTCCCAGGAAATAAATAAGTAGAGCAATAACAGCTCAAGGAAGAGAAATTGAAAGGCCGCACGGAGGTAGGGGTGGGTATTAGGGAGGCGTGGGGGAGGGGGAAGATGGGTTTAGTGGAAGGGGGTGTTAATTATGTTGAATTGATGAAAATATGTTTACCTTTGGCATTTAAAGGTGGGGGAGGGGGGAAATAATAATACATAATATAATAAAAATGCTCTCCACAGGAAATGATAAGCAAATAAAAGTGATACAAGAGACGTATAAAGGCCACGATGATGTGGAGTTAAGAAGAGACATGAGAAACATTAAGGTGAGCTAAGTCTCTCAAATAAATACGCTGATGTGGCAAAAAAAAAAAAGAAAGAGCAACAGTGAGTCTAGGCTCAACAAAGGCAGGCGGAAATTATCAAATGGGGATCAAATGACCTTCCAAATAGGGTAGGACAATGAAAAACAGTTCCCACCGGACATAACAAAGGCTCTGAAATATTCCGGCCTGAAGAGAAACCAACAATCCCCAGGGAGCCCAGAGATAGGAGGCATCCAGCCTATCCCGTAATTAGGAGAAGAAAAAAATGGACAGACACAACTTGGAGATAGTCATTGCAAAAGAGTAAAATTTGTGCAAAAAATGTAAAGTGCAAATGTGCTGAACAAGTATGTATAAGCCCTGGTTCACACTGGTGTGATTTGACATGTCAAATCGGCGGCAATTGCAACCGTCCTAATCGGTGTGATGCCACTTTTTGCAATTTTAGGTTGCGATTTCCATTGACATCTATGCACAAACCCGCACAGATGTCTGTGAAATAGCTGCTGAAATTGGGACTAACATGCAGGAGTGAACTTGCATTGCTTCATTCCCGCAGCTCAGTGTGAACCTGGGTTTAAGTTGGTTTAATCTAAAGCCGCGTACACACGGGGCGGACTGTCTGGCCAACTTAGTTCGTCAGACAATCCGACGGACAGTCCGTCATACTTTCGAATGAATGGACTTGACCACACACACCACTTTTTGAGCGGACTAATACGGCGTACTAAGTCCGCCAGACTATCCGCCCTACTTTTGAAATGAACGGACTCGCCCACACACGCGGAGGAAAGTCCGCTCATTTCAAGCACGTCTCCAGGTAGGCGGGGCCCTCGAAGGAGACGTCGCTGGCCCCGCCGCCTGGTATGGACTTAAAGGGGAACCCCAACGCCGAAAAAAATCGGCGTGGGGGTCCCCCCCAAGTCCACAACAGACCCTTGTCCGAGCACGCTACCCGGCTGGCCAGGAAAGGGGGGCGAGCAAGCCCCCCCCCTACTGAGCCGTACCAGGCCGCGTGCCCTCAACATGGGGGGTGCCTTGGGGAAGGGGGGGCCGCGTGGCCCCCCACCCCAAAGCACCTTGTCCCCATGTTGATGAGGACAAGGGCCTCTTCCCGACAACCCTGGCCGTTGGTTGTCGGGGTCTGCGGGCGGGGGGCTTATCGGAATCCGGGAGCCCCCTTTAATAAGGGGGCCCCCGGATACCGGCCCCCCACCCTATGTGAATGAGTATGGGGTACAATGTACCCCTACCCATTCACCTGTAAAATAAAAGTACAAAAAAAACACAACACACGAGATAAAATACTTTATTGCACAGCTCCGGGGGTCTTCCGTCTTCGGGGGTCTTCTCGCCGGACTCCTTCGCTATCTTCTTGTAGCTCTTTTGCTAGCGGAGGAGTCCGGCTTTCTTTCTCGCCGCCGGCCTCTTCTCCCGACTTCGGGGGTCTTGTCCCCCTCTTCAGTTCTTCTGCCGGGCCACCGTGCCTTCTTATAGCTCTTTTACAGGCGGTGGCCCGGTCTTCTGTCGCCGCCGTCGTCGCCGCCGCCTTCCGTTCTTCTTCTTCTTCTTCTCCAGGAGATGTTGCCTCGACGATCTCTCCGGCCGGAATGCCAGGGACGCACTGCGCGGCCACTTATATAGGGACAATGGGGCGGTGTCACATGGCTTTATGTCACATGGGTTGGTGTCACATTTTGACCCCGCCCCCTTACGATGTCATAGTCCCCATGTGACATCAACCCATGTGACCAACCCATGTGACACCGCCCCTTGTCCCTATATAAGTGGCCGCGCAGTGCGTCCCTGGCATTCCGGCCGGAGAGATCGTCGAGGCAACATCTCCTGGAGAAGAAGAAGAAGAAGAAGAAGAAGAAGAACGGAAGGCGGCGGCGGCGACAGAAGACCGGGCCACCGCCTGTAAAAGAGCTATAAGAAGGCGCGGTGGCCCGGCAGAAGAACCGAAGAGGGGGGCAAGACCCCCGAAGTCGGGAGAAGAGGCCGGCGGCGAGGAAGAAAGCCGGACTCCTCCGCTAGCAAAAGAGCTACAAGAAGATAGCGGAGGAGTCCGGCGAGAAGACCCCTGAAGACGGAAGACCCCCGGAGCTGTGCAATAAAGTATTTTATCTCGTGTGTTGTGTTTTTTTTTGTACTTTTATTTTACAGGTGAATGGGTAGGGGTACATTGTACCCCATACTCATTCACATAGGGTGGGGGGCCGGTATCCGGGGGCCCCCTTATTAAAGGGGGCTCCCGGATTCCGATAAGCCCCCCGCCCGCAGACCCCGACAACCAACGGCCAGGGTTGTCGGGAAGAGGCCCTTGTCCTCATCAACATGGGGACAAGGTGCTTTGGGGTGGTACGGCTCAGGAGGGGGGGCGCTCGCTCGCTCGCCCCCCTTTCCTGGCCGGCCGGGTAGCGTGCTCGGACAAGGGTCTGTTGTGGACTTGGGGGGGACCCCCACGCTGATTTTTTTCGGCGTTGGGGTTTCCCTTTAAGTCCATACCAGGCGGCGGGGCCAGCGACGTCTCCTTTGCGGGCCCCGCCTACCTGGATACCCGCTCGAAATGAGCGGACTTTTCTCCGGGCGGGAAAAGTCCGCTCATTTCAAAAGTACGGCGGACTGGCACACACACGGGCGGATTGTCCGCCGAAATGCGAGTCCGACAGACAGTATTACGGAAATTCCGAAATACTTAGTCCGCCAGACTGCACGCTGAAAAAGTCCGCTGAAGCCCACACACGAGCGGACTGTCCGCTGAAATGTGTTTCGGCGGACTAAGTAGGCCAGACAGTCCGCCCGTGTGTACGCGGCTTTAGATTGGGGACCTTGTAACTTTGTTGCCCCGACAGGGTCACTTTAAGGCTCTACTTTAATATCTTTTCTGCCATAAAGTCTTTAGTACATGTTTATTTTTCATACCACAGCAAAAGAAGTGATACTAAAAAATAAACCTTTAAATATTTGCCACAACACACTAGTATAGAAACACACTATTATAGAAACTATTAATAAACCAGCATGTACTGCTGTGTCACCTGCATTTTCTCACTATCTCACTGCAGACAGATCTCTTACCATTTCCTGTTCCTCATTCTGGTGGGAAAACTGTGACCACATCTAAGAACATATAACAAAGAACCCTGGGTTGTGCATTTAATATTTATCTAGATGCAGCATACAAGGGCTCTGAAGCACGAATAAGATCTGCTACAGAGGATATCTCCACTCCAGCTGTACATGTCCCTTTCTATTCTGTATCATCCAAAGGCCCCCAACTTTCCCTGATTTTGAGGGACTGTCCCTGATTTGGAACAAAGTCCCTCTGCCCCTTTTTCCTCCTCATTTCGGTCTGACCTATATAGTTGTAAATAAAACACACTACTTATCAATCAAAAAGTGTTTCCCAGTGCTAAAACTATCATCCAATTTCTAATTTCCAGAGCACATAAAGGTATAACATCCAGATGTAATTTAAAGAAAGGAGGACACCGTAATAGTGTTCAAATGATAGTCTTCCCCTACACCAAAGAACTGGCAGATTTGTATGGCATACATAATGAGACACAATGTATAGGGAGAGGGACAATTGTAGACACGCACCCACACTCACTCAGGTTGAACTGGATGGACTGGTGTCTTTATTCAACCTTACTATGTAACTATGTAAACATATATTCCATTCTCGCAAAGTCTTTATTGGACTTAGCAGAGTGGATGCAGCCTTGACTAAGTGTGGTCAAGGTTGCAAGGAGTTTTGCTAGATTAGGGATACACTTTATTTGTTAATACAATAAGTTGGGAGGTATCATCTGTGACTGTACCTATCTAGCTTCCTGGGCATATTGTGCACCTAAAAATAGAAATAAAGCACCTTTGTATAAACCTTTGTGGTTCTTTATGATAAAATATTGGACAGAGCATGAATACTAATGGTCATTTCTTCCTTAGTGTTTAAACTCAAGGATTAGTACATTATAAATCCAGGGGTCACACCAACAATGGTTTTGTAGCTACCTCCCAAAAAGAAGGCAGGAAAGCATGGTATTAACACATACCTGTTTTTCAAAATAGCTACCTTAAAGCGTTAGTAAACCGCATTTCAAGAAGAAAAATGAAAAAATTCCACTGCAAGGTAATGTCATAATGTGCTAGTATGTATTGCATACTAGCACATATGAGTGATCTACCTTAAAACAAAGCCTTCCAATGGCACACTGTCACTGCTGAGAGGGCTTCTATCTTTACTCAGTCTTCCTTCTGGGTTTGCAGCCAGAAGCATGACGACGTCACGCCCATACATGCGTGCGGGAGCCGACATTTATGGCACTGCTCTGAAGGTCCGGCACTGTATGCTGGACCTTCAGAGCGCATTCACTGGTGACGTCCCTGGCTGCATGCACTCTAAATAGCTCGTAAACAGTGCAAGTTTAGAAAATATTCACAGTACCTACAGATAAGCCTTATTATAGGTTTACCTGTAAAAGTTGTAAAACAGAGTTTATTAGCACTTGAATTAAAGTGAGGAGAAGATTAACAATAGTGCCTCATACAATATGTATATGTGTGTATATGTATGTTTGTGTGTGTGTAGCCCCCGTTCCTAAAAATGGGGCTATAAAGAGAAGCCCGGAGTAAAGAAATAAAAGAAATGGACGAAGGCCTAACATGACAGGGTTAAAAGGGAGCATCTGCAAAGCTGGTTTTGTTAAAGCAGTTAGGATTGGACGCAATCCTAGCTGCGTCCAATCCTAACTGGTCCCTCCCCCAGCTCAGTACAGCCGGAGAAGTGGGCTTGATAACAGCATGGCCCCGCAGTTGAGGAACTTTTTCCTGTCTGAAGGCCGAGGTGGCATCCAGAGAAAGTGGATGGCTAGAGGAGTGACTTGCGGAGGTACTGGGAGCGGGATCCACAGTGGCCGGAACAGCGGGGAGGAAGTTCGCACGAGTCTGGTGGTCCTGGCCACCGGCTCACTTCTTCCGCCCCACCCCTTCCCCCCAGGGCACAGCGGCAGCATGGGAGATCCATCTGGACTCCATCCAGGCCCTCCGCGAAACTCGCTGTGGCGCCCACGATGGGGGGTCCGGAGAGGAACAGTCATGCAGGCCAGAGAGCAGCAGGGGGGAGCTCCGGTTGCTCTGGGGCAGCCGCTGGGCCTACATCGAGGATGGAGAGAGAGAGCGGGCCCTACACTGGTGAAAGTGGGAAAGATGCAGCCTTTCCTTGATAGGTACCCGGATAGGGGGCAGCGCAATTGCTGGCCCTATGGTTTAGGGAGGGATTTAGGATTCCGGCAAAGTTGGTCGATACTCCCCCGCTGTCACGTAACCTGCGGTCAGCCTTACAACATGCGGACGTAGTTTCGGAGAAACTGCGGAAGGAAGTGGTGCTGGGCCGCATGAGTGGCCTTTTTCCTTCCTCGCCGCTCCTGGATTTGGTAGTGTCACCATTGGGGGTAGTGCCAAAGAAGGAACCTAATAAGTTTAGTTTGATCCACCATTTATTGTTCCCTAAAGGGGGTTCAGCAAATGATGCCATTGATCCAGAGATGTGCATGGTGTCTTATACGTCCTTTGATCCAGTGGTGTTTTGGGTTTGGAAATATGGGCAAGGGGCTCAGATGGCAAAAGCCGACATAGAGTCGGCTTTCTGTTTGCTCCCGGTCCATCTGGATAGTTTTCATTTATTAGGATGTCAGTGTCAGGAGGAGTTCTATGTGGATCGCTGGCTACCCATGGGGTGCTCTATATCCTGCGCATTATTCTAGCAGTTTTAATTAATTTGTGGAATGGTTGGTGTGTGACGTCACAGGAGTGAATTCGATCATACAATATCTGGATGACTTCCTTTTGCGTGGGCCCAGCCTCGTCGGAAGTCTGTGCGGTATTGTTGGCTACGCTGGAACATGTTGCAGTCAAGTTCGACATCCCCCTGGCACTGGAAAAGACCGAGGGCATTGTGTTGGACTCTAAGGAGATGGCGTGTAGGTTTCCGCAAGATAAACTAAAGGCGTTGCAGGCGGAGATTCGGAGGATTATGGGATTATGCAAGGTGCAATTTGGGATTCTGCAGATGTTGCTGTGTAAAAATTGAACTTTGCGAGTCGCATTCTACTGATGGGGAGGATATTTTGCTGTCGGCAAGTACCGTGGGGATGACGTTCCCTAAGCACTATGTGCGCTTGGTGCGGGCACATAGAGAAGATCTGATGGTGTGGCACCCGTCCCTGGCCAATTTCAACGGCAGGGCGTTGTGGATGACAGGGCCAGTTAGCAAATTCAATCTGGAGTTGTACATGGATGTGTCTGGTTCAAGGGGTTATGGAGCCTTTTTTCGAGGTAAGTGGAGTGCGGGGCCCTGGCCAGAGTCGTGGCAGGAAGCGGGGCTAGTAAGGAATATGTTACTGCTGGAATTGTTTCCAGTGGTTCTGGTGGTGGAGGTATGGGGAGAATCCTTCAGAAACTTGAAAGTGAGATTTCATGGGGACAACCTTGAGGTGGTACAAGTAATTAACAAGGTGTCTGCAGCATCTCCGCCGGTGGTGAGGTTGCTCAGACACCTTGTTTTGAGATGTCTACAGTTGAACATATTAATTTACACTGTCCATCTCACAGGAGTGGAAAATGTCATTGCTGATGTGAATGAAAGGGTTTATAAAGGAAGGGATTTTGCAAATCCGTGCAAATTGATGTGAAAAACGAATGATTTTTTTAATATATGAAATTTTATATTACAATCAAGGTTAAAAAATATATTTTACAAGTGAAACGATGTAAAAGACTTTACAGTGGTTTATATAAACAATCTTGAAAGATCATGGATAAATATAAAGAGATGATTATTGCGCACTAGTCTGACATGTTTTGCTCTTTGCAAAAAAAAGAATTGTACATACATATAAACACATCAGAGAATAATTAAGGGTATTCTGTCAAACCGACACCCCCAAGGCCAAGCTTACCCCCCTGCCGTGTCCACCCACATTTGGCCACTGCCCAAAGTTTCACACCTGCCTACAAAACGGGGGCATTCCATGCAGCCATAGAAGGCAGGAACAGACCAGGCTATAAGCGAAGAAAACAAGAAAATTTTTTTGCAAAGAATATGAAAAATATAGAATTTTTTTTTTAATAAAACAAAAAGAACATTTTTAAAAATACATTTTAGCTGCCTAAATTAGGGCAGCTACAAGATGGAAAAAATCCTTATTGGCTATCTTACATTTCATGTAGAAAATATTCGAAAATTTCATATTTAAATATTTTAATAAAGTATAGATATTCAAAGTTTCAAAAATATATAAGGAATAATTGGTAATTAAAAAATAGTTAAACTCAGCATAAGTGGAAGAGTGACTGGGGATGTTATCAGTGGTGGCCCATCCATAGGGGGTGCCTGAGCGCCGCCGCCCCCCGGCAATCAAAAAAAAAAAAAGAAATCAAATAAAAAAAAAAAAATATATATATATATATATATATGTAAAACTTGTCCCTTTAAGAATTTTTTTTTTTTTCAAAACGGGTCCTTTGTGCACTGTGTTCCGGTGCCGAGTGCAGTGCAATATTAGAAGCGACACGTCTATGCAATCACGAGATTGCAGATGAGGCGCTTCATTTGCCCCAAAAAACTCGCTCTGTGGCGCGGCTGATCGCAGGCTTCCGGCGCGATGGACTGGCTGGGCAAGTCTCAGTTAGGACCTGAGCAGGGCTTCCGACGTCACTCAAGGAAGTGACATTTCAACTTGGCTGCTCGGCCCAAGTTCACTCTGCTGCTACTCCGCTGCTCATCAGGTAAGAGCACAGAAGCCAAAACAGCACACTTTTAGTCCTCATTGTTTTGGTCTGACAGCAATCCCCCCCCCCCACTTATTTTCATCTATGTGCGGCCGGCTCTGTGGTAGGCGAACAGCAGCAGCCCCCCCGCTTATCAAAGTTTTGGTGGTTGGACGGCAGCAGCCCCCCCACCCCCCGCTTATCAACTTTAGTTTAATGTATGGTATGGTGCAGGTTGCAACACCTGCACCATACATGATGTGTAAAAATGAAATCCTACACATCTATTATTCATTTTTAAGCAAATTTTTATCAAAGACAACATTTTGAATACAGCTACAATTGAAATACAGCTGACTATATGATTTTTTTTTTTTTTTTGTAAGACATGTGGAGATTGAAGGATAGACTGCCCTCAGGCAGGCAAAAAAAAAAAGTAATTTTTTTTTTTTATTTAAACATGTCCCTTTAAAATAAATGAAAAAAAGGTCCTTATGTGCACTGTGTCCCGGCACCAGGCGCAGTGCAATATTGGAAGCGCCACGTCTATGCAATCACAAGATTGCAGACGAGGCGCTTGATTTGCCCCCCAAAAAAACTCGCTCTGTGGAGCGGTCAATCGCGAATGCAGATATGTATGATTTACAGGTTGCAGAATACAGATATGTGCGATTTTACAGGTTGCTTTAATAGAGCCCGGTGTATAATGTGCGGCCTGGTATATGATGTGCAGAGCCCTGTGTATAATGTACAGCCTGGTATATGATGTGCAGAGCCCTGTGTATAATGTGCAGCCTGGTATATGATGTGCAGAGCTCTGTGTATAATGCGCAGCTTGGTATATGATGTTGATTCTATAAAGGGTGAGGCTTATGAGAAGTGGGAGGGGCCAGACGTTGAGGGGAGGGGTCTTGTGCCTCCCCATCTTAAAACTTCACCAGCCTCCACTAGATGTTATACTGAACAGGAATAAAAAAAAAAATGTTTATCTTGTTTAAAACAGTATAATATATTTTTTTAAGGCCAATAAAAAGTTTCCAAAATAAAAAGCAGCAGATTATAAATGTGGGCCATGCACTCCCCAATCGAATCCATTCATTGTGGAGAAGTCACTACCGCCAACGCTTAGCTGAGCGGAGTGACCGGCATGCTAGTTTAAATACCTGCCCTCCATCGAGCCGGTGTCTGACGTCACCGGCTCGATGCGGATGTGACGGCGCTAATGCGCATGCCCGAGAGGCCAACAGTGCCCCATGAAACTACTAAGCCCAAGAGGCTGTGCGGGGAGAGAGCGGGGACGCCGCTGCCGATTACAGAGGCATCCATAGTGATGGATACCGATAACGCCCACAACTGCACCTTGCCAATGGGAAAAAGTAGCAGATGACAATGGGAGCAGATGGAATGCTAATAAGGGAACGTAAAAAACGTACCCAGGGAGATTTGGACTTGGGGTAGCGTACAGCTAAAACGGGCACTGGTTAAACAAATAAACCTGTGCCCTGGGTGTCCGTATGACGCATGTTAGAAGCACACCGTGGGGCAAGGAGGTGGAAGGGCTGTGGACGATCTGTGGAGAGACTAGATGATTAAAAAGGCAAGGGGGAGTTTTGTAAGGAAAGTAGATGGAAACCACAATTACATCGCTCAAAAGAGCTACTTCCTGCTATCCCCATGGAGGTATACGGTCGGCAAAAAAAAACCACATATGACAAATACACATACAAACATCACAAAGTTTTAACAATTTTGGAATAAATTCATATAAAAATAAATTTGAAATCAATGAAACATTATTGAAAGGTCAATGAAAAATCTATGAAAAGTTCATTTAGTATACACAAAGAAAAAATCATAATAAAAAGGGACCGCCCGGGGAAAAAACAAAACAAACAAATATACAGAACATGAAGGTCAGGGGAGGAGAGAAAGGGAGGAAATGGGTTCAGAAACGGGCAAGAAATAAAAAATACTGATTCAAAGAAAGGGCTTAAAACTCAAATTTTCATTGAACCCTGGAAAGACTGTAGACTTTAGGTCATATATCCATCGGGCTTAATGTGATCTCTAATTCGCTTATAAAATTGTCTTAGTTTTTCCTATATAGAAACCGCCGCACAGACACCGTGCCAGGTAGCTAATACCTGGTGTTTGGCAGGTGACTCTATAATTGATGGAGTGCCATTTACCATTCGGCAATTTAAATCGAGGTCTACAATCAATAAACTGACAAATGTCACAGTGTCCACATGGGTCCCAGTATTCTCTTGTCTCTTGGGTTTGCTACTACTGTCAAAATGACTATGGACTAGACGGTCCTTAAGTGATGGGACTCGTCTGAAGGTGACTTCGGGGTACTTATTTATAGATTTCCAAAATCTATTCAATTTTTTTTAAATTTACATATGTTGGTTAGAGTAGCGGCTCATAACTCTCACTGTTTCACATTTTTCAGAGCGTTTAGATGTAAAAATCAACGAGTTCCTATCTTTGGCTTTGACCCGATTGTATGCCTTTTTGAGACAGGCATGGCTATAACCTCTGATTTTTAAATGACAGTAAAGATCCTTAGCTGCAATCTGAAAATCTTGGTCCTTACTACAATTGCGTTTGAGTCGCAGGTATTGACTATATGGTATGCTATTAACGAGTGACATTGGATGAGAGCTTTTAGCATGAAGGACGGTATTGCCCGCAGAGGGCTTTCTGTATAAAGAGGAGTTCAATTTCCTATCTTCATCAATGAAAATAACCAGATCTAAAAAGTTGATATGAGTTTGGCTGCATTGCGTGGTAAATTTAAAATTATTACTGTTTTTAGAGATTAGACTTAAAAATGTATCTAATTCTTGTTCAATACCTGACCAAAAAAAATCAAAAGATCGTCAATGTAACGATACCAAGAGATGATCTTATCCACATAGTATGCCAGGTCATCTCTGGAAAAACATCCTTCTCCCATGCCCCCCCGCACAGGTTGGCATACGATGGGGCACATTTAGTCCCCATTGCAACCCCCTGCACCTGGAGGTAGTGGGAGGAATCAAACAAAAAGATGTTATGTCTCAGAATGTAATCAAGTAGTTCAAGGACAAATTTGCTGTACTTAGAAAAGGAAGGGCCCCTTTCATTGAGATGAGTATGTATGACTTCTATGCCTTTTTTATGGGGGATGGTGTTATATTGACTTTATATATCAACTGCCACCAACCACAAACAGGAGGAAGTGAAATTCCTTCTCAGTAAGTCAATGGTATCCTTAACATATGAAGATAATGATGTTACGTGAGGGTAAAGGTAACTGTCTATCAAGGAGCTCGCACTATCAGTAAGACTGGAGCAACCAGAGATAATGGGACGTCCAGGAGGTTCAGTTATGGACTTATGTATGTATATCTTTGGTAGCGTATAGAATGTGGGGATCTTTGGATCCCTCACATTCAAAAAGCTCCAAGTATTTTGATCAATTATGCCCTATTGGTAGGCCTTAAGAATAATCGTAAGTTTTGGATATAAAAATTGTTGATTGCTGTTTTCGAAATGGGGCGGTACCAGTCCCGATTGGATAGGATTTTCTTACACATATTTACATACTGGGAAATTTCCATGATAACCAAATTCCCACCTTTATCCGTGGGTTTTATTTTTAAATTGGTATTAGATTGAAGTGATTTAACTGCTTCCTTTTGTTCTGGGGTTACGTCGGAGGGTCTTGACGCCATAAACGTAGTATCTTCATTGGCTTTAGTCACTTATTGAATAAAGGTCCAGATGTTGGGAATGGTATTAAGAAAAGGAAACAGTAGTGATTTAGGTTTGAAAAATTGTGGAGGGGGGAAGGACATACCCACGACAGACAGCCCCAGTGGAGAGGTCAACCAAGGGTCATCGGTAACATGTCCCCCCTTCCAAAGTTCCATCAAATCCTTCAACGCTTGATGTTCAGCTATGTTGTCTTGACTATATGGAATGGTATCAAATGAATGAGTTTCAACAGATGGTTTATCAAAAATGACCTTGTAAAGGAGTCTACGTAGACAACGTAGAAATATATCTATCATTGCTGATGCGTTGTCTCGCTTTCAGTGGGACAGGTTCCAGGAGTTGGTGCTGGAGGCGGAGCAATGCGGGGTCCCTTGTCTCAAGTGGCTGTGGAAGATTGCCTTGGACGAGTATCTGGATGGATCAGGCAGTCAGTGAGTGCCGCGATGTGATCAGCATACAACAGGGTATGGGTTGAATGGGGATCCCTGGTACAGCAGGTTACGGAGGGAGGAGCTGAGGTTGTTGGAGCTTTATTTTGTTTTGTGAAATCTAGAAGCTGGGGTGTCGGTGTCAGGTTTGGAGAAGAAATTAGCACGATTGGCATTTGGGTTCAAATGCAGGTTTTTTCACTGCCTGGTTCGCCCTTGTGCCCAATAGACTTGGTAAGTTGGTTATTAGAGCTATGCCTGGACATAGAGGGTTCTTTACTGGTGCACCAGGATGGCTATTCCTTGTCACGTTTTCAGTTTAATACAGTTTTTCGAAAATGTTTGAAGGCGTTGGGTTTGGGGGATCAAAGGTTTTCCTCTCACTCGTTTTTCATAAGGGCAGCTACTGAGGCAGTTAAGTGGGGGTTGGATGAAGCAGCGGTAAAACGAATTGGGAGATGGCAATCGTGGAGGTTCAAATCATATGTTCGCCCTAACTGGGTATAAGGTTAGGTGGGATATGTGGTGCATTGATATAGAATGTTTAGGGAATAGTTACTGTGATGGGGGTGTTTTTCTTTCTTCTCTTTCAGGAAGGACCCAGGGACTGGTCTGGATAGTAGGCCATTCCTATGTGTGTTGGGGGCCAGGAGAGAAGATGTACGGCATGATGGGAGGCAGTTGGGTATTTCTAGACGGTAAGCCTGTATTAGGTGGTTTGGGTTGCCTGGGATGCTCTGGGGTAGGACAGTTCCAGAAGTGCACAGATTTGTGCATCTGGACAGACCGCCTGATGTATTAGTGTTGCACGTGGGCGCAGTGACTTGGAGAGCAGGTCAACGTTGGACTTGGTACATGACATCAAGTTCGACTTCTGGCGACTACGTAAGGCTTTTCCAAAAATGCTGAAAGTGTGGCCGACATTGTTGCGCGTACCACTTGGAGGTTGGCTAGGTCCGTTGAGAAAATTAACAGGGTGTCAGAAACCATGAAACAGACTGAGACAGAAGTACAATCAAATCACACTTGTTTATTAATAAAAATAAAAAAGGTAAATAGAAAAAAGCGTAGTCAATCATACCCAGAGTCCAGTAGCCAGATCGGGTAGTCAGCCAGTCCAAAGTTCATTAACCAGATCGGGTAATCAGCCGGGCCTGAAGTCAGGGATCCAAGGAGAGCAATTGCAAGCAGGATAAGAAGGCAGGAGGGATGTTAGCAAGCCAGTCTTAAAACAAACAGCAGGAGATTGTTCCTTGTGATGTGACCAATGCGAAGGCAAAGGAAAGAGTGAGCTGGAAGGCTTTAAATAGGCAGGTCAGACGAGCATCATCGGGAACAGCTGGTAACTGTGGAAAGAGAAGAGAGCTGGCAATTAGCCGACAGCTGAACGGCCAACCCAGAGGAGGAAGGGCTAAGCCAGCCCTGACACAGGGCCAGAAAGAAGGTGAGCAGGGAGGTCAGTATAATTGTGGTTAGGAATGGGTGGTTGGCAATTAGACACCTGGAAGTGGATACCTGGCGGTATCTGTGAGGGGACAGAGTACACTTTAATAATGTGGGTATCGACCTGTGTGCCTTAGGTTTACAATATGGGATCCAGAGAGCATTGAGGGTGTGGCAGGGCACACAAGGGTAAGGTTTAACCCGGGTGTGTGCTGTGGCGGGGTGTTGCTCTTTGTGGGTGAAGGAAGAAACCCCGGATGTGGAAGAGTTCGGGACCCATCGGTGGTATGGGTCCCGTTGGTGGTATTCCAGCTAATGGTGCATTAGCGGTTTGTTGTCTCTGAGCTAGCATGCCAGCTGGAGGCCTGTTTCAGTTTGTGGTACCGCAGTGTCAGAGTGGAGTGTGGCAAGATTGTTTTTTTTTTCCTGCAAAGACCAACATGAGTAGTTAAAGAGGAAGTAAACTTTCCCACTCTGATGCTTCTTTTCATTTAGTCCATTATAATAAGTAATTATCAAACTATAGCCACTGTAATCCAGCCCAAATCGCATATTACTCACTGTTTAAAGAAACTTTAAAACTCTTGTTTCCAGGGGTTAGGCAGCACCATCTTAAGTATTGTTTTCTGAGTCCACAGTGGAGTGTATTTCCGCCCTTACATTGAGCACTTCTTGTACTGTTAACCAAGCCTCCTTCTCAATCCAATGTTTCTATGGCAACCCTGCTTCCCTGTTCATAGCTGACTTGTTTTATTTACATGTGCTGATTACCTAGTGTTTGCCTGTATAAGTCCTATCAGCTTCAGTTGATAAGACTGCAGTTATTTCTGTCCCATGCCCTGCTTTACACTGTATGTGAGGTCACATTGCCACATGGTGTGTAGAAGGAAGCTCTGAGTGATTAGCAGCCTCCCTGGAGTTCAGTGTTGTGCCGTAGGAAGTCCTGATAACAGATAGATGAGACAGAGAGTGTGTCGTAAATCAGGGGAGATCTGGGCATGCTCAGTGATGTCATTCTAAAGAACAAGAAGGATTACAATACTAAGCAAGTAAGGAGATATCTACAAGCAGTGTTCATTAGGGTTTTTTATGCTGATTTACATGGGACAAAGTTGTGGGGGGAGGGTTTACACCCATTTTAACTGAGATGGGTGGTTCTAACAGGTGTTTATACAGTTAATGTTAATTTTACTGAGTGTTAATAAAAAATGCCTGCTTCGGCCGATATTTACTCCAGCTTGGTGTGGTCTCAGTTATTGGGCAAGAGGGATGTATATTTTGAGGCTGGAGGGGTGGGTCTGGCAGCGGGGAGTAAGCAGAGTACATCTTTTATACAATAGTCAAGAGAATCCTGGAGTAAAGAAATAAAAGAAATGGACAGAGGGCTGGCATGACAGGGTTAAAAGGGAGCATCTGCAAAGCTGGTTTTGTTAAATCAGTTAGGATTGGGCGCAGGAGAAGGGGGAGGAGCGGAGGTTAGTTTAGCAGCGTGTGAGTCCCTCCCCAGCTCAGTACGGCAGGAGGAGCGAGCTTCCCACCCTCCCTCCTTGATTATTGTAAGTAAGGGTTAGGTGTTAACTATGTGATTTGAATTCTACAGAGCATTGGATGTCATGGAAGAGGCGGGGTGTTGGTCTTTGTGGGTGAAGGAAAAAACCCTTGATGTGGAAGCGTTCAGGACCCATCGGTGGTATGGGTCCCATTGGTGGTTTTCCAGCTAATGGTGGTTTAGCTGGAATTTAGTTAACGGGGGGCACTGCGTTAAGTGGTTTGTTGTTTGAGCTAGCATGCCAGCTGGAGGCCTGTTTCAGTTTATGGTACCGCAGTGTCAGAGTGGAGTGTGGCAAGATTAGGGTTTTTTTTTCCTGCAAAGACCAACATGAGTAGTTAACTGGGGTGGGTGGTTCTAACAGGTGTTTATACAGTTAATGTTAATTTTATTGAGTGTTAATAAAAAATGGCTACTTCGGCCGATATTTACTCCAGCTTGGTGTGGTCTCAGTTATTGGGCAAGAAGGATGTATATTTTGATGCTGGAGGGGTGGGTCTGGCAGCAGGGAGTAAGCAGAGTACATCTTTTATACAATAGTCATGTAAATATAGTTTAGTAGATAGTGAGGTTCCTGTAACATGTTTCATGGGAATATACTGTTGACTAATGTTTGAAACAGTAACATTCTTCTTTGCTGTCTTTCCCGTCTCCCATTTAAGATTTTTTTGGTTCAGATTAGGGCTGCAACTAACGATTATTTTCATAATCGATTAATCGGCCGATTATTTTTTCGATTAATCGATTAATCGGATAAAATCACAAAAAAACGTTCAATTGTTCAATTTTTTTGTTTATTTAAAAGTAATAAAGGAAAAACTGAGTGTTACACTCAAACTGCAGAATAAAAAACGTTTAACATTAACATTACACAACTTTGCAGCAGTACAAAAACATTCTGAAAAGAGGTGAACTATAACTGTTCAAGAAACTTTGCATTTAAATGTAAAAAAGTTAACATGTTAAGATGCTCAGGGCTAAGGCTGGCTCTCTTTTTACAAACGATGTTGCCTGCAGCAGAAAAGAGGCGCTCCAATGGAGTGGAGGTGCCTGGGATGCACAAGAAGGATTTTGCAAGTTTTGCCAAAGTAGGATATTTATCTTGGTTACCCTTCCACCAATTCAAAGGGTTTCCCTCCTTTGGAAGTGGCTTTTCAGCAAAATAAGCCTGAACTTCATTTCGGACTTGTGTGTGAATATCCACCTCAAGTTGTCCCTCCTCCTCTTCACTGCTGCCCCCAGACTCAAGGAGTATGTCAAGTAGAGAATGAGATGCTGACCCTGTAGATGTTGAAGGCTCAGCATCTCTAGTTACAGGCGACATGGTGGTCATTTGCTGCTGCACCAGCATCTCCCTTTTTAAAGCAAGTGCCTCTGTCTGTACTTTTGCCAGAACGTTTATGATCTGTTCTGGTGATAAAAATTTTTATCTTCTAAATCGTGGGTCCAGGGCAGAGGAAAGCATTACGGTGTTTGGGACGTGTTCAAGGATCCCCTTCCATCTGCTTTGAAGTTGGTCTGTTGCAGTAGCTTGGAAGCTCTTTAGTGGAGATGATTCATAAGAAGCACCTTCATTGGACCGCATTAGCCCCTTTACCAGTGCTGGCACGGATGATAGGGTGACATATTCTTGGCCACTCATGAATACAGTGCAGCATTCAAAGGGCTTAAGAGCAGTGGAAAGTTCTTCAAGAATACTCCACTGGTCTGGTTTTAAGTCCAGATAATGTTTGCCTCTTTGTGTAACTGATGGGTCAGACAGAGTTGCAGTTACCGGCCACCTTTGTTCAATGAGTCGTTCGACCATATAGTAAGTGCTATTCCATCTTGTGCTTACATCTTGAAGAAGCTTGTGCTCAGATGTACCCATTTGCTTTTGTTTCTCCTTCAATTTGCTGCTGGCTAGCTCACTTTTTTTAAAATGTTCAACTAGTCCTCTTGCAGCACTAACGGCTCTCTCAATTCCAGAATTCTCCACACTACACCAGCTGCAAGGTGTGGCCAGTGCAGCGGATACTGGCCCAGCCATGCTTGTCCGCCAGGATATTTGCAGCAACCACAATATTTGCTCCATTGTCATGCACAATGGCAATTATTTTCTGAGCCGGAATTTCAAATTTTTCAGTGACCTCCTCCAACCATTCTGCAATATTTGCTGCTGTATGTCTGTCTTCCAGAGGCATGGTAGTGAGGCAGATAGAAATCATCTTCCAATCCTCCGCTATGTAGTGGCATGTAATGCCAAGGAAAGCCTCGGTCGCTATACTTGTCCATATGTCTGCAGTAATGGCAATTCTGCTTTCATTAGCGCTGATGGCATCCTTCACATTCTGAAATGTCTCCTGTAGGGATGAGCTTCGTGTTCGAGTCGAACGTACGTTCGACTCGAACATTGGCTGGTCGTGCGTTCGGCGAATTCCGAACGTTTTGGCCGTTCGCGTCAAAATTCGAGTGACGCGCGCGCGGACCACAATGCACTGCGTTGGCACAGTGCATTGCTGCCCGATGATTGGCCAAGCATGCACTGTGACCCCGCATGCTTGGCTAATCGCAGCACCGGCAGCAAGGAGAGCCATGATTGGCCACAGGCATCCTGCCTGTGGCCAATCATAGCTCAGGCTGTGTAGTGCACGCCCCACACTATATAAGGCCGCCTT
This sequence comes from Lithobates pipiens, assembly GCF_037356315.1. NCBI lineage: Eukaryota > Metazoa > Chordata > Amphibia > Anura > Ranidae > Lithobates > Lithobates pipiens. The sequence goes on from NW_027507789.1 coordinate 74,402,419, forward strand.
TAAGGCGGCCTCCTGTAGTGTGTTACTTTGCATCTGAAGCAGTGGGTGTTCTGTGTACCTTCAACACAGTACACACCAATCGTTTTTGGCTGATTTCCTATCTTGCTGCTGTGTAGTGGTTGTTGTCTGTGCCCTGACTGCAGTATACACCACTATATTCACCTCACCTATATAGCTAGTGATCTAGCTTTAACCACTTAACAACTGCCCATTGCCGATTAACGGCTTCAGGGCGGTTGTTTAACTCAGAGAGGCCGTTAATTAACGGCCTCCCAGAATTCTGCTCTCGCGTGCCCCAAGGTGTGCGCACTCGAGAGCATCCGTGATCGCCGGGTCCATAGGACCCGGCGCATCACGGTAAACTGCCGCTCATAGCGGCCGTTTACCACGTGATTGCTCCGTCAAATGACGGAGTGATCACTTGGAAACAAACCGGCGTCATGTTATGACGCCTGTTCCTCCCTCCCCTTTCTGTACCGATCGGTACAGCGGAGGGTAAGAGATCGGTGTCAGCAGCGATGTGGGCTGCATCTGCAGTGCCCACATCGCTGCTCACCGAATTTAACCCCTCAATTCCCTGCCAATACTCTGCAATACCAGTGCATACTCTGCAGTACCCTGCCATTACTCTGCAGTACCCTGCCATTACTCTGCAGTACCCCGCCATTACTCTGCAGTACCCCGCCATTACTCTGCAGTGCAGTACCCCACCATTACTCTGCAGTGCAGTACCCGGCCATTACTCTGCAGTACCCGGCCATTACTCTGCAGTACCCCGCCATTACTCTGCAGTGCAGTACCCCGCCATTACTCTGCAGTGCAGTACCCCGCCATTACTCTGCAGTGCAGTACCCTGCCATTACTCTGCAGTACCCCGCCATTACTCTGCAGTGCAGTACCCCGCCATTACTCTGCAGTACCCCCATTACTCTGCAGTAACCCCCATTACTCTGCAGTACCCCCCAATACTCTGCAGTACCCGCCATTACTCTGCAGTACCCCCAATACTCTGCAGTACCCTGCTATTACTCTGTAGTACCCCGCCAATACCCCGCCAATACTCTGCAATACCCTGCCATAAATTGCCATACCCAGCCATACTCAGAGATACCCAGCCATACTCAGTGATACCCTGAAATACCCAGCCATAGACGCCCCCCACCCCTCACCGCCCTCCGGTGCTTCTACCAACTCGCCAGTACGATCAAAGCCAGAATCTTTTTTTTATTTTTTATTTCAGGCTTCCCAGCCTAGAGGTGAGATGTGGGGTCATATTGACCCCCCAGATTTCACTGTAAAGAGGACCTGTCACCCCATATTCCTATTACAAGGGATGTTTACATTTCTTGTAATAGGAATAAAAGTGATCAAAAATATATTTTTGGGAAAAAAAATGTCAAACTAAAATAAATAAAGTAAAATGAACAATAAAAAAATAAAATAAAAATTAAAGCGCCCATGTCCCCATGTGCTCGCATGTGCCACACATGTGAGGTATCGCCGAGAATGTTAGAGCGAGAGCAATAATTCTAGTCCTAGACCTCCTCTGCAACTCAAAACATGTAACCAGTAAAAAAAAATTTAAAGCGTCGCCTATGGGGATTTTTTAAGTAGCGACGTTTGGCACCATTCCACGGGCATGTGCAATTTTGAAGAGTGACATGTTTGATATCTATTTACTCAGCATAACTTCATCTTTCACTTTATGCAAACATTGGGCTAACAAGTGGTTAATAATAGAGCTTGCAGTCAGTAGTGTTAGGAGATAGTGCGTGCTGTCTGCGTGCTCTGTACCCAGTACATACCGCTATAATATAGGGCAGGCCCCTACTTTCAAACATCCAACTTACAAACATCTCCTACTTGCAAACGCAAGGAGACAGCAGCAAGTGAGATGAAAAAAGATGGACGACAAAACAAATTATACAGGGGTGATAACCCTTCCCTATGTTTTCCAAAAAGCTTAAAGATAGTTTTTTTGACTGGAGCTACACTTTAAAAATGTACCGGTTGAAAATGACAAACAGATTCAACTTAACACAACAAACCTACACAGTCCCTGTCTTGTTTGCACCGCCTGTATACTGCTGTTCTGAGTATATAGGGCCTGGGGGCCACACGCATTTCCTTTTTTTAATATAAGTACGGGGTTCCCCTTAATATGTGTACAAGACCCAAATAGGCTGGTAATGGGCAGGGAGGGCTACCCATGCCATTTTTCTGAATGATTTTCAACCATATTGCAGGAACCAGATATAACATTAAAACCACAAGCAGTTTTAAATGGTGTTATTTCCGTTTAATGTCATTTTGTGCAGGGACTGTTCTAAACACGGGAAACACGTGGCACTTCACAGGCATACTACAGACACCCCCCAGGCACCATATTTAAAGGAATATTTCACTTTTTTTTTTCACTTTAATCGTCATTAAAATCAGTGCTCCCGCCAAAACGGTAGTTTTTAAAACTTTTTTTTGCAGTGACCCATGTCCCCTGAGGCAGGAGGCAGGTCGCCAAACCCTTTTTAGGACACTATCTTGCATATTAGCCGTTAAAATTAGCACTTTCCAATTCGAACGTTCGAGTCCCATAGACTTCAATGGGGTTCTAACGTTCGTACCGAACGCGGGGGTCGTTCGCAAGTTCTGGTGCGAACCGAACCGGGGGGTGTTCGGCTCATCCCTAGTCTCCTGGTACTTTCTCTCCACTAGTTTGGTAAAATGGATTCTTGATGGTAAAGTATATCCAGGGTTCAGTACACTGATCATGCTTTTAAATCCTCGGTCTTCAACCATGGACAGTGGCCGCATGTCGGTGACTAGCATTTTCATGACAGAATCTGTTATAACTGCTGATTGTTGGGGAGTGCACGGACGATTTTGCTGCACAAACTCTGTCATGGTGCGCTGTTTCTTTCTGCAAAGAAAAAGATAATATGATTAGTATGTAGGAAAAGCTATTTCTGTGTAACTCACATATCATTTCGGGTTTAACTTACCTTTCCGATGTTTCGCCTTCCACTGTGAACCCCACGTGTTTCCGTTTCATGTGCTCGTTCATCGTTGTTGTGCTTCCGTGCCATGCAAGTTCCGTCTTGCAAAGTTTGCAGGTGACCACCTTCTTTACAGCATTTAAATTAAAATGCTCCCATGCCTTAGAAGATTTGGGCCGCACACCCTTTTCTGAGGTCATTGTGTCAGCAGCATCCTCTGCCATTTTAATTTTTTTTGCAACTAGAAGTAAAAAAAAAAAGTGCGGAGATGTGGTGTAATATTATGTATGTATTGTACAGTTTTATAAAAATAAGTGAGTCTTCAATATTTCTATGCACTGTTATTCAACACCAATGATGGGGCACTATTCCTCCCAGGGACACCAATGATGGGGTGTTATTCCTCCCACTGACACCAATGATGGGGCGCTATTCCTCTCACTGACACCAATGATGGGGTACTATTCTCCCGGGGACACCAATGATGGGGCGCTATTCCTCCCGGGGACACCAATGATGGGGCGCTATTCCTCCCGGGGACACCAATGATGGGGCGCTATTCCTCCCGGGACACCAATGACGGGGTGCTATTCCTCCCAGGGACACCAATGACGGGGAGCTATTCCTCCCGGGGACACCAATGGCGGGGCGCTATTCCTCCCGGGGACACCAATGACGGGGCGCTATTCCTCCCGGGGACACCAATGATGGGGCACTATTCCTCTCACTAATACCTATTCCTCTCACTGACACCAATGATGGGGCGTTATTCCTCCCACTGACACAAATGATGGGGCGTTATTCCTCCCACTGACACCAATGATGGGGCGTTATTCCCCCCACTGACACCAATGACGGGGCGTTATTCCTCCCACTGACACCAATGATGGGGCGTTATTCCTCCCACTGACACCAATGACGGGGCGTTATTCCCCCCACTGACACCAATGACGGGGCATTATTCCCCCCACTGACACCAATGACGGGGCACTATTCCCCCCACTGACACCAATGATGGGGCACTATTCCCCCTCCCTGACACCAATGGCGGGGCGCTATTCCTCCCGGGGACACCAATGACGGGGCGCTATTCCTCCCGGGGACACCAATGATGGGGCACTATTCCTCTCACTGACACCTATTCCTCTCACTGACACCAATGATGTGGTGTTATTCCTCCCACTGACACCAATGACGGGGCGTTATTCCCCCCACTGACACCAATGACGGGGCGTTATTCCCCCCACTGACACCAATGACGGGGCACTATTCCCCCCACTGACACCAATGACGGGGCACTATTCCCCCCACTGACACCAATGACGGGGCACTATTCCCCCTCCCTGATACCAATGACGGGGCACTATTCCCCCTCCCTGACACCAATGACGGGGCACTATTCCCCCCCACTGACACCAATGACGGGGCACTATTCCCCCCCACTGACACCAATGACGGGGCACTATTCCCCCCACTGACACCAATGACGGGGCACTATTCCCCCCATGGACACCAATGACGGGGCACTATTCCCCCCACGGACACCAATGACGGGGCACTATTCCCCCCACGGACACCAATGACGGGGCACTATTCCCCCCACGGGCACCAATGACGGGGCACTATTCCCCCCACGGACACCAATGACGGGGCACTATTCCTCCCACTGACACAAATGGCGGGGCGCTATTCCTCCCGGGGACACTAATGACGGGGCGCTATTCGTCCCGGGGACACCAATGATGGGGCACTATTCCTCTCACTGATACCTATTCCTCTCACTGACACCAATGATGGGGCACTATTCCTCCCACTGACACCAATGATGGGGCGTTATTCCTCCCACTGACACCAATGATGGGGCGTTATTCCTCCCACTGACACCAATGATGGGGCGTTATTCCTCCCACTGACACCAATGACGGGGCGTTATTCCCCCCACTGACACCAATGACGGGGCGTTATTCCCCCCACTGACACCAATGACGGGGCACTATTCCCCCCACTGACACCAATGACGGGGCACTATTCCCCCCACTGACACCAATGATGGGGCACTATTCCCCCCACTGACACCAATGACGGGGCACTATTCCCCCCCCACTGACACCAATGACGGGGCACTATTCCCCCCCAGTGACACCAATGACGGGGCACTATTCCCCCCACTGACACCAATGATGGGGCGCTATTCCTCCCGGGGACACCAATGATGGGGCACTATTCCTCTCACTGACACCTATTCCTCTCACTGACACCAATGATGGGGCGTTATTCCTCCCACTGACACCAATGACGGGGCGTTATTCCTCCCACTGACACCAATGACGGGGCGTTATTCCTCCCACTGACACCAATGACGGGGCACTATTCCCCCCACTGACACCAATGACGGGGCACTATTCCCCCCACTGACACCAATGACGGGGCACTATTCCCCCTCCCTGACACCAATGACAGGGCACTATTCCCCCCCACTGACACCAATGACGGGGCACTATTCCCCCCCACTGACACCAATGACGGGGCACTATTCCCCCCCACTGACACCAATGACGGGGCACTATTCCCCCCACGGACACCAATGACGGGGCACTATTCCCCCCACGGACACCAATGACGGGGCACTATTCCCACCACGGACACCAATGACGGGGCACTATTCCCCCCACGGACACTAATGACGGGGCACTATTCCCCCCACGGACACCAATGACGGGGCACTATTCCCCCCACGGACACCAATGACGGGGCACTATTCCTCCCATGGACACGAATGACGGGGCACTATTCCCCCCACGGACATGAATGACGGGGCACTATTCCCCCCACGGACACGAATGATGGGGCACTATTCCCTCCATGGACACGAATGACAGGGCACTATTCCCACAACGGACACCAATGATGTGGCGTTATTCCTCCCACATTGGTGTTTCGGGGGGGGGGGGGGAATAAAAGAGCCACATTGGTGTTTCAGCCGGGGGGGGAATAGTGCCCCATCATTGGTGTCCCCGGGAGGCGCTACTCCTCCCAGGGACACCAATGATGGGGCACTATTCCCCCCCCCCCCAGAAACACCAATGGGGCACTTTTATTCCCCCCCCTGCAGAAACACCGGTGTGGCACTGAATGTGTGTGCTTTTACAACTTGCCGATAGCTGCTACCTTTTTTTCACACTCTGTGTGCAGCTCGGCTCAGTGTCCTCCTCTCAGATTCTCTCCCTCGCCTCTCTGTTCCCTCGAGGCAGCAGCGGGCGGGGCTGAGATCTGTGTGAATGTCACGTGGAGGAGGAGAGGCGCGCCGCGGACGTGCAGCGGTGCGTGCCTGATCACAGAGCGCCGCCGAGGACACAGGAAGGATCAGAGAGGAGGAAAGGATTTTGTTTTTTTTCACGGAACATACAGGCGGAAGGTGCGGACCAACTAATCGATAATGAAAATCGTTGACAACGATTTTCATTATCGATTATTATCGATAATATCGATTAATCGTTGCAGCCCTAGTTCAGATATCTACTCTTAGGCTTGAGAGTTATTATTTTTTTCTTTACAGTCGCCGAGGACATCGTCTATAAGGCTATAATGTAAATTTAGTTTTTGGCTGAGCTGTAAACAGCTCAGATTGATTGTACCTAGTTTATTTGGTTCTGTTCTAAAATTGACTGTGTTGTGTATTTCCCACTGTTGCCAGTAGATGTCACTGGTACAACAGGACAGTGTGAGAATAGCAACTGGGTTGAGCTGTAATGAATATTATTTTTCTGGAAACAGCCCAGTAGGAGGTTACTGCCGCTGTGCATACTGGGAAGGGGTATTTACTGGACAGAGGCCCATGTGCTTTAGTCAGTCCTCACCTCGTGGCCCTTCTGGCCTGAGGCTACATTGCTGCAAGCTGTGCAAGTAGGCCCAGAAGCCTGTCTGAGGCCTACTACTTCTGAGGTGGTCCTCAGGCTGTCTTGCCTGAATGGAAGAAGCCATGCCAAGCTGAGGAGATCCAGGAGAGGGCCCTTGCTGGAGAGAGCCAGGATGCAGGCTGATCTATCAGAAGGGCCTGGTAACTTACTCGAAGGACGCACCTACATCTAACCTACCCTCACAGTATCGATGAATGGCTTAAAGATTCTGGTACTGCGAAGCTGCTCTACAATCTAATCAAGGTAATACACTCCTGGCTGCTAAGTTTGTGAGAGAAGCTTATCCAGACATTTTACTGGTTGCTAGGTCTGTGTGAGAGACCTACCCAGATATTCACGATATGCTGAAAGATAGCTGTTTGTCCTTTTGATTCAAGGAGTCTGTAAGTGATCTGAAACCTCCCCTCAACCTCTTTTACAACCTTGCTCAAGTTATAATTAAAGCTTTGAAAAATACCTAAAGTGACTGGCGCCCATATTCTGTTCAAATTTCACATTATAGCCATGGGGTGAATGTAAGACCACTCCCTGGAGATAGCTTCCTGCTACCAGTAGACCCAGGGAAAGCTAAAATTTGGTGCCCAACATGGGGCCTGGTGTAATAAGTTTGCCATTGTCCCTAGCAACCAACTGCAACTCAGGAATTTCGTCATGGCACCATGAGGATTGCCAACTGTTACCTCAAGTAAAGCCCTTGAGACTGTTTCCAAAGTGCTACACTATTTACTGGGGAAGAACCCAAGAGTCTCAGCTAACGAGGGGTTCCTGGACTTTGTCACTTTCTCCAGGAAAAGAGGGGTTAATTGCAAGATCACATTTTCTGACTGCGTGAGCTGTGGGTGGAGTGACAGAAGCCCGGGAGCTACGTGATCAGAACACCAAGTGGGAGGAACTACACCTCTTGCCGCGTGAGATGCTGTGTGTGCGTCTGGTACTGAAGACAGAGCGTTCGCTGCTACCACAGGAAAGATTACAGGACAGTCATGGCTGAATTTTCTCTTGTGAAAACCGCAGCGGGATCAAAGATGTTCCCTGTCAGCACTGCTACAAGTACTATGCTGTCTGGAACCCTGCTAACAGAAACCGGCATCTGCCTGAAGCCACATGGTCGGTTTGTGCTGTATACCGTTGGGGCCCATGAAGCGCGGGGTATGTTATGCCACAAGTGTGGAGGACTGGCCGTACAACTCTGTCCGTTTGTTCGCTGACTGCACTGCGGGGAGTACCTGTTTGTTGTGGAAAACCCTACCATGCTGCCCCGTGCCTACAGAGTTGATTGGTGTTGCTATAGGGAGGCTGCAGCTTTTGCTCCTGCAGGGAAATCTACACTCACCACGCCTGCTACTGCAAGTGTTCCATTTGATGATGTCGCTGCTACTGTTCCTAAAGTGCCATCAACAGACATTGCCATCGCTACTGTGCCCACTGCACCTGTCCAGAAGAAGGTGGGCTATGTAAAGGCATCCCGCGGCTGCGGTCGAGGCCTACCCCAGAGACCATCAGGACCGGAACCCAAGGAAGGCATCACTCCTGGAAAATCCACGTCAGGAACTGGTGAGAAATCTGGGACAAACATTTCAGTGGGGTCAATGTGTAAATATAGGCCTGCAGAAGAATTAAGGGATTCTAAACTGGATTCCTTGTCTGATTCTTGTGATGATGAACTGTTTGAATCTATGTCACAAGAACTGTTGTCGGCTAATAGTGAGGATGTTGCTTCTGCCTTCACCAGACTGGGTAGCGCTAGTCTTCGGGGAGACATCAACTAGTGTGGAAATGCAAAGTGTTACTAGTGAGCCTCTGTCTAAGGTTATTTGTACTCTGTGGATAGTAGAGGAAAAGAACAAAAGAGCAACAGAGAACATAGACCTGAAGTGTGCCAGGGTCACGTGGTCAGTATGCCTAAAAAGGGGGCATACCCAAGTATGAAAAATGATGAATGAAATGAAAAAAAAAAGGGAATGGGTGGGTGGGACACGAGATCCAGCGACCACGAGGGGAGGAGGCAAAGGAGGGCAGGCTTTATGCAGCCTGACTCCTCCTACAAACACAGGCTAACCTGCGGTCAGCCTTACACTTTTACTCTGAGTCAATCTGTGAATAGTAAAGGAAAGGAACAAAAGAGCAACAGAGAACAGACCTGAAGTGTGCCGGGGTCATGTGGTCAGTATGCCTAAAAGGGGGCAAAAATCAACACAGTAGGATAAAAGCTACCAACCAGACTTATACACACTGAATTAACTCATGCCCTGCCAAATTTGATAAATGCTTGTGGTATCTCAAAAAGTGGCACTGGGATTTGCCCAGAGAAAACAAGACGACCTCCACCTACCCAACTACCAAATAAGGGCTGGGGCCCCCTGGCGCAAAATCACAGAAGCTATTCCTATCCTGAAAGAAATAGCCAAAATAAGGTCCAGATCCTCTTTGGCCAACAAGGGGGTGGCAATGAAGTATGCATTTGGCTGCGTAGAGGGGAGCATCTGGAAAAGGCAACAGAGGAGCATCCCAGGGTTTGATGAATGTAGTACTGACGAGCTGGTTTAAACCAACACCAGGCACCACGCCTTGCCAGGCTCCAAGAACCTGATGCCAGTGCTGACCCCCGATTGCTGCATCTTGCGAGCATGCAGATGTAACAGAAAAGGCCTAGGGACCAAACCAGTTGATTAGCCAGAAATAAATGAAACCCTGGGCCAGAAGCGCAACTCCCCTACCTTGGGAACCGCAGAAGGCCAGCTATAGTGCTGCCTTGAACTCCAAGCTGATAACCAACGCAAAAGGAGACCTGAGAGCATGTAAGATATGTCACAAAGAATATGAGCACAGCAGGAGGGCTACTCTTCTGGATCACCTGAGGATGGCTTAAAAGAGTGCGCAGAAAATAAAGAAAAGCCTGTCAGAGGCCTTCAACAAACATGAAATGCCAGGTCTCAGCCGGATACGCCCCAAAAGTGCTATGGGCAGATACGATCTGGAAGAGGCAAAAAATAAAAGCAAATAGGGACTGGATAAAACCCGTCAGAACTTTGGAAACCTAGCCCGGAAAGCCTGGAATACATCGCAAGCAGTATCATGAGCCTACCTGGTATTCAAAATAAAAATTTGATGACCAAGGCTGCTGCGTCAGCCAAATGGGAACCCAATGCCTCACAAACGCTGGAACTGAGGAGAAGGTGTGACGCCGGCATCTGCAACCGAGACCTGAGCCTACTAGTACTGGCCTAGACACTGAGAGGGTTCCGGAATCCACCGAAAACCCCTGAGCCAGTAGCATCTGCTGGAGCTGCAATGGCTGACTAACCAATAGTACCATACTATTACGTGCGAGGTAACAGTAACCTAAATAGCTGGGCTTACCGATCCAAAGCCGGGAAAGCTTACCCCCTGCGTTGAAACTGCCAGAGCAAAGAGTTGAAGCTAGCTACGTGTGGAACAATGAAGCTTTGGGATGGTCCCGGTTCTTAGAGAGGGTGAGCTAACGAACTCCGACCCCCCCAACTGGAGAAGGAGGGATAGAAGTGAAGTCCCCAATATCCGCTGCTAGAGACATGGGAAACCAGAGTAACATGGTGAAAAAATTAGAATCATGGGAAACGAGAGAAACATGAAAACGTGAGCTGGCATGGAAAACAAAAATTGCATGAGAAAACGTAAAGTGCATGAGAAACGTGAGATTGAACGAAATATGTAAGCAGCGCAAGAACAGATGGAGACTTGCCACCGAACAAGCCAATTAAAACGAACACTTCAATCTATTAACCCATAGACGTGATGGGTAACCTGCAGTGGAAGAAAATAGATAACCCTGCTATGAAAACAATCAGAGAACATAACGGACGACCAGCTCATGACATAACAACACCCCTGGTACCTGACAAGTATGAGGATGTGGGTATAGACCAAGCACCCCAGCTGAAGAAGGAGGGATAGAAGCGAGGTCCCCAACACCCGCTACTTGAGACATGGGAAACGAGAGTAACATGGGAAATTATGAGAAGCATGGAAAACTACAGAAATCTGGGAAAACAACAGAAACATGAAACGTGAGCTGGCATAGAAAAGAAAAAAATTGCATGAGAAACGTTAATTGCATGAGAAATGTAAATTGCACGAGAAGCTGACTTGCATAAGAAGCTGAATTGCGTGAGAAGCTGAATTGCATAAGAAGCATGGGATTGAACACTGTAAGAACAGAAGACTTGCCATTGAACAAGCCAATTAAAAACGATCACCTCAATCTGTTAAACCCATAGACGTGATGGGTAACCTGCAGTGGAAGAACATAGAAGACCCAGCTGTGTGAAAATGACCAAAGAACATAACAGACAACCAGCTCATGACATAACACCCTTTTGTACCTGACAAGTATGAAGATGTGGGTGCAGACATGACAAGACCAACAGCGCATGAAAGTGAACCTAATGACAACACTCCCTACTGTATGCTGCAAGCGAGCCTGAGCAACCTGCAGCGCTAAGACGGGAAATTGAAAACGAAGACTCAGGGCTAGGGTACCCACAGACAGTGGTCGGTAGTAGTAAAGGTGTAATGGTGAACATGCACATGTGACGTATGGGATACAGGCGAGGAGATTGTGGGACAACAATCAATTAAAAACGTAACCTCAGCCCGTATGGATCTGTAGACGTGACAGATTCTGGATGTGAGCACTAGCTAACGGAAATGTAGCGAACAAAAGGCAATAACATGAAATGGGAGCAACATGGGAAATGTAGGAAACGAAAAAACCTGTGAAATGTGAGAAAACACGGGAAACTTAAGGAAACATGGGAAACGTCAGAAATATTAAAAAACGAGAAACGTGAGGAAACGTAAGAAACAAGGGAAAAATGGAAGAAACATGGGAAAACGTAAGAAACATAAGAAATAAGAGAAACATGAAAACACGGGAAACGTAAGAAACACGGGAAATGGCATGAGAAGCGAAAACATTGCATGAGAAACCGAAAACTGCATGGGATACCGGAAACATAAATTGCATGAGAAAACCGGAGTTAGACTTACCGGTAACTCTTTTTCTAGGAGTCTTCCAGGACAGCCTCTGAGATATAGGGCTCCTCCCTCCGGGACAGGAAACACGTCAACCCAATCAAATAAAAGGTGTGGTCCTCCAGGCCCTCCTCAGTTTTACTCCAAGAACCGCCGGAAGGCTCTGAAGGACATAACACAGTAACAATCACGTTAGTACACATCCTCACCACTTAGTCCAACTTAAACAACTTTGGGTGGGAAACCAGGCTGTCCTGGAAGACTCCTAGAAAAAGAGTTACCGGTAAGTCTAACTCCAGTTTTCTCGTATCGTCTTCCAGGACAGCCTCTGAGATGATAAGCAAGGAGCTCACCTTGTCAGGGCTGGACCACTGCCTGGAGGACCTTTCGTCCAAAAGTCTGCTCTTTATCAGACCATAAATCCAGATGGTAATGTCTTGCAAATGTAGAGTAGCTGGAGCACGTTGCTGCCTTGCAGATCTCCTCCGGAGAGGCTCCAGCCCTCTCTGCCCATGATGCAGAAACCGCCCTGGTAGAGTGTGCCTTAACTAAGGGAGCCTGCTTCCCCTCTAATTCATAGGCTTTAACTATCGCCATTCGTATCCACCTGGCGATAGATGATCTGGACGCCTTGCAGCCCTTGCGGGCGCCCAAAAAATGAACAAAAAGTGAGTCTGACTTCCTGAAGACCCTAGTGGCCTCTAAAAAAAATTAATAGACTTCTCCTGACGTCTAACAAACTTAAAGATATCGCCTCATCCCCGCCTGAGGCTAAGAAAAATGTTGGTAAAATAATATCCTGTGTCCTATGATAAGTGGACACAACCTTAGGGAGAAAACTAGGGTCAGTCTTAAGCACTACCCTGTCCTCTAAAATTAACAAAAATGGCTCTCTGACCGAGAGCGCCTGCAGATCACTGACCCTTCTAGCTGACGTGATCGCTATCAAAAAAACAGTTTTTAGTACCATCCACTTAACCACTTTCAGACCGGACCAATTTGCTGGTCAAAGACCAGACCACTTTTTGCGATTCGGCACTGCGTCGCTTTAACTGACAATTGCGCGGTCGTGCGACATGGCTCCGAAACAAAATTGACGTCCTTTTTTTCCCACAAATAGAGCTTTCTTTTGGTGGTATTTGATCACCCCTGCAGTTTTTATTTTTTGCGCTATAAACAAAAATAGAGCGTAAATTTTGAAAAAAACGCATTATTTTTTACTTTTTATTATAATAAATATCCCCCAAAAATATATAAAAAAACATTTTTTTCCCTCAGTTTAGGCCGATATGTATTCTTCTACATATTTTTGGTAAAAAAAAAATCGCAATAAGCGATTATTGATTGGTTTGCGCAAAAGTTATAGCGTTTACAAAATAGGGATAGTTTTATAGCATTTTTATTAATAATTTTTTATTATTTATTTTTTTACTAGTAATGGCGGCGATCAGCGATTTTTATTGTGACTGCGACATTGTGGGGGACCCATCGGACATTTTTGACACATTTTTGGGACCATTGTCAGTTATACAGCAATCACTGCTATATAAATGCAGTGATTCCTGTGGAAATGACACTGGCAGTGAAGGGGTTAACCAGTGGGTGGCAGTGTAGGGGTTAAGTGTTCCTAGGGGTGTGTTACTAACTGTGGGGGGGTTGGGCTTTCATTTAGTGAACACTGATCTATGCTCCAATCACATGGAGCAGAGATCAGCGTCACTAGTTGCTAGGCAGAATGGAGAAATGCTGTTTACTTGGCATTTCCTCCATTCGGCCGCTCCGTGAGAGGATTGCGGGGATGCCCGTGGCGATCGAGTCCGCGGGTCCCGCGACCGGACTCATGGGGGTCCCAACCAGCGCGGGAGCGCGCCGCCGGCGGCGCGCTCCCGATGGCAGGGCGGCATTGAATATTGGACGTACCTGTACGCCAATATGCCTGCCCGTGCCATTCTGTCGACGTACATCGTCGTGCGCTTGTCGGGAAGTGGTTAAGTGATGCTTTCTCTAAGGGTTCAAATGGATCTCGGGTCAAAGCCCTAAGAACCAAGGACAAATCCCAAGTAGGACAGGTCTTCATCTTCACAGGCCTGGATCTAGCCAAAGCCTTGAAGAAGTTCCTGACAAAAGGATTCTGCTGGAAAGAAGACTGAAGGAAAACACTTAAGGCCGCCACCTGTACCTTTAGGGTGCTGATAGAGAGGCCCAGCTCTACCCCTGCTTGCAGAAAATCTAGGACTGCCGGGACCTCGGGACTTGCAATCCCCTGTTCTTGTAACCAGGAATTAAACCTTTTCCCTATCTTGGCGTAAATCGCTCTAGTTACTGGTTTACGGCATTCTAACAAGGTCTTAACCACTCTCTCTGAAAAACCCTGTGATCTTAAGATCTGTTCCTCAGATACCAGGCCGCAAACTTGAGTCTCTCTATCTGAGGATGCAGAATCGGCCCATGGGAAAGCAAATCCTCCCTGACTGGCAGTAATATCGGAGGATGAACATCCAACCTCTTTATGCTGGCAAACCAGGGTCTCCTTGGCCAAAAAGGAGCCACTAAAATGAGGTCCGTAGCTTCCGATCGGAACTTCTGCAGAACCTCCGCCACCATCCTTACAGGAGGGAAGGCATAACACATGCCGAACAGCCATGGATTGGAGAGGGCGTTTATCCCCCTGGCCCGATCCTGTGGGTGAACCGAAAAAAATTGTCACCTTCCTGTTGCTTTCTGTTGCAAATAGGTCTATTTCTGGCCTTCCCCAGCATGACACAATCTCCTCGAACACTTCCTTGTTGAGGGACCACTCGTCCTGACCTATCTTCTGCCGACTGAGAAAGTCGGCCAGCAAATTCTGAGTTCCCTTTAGATGAATGGCTGATATTGAGGACAAGTTCTTCTCGGCCCAGCAGAAGATTCTGTCCGCAATAGCCTGCAGCGCGGGGCTTCTGGTTCCAGAAAAAGAGAAGAAGAAGGGGGCGCCTCTGGGTGTAGATTTTTAAAAGGCAATTTATTCACAGGTAAAACAAATAGATGATGCACTCACATTTTCCAAGGCATAAAAAGGCATGTAGAATACAAGGGGGGTGTTTTTTTCATCTGATTCGTCCGTCACATGGGATCCGGTCCGCGGGTGTCATGTTGTCCTCTCCTGGCGTTACCACGAGTTTGTTGTTAAAAAATGCCGGCTTGGTGGACGCAGAGGATGTGTTTCCAAAGCGAGGCTTGGTAAGCGGTGACACGCGGGTCGCGGGGTTGTGACGTCACGGCGGGCGACGCGTTTCCTGAGCGTTCGGGTCGAGGTGGAGAGACGACCGCGCTCTTTCATCAGCCAATCACTTCTTCCTATCCTACGTGCGCTCTAACGCCTCTTGCAGGCCAGGCCCGAACAAATGGTCCCCTGAAAACGGTGAACCACATAGCTTCAATTTCGAAGCTGCGTCGCCTGACCAGGTTTTAAGCCAAACGGCCCTTCTGGCAGTGTTCACTAATGCTGCCGATCTAGCAGCCAATTTGACTGATTCTGCAGAGGCATCGGCCAAAAACCCCACTGCCTTGAACAGTAGCGGAAAGGACTTAAACAGCTGTTGCCTGGAAGTGCCCGCTGAAATATGCGATTGTAACTGTGTAAGCCAACACTCTAAGTTTCTGGCCACACAGGTAGCTGCTAAGGCTGGTTTAAGCCCAATGGAAGAGGCATCCCAGGCCCTCTTAAGCAGCACGTCTCCCCTCTTATCCATGGGATCCCTGAGTGAACCCATATCATCAAAGGCCAAATCTGTCTTTTTAGAGACTTTAGCCAAGGGAGCATCAAGTTTGGGAACCTTGTTCCAGGGATGCACCGCATCCGTCTCAAAAGGGAACCTCCTTTTAAGGCTACCTGAAAAAAATTGCCTTTTTTCTGGTTGTTCCCACTCCAGCAGAATCGCCTCAATCAGCGATTTATGGATGGGGAATACCCTGTCTTTCAGCACACTCGACCCCTGATACATCATGTCGTGTTTTGAAAGCTGGACCTGTTCTTCCCTGATCTCCAAAGTGTCATATATTGCCTTGAGGAGGTCACCCACATCGTCCAAAGACAGCTTGTATCTGGCTGATCTAATGGATTCTTCCTCCCCCTCTGACTCAGAAGTAGATTCTGTCCTAGATGAGGCTAATGACCTGGGTAACCACTCCTTATCCACCTCCTCTTCCTGACTTGGTTCAGACAAGGAGGGCATACTTACGGCCCTGGCTAAAGAGACAGAAGGACCCTGCATCCTATCCATCATGCTCTTGAATGACTGGAAGGTGGATGCTATTTCATCCTTTACGGATGTCAAAACCTTGTGGCAAGCTGCCACTGAGTCCTCTTTTACCAGGCTACTGACACAATTCTCCCAACCGGTGCCTAACTTAGCCCCACACACGGCACATTTCCTTCTGGGCAAAGGTATCTGGGCTCTGTCCTGTTTGACCTACAAACAAAACAAAACAGGGTCCCATTAAAATACCACCCCTGACCACACCACTGTGCTTCTAGGGTCTGCCTAGGAAGTGCCCCCCTCACCAGCAGGTTCCCCACCCCGGGAGGGTACTAAGGTCAGAGTGACCCCTCCACCCCCCAGTGTAAGTCCTGGTCTGCCCTCACCAAGCTTACCTGAGAGGTGCTGGAGCCTGTCGAACCGGAGTCCACCTGCACAACTGCGCCCTCCATGGTTCCAGTGTCTTACTCAGTCTCTGAGCCTTCACACCGCTCCAGGCAACCCTGTAGCCACACCGCCACGCCCAAAGGACTGGAACAGGTCCTGCGGCGCCCCCAGATGACGCGAATCCGACAGAAGTGCATCCCTCCCACTTCCGGAAGGCGGAACGCAAAAACTCCGCCCCTCCCGCCGTGCGTTCCTTACGAACGCACCGCTTACAGTACCCGAATGCCAGCCAGTGGAACTGAACGTCTCTCGCCCGCCATCCGACCGACCAGGTACGAGCGGTTAGCGCTATAGAGGGGGAGATTGCCGCCCATCGGGGTCCCGTTCTCTCCGAACGTTAAATGGCAGCGGGGACTGATAGCTACCCTCTCCTCCCTCCGAACGGACCGAGGGGTGCTAAGGGTCAGGTCCACCAGGTGCTCCCCCCAGGACAAACCCCTGAGAAGGAGCTCCCCTTACTAGTTCTGACGTGCTCCTTCCCGTCCGGCAGGAAACACAAAAACTGAGGAGGGCCTGGAGGACCACACCTTTTATTTGATTGGGTTGACGTTTTTCCTGTCCCGGAGGGAGGAGCCCTATATCTCAGAGGCTGTCCTGGAAGACGATACGAGAAAGTACCTTGCATAAGAAACGTAAATAAGATGAGAAACCGTAAATTGCGTGGTCAACATAAATTGCATGAGAACGCCAATTGCATGAGAATCGTGCCTTGCATTAAAATCGAATCTTGCATGAGAATTGTACCTTGCCTGAGAAACGTACCTTGCATGAGAAATGCCAATACATGAGAAACAAGAAGTGCACAAGAGGTGTAAATAGCATAAGAACTGTAAATTGCATGATCAACGTAAATAACATGAGAACCGTAACCTGCCTGAGAAACCGTAACCTGCCTGAGAAACCGTAGTGAGAAACCGTAAACTGCATGGGAAACCACAAACATAAATTGCATGAGAAACGTACCTTGCATGAGAAAGTAAATAATAAGTAAGTAAATAATGTGAGAAACCGTAAAAGAAACGTCAATACATGAGAAACGTCAATACATGAGAAACGTCAATACACGAGAAACGAAAATTGCATGAGAGGTGTAAATACACAAGAACCGTAAATTGCATGATCAACGTAAATTGCATGAGACGTAAATGACATGAGAACTGTAAATTGCATGAGAAACCGTCACCTGCCTGAGAAACCGTCACCTGCCTGAGAAAACTGTAAACCTGCCTGAGAAAACCGTAAACCTGCCTGAGAAAACCGTAAACCTGCCTGAGAAACTTAAAACTGCGCGTGAACCGCAACCGCAACCCAAATACCTCCCCTCTGAAACGTAAATAACGTGAGAAACCGTAAATTGCGCGATCAACGAACTTGCATGAGAACGCAAATTGCATGAGAATCGTACCTTGCCCGAGAATCGTACCTTGCCTGAGAAACGTAAATAACATGAGAAATGTAAATGGCACAAGAACCGTAAATTGCATGAGCGACCGTAAATTGCATGAGACGTAAATGACATGAGAACCATAAACTGCATAAGAAACTGTAACCTACCTAAGAAAACCGTAACCTGCCTGAGAAAACCGTAACCTGCACGAGAACCGCAAGAGAAACTCAAATACCTCCCCTCTGAAGCCCAGTGTGAGCACCGGGAGGAGTGAGTGGGGCGAGCGGACACCCCCCACGCTGCCCAGCGAGTGGGAGGAGCGCGTGTGCGGCCCTCCCACTGATGAAAAGCTGACGATGCGACAAACCCTAGCAGGCATGGTCATCTCCACCGTATACACATGGCCGGCCAGGACAGAGAGCCGCCGGACACAGAGGGACAGTGCCAGGAGGACCCAGACCCGCTGCAGAGCCGACCGAGCACGGAAAACCCCGCCCCCCACGCAGACACAGGCAGACAGCACACTACGACACTGGCCCGAACCTCCAGAAAGCGGCCCCCTCCATGGAATCACCCCCCCCGGCTGGCAGCCCCCACGTGGAGCCAGAACTGTGTCAGGATGACTGAATCCCCCCCGCGAAAACCCCCGGGATGAGCGGACGGGAGGCCCCCTCGCACAAGACCCCATAGCTCTGCCCAAACAGAGATCCCTGCCAGACCAACCATCTAAAAATAAAAACTCCCCACATATCACACGTGTATTAACCACACTACTGTATGTATCAACCCGCAAACCTCTCCTGTGTAGTCACTCCAGCCCTGAGATTTCTACTGGGAGAAGAAAGCGGGTGGGAGAAGCAGCTCCCTCAGAGACAGGAGCTGTTGGTGGTCGAACTCCCCCCTTCCCCCAGCAGAAACAGGCCGCCGAATCCTCCCCCCGGAAAAACACCCCCCCTCCCCTGGCAGAAGCAGGCGACCGAAACATCCCCCCTCCCCCCAGCAGAAACACCGGGAGAAGGAGGCGGGCAGGAGTAGTGGCTCCCCCGGAGCCACCAGGCGGACGAACCCCCATCCCCCGGCAGAAGCAGGCGACCGAATCCTCCCCCCGGCAGAAAAACCGGGAGAAGGAGGCGGGCAGGAGAAGTGGCTGCCTCAAGGAGACAGGAGCCGCCAGGCAGTCGAACCCCCCTCCCCCGGCAGAATGCTGGGAGAAGCGGTCAGGAGAAACAAGCGAGAGGGCGGCCCTCTCGTGGAGCCGGAGGAGTCGTCAGGCGGCCGAAACCCTCCCTCCTCCAGTGGAACAGCGGGAGAAGCGGGCGGCCAGATCACTGGCAAAGAGTGGAGTCGGCAGGGGCCAAAACACCCCCCGCGTGAACACCAGGCAGAAGGCCTCCTCAAGGATCGGGGAGATCAGAAGGTAGGTGGGCAGACTCCCCAGCAGAGCCCGATGTGAACTCCACATCGGGCTCCACCACCATCACTGAAAACAGCCGACCGACTCCCAGCAAGGACCCGGAAATGACATCATACGACACGAGATCCAGCGACCACGAGGGGAGGAGGCAAAGGAGGGCAGGCTTTATGCGGTCAGCCTTACACTAGTCCAGTTGAAACTAAAAAGTTGTCTGCTAAAGCTATGGTGCAAACATTTCTGAATCCATGTGTGCGTCCTGGATTGGGGAATACTAGAGCTTTGCCAAAGCTTGCTCATTTGCAGAGTGCTTAACAAGAGAGTTGCCACAGAATATGGTTTGGAATTTCCATATGTTCCTTCAGAGACTATGCAAGAGATTGAATTAAAGTGAGAGGAGCAGGGGCGTACCTAGAGCATTTGGCACCCAGGGCCCATCCTATATCTGGCACCCCCCCCAACTGTAAAAACACCCACAAAAAAACACCCTCCTCTGCCAAGATCAGTGTTTTTTAATTCTGCTTTCTTTTTTAAATGGCGCTGTTGGCTACCGAGTAAACCGGAAGTGACACTGTGCTGTCGCTTCCAGTTTTCTACATCGGAGACCTGATCAAAGGCAAATTCTGCTTTGTTCGGGTCTCTGGCCAGCTGGCTGGTGGCTCAAATCTGCGGGTAGGATGAGAGACCTGGGCGGAGCTGTGGGGGGATGGGGATGTCCCCTCCCGCTCCTTGCAATAACAGCCGATGCTGTTCATCCATGGTAGCCAGTGACAATAGACGGGACAGGACAGAGGTGTCAGTCACTCAGGTGTGAGCAGATGCCACATTTTTGCACAGATCGTGCCGCGGTCAGGAAAGTGGAGAGCTGGACTGCTATGAGGGAGACATCAGAGTGAGAAGGGGAGACAGCTGACAATACAAAGTATGGCCCATACTTTTCATTATCTACTGTCCTCAGGGACAGATCTGATCCAGATATCCCACTGTATGGCGATCTCTGGATCAGATCTGTCCTTGGGGACAGCATTGGCATTGATGATTTGATTCAGATTTGGGAACTGACCTGCTGACAAGGCGTGTTGCTTGCTGGACCGTGGATGGGATCTGATGGCCGCAGGGAAGATGGCAAGATGCTGCTGTGACCTGCTGCTTGCTGGACGGATCTGATGGCTGTAAGATGTGGGTGTAAGTCCCCACTTTATCAGATCAGCTCATCTACTCTATACCTGGTTTGTGAACACAGCAACACCACCCCCCCCCTTACCAGGTAAGCTCACAGCTCAGCTACTATAGGTGGGTGATGGTCACACAGCAATATACAGCACACACCTGCATTCTGCAACCTGTATACAGTATCCGCTTGGATTCTGCAACCTGTACATAGCACACACCTGCAACCTGTACATAGCACACGCCTACATCCTGCAACCTGTACATAGCACACGCCTGCATCCTGCAACCTGTACATAGCACACCCCTGCATCCTGCAACCTGTACATAGCACACGCCTGCATCCTGCAACCTGTACACAGCACACGCCTGCATCCTGCAACCTGTACACAGCACACGCCTGCATCCTGCAACCTGTACACAGCACACGCCTGCATCCTGCAACCTGTACACAGCACACGCCTGCATCCTGCAACCTGTACACAGCACACGCCTGTATTCTGCAACCTGTATACAGCACACACCTGTATTCAGCAACCTGTATACAGCACACACCTGTATTCTGCAACCTGTATACAGCAGACGCCTGTAATCTGCAACCTGTATACAGCACACACCTGTATTCTGCAACCTGTACATAGCACACGCCTGCATCCTGCAACCTGTACACAGCACACGCCTGCATCCTGCAACCTGTACACAGCACACGCCTGTATTCTGCAACCTGTACATAGCACATGCCTGTATTCTGCAACCTGTACATAGCACATGCCTGTATTCTGCAACCCCCCCATTAGGTCAGCTACACTATACCTGGGTGGTGGTGGACACAACAACCCCCCCTTCTATGACAGACCAGCACAGTAAGGATGGCAGGACAGACACACTCCTCCAGCGTCTTCTCACAACCCACACACCCCCTATCACCAGCTCACCTCAGCTCTCAGCTTCAGCTGGGGAGGTTTAGACTCCAGAAGATGGTGTGGACACAGAGTGAAACAGCAGCCACCCCCACGCTGAATGATGACACACTCAGCTCGGCTTCTCAGCAGTGGTGGGTGGAGCTAGCAGGTGAAAACAGAAACTAAACTATACTATTTCGGCCGCAGTGCTGGGGGTGTTCCAGCTCACAAAAAACTCACAAAAAACAGGGCAGCCAGAGCCAGGGATTCCCTTCAGGATTCTGTCAGACAGTGTCTAGTGCAGAATGAACCCCATAGCAATGCCCCCCAGCCACTTACACCCCCCTCAATGTGTGGCACCTGGGGCGGAACGCCCCCCCCCCCCCCCGTTTGGTACGCCCCTGGAGAGGAGTGGTGCATTGAAGCCATCTGGGACTACCTGTCTGTACTAAAGCCTTTCAGAAAAGTTGGCTATTCATCTGTCATGGATGAGCGTTATGATGGATGAATGCTTCAATGGAACTATGGCTGGCATATAGTTCAGCTGGCAAATAACAATCTCTGCTATAAAGCAACAGTTTGGTTTCGGTTTAAACCACAGAAGAAGAGTTTTCAGATTTTAAAGAGAGACTGAGAAAATGCTCTAAATGGACCATGGGGTACATAGCCAGATAGTTTCTAGGTTTAGAGAACTTTGTGGTCAAGGTTTTCTACTTGTGTACAGTAATTTCAATATTTTGTCATTAAAGACTTCTGTCATACTGATTTCTGCAGCTAGATGGTGGAAGTTACTTATAGAAAGGGATGGACTTTTAAGCTACATTCTAGTTTACTTTGCATTTAAAATGTGGAAGAAAGTTTCATTCTCCTGGGAGTGAGGCTTTGCTCCCAGTTGATCAGTGATACAGTTATGTGTTTCTGTGTGTGCGTATCCTTGTTTTTTTTCAGATAACAAAGATCTCCCACCTATCAAGCAGTTAGCACGGGGGTGGCTAGATAGACAGTGAGGTTCCTGTAACGTGTTTCAAGAGAGGACCGGAGCAGGACCGGACTAAAAGGAAGGGATAGAGGCGGGCCGGACATGACAGTGTGTCTAGTGACACACGAAGGGGTGGGATTTTAGAAGGGTAGAGGCGGGGCTGGAAAAAGGGGGAGCAGCCATATATAAAGGGGGTGGAGCTGGAACGGGCAGTACGGAAAGGAAGAAGACACGAGGCCGCAGTCTTGGGTGGAGGCGGGTTTCCTGCGGAATTTAGTGCTGCTGGAACTTTTTCCGGTTGTACTGGCGTTGGAATTATGGGGGCAGGCTTGCCGGAACCTGAAATTGTGGCTGAATTGCAACAATATGGGGGTTGTGCAGGTGATCAACAGCATGTCGGCATCTTCACAACCTGTCATACGGGTGATGCGACAGTTGGTGTTGCGCTGCTTGCAGTTAGATGTCTTTCTATATGCTGTGCATATCCCGGGAGTTGATAATGCCCTGGCTGATTTTTTGTCTTGGGTCCAGTGGGACAGGTTCAGGAATCTGGAGCCGGACGCAAAGAAGGAGGGAGTCCCTTGCCCGGGCTGGATTTGAGAGTTGGCGTTGGAATCACAGCGGGATGGATTTGGCGGTCCGCAAGTCCGGCCACATGGTCGGCTTATAATAAGGTATGGCAGGAATGGCTGACTTTAGTTCAGGAGGCAGAGGTCGGGAGAGACGAGCATGTGCTGAGGCTTCTGGTGTTGTATTTGGTATCCAGGAACATGGAGGAGGGGAAGTCGGTTTCATCCATAGAGAGGAAGATAGCAGGGTTGGCATTTTGGTTCAAGCTGCGAGGGATGGTGGAGTGGACGAAGGATTTTTGGGTGAAGCAGGCTATTAAGGGATATTGGAAGGAGCATAGGAGTAAGTATACAAGGCGGCCTATTACTTTTGCGAATCTTTTGGCATTATGCGCACAATTGGGGTCGGTATGCTCCTCACACTTCGAACGGTTGTTGTTTTCGGCAGCTTTTTCACTGGCGTTTTTCGGGGCATTCTGGATTAGGGAATTGGTGAGCCCTTCTAGGGCGGTGGGGTGCGGCTTGTTGGTGCAAGATGTTTAAGTGTTTGGTTATAAAGTATCGGTGCTGTTGCGGAGGTCAAAAACGGACCAACGAGGTGTGGGGGTTTCGACTGTGGTTGTACGCGCTGCCGGGCTGTGTGGCATGCCCGGTACAGGCGGTTGGGAGTTTTGTACGTGAGAGACCGGTGGGGGGTGGTCCTTTATTGGTTCATGCGGATGGGTCTTTCTTATCGAAATACCAATTTGTAGCGGTACTGCGAAAATGCTTAAAGAGGTTGGGATTGGATGGTTCAGCATACGCTTCCCACTCCTTCCGTATCGGGGGGGGCCCACAGAGGCCGCCAGACGTGGGTTGGATGAAGTGGATGTGCGTAGGATGGGGAGATGGGAATCCAAACGATTCCGCACTTATGTTAGACCTCAGTTGGTTTGTGAATAAAAAAATAAAAAATAAAAGTCTTCTGTGCAGTGGTTGGTGAGTAAGTGATTGCTACGTTCTGTTTGTTGTTTCAGATGGAGGGCCTACACGCCTCGTCTGGATCCTGGGGCATTTTTATGTGTGCTGGGGGGCCAGGAGAGAGGACGCAAGACCAGGTGGGAGGTGTCCATCCGGTGGCTGGGTAGGCCGGGAATGCTGTGGGGCAGGGTGGTCCCAGAAGTGGAGAGATATGTGTGGTTGAACAGAACGCTGGATGTGTTGGTCATTCATGCAGGGGCTAATGACCTGGGTGTCCGGACGGTCAGGGATCTGATCGCGGATATCAAGGTTGACCTGGTCTACCTGCATACAGCTTTCCCGGACACTTTGCTGCTGTGGTCGGACATGGTGGCGCGGACGACATGGCGCATGGCCCGGTCTGTGTACAGGCTTAATAAGGCACGGATTAGAGTCAATAAGGTGGTCGGGAGGTTTTTGGCAAAGGAAGGGGGGATGGTGATTCGCCATCGAGAATTGGAGATCAACGTTGGTCTTTTAGGAATGGGGTTCACCTCACAGATGTGGGCATTGACCTTTGGTCTTTGGGGCTTCAGGAGGGCATTCAGGCGGCCCTGCGGATGTGGAGGTGCCATCAAGGTTGAGGTTTCACCCTTTCAGGCTGTGGCGGTATTTATGTGTATATATATATATATATATATATATATATATATATATATATATATATATAAGAGGGCCAGTATGGTGGCCCGTAATTATGGGAGGAGCCCGGAGGGTATATAATCAGACCACCCACAACGGTCTGTGTCGGTTCCAGTGCAAGGTACTGCACATCAAAGGGCCGACTCTTCTCAGCTCCCTCACGGTCGTCTATCTGTGTGTCCAATCGTAGGTGCACTTCGGCTTCTTCATTCGTGGTCTTCGTCGGCGGTTCCCGCTCATGGTCGCAGATAAGTAGTATCTGAATCTTTTCATATCATGTGCAAACTTGCGGCTTATCATGCTTACTATCCTGCACCCCTTTCGCAAAACCTACCTCTGAGTTGTTGACACTCATGTCCCGACATTGTTCGGCACAGGCATAGTACATTCGTAAATTCTTTCTACCATCACTGTCGGTTGTTCTCCAATATCACTCGCCATAGGCTTCACTGGTTATAAAATTCACTGTTCTCATCCTTTTTTGAGATAAACAGGTATTGTTTGTATGGGTTTCTGTGGCTGATTGAGGTGTAATTAAACCCACCTGATGTCTTTCCTGCACTTGACTAGCCTGGGGGGATGGGTGGTTGATAGGTGTTTGGTTTCACAGTAAGGAATGGCATACACTCTACAACCAATTCGTATCAGATACTCCTTACTGCCAATTTATATCAGATTCATCTCATACATTTTTGAGCTGATTCGTGTCAAATGCATTGCAGAGGCTGACTCTGCCAACTCACTGCATGTCCACGTAGTTGTACCTTCGAGATCGGTCGTATATCTTCATCGATTGTCCCACGCTCGGACCGCTACACACTCGCTGTCGCAGGTAGGACTTTGTTGTTACCGCTCTTCTAAACTCCAATAGTTCCCTTATCATGTTCGTTTATCATGTTCGTTTTGCAAAGTCGCACTTACGCCACCGTAAGTCTGTCATCTTTCATGTATTTCATCCTTTCTACCCAACGCGGGTTTACTCGAGCCGATCACTTCACGGTCGATGCGGTCAAATCCGACATTCAAGCCCCTTACTCACCTCGCATCTACGGCCGATTCGAAATCTAGTCGCAACTTCGCTTCTATGTTTCCGATCCTCGGCAATCACAAGCCCCTTCAACCGTCATCACCATTTAGTTGATTCGAACCCAGCCATATCATCGGTAATACGGTCAGATCTGTCATACGAGCCCCCGTAGTCACCTCATATCTTCGGCCGATTCGAAATCTAGTCGCAACTTTGCTTCTATGTTTCGGATCCTCGGCAGTCACAAGCCCCTTCAACCGCCATCACCATTTAGTCGATTCAAACCCAGCCATATCATCTGCAACACGGGCAGATCTGTCATACGAGCCCTGTAGTCACCTCGCATCTACGGCCGTTTCGAATCTAGTCGCAACTTCGCTTCTATGTTTCGGATCATTGACAATCACCAGCCCCTTCAACCACCATCACAATTCAATCAATCCGAACCCAGCCATATCCTCAGTGATACGGTCGGATCCCATATACGAGCCTCTCAGTCGCATCTACGGAGGATTCGAGTCTAATCACAGCGTCGGCGCAACGATTCCAGTCCTTGCCAAACGCAACTCTAACAACCAAGCCAAATCCTGTTGCATCACCGACTCAAATGAGTCAAATCTTTCGCAGACTATTCCATAGCTATAGCCCAGTTCAAACTAGTCCCATCGGCTGTACGAATTCAGCAGTACTTGCATTTGACCCTCTCAGTCTATCCATACATGATCATACACAATTCTCTCCACCAATTTGCTCAGTATTGCGCACGGTCATTCCTACATAATCACATTTCCTCTATAACCTTTCTTTCGCCTTTCAACAAAGCTGCGTTCTTGCAATCGCTGCAAGTCTTTCTGCATTTGGCTCAAAACTGCCAATCGTCTCCAGTAGCAACACTGCTGTTCACCTCATACCTACACACTTATAATTTCGCAAAACATTGCTTTCACCTTTCAAATAAAGCTGCTTCCTTGCAATCACTGCGAGCATCGATGCAATGGCTCAATACGGCCACTCATCTCTAGTAGCAAAACGGCTGCTCTCCTCATTCCTACACACTTATAATTAAATTTATAGATTCAAATAAAGCTGCTTTCTTGCAATCGCTGCAAACATCTCTGCAATGGCTTAATACGGCCACTCATCTCCAGTAGCAACACAGCTGTTCACCTCATTCATTCATTCTCACCTCATAATTCAATTTATAATTCAAATAAGGCCGCTTCCTTGCAATCGCTGCAAGCATTTCAGCAAATGGCTCAAACTGCCACTCATCGTCTCCAGTAGCAACACGGCTGCTCATCGTTTTCTCTGTCGCTTTCCCCTTTTAGGCCAGTTAGAACACCTGTTAGTCCACCCTGCACCAGGTTTGGACAGTATCTCCCAAAAAACAAAAAAAAAACAAAAAAACACATTGTCGAGGGCTTGCATCTTCACCAGGGGGCCAGCTTTGCCCCAAACAGCTCTTTGCAATCCCCCTTGTCAAAACAAAATTCTCATGTCACCTTACTACAGGCTCCCGGCCAACTCAGTTCTCGACCACCAACCAGTCGACTTCACAACTAGGGCATAAAGTCAGGTGTGTAGTTCGATGGGATTCCCCCTTTCTCTTAAACACTCTTTCACTACATATTTTTTACTTCACATACAGAATTTGACCTGCTCCTGAGGCGTTAGCAACTGTCACATACTTCTGTGCACTTCACTCTGTTTTCAAAGCACAAGCCTTCAATACGCAGACAAGGTCGCCTAATCTCCATACTTGCTGGCAGTGCAAGCATTAGTAGACCGAACCCACGTCAATTAACTACAGATCGCAACATTCCTACTTAGTATACCAGACTTCAGCTACCCACCCCAGTCCGCCCTGGGGCGCTCTGGTTCATTAGTCTGTGCCGAGCACAGACTGACACCCGAGCTATCGGTTACCTAGCCAGTCACCTCCTGGCTCACCTCGGTTGTTACGCATTCTTTTGAGTTTTCTAAAGTCACACTCAACAGCGCTCGAGCGCAAACCAACTGTCACTATGGCTGTCGTTCCTTGTCCTATTCTTCTTGTTTCCTTCCGCCTTTCATCTTATCTACCCAACGCAACTATCCCCTCCTACCTTTGCAACTTACCTCAAACATACGCACCCCCCTTGCTTTTAGTTGACGCCATGTCGCAGGCAGACAGTGAGGACTTTGCCTCAGCCCTGCCATCACCCTTTACGGGCTCAGCAAGCGGCGGTTTACAGTCTCACAAGAGCTTGGACCAATAAAAAACAAGAAAAAACAAGAAACAAAAAAACAAACAAAAAAAAAATACAAAAAAAATAAAAAATAAACTCATAGCAGAACGGTGTCGCAGGAGTAAATCCTACCCTGCTGCAGCCAGGAAACCAAGCCTTTAGGCTACTGTTTCCACCTCCAGTGGCAGCCCTTCCAGGCACCACTTCAGTCTATCTTCTTTGCGACTACTCAGCTGCACTCCTGGGTAACCACACTGTCAACAGCAGTCGCCGAAGTCCAAGCAGAGTGACAGCCCTGGAGGTACACCCAGCCATGCCCCTACCAGCTCCAGTCACCACCGTCATTCCCGTACCTTCACTTACAGATACACCCAACTTCTGCACCATCGTCTTCCCTGCACACCTTGTCCTAGCAGGGCATCTAGGAGGACATCTTGGATGACAACGACGTTAACTTAGCATCCCTCCTCATAGCAGTACACAACTTGGCCTAGAACAAATCATATTCGCGGGGAGATGTCTCCGTCATCCTGAAGGCCAGAGACCCTTTACTTAATCGCAAGCTCACTGTCACAGAGTTTGTGCTGGCCATGGGGACAGTCAGAGACATGCTAGGCAGAGCAACCCCAACAGGAGGGTAGAATTGGACCCGTATCTGCACGCAGCAGGTCACAAGTACGCAGGGTGCCCATCCTTTGACTATCACCGCTCATTTTCAGCCAAGGCAGCAGCCAGACTCAAGGGGATCTTTTACCTCCCATCTTTTAGTGTTTCTCTTCCAGGCAAAGACCCTGACTAAATCCTTAAATTAAGATGTGCCAGCTATAGCAGATCTGCCCATGAGAGTCGAATTTCTCACAAATTGGAATGGCATGCCAATGTGTATTCCCTCAGCATCTCTCTCTTCATCTCAGGTAGTCATGGTCACCACAGCCTCCACAGGTCCTCGCCTCAATTTTGGCCAAATTGGGTTTATAGGGCCATGGCCGTCAGAAATCCTCTTGATTCCTGGGTTCAGTTAGTCCTCCTCTTTGTTCGACCTCTACCCCATTGTTGCAGCAGCTCAAGTCTGGTGCAACAACTGGGCAGGACAAACAGTGACGTTCGCCACAGACAACCAAGCTACAGCCAGTATTATAAATAAAGGAGGTCCTAGTAGCTGGCCATCGTGGCCTTCCTGTGCAGGCTGGTGCCACTATCCCCCACAGCACCAATCTAACGTCCTATGAGTCCACATCCCAGACAAACGCAATAATCTGGCCGACGCACTACCCGTTAACTTTGCTTCGTTATTTTTTGCAGGAACCTGGAACCGACCCGACCATGTCTCTTATCCCACACTGGTCGTAGCTAACCTCGGATTCAAACAACACTTTCACGACGCTACCTGCCTTATTAATCTTTCACTATCTCACAACACCCTGAAGGCCTACCGGGCAGCCTAGAGGTTCTATGTCAGGTTACTAGCCTCAAACCCCAGAGCAATACCAAGAGTTCTCCATCACATCCTGGTCTTCATATTATGCCACCGCACACAGTTGGCATTGTCACACAATACCTTAGACCCCACTCAGCTGACATCCAGTATTTCATCCCCTTATGAGATCCTAACAAACCGTCTTGTTCGCCGCCCATACGGTCAAGACCATGTTGTGTGGTATTCACAGGCAATGACCCCAAATCAGTATCAAACGGCTACTCGTCACCAGCGCCATATTCCGAGACATGTCTTTCATCCTGTCACATTCCCCTTTTGGCTAAATTCAGCCTGGTCCCTCAAGCAGCCATCTACCTGGCTTTCTACAGCTTCTTACGCCCCAGTGAATACTGTCACCATCCCAGTTGTAAAGTGTTACGTAGACGCCACCTCACACGCCATCAGACTTCATCTTGCTCCTCAGCGTGTCCAAAACACAATAGTCCGGTCCAGGGGCTGACATAAAACCTTTCCAAACTCTCAAAGCCTGGTGCCCCGTGTCCATCCTAGATCAATTTTTGGCCCATATGTTTAATCCCTCGCAGGACAGCCCATTACTACCGTTCTCGATTAGTACCCCAGGCAGCAACCAGTTCGTTAGTCACGTCAGGTTCCTTTTGAGCAAATTAGGCCAGGACCCTGGTCATTTTCTTGGACATTCTTTCGCATTGGAGCAGCATCAGCAGCCTCACGAAACGGGGTCCCAGTCCACGCGATCAAAGATGGGCAGGCGGGAATCCACCTGCTTTACTCGATACATCTCCAATCCACAAGTGGAAATGTCCTGAGCCTTCAGCAACTTTGCCCCGTAGTGTCTTGTTGTACATAAATTAATAATTACCTCCCTACACCAAATCTTTTGCGGCCTTCTCTTGGCATATCGCCCAGCAGAGCAGGGCTCACCGCCCAGCTCACCAGGGCTTACCTTACAGCAGACCAAGGGCACAATTCAGGTCTATTTTATGTTGTTAGTCTTGTGACGTGTTTATGTGTTCTTTCATATCTCTTAGAGCGGAGGGCTCCAACCATAAATAAGAGGGCCAGTATGGTGGCCCGTAATTATGGGAGGAGCCCGGAGGGTATATAATCAGACCACCCACAACGGTCTGTGTCGGTTCCAGTGCAAGGTACCCACCCACCCATTTCCCTTCTCAGAGTACTTCACTTAAAACACGTTTCTCTACAGAAACATCCATTTACTTTCTTAAGGTATGCGGCCTTCTCTTGGCATATCGCCCAGCAGAGCAGGGCTCACTGCCCAGCTCACCAGGGCTTACCTTACAGCAGACCAAGGGCACAATTCAGGTCTATTTTATGTTGTTAGTCTTGTGACGTGTTTATGTGTTCTTTCATATGTCTTAGAGCGGAGGGCTCCAACCATAAATATATATATATATGTGTGTGTGTGTGTGTGTGTGTGTGTGTGTGTATATGTGTATATATATATATATATATATATATATATATATATATATATATATATATATATATTATAGTAAGAAGGAGTTTAGCTCAGTCACTGACCAATCAATCAGGTGAAACATGTTGTTTCTTTGTTGTTTATATGTGTTAATATGTTATTTATTATTAAAGTAATTTGGAGTTTTATTTGGTTGGTTTAATAAAGGCTGTTGTGGCCAGTTTACTCCACAAGAACTATGTGGTCTATTATTAAGGGAAAAGGGGTAGGAGTAAAAGGGGCTATATCAGCAGAGAGTGTATATCTGGGCTACACTGGTCATGTGAATACTGTTGACTAGGGATGAGCCGAACACCCCCTGGTTCGTTTCGCACCAGAACTTTCGAACGGACTGAAAATTAGTGCGAACTTTAGAACCCTATTGAAGTCTATGGGACTCGAACGTTCAAAATAAAAAGTGCTAATTTTAATGGCTAATATGCAAGATATTGTCCTAAAAAGGGTTTGGGGACCTGGCTCCTGCCCCAGGGGACATGGGTCAATGCCTATTTTTTTTTTTAAATGGACGTTTTTTCGGGAGCACTGATTTTAATGACGATTAAAGTGAAAAAAAAAGTGAAATATTCCTTTATATATCATGCCTGGGGGTGTCTATAGTAGGCCTGTGAAGTGCCACGTGTTTCCCGTGTTTGTTTAGAACAGTCCCTGCACAAAATGACATTCAATAGAAAAAAAGTCATTTAAAACTACTTCAAACTGGTTTCGGTAATACGGATGAAAATCATTGAGAAAAATGGCATGGGTATCCCCCCTGCCCATTACCAGCCCCTTTGGGTCTTGTACGGATATTAAGGGGAACCCCGTACCCAAATAAAAAAAAGGAAAGGCGTGGGGCCCCCAGGCCCTATATACTCAGAATAGCAGTATACAGGCGGTGCAAACAAGACAGGGACTGTGTAGGTTTGTTGTTAAGTAGAATCTGTTTGTAATTTTGAACTGGTACATTTTTAAAATGTTACATATAATTAGATAACACCTCAAATTTATTGGGATTTTTAAGGCAATATAGAAAAAATAAAATATATACTAAAATGTATATGAAAAAATATATACATTTTATTACATCTATCAAAAGATATTACAAAACCACAATGATCCATAAAATAACAGTGTTGTGCTAACATATGTGTATGGCATAGAATATTACTACATGCGTAGACTCTATCCAGCAAAACAGGCAGCTCTTTTCCTACGCGTTTCGAAAAATGTGTATTAATAATTTCTTCTTCAGGGAAGCCACTGTCTGTAAGCACACAACAAGCAATGAATATTACAGAAATTACATATTGTGGCAGCAGGCAGGTAAAGTCACCTGGTTGTATCCAGGATGGTAAATATGTGTGTCCTAGATTCAGGCTTTATGCAGACTTTTACAATTAGAGGGGAAGAGTTAATGAGCCCAGCTGAAGTAAGTGGGCTCATTAAGACCTCTACAAAAAACCCCAGCATGCATAGGGAGATGCTCCATCCTGGAACCAGTTTTGTGTGTATAGACTGGGGAGTCTGAGATCTGTTCTGTGCGGTGAGTTAACGCCTGTGTGGTAAACCCCTACAATAGAGACAGGGACTGGGGCAGCACAAGGCTGCACCCAGTTGTTAGACAGGGAGTCTACGTGTGTAGTTAGAGGTCAAGCTGACCAGGATTTATTTTCTTGTTTTATTTTGTTTGGCTGTTATATGTATCACTGCATGTAGCCTAAATAAACCGGATCTTTTGTTTTTTTGCACCTATACCACTGTCTGCTGTGCCTGACTTTGTGTTGTGAACCCATCCAGGGGGTCACACACACCCGCTACCGAGCTAACCCCCTCACAGTTGGTGGAGAATGCGGGCAGTTTTTTTTTTTTGTTGTTAAGGCCAGCATGGAGGAGATACTGAGACAGCTGGCTCTAGCAAATGCAAACCAGCAGCAAACAAATGCAGGTTTACAAAAGAGCCTTGCAGCTCAACAACAGAGCCTTGCTGCCCAGCAGCAGGCAAATGCAAATCAGCAGCAGACAAATGCAACTTTGCAGCAGAGTTTGGAAGCTCAGCAACAAGCCCAGCAGCAGGCAAATGCAAATCAGCAGCAGACAAATGCAACTTTGCAGCAGAGTTTGGAAGCTCAGCAACAAGCCCAGCAGCGATCTGAAGCCCGCTTCATAGACCTGTTGCAGAAGCAAGAGCAGAATTTTCAACAGCAAATAGAGACATTGATACAGCAACGTCCGCAGACCAATGAAGCAAGTGGGTACAATAATACCGCATCCTTTGGTGTGAGCCGTTTACTGACAAAAATGACTGGAGAGGATGATCCGGAGGTGTTTTTGACCACATTTGAAAGGACTGCTGAAAGGGAAAAGTGGCCTAAGGAGCAATGGGCTGGACTGGTGGCCCCTCTGTTAACTGGGGAATCGCAGAAAGCTTATTATGACCTAGAGCCTGAACAAGCAAAAGACTATGTGGTGCTAAAAGCAGAAATATTGGCACGGTTGGGTGTCACCCTGGCCGTCCGGGCTCAGCGTGTGCATAACTGGACTTTTCAGGTTGGAAAACCTCCCAGGTCTCAAATGTATGATCTCATTCACCTGAGCAGGAAGTGGCTGCAGCCAGAGATTTTGACCGCACCAAACATTGTGGAACGTGTGGTTATGGATCGTTTCCTGAGAGCTCTTCCTACTGCCATCCAAAAATGGGTAAGCCATGGAGACCCAGAAAATGCAGATAAACTTGTGGATCTGGTTGAGAGGTACTTGGCTACAGAGAACTTGACCACCTCTTCCAGGGACTCATGGACTTTCCCCCCTAAGACCAGATCATCCCCAGTGGCGGGTAAGATGACTCCAAGGGGTGAGGGTGGAGAGAGTGAGAGGGTGGGAGTTCTACCTAAGGTCTGGCGGGAGCAGCCCAGGAAGCCCATGCTGCAAGAGGCAGCGAAAAAGATTATTTGCTACCGCTGCCGGCAAGAGGGACATATTGCAGCCAATTGC
Organism: Lithobates pipiens; assembly: GCF_037356315.1. Classification (NCBI taxonomy): domain Eukaryota; kingdom Metazoa; phylum Chordata; class Amphibia; order Anura; family Ranidae; genus Lithobates; species Lithobates pipiens. The sequence goes on from NW_027507789.1 coordinate 74,436,268, forward strand.
CCAGTTGTGGATGAGCCTATGCAATGTGACTTTATAAGGGAGAGACGTCAGTCGCTGTTTGCGACAGTTGCATGCACTGCCATTCGGGGACCTGAGAAACATTTATGTAAAATGTGCATTAATGGTAGACATGTTGATGTGTTGCTAGATTCAGGTAGCCTGGTAACATTGATAAAAGCTGAATTAGTTACTACAGAGGTCTCTGGGAAGAACAGGGTGGCTGTTATTTGTGTGCATGGGGACACCCGAGAGTATCCTGTAACTTCAGTGTTTTTTGAGACCCCCAAAGGTAACCTCTCTCATCAGGTGGGGTTAGTGTCTCACTTACCACATGATGCTATTGTGGGAAGGGATTTTCCAAAATTCTGGGAACTCTGGGATTGTCCTGAGGCCCCCATTGGTGCCCCTATAAACCAGGAAGATGACCAGAATTCCTCTGGGAGTGGTGAGGACTCTCCTGAATTTCCCTTGTCGGTATTGGCGGGGGAAACTCGAGAAACTGGGGAGGAGCCAACATCCTCAGATGAAAACATGCCGTCTGTGGAGTTTTCGGATCTTGAGGTTCACAGGGAAAATTTTGCCACAGAACAGTTAAAAGACCCCACCCTAATAAAGGCACGGGAAAATGTGGTGAAAATAGATGGCGAGTTAGTGAACCCAGATAAGACTTGCCCTTATCCTTACTTCACTATGGAAAAGGACCTGCTATATCGAGTGGCTCAAAGGGCAGAAGAAACCATTGAGCAACTTGTAGTGCCCAAACCTTACAGGAAGTTGGTGTTAGAATTGGCTCATGGACACATTCTGGGAGGTCATCTGGGGACAGAGAAAACCAGAGAGAGGGTATTGCAGAGATTCTATTGGCCTGGGGTCATGAAGGAAATAGAAAAGTATTGTTCCTCCTGCCCTGTGTGTCAGAAGTCGGCACCTATGCCACATTTCCGTAACCCACTGGTACCTCTTCCTATCATTGAGGTCCCCTTTGAGAGGATCGCAATGGATTTGGTAGGTCCGATAATGAAGTCTGCTAGGGGGTACATTTTGGTTATATTGGACTATGCCACCCGTTATCCGGAAGCAATTCCTCTCCGAAATACCTCGGCCAAAACCATAGCCAAAGAGCTATCCCTTGTTTTTAGCCGCGTGGGTATTTGTAAGGAACTGCTTACGGACCAAGGTACACCCTTTATGTCCCGGGTTATGAAAGAATTATGCAAGTTGTACAAAGTGAAGCAATTGCGTACATCTGTGTATCACCCCCAAACAGATGGGTTGGTTGAAAGATTCAACAAAACCCTAAAACAAATGTTAAAGAAGGTGGTGGATAGAGATGGAAAGAATTGGGATTGTCTAATACCCTATCTGATGTTTGCCATTAGGGAGGTACCCCAATCCTCTACGGGTTTCTCACCCTTCGAGTTGCTCTATGGGAGACACCCAAGAGGGCTGCTGGATATCGCCAAGGAAACTTGGGAAAATGAGAGTTCTCCTCACAGGAGTGTGATTGAGCATGTCGCCCTGATGCAAGATAGAATTGCACAGGTAATGCCAATTGTAAAGGAACATTTAACCCAAGCGCAGTTAGCACAGCAGAGAGTGTACAACCGTGGGGCCAAGACCCGTACTTTTTCCCCGGGGGATAGGGTCTTGGTGCTAGTCCCTACGGTTGAAAGCAATTTTCTGGCCAAATGGCAAGGTCCATATGAAGTAATTGAAAAAATTAGTGAGGTGAACTACAGGGTTAGACAGCCAGGAAGGCGAAAGCTGGAGCAGATCTATCACGTCAATCTGCTGAAAGCCTGGAGGGATAGGGAATCCCTAGTCGCAGAGACTTTGTCACAAGTACAGCCTGATTGCTTAGTTCCTGAGGTTGGAATAGCAGACACCTTATGGAAACCCCAACAACAGGAGGTTAAAGAGTTTGTACTTCGTAACAAAGAGATTTTCTCTGAGCTTCCGGGACAAACATCTGGCGTAGAGCATGACATTATCACCCCGCCAGGAGAAAGGGTAAAACTAAAACCTTATAGAATACCAGAGGCCCGACGGGAGGCAATACGTGGGGAGGTTCAAAGGATGCTGGAATTGGGTGTGATAGAGGAGTCCCAGAGTGACTGGTCCAGTCCTATCGTACTAGTGCCCAAACCTGATGGGAGCTGGCGGTTTTGTAACGATTTTAGACAATTAAATAAAGTTACAAAATTTGACACCTACCCCATGCCACGTATAGATGAGTTGATTGACCGGCTGGGAACAGCCCGATATATGACAACTCTTGATCTCACCAAAGGGTATTGGCAAATTCCCCTGGCCGAGTCGGCCAAGGAGAAAACTGCGTTTGTAACCCCAGATGGGGCATTCCAATATAAGAGAATGCCGTTTGGGTTACAGAATGCACCGGCAACATTCCAGCGGAAAATGGATAAGATTCTGAGGCCCCATCAGAAATATGCTGCAGCTTACCTGGATGATGTGATTATCCATAGCACAGACTGGGTCTCACATTTGCCAAAAGTACAAGCAGTCCTAGACTCTATCCGGGAAGCTGGGTTTACGGCCAATCCAAAGAAGTGTACCATTGGACAGGAGGAGGCCAAATATCTTGGGTACACTATTGGGAGGGGGGTGATAAAACCCCAAGTCAATAAAGTCGAGGCCATACAGAGTTGGCCACGTCCCAACAGCAAGAAACAGGTACGAGCCTTTCTGGGAATCGCTGGCTATTATCGACGATTCATTCCCCATTTTGCTTCTCAGGCTGTGCCCCTCACCAACCTGACAAAGGGGAAAGAGTCGGTTATGGTTAAATGGTCCCCAGAGGCTGAGGAAGCATTTCAGTCCTTAAAAACAGCCTTATGTAGCCAGCCAGTGTTGTACTCACCAGACTTCTCTAAGGACTTTGTTGTACAAACTGATGCATCAGACGTTGGGTTAGGAGCAGTGTTATCCCAGGTCTGGAACGGGGAAGAGCACCCAGTCATTTACCTCAGCAGGAAGTTGAAGCCCCATGAGGTAAATTACTCCACGATTGAGAAGGAATGTTTAGCAGTGAAGTGGGCTCTAGATTCCCTTCGGTACTATCTGCTAGGTAGGCACTTTGACCTGGTGACTGATCACGCTCCTTTAAAGTGGATGGCTCAGAACAAGGAGACCAATAGAAGGGTAAATAGGTGGTTCCTAGCCCTACAGGAATTTAACTTTACAGTTAAGCATCGCCCTGGTGTTAAAATGGGGAATGTGGATGCTTTGTCTCGGATACATGCGTGTCTGACTGCTGGTGTTACAACCCCAAGGTTGAAACAAGAGGGGGGGGTATGTGGCAGCAGGCAGGTAAAGTCACCTGGTTGTATCCAGGATGGTAAATATGTGTGTCCTAGATTCAGGCTTTATGCAGACTTTTACAATTAGAGGGGAAGAGTTAATGAGCCCAGCTGAAGTAAGTGGGCTCATTAAGACCTCTACAAAAAACCCCAGCATGCATAGGGAGATGCTCCATCCTGGAACCAGTTTTGTGTGTATAGACTGGGGAGTCTGAGATCTGTTCTGTGCGGTGAGTTAACGCCTGTGTGGTAAACCCCTACAATAGAGACAGGGACTGGGGCAGCACAAGGCTGCACCCAGTTGTTAGACAGGGAGTCTACGTGTGTAGTTAGAGGTCAAGCTGACCAGGATTTATTTTCTTGTTTTATTTTGTTTGGCTGTTATATGTATCACTGCATGTAGCCTAAATAAACCGGATCTTTTGTTTTTTTGCACCTATACCACTGTCTGCTGTGCCTGACTTTGTGTTGTGAACCCATCCAGGGGGTCACACACACCCGCTACCGAGCTAACCCCCTCACAATATGTACAAATGACATGATACATTAAAACCCAATACTTGAATACTCACATGCTATTTCTGTACCAAAAGTAGACACTATCTCCTCTTTAGGCGACCGTTCCAGAAACGGAAAAACAGGCCAAGAGAGGAGGGGATTGAGCCACAAACGTGGAGATGGTAAGGATAGTATGGATCTGTTGCAAGGTCACCGCATTCAAAGCCCTGGAGTCCAAATGAACTCAACAAAGGATGGGAATAAAAGATTCCTTTGCACAAATGTCCAATGACCCATCAAATAGGAAGATGTTATGTTGTATAAACCTCAATCTTGTCTAAAAGACCTACAACAAAAAGAACCAAGAAACATTTTAGTCTACTCCCTAGCCTTACATCCATCAGAAGACAGGGATTCCCAAAGTGTAGCTTACCGCCATAACGAGGTTCAATCGTTTCCTAGTTTTATACGAATATCACCGAATCTGGAGCATCCAAAGGACATAGGAGAGATTCCCACCTACTTAGAGCTTCTGGCGTCTGCCTTAAATAGCCCTTATTGAGTGGATTGGCGCCAAAAACTTCCTCCAATCAACACAGAGGCTACTCCCATCTCTCTAACCGCTTCATTCTGACTGGAGGTTCTCCGAAGAGCTCCTTCTCTTTTCAACAATAACTTTTTTTCATTGGAGATCACCCAGGTGATTGCTCCAGGTATATAGATTCTTATTGGTCAAAATAGCGGCGTTTTTGCCGCCATTTACATCACTTCCGGTATGACCACTTCCGCCGGAACTGGAAGTGACGTCACTTCCGCCCGGAACCGGAAATGACGTCATTTTCCGGAACCGGAAGTGACACTCTTTTGTACTTCCCGGAGAAAGGAACAGAATCACATCTGGGTAAGGAGCCCAATTGTCCACCAACCAGCTAATCATTCAGTTTTACCTGAAACGTAGCCCTCCAGGAATGGCCTAAAGCTCTCTGTTTCATTAAGCCCTGGATAAATTGTAGCTTCTAAGAATTTAATCCAACGCATTTCACGTTGCAAGAGTGTCTTGTTCCAATCACCCCCTCTGATAGGTATATGTACCCGGTCTATCACAGTAAAGTTTACAACCGGCATCCTATATGCATGAGCATCCTCAATATGTCTCCCCAAAGGGAGATAGAGGTTGCAGATCCTCATGGCAGACAAATGTTTGCTGATACGTTGACCTAATTCTTGTTTGGTCTTTCCAATGTAGAAAGCCCCGCACTCGCATTGAAACAGGTAAACAACGCCTTTAGTTTTACAATTAGCGAAGTGTTTTAGTCAAAAACTCTCACCGTTAGGTAACTTGAAAGTAGTCCGTTGTTTTATGTATTCACAACAGGAACAGGACCCGCATGGGTATGTTCCCCAAATTTTGCATGGATCTAGGCGTTGGTTACCCTTATATTCACTTTGTACCAATGAATCCCCAAGAGAGCCGGCCTTACGAAAGGTGATTTGAGGTTTTGGGGTAACAACCGTCGATAATATTGGATTCTCTGTTAATATTGACCAATATTTTGGAAGAACACTTTTTATTTTGTCATGCTCGTTTGAAAACCGTAGTATTAATCTAGTTGTATTCTCACTCTTCTTAGGTTTACTTTTACCAAATAGCAAAGTTTGTCTATCTTGATTTTTGACACAGTTGAAGGCCTTTTTCAGGCAGGTTTTTGTATATCCCCGTAGCAATAATCTTTTACTCAATTCATCCGCCTCTTTTTGAAAGGCTTCATTAGTTGTACAGTTGCGTTTAATTCGCAACATTTGACTATATGGAATGGATTTTTTCAAAGATTCCGGATGGAAACTGCCGGCATGCAAAAGCGTGTTGCCGGCAGTTTCCTTCCTGAATAATTTTGTAGTGAGTTGCCCCACTGCATCTTTCATGATGGTAATGTCTAAGAAATCAATTTGGGTCCGATTATAGGACATAGTGAAAAAAAGATTCAGATTATTTTGATTCATCACTTCAAGACAAGTTTTTAATATTTCCTCCGGGCCATTCCAAACCATACCAAACCATACCATTCCCATTGTATTTATGGTTTGGAATGGCCCGGAGGAAATATTAAAAACTTGTCTTGAAGTGATGAATCAAAATAATCTGAATCTTTTTTTCACTATGTCCTATAATCAGACCCAAATTGATTTCTTAGACATTACCATCATGAAAGATGCAGTGGGACAACTCACTACAAAATTATTCAGGAAGGGGGGGGCGTGGCGTCCGAGCTCCAAGATGGACGTGTGATCTAGGAGCTCCGTTCGGCCACCGGAGAGAACCGACTACCCTCGCAACCATCGGTGACTTCAAACAGAACGGACTCGTTCGCTAATCTACGCTGACACCGAATATTCCGTCAGCCATGCCAAAAAACAAGAAACATCCGCAGACTCCGCGGAAACTTCCGAGCTTCTTCGGAACGCGCGGACCTCCACAAAATGGCGCCGGAACACAAGACGATCGCTCCGCTCTCCCGCCTGCGATGCTCAGTCAGAACCTGCCGAATCACCTGCATACCGGAGCAGCCTCTTTCAGCGAATCCTCATCGGGGACTGCTAGCCCCTCCACAAGGAGTCCAGTGAAACAAAAACTGCGGATCTCCTCACCAGAAGGCCGTGACATGGAGGTAAGCGGGCCCTCTGCCATAGGCCTCACTCCTCAGTCACACATTGCTGACCCCATTGCGGCCTACCCCACCTAAGACAGGCCGATATCTGACACACTATTGAAGGAGATGTTGCTATCCCTCAAAGTTTCCATACAAACTGATATTACTGCTGAAATCACTAAATGTCATAGAGAAGTTATGGCTCTGGGCAACAGAGTGGATCAAGTGGAAAACTCACTAGGGAAATACACTAATTCCTTCAATGGCTTAGTAGAAGCCCATAAATTGCACGGAGAAGAAATTGCTTGGCTGAAAAACAAGGTAGCTGACCATGAAGACCGCTCCAGAAGGTCAAATATAAAAATCAGAGGTATCCCCGAGGCCATACCTCCCACCCAACTATTACAGTACGTGCATACACTGTTCTCCATCATCATTCCTACGCTATCCCCTCAGGACTTAACAATCGATAGGATCCACAGACTACCCAAGCCAGCATTCCTACCTGATAACTCTCCCAGAAATGTGCTACTAAAGATGCACTACTACCATATTAAAGAGCAAATCTTAATTGCCTCACGCAAATCCGACAATAAACATCCACAATATGCAGAAATAATTCTTCTTCCTGACCTGTCACGACACACTCTCCAGCAACGCCGCAATCTAGCCACCATAACGAAAGCTCTGAGGAATCACAATGTTCCCCATAAATGGAGACACCCGGCGAAACTGGTCATTTCCCATGATGGAGCCACTCACATCGTTTCTACCCTGGCGGAAGGGAATGCGCTCTTGCGACAATGGGGCATAATACCCCCACAAGACTCACCTGGTCTGCAAATACCACCACTGACCACCACTCCAGACGAGTGGCAAGTGGTCTCTCGCAAAAGGGCTCCTAAAAAAGTTGCCGATGGTTCTACTTAATCCTTACCACAACGTATAAGGTTCTCTCTTGGGTCACAAGGGTTGTTCATTTTATTGCACCCTTTGTTGTATCCCCCGGATTATTATCCTACCTATGCAGTTACGTCTGCACATGAATCGTTTTCCAGATTCTCTTCTTAATATTTTCCTTATTTTTGTTGGTTATTGTTATGTTTTTTGTTATGTTTTCAGTTCCTTTCTAATTAGCACAGACTCTGCATGCCCTTACTGGTTGCCTCCTGACCTTGTACATTCCCAGAGGTGTTGGACACTTATTCTGAACCGGCTTTGCTCCCACCACTCATCGACTGACACAGTGAGTACGATCCCTCCCAGCGTACTTTACTCCTGCTAAATGACTATTACATGTGTATCTATTAACGCTAGGGGCCTTAACCACCCTGCAAAGCGTCACTCTCTGTGGTCTGAAGCCCTGAGGCGAAAAGCTGATGTCCTGTGTGTGCAGGAGACTCATTTCCAACTCAACAACCATCCTTCATGCACACACAGAAACTACCCGCATATATTTCTGGCACCAAACCCGGAAAAGAAAAAAGGCGGAGTTCTCCTAGCAATCCGAGATACTGTCTCATTTAGCCTCCGCAACTCCTGGATAGCTGAAAATGGCAGATATATTATAATCCAAGGTGACATTAATTCTAAACCATATACCATTGTGTCAGTGTATTCTCCGAACACACACCAGATCAGATTTCTCAACAGGTTACTCCGAAAGGTAAAATCTGTCCAATATGGGAACCTTATTCTGGGAGGAGACTTCAACCTAATCGTGGATCCCAAATTGGACACCTCTTCCACTGCTCAGCATGGCAAGACTTACCTGCACAGAACCCTTCATGCTGCAGACTTATATGATGTGTGGAGATGCACTCACGGTAACGAAAGGTCTTAGGCCGCGTACACACGGGCGGACTGTTCGCCCAACCTTGTTCGTCAAACAGTTTGACAAACAGTCCGCTCAAAATTAGCATGAGCGGACTTGACTACACACGATGAACGAACAGTCCGCTGAAACCGTGCGCGATGACGTGAAAGGCACGTACGACGGGACTAGAAAAACGACGTCCTATACACTGCAATACAACCTTCGGCGTGTAAATCCTTTCTGAGCATGCGCGGAACTTAGTTTGACGAACAAGCCTACACACGAGCGGACTGTCCGCTAAAAATGTCTGCTGAAGCCCACACACGAGCGGACTGTCCGCTGAAACACTGTTCAGCGGACAAAGTTGGGCGAACAGTCCGCCCGTGTGTACGCGGCCTTATACCTTTTTCTCCCACAGACACCTCTCTTATTCAAGAATTGACATGTTTTTAACTGATAAATGGACTCTGCAAAATGTCTCCTCCTCATGTATTCATGACATCACGTGGTCAGACCACGCTGTTATTTCATTATCCCTCCATGAGAAGGGTGTCTCCCCCTCTCCACCCATCTGGCGTAGTAATGTTAGACTACTACAAGACCCCCGCACTAACCAATTGATCTCCCAGCACATTCATGAATACTTCCAACATAATGAACACTCTGTAGAGAGCCCCTTTACACTGTGGAATGCCCACAAGGCTTCAGTAAGAGGTCTTTTAATTCAACTAGGAGCTAGAGCAAAGAAACGATACACAGCAACCTTGGACTCTATTACATCTGACATACATAGGTTAGAAGCGTTGAACATGGCGTCTCCATCACAATCTCTAACTGATCAGCTCTCTGCACTTAGAGAGAAGCTAAGGGAGCACCTCACCCAAAAATATGACACATACTTTCGCCGTCTACAGCTGTCCTCTTATGCCAACGCGAATAGGGCAGGTAAATACCTAGCCAACAGAATTAGGACAACACGCGCTAAAACCAAAATCTCCCACTTACTTCACCCTGTATCACATCACAAAATTCTTAATCCTCAAGATATTGCTAATCAATTTGCACAGTATTACAGTGAATTATATAACCTTAAATCTGATCCACATACTGTACAGCCCACCTTACCCGCCATACAACGTTTTTTGAAGGATTTGAACCTCCCTCTACTCTCGGGTACACACTTAGCTTCCCTGAACTCCCCATTCACCACAGGCGAAATAGAATCTGTTATCACCACACTTCCGAATGGGAAATCCCCAGGCCCTGATGGGTTTTCTAATGAATATTTCAAAACCTTCCCTAAACTTCTTTCCCCATACCTACAAAAGGTCTTTACCCAAGCGGCGGAACAGGCGTCATTTCCCCAAGAAATGCTGACAGCATATGTTGCTACAATTCCCAAACCAGGAAAGGACCCCACCACCCCAAGTAACTTTAGGCCCATTTCTTTACTAAACTCAGACATCAAAATCTACGCCAAACTCTTAGCTAAGCGCCTGGAAGAATTCATACCGTCCCTAATAAAAAACGACTAGATGGGTTTCATAAGGGGGAGACAAACTTCTGATGCAACGAGACGTATCATAAATGTTGTTCACCACGCTGCTCTATCTAAGACGCCTTCTCTGCTGCTCTCCATTGACGCAGAGAAGGCGTTTGATAGAGTAGACTGGAGGTACATGAGAGAGGTACTCTGTAGGTTCGGCTTTCAGGGCACTATATTCAATGCAATGATGGCCTTGTATTCCTGTCCTTCTGCTCAGGTGCTAACGGCTGGTATGCTATCCCATACTTTCTTGATTACGAATGGTACCCGTCAGGGGTGCCCACCGTCCCCTACTATTTTTAACCTGATGATAGAACCCCTGGCGGAGACCATCAGGTCTAGAGTCGACATATCTGGCTTCAAAATAGGTTCCCGCAACCATGTTGTCAATTTATTTGCGGGTGACGTCATCCTGATGCTAACAAATCCGTCCAGATCACTACCGTTAGTCCATGAAATTCTGTTGAAATTTGGTGATATTTCCTATTACAAAGTCAACTTTGCTAAATCATTGATATTAAACCTGGGTATGGACAGGCGTATACAAGACCAACTTAAAAGAGACCTCCCGTACAAATGGCAGGATGAGGGTATACCATACTTGGGTATTACGATAACTAATTCCACTCGTACCATCGTTGCCTCAAATTTTAGACCACTGCTCGCCAAAATCGAGGAAACCCTTCAACACATAGCTAAAACTGAACTTGCGTGGTTGGGCAAACTAGCTGCTTGTAAGATGTTAGTGCTCCCTCACATACTCTATTTGTTTAGGACTATTCCATTACACATTCCCAATTATTTTCTTAAAGCTATCTCCAAGCTCATATGGAATTTCTTGTGGAATGGGAAGAAGGCACGGTGTACCCCCCGTAGCCTAATTCCCCATAGGCTGGTGGGAGGGGCAGGACTAATAGATGTTTATGACTACCTGTGGTCCACTAGATTAGACCAACTCCGACAGTGGTTTAGAACCACTAATACTCCTCTATGGGTTGACCTAGAACGAGCCATGGCTCCGGTTCCTGATCTCGTAGCTTTCCTTATGGGTGACATTTGGAAGCCTTGGGACTTACGCCAACTCTCCCCCATAATACAAACCTCCCTACAAGCATGGAGATTCCTCCTAAATCAAGATCACCGCATTCTCCAATCTATCAATTATCAATTTCCCCTGAGTCTCCTAGAAGCTCGTATCCCGATGCTGTCTTTGAAACAGTTTCCGAGCTATGGTATACACACTATCCAAAACTTCTTTATTGACCACAAGGCCCTTGATAGTGATCAGATAATAGCAAAGTTTGATCTCCCTCGCCATCATTTCTTCACGTGTATCCAAATCTCCCATTTCCTGAAGAAAAATCCTCTTCCTACAATTAAACTACCACCTTCTGTTTGGCACTATCTTTCATGCGAATCCTCAAGAAACAAAGGCATTTCGATCTTTTATGCTCTTCTACAGGATAAAAAATCCTTCACGAAGACAAAACAGATCAATGCTTGGGAAGCTGACTTGGGACTCACATTTCCAGAAGATCAGTGGACCACAGCATTTCGTGAGATCCAAAAAGCCTCTCACTCCATTAGTTACTGGGCAATGTCTATTAGAATCATCAATAGATGGCAATACACGCCTTGTAGATTGTCGAAAATTTTTCCGCACACTTCCTCACTTTGCTGGAGGAACTGCGGGCAATCAGGTCATTTACTACACATGTTCTGGGAATGCCCCAACCTGATAAGTTTTTGGAATCAAACATTCCAACTCATAACTTCCATTACGGGTATAATTACTCTCCCCAACCCTGCTTTAGCGATCCTACATATTGGTATTGAACAATTCCCTTACAACATGAGGGTAGTTGTTTCTAATATTCTCCTGGCAGCAAGATCCTTGGTCTTGTTACATTGGAAATCAGCCATGACCATAAACATTACGGATCTGACCAACACAGTTCATCATCACTACACCCTAGAACGAGCATTAGCTATCAACACTTTAAAATGCAAGCAATTTGATACCACTTGGAGTATATGGAATGCTAAATATCAGAGGTCTTAAGTTTTGTTGACATTCCGTTCTCTGTTTATTTCTGTACATCTCTGTGTTCATTTTGAGATTGTATTGTATTCTACTGCATGATGACTTTTAATCGATACAGTAGTGTGTGCTGTTTTTCCTCTACGTTATCATATCTTATTTATTTATTTATTTATTTTTTTTCTCTCTTCTTCCCCTTATAATTTGTATTACTTCATGCCCTCTTTTTTTCTGTATCATCAAAACTTCAATAAAAATCGAATGTTTAAAAAAAAAAAAAATTATTCAGGAAGGAAACTGCCGGCAACACGCTTTTGCATGCCGGCAGTTTCCATCCGGAATCTTTGAAAAAATCCATTCCATATAGTCAAATGTTGCGAATTAAACGCAACTGTACAACTAATAAAGCCTTTCAAAAAGATACTGATGAATTGAGTAAAAGATTATTGCTACGGGGATATACAAAAACCTGCCTGAAAAAGGCCTTCAGCCGTGTCAAAAATCAAGATAGACAAACTTTGCTATTTGGTAAAAGTAAACCTAAGAAGAATGAGAATACAACTAGATTAATACTACGGTTTTCAAACGAGCATGACAAAATAAAAAGTGTTCTTCCAAAATATTGGTCAATATTAACAGAGGATCCAATATTATCGACGGTTGTTACCCCAAAACCTCAAATCACCTTTCATAAGGCCGGCTCTCTTGGGGATTCATTGGTACAAAGTGAATATAAGGGTAACCAACGCCTAGATCCATGCAAAACTTGGGGAACATACCCATGCGGGTCCTGTTCCTGTTGTGAATACATAAAACAACGGACTACTTTCAAGTTACCTAACGGTGAGAGTTTTTGACTAAAACACTTCGCTAATTGTAAAACTAAAGGCGTTGTTTACCTGTTTCAATGCGAGTGCGGGGCTTTCTACATTGGAAAGACCAAACAAGAATTAGGTCAACGTATCAGCAAACATTTGTCTGCCATGAGGATCTGCAACCTCTATCTCCCTTTGGGGAGACATATTGCGGATGCTCATGCATATAGGATGCCGGTTGTAAACTTTACTGTGATAGACCGGGTACATATACCTATCAGAGGGGGTGATTGGAACAAGACACTCTTGCAACGTGAAATGCGTTGGATTAAATTCTTAGAAGCTACAATTTATCCAGGGCTTAATGAAACAGAGAGCTTTAGGCCATTCCTGGAGGGCTATGTTTCAGGTAAAACTGAATGATTAGCTGGTTGGTGGACAATTGGGCTCCTTAACCAGATGTGATTCTGTTCCTTTTTTTTTTTCTCTTATCAATAAACAAAAATAAAAATCAATATATTTGTATCTTTATACACAATTTTCTCTATGTGAACAATACTTGATGTCTTTAAACATGTTTTTAAGTGATTTATAATAGGTTTGGTGGGATCTGTGGTCACCGCGTTCCCGGCACAGGTAAGCCCATCGGGGTGGTTTTGTTGGGTTTATTCTTACCCCTTTCTTTGCTCCCCTTTTCTTTGCCACCAATTTGGGCATTGGTTTTCGTTCCCGATAGCCACTGTGTGTGGCATCTGGAGGTTTATCCAGTTTATTCCTGTGTCGGTGGTTTTAGTTCTAGCCTTAGTGACACATTGCAGGTGACAAATTCAATTGGTGTATCGGTAAAGTTACGGTCACTTTTGTGGATTAATTTCCACATGCCCATTAATTTGAGTCTATTGGGAGGAGCCTCCTTTTAAATGGATTGCAATAGATCTAGCGATTCATTTTGTAGTGTTCATTTCCTCCCATGCATTCTTATAATTACTTGCAGTCATTGCTTACAGTCATTGCCCAGTAAGATGTTTTCTCCAGGAAGTACAAAAGACTGTCACTTCCGGTTCCGGAAAATGACGCCATTTCCGGTTCCGGGCGGAAGTGACGTCACTTCCGGTTCCGACGGAAGTGGTCATACCGGAAGTGATGTAAATGGCGGCAAAAACGCCGCTATTTTGACCAATAAGAATCTATATACCTGGAGCAATCACATAGGTGATCTCCAATGAAAAAAAGTTATTGTTGAAAAGAGGAGGAGCTCTTCGGAGAACCTCCAGTCAGAATGAAGCGGTTAGAGAGATGGGAGTAGCCTCTGTGTTGATTGGAGGAAGTTTTTGGTGCCAATCCACTAAATAAGGGCTATTTAAAGCAGACGCCAGAAGCTCTAAGTAGGTGGGAATCTCTCCTATGTCCTTTGGATGCTCCAGATTCGGTGATATTCGTATAAAACTAGGAAACGATTGAACCTCGTTATGGCGGTAAGCTACACTTTGGGAATCCCTGTCTTATGATGGATGTAAGGCTAGGGAGTAGACTAAAATGTTTCTTGGTTCTTTTTGTTGTAGGTCTTTTAGACAAGATTGAGGTTTATACAACATAACATCTTCCTATTTGATGGGCCATTGGACATTTGTGCAAAGGAATCTTTTATTCCCATCCTTTGTTGAGTTCATTTGGACTCCAGGGCTTTGAATGCGGTGACCTTGCAACAGATCCATACTATCCTTACCATCTCCACGTTTGTGGCTCAATCCCCTCCTCTCTTGGCCTGTCTTTCCGTTTCTGGAACGGTCGCCTAAAGAGGAGATAGTGCCTACTTTTGGTACAGAAATAGCATGTGAGTATTCAAGTATTGGGTTTTAATGTATCATGTCATTTGTACATATGTAATTTCTGTAATATTCATTGCTTGTTGTGTGCTTACAGACAGTGGCTTCCCTGAAGAAGAAATTATTAATACACATTTTTCAAAACACGTAGGAAAAGAGCTGCCTGTTTTGCTAGATAGAGTCTACGCATGTAGTAATATTCTATGCCATACACATATGTTAGCACAACACTGTTATTTTATGGATCATTGTGGTTTTGTAATATCTTTTGATAGTTGTAATAAAATTTATATATTTTTTCATATACCGTATATACTCGAGTATAGGCCGACCCGAATATAAGCCGAGGCCCCCAATTTACCCCCAAAAAAACTGGCAAACTTATTGACTCGTGTATAAGCCGAGGGTGAGACATGCCTGTCCATCCCTGTGTGTGTGTCCGTCCATCCCTGTGTGTCCGTCCATCCCTGTGTGTCCGTCCATCCCTGTGTGTCCGTCCATCCCTGTGTGTCCGTCCATCCATCCCTGTGTGTGTGTGTGTCCATCCATCCATCCATCCCTGTGTGTGTGTGTCTCCATCCATCCATCCATCCATCCCTGTGTGTGTGTGTCTCCATCCATCCATCCATCCATCCCTGTGTGTGTGTGTCTCCATCCATCCATCCATCCATCCCTGTGTGTGTCTCCATCCATGTGTGTGTGTGTGTGTGTGTGTGTGTGTGTGTGTGTGTGTGTGTGTGTGTGTGTGTGTGTGTGTGTGTGTGTGTGTCCAGCCTACCTTTGTCCCGAGCCTCCGTCCCGTGCCTTGCCTCCTTGCCTCCGTCCCGTGCCTTGCCTCCTTGCATCCGTCCCGTGTCGTGCCTTGCCGTGCCTTGCCTTGCCTTGCCCCCGTCCCGTCCCGTCCCGTCCCGTCCCGTGCCGTGCCGTCCCGTGCCCTCTTCGTCGGCGGCCATTGTAAAGTTCAAAAGCTGCGCCGCCGCCTTCGCCTGTGATAGGCGGAACACTGAATTTCCCAGCAGCCTGTGTTCCGCCTATCACAGACGTCGTATCATCCTCGTCCGTAGTACGAGGATGATACGATGTCCGTGATAGGCGGAACACAGGCTGCTGGGAAATTCAGTGTTCCACCTATCACAGGCGAAGGCGGAGCCGGAGGCGCGGCTTTTGAATAGAATGGCCGCTGTCTGTCTGCTCGACACGCTGATCGAGCGGGCAGACAGCGATGACTCGAGTATAAGCCGAGGGGGGCACTTTCAGCCTCAAAAAAGAGGCTGAAAATCTCGGCTTATACTCGAGTATATACGGTACATTTTAGTATATATTTTCTTTTTTCTATATTGCCTTAAAAATCCCAATAAATTTGAGGTGTTATCTAATTATATGTATCATTTTCAGGATGATGGCAATAACATGCCATAGCTCATGAGTCAAATCATTTTTACTAACATTTTTAAAATGTAACCCCATTTAAAAAATCTATTTTTAAGCTTTTTGGAAAGCATAGGCAAGGGTTATCACCCCTGTATAATTTTTTTGGTCGTCCGTCTTTTTTCATCTCACTTCCTGTTGTCTCCTCCTGTTTGCAAGTAGGAGATGTTTGTAGGTTGGTTGTTTGAAAGTAGGGGCCTGCCCTATATGCTCTGCAGAAATGGAGGCCTAAGTTGTTGGTGTTGCCACAACACTGTAAGCCCCCAAAGTGACTCTTGGTGGGCGCTGGAGCGCCCTGCTGTGAACGATTATATCAAGAATTGTAATTACAAGCCATTGTTGAACAGTGATAGAAAAATTGGGCCTTTGGTGGTTGTGGTGGTGGTGCTGGTGCCACAACACTATAAGTCCTCACAGTTACTCTCGGTGGGCGCAAGAACGGGCCCTGCTGTGATATATTATATCAAGAATTGTAATTACATGCACAGGGGCTGAAAAAATTGGGTCTTAGGCACTGCTTGCTGGTGCCACGACACTGCAACCTCTCCCATATACTCTAGTTGGAGTGCAGGAATGAGCCCTGCTGCAAAGCATTGCATCAATAATTGTACTACATGCCCCTGTTAAACAGGGGCTGAAAAATTGGGCCTTAGGCCTTCCTCAGGCTTTGCAGGATCAGGGAGGTCATGCAGCGTAGGTTAGCTGAGGTACTCGGTCTGGAGTCCTCTGGGTCACTAAGGACAACATGATCCGCAGCCACCTCCTCCCAGCCACGTACAAGTCCACGTGTTTCCTGGGACTTTAAATCATTCCTAAAAGACTGCTGATGCTGAGTGCCAGGCTCCACCTCCATGCTGACACAAGCTTCCTCCTCCTCCTCTTCCTGCGTGATGGGTGGGACAGCAGGAGCACTGTCTGGATAAAGGGGGCCTTGAGAGGCAAAGAAGTCCTCCTCTTCCTGCCTTTGTTCTGCCTCATGTGCCCTGTCCATTATTCCACGCAACATATGCTCCAACAGGTGGACAAGAGGTACAGTGTCACTGATGCATGCACTGTCACTGCTCACCATCCTCGTGTCCTCCTCAAATGGTGATAGGACAGTGCATGCATCCCTGATCATGCTCCACTGGTGTGGTGAAAAAAAACCGAGCTCCCCTGACCCTGTCCTGGTGCCGTAGTCGCACAGGTACTCATTGATGGCCCTCTGCTGTGTGTGCAGCCGCTGCAGCATGGCCAACGTTGAGTTCCACCTGGTGGGCATGTCTCATATAAGGCGGTTCTTGGGCAGGTTCAACTCCTTTTGGAGCTCAGCCAGCCGAGCACTGGCATTAAATGATCAGCGGAAATGCACACAGACTTTCCTGGCCTGCCTCAGGACATCCTGTAAGCCCGGGCACCTGCCAAAGAACTGCTGCACCACCAGGTTAAGGACGTGAGCCACACATGCACATGGGTCAGTTGTCCCTGTCGGAGGGCAGAGAGGAGGTTGATGCCATTCTCGCAAACCACCATTCCTGGCTTAAGCTGGCTTGGCGTCAACCACCTCTTGGCCTGCCCTGCAGAGCTGACAAAATATCTGCCCCAGTGTGGCTCCTGTCCCCCAAACAAACCAACGCATGGCATCCTTTTGCTTGCTTACTTGCGTAGCCCCTTGATTGCCTACAGAGCACAGCTGGTTCCGAGGACAAAGCACAGGAAGAGGCCATGGAGGAAGAAGAAGAGGAGGGGGTGGAGGAGAGAGATGTGTCACAACCAGTAGTAGCATTTTGGAGGCGTGGTGGCGGACAACCTCCAACACTACTGCACCTTGTCCTGCATCCTTCCCAGCTGCCAGAAGAGTGACCCAATGGCCCGTGAAAGATAGGTAACGTCCCTGTCCATGCCTGCTGGACCATGAGTCAGCAGTAATATGCACCTTACTGCTGACCGCTCTGTCCAGTGAGGCATGGACATTGCCTTCCACATGCCGGTAGAGGGCCGGAATCGCCTTCCGTGAGAAAAAGTGGCGTTTGGGGACCTGCCACTGAGGAACCACACATTGCACAAACTCATGGAAGGGGGCCGAGTCTACCAACTGAAAAGGCAGCAATTGAAGGGCTAGCAATTTAGCCAAGCTAGCATTCAACTGCTGGGCAGTTGTATACTGTGCTGGAGGCACACAACACCCACTAACTCCTGCAGATGCCTTTATTATAGAACACCAGCAATAAAGGGTAGATACAAGTGTATACTGTGCTGTGCTGGAGGCACACAACACCCACTAACTCCTGCAGATGCCTGTATTAGAGAACACCAGCAATAAAGGGTAGATAGTAGATACAAATGTATACTGTGCTGGAGCACACAACACCCACTAATTCCTGCAGATGCCTGAGAAAATAACACACTGTCCCTGCCTATCTAGCTCTTTCCCTGCACGCCAGAACACACTACACAAGGCCGCCACGTTGGCGACCTTATATAGTGTGGGGCGTGTACTAAACCCCCTGAGCTATAATTGGCCACAGGCATCCTACCTGCGGCCAATTATGGCTCTCTTCGCTGCTGGCGCTGTGATTGGCCAAGCATGCGGGGTCACAGTGCATGCTTGGCCAATCATGAGCCAGCAATGCACTGCGATGGCGCAGTGCATTGTGGGCCGTGAGCACCATATGAATTTGGCGTGAATGGCCCATAACGTTCGGTATTTGCGGAACGTGCGAACAGCCAATGTTCGAGACGAACATACGTTCGACTCAAACACCAAGCTCATCACTACTGCTGACTAGGGATTAGCCAAACACCCCTGGTTCGGTTTGCACCAGAACCTTCGAATGGACCGAAAATTCATACGAACTTTAGAACACCATTAAAATCTATGGGACTCGATTGTTCGAAATCAAAAGTGCTAATTTTAAAGGCTAATATGCAAGATATTGTCCTAAAAAGGGTTTGGGGATCCGGCTCCTGCCCCAAGGGACATGGATCAATGGTACTTTTTTTTTTTTTTAAACTGACGTTTTTTCGGGATCACTGATTTTAATGATGATTAAAGTGAAAAAAATAAAAGTTAAATATTCCTTTAAATATCATGCCTGGGGGTGTCTATAGTATGCCTGTGAAGTGGCCCGTGTTTAGACTAGTCCCTGCACAAAATTACATTTAACTGGAAAAAAGTAATTTAACCCCCCTAGCGGTAATCCCGAGTCTGGCTCGGGTTGGGATTTTAATAACAGGAGCGGTAACCCCGAGCCAGACTCGGGATCGCATCGCTGGATGCAGGGAAGGACACAGGGAGAGTTACTTACCTTGTCCCCTGGATCCCGCGATGTCCTCTGCGCTGTGTGATTGAGCTGTCCTCCGTTCGATTCACAGTGCCGAATGCCGCCGAGCTCCGTTCCCTGCGACGTTACAGCGCACGGGAGCGGAGAACGGCGGCAAATTCAAAAAAGTAAAAAGACACAAAACGCACACAGCACTGTAATCTTACAGATTACACTACTGTATTAAAAAATACACACCCCCTTTGTCCCTAGTTGTCTGTGCAGTGCCCTGCATGGACTTTTATATTATAAATACTGTTTTTTCTGCCTGGAATTTGGAGATTGTCCATAGCAACCAAAAAGTGCCCCTTTTTCAGTGTTTTAGGATTTGATTACATTATTGAATAGTTTTTATTATTATTTATTATATTATAAACTTTATCATACCCGGGATGTCAGATTTAAGAGAGTTATTTCTAAGAATTACAGGACTACAATATAAAATTCCAAATTTCCATGCAAAATAATTGTACCGCTTTCAGCACCTAAAACCAGACTGAATCATATCGCCAGGGAGGTTAAAACTGCTTGTGGTTTTCATGTAATGTATGGTTCCGGCAATATGGATGAAAATCATTGAGAAAAATGGCATGGGTAGCCCCCTGCCCATTACCAGCCCCTTTGGGTCTTTTACGGATATTAAGGGGAACCCCCTACCCAAATAAAAAAAAAGGAAAGGCGTGGGGCCCCCAGACCCTATATTCTCAGAACATCGGTATACAGGCGATGCAAACAAGACAAGGACTGTGTAGGTTTGTTGTGTTAAGTAGAATCTGTTTGTAATTTTGAACTGGTATATTTTTAAAGTGTAGCTCCAGTCAAAAAATCTATTTTTAAGCCTTTTGGAAAACATAGGGAAGGGTTATCATCCCTGTATAATTTTCTTTGCCGTCCGTCTTTTTCATCTCCCTTCCTGTTGTCTCCTTCCGTTTGCAAGTAGGAGACGTTTGTAAGTTGGATGTTTGAAAGTAGGGGCCTGCTCTATATGCTCTGCAGAAATTTGCCACAACACTGTAAGCCCTCAAAGAGACCGGAGCGCCCTGCTGTGAATGATTATATCAAGAATTGTAATTACATGCGATTGTTGAACAGTGGTAGAAAAATTGGGCCTTTGGTGGTTGTGGTGGTGCTGCTGAAAAATTGGGCCTTAGGCACTGCTTGCTGGGGGCACGACACTGCAACCTCTCCCAGATACTTTAGTTGGAGTGCAGGAATGAGTCCTGCTGCAAAAAATTGCATCAGAAATTGTAATTACATCCCCCTGTTAAACAGGGGCTGAAAAAATGGGCCTTAGGCACTGGCACTGGTGCTGGTGCCATGACACTGCAACCTCTCCCAGATACTCTAATTGGAGTGCAGGAATGAGCCCTGCTGCAAAGCTGGCTATGGTTGCTGGAACTGATAATACCTTGGGGCTGCGGACTACAAAGTTGTCTGAACGCATCAGTCAGATGGCCACCTTCTCCACCGCTCCTTCTGTGACTGATCGAAGCCTCAGCAACACGTTGTCCAGGACCAGGAGTTTGTAACCTCCCAGTCTCTGGGAATGCGTTGCACAGACCTTTCTGCAAGGCCTCCCGGAGATGTCTCATCCTCTGCTCCCTTTGTGACGGCAAGATAAGGTCCGCAACCTTACCCTTGTACCATGGATCAAGGATAGTGGCCAGCCAGTAATGGTCTCTCTCCTTGATCTGAAGAATACGAGGATCCTTCCGCAGGCTTTGCAGGATCAGGGAGGCCATGCAGCGTAGGTTAGCTGAGGCATTTGTTCCGGAGTCCTCTGGGTCACTAAGGACAACATGATTCGCAGCCACCTCATCCCAGCCACGTACAAGTCCACGTGTTTCCTGGGACTGTAAATCATCCTTAAAAGACTGCTGCTGCTGATGGTGTGTTTCAGGCTTCACCTCCATGCTGACACAAACCTCCTCCTCCTCGTCCTCTTCCTGTGTGATGGGTGGGACAGCAGGAACACTATCTGGATAAAGGGGGCCTTGAGAGGCAAGGAAGTCCTCCTCTTCCTGCCTCTGTTCTGCCTCAAGTGCCCTGTCCATTATTCCACGCAGTGTATGCTCCAACAGGTGGACAAGTGGTACAGTGTCACTGATGCATGCACTGTCACTGCTCAACATCCTTGTGGCCTCCTCAAATGGTGACAGGACAGTACATGCATCCCTGATCATGCCCCACTAGCGTGATGAAAAAAAACAAGCTCCCCTGACACTGTCCAGGTGCCGTAGTCGCACAGGTACTCATTGATGACCTTCTGCTGCGTGTGCAGCCGCTGCAGCATGGCCAACGTTGAGTTCCACCTGGTGGGCATGTCACATATAAGGCGGTTCTTTGGCAGGTTCAACTCCTTTTGTAGCTCAGCCAGCTGAGCACTGGCATCATATGATCGGGGGAAATGCACACAGACTTTCCTGGCCTGCCTCAGGACATCCTGTAAGCCCGGGTACCTGCCCAAGAACCGCTGCACCACCCCGTTAAGGACGTGAGCCCCACAGGGAACATGGTCAGTTGTCCCTGTTCGAGGGCGGAGAGGAGGTTGATGCCATTCTCGCAAACCACCATTCCTGGCTTAAGCTGGCTTGGCATCAACCACCTCTTGGCCTGCCCCTGCAGAGTTGACAAAATATCTGCCCCAGTGTGGCTCCTGTCCCCCAAACAAACCAACGCATGGTATCCTTTTGCTTGCGTACTTGCGTAGCCCCTTGATTGCCTACAGAGCACAGCTGGTTCCGAGAACAAAGCACAGGAAGAGGCCATGGAGGAAGAAGAAGAGGAGGGGGTGGAGGAGAGAGATATGTCACAACCAGTAGTAGCATTTTGGAGGCGTGGTGGCAGAACAACCTCCAACACTACTGCACCTTGTCCTGCATCCTTCCCAGCTGCCAGAAGAGTGACCCAATGGCCCGTGAAAGATAGGCAACGTCCCTGTCCATGCCTGCTGGACCAGCAGTAATATGCACCTTACTGCTGACCGCCCTGTCCAGCGAGGCATGGACATTGCTTTACACATGCCGGTAGAGAGCCGGAATCGCCTTCTGTGAGAAAAAGTGGCGTTTGGGAACCTGCCACTGAGGAACCGCACATTGCACAAACTCATGAAGGGGGCCGAGTCTACCAACTGAAAGGGCAGCAGTTGAAGGGCTAGCATTTTAGCCAAGCTAGCATTCAACTGCTGGACATGTGGATGGCTGGGAGTGAATTTCTTTTGACGGTGCAGCAGCTGGGGCAGGGAAATTTGCCTGGTACAATCGGACGTCGGTGTACTGCTAGCAGAGTGCCCGCAAGTACTTGGCTGTGACACACCTAATTCTACACATTCATTCCTCTCAGTGCAGGTTACAGAGAGGACTGAAGGTATAGTGGGGTTGAAAATCCCAGCTGATGAGGAGCAAGGAGAGGTCCACTTTGTTCTTTGGTGTGGGTCTTTAAGGTACGCTTGCCAATGAGCTGCATGGCAGGTCAACATATGTCTGGTCAAGCATGTGGTGCCCAAGCGGCTAATGTTTTGGCCACACGATATACGCTTGAGACATATGCTGCAAATAGCAGTGGCGCGATCTGATGCACTCGTCTCAAAAAAGGCTCACACCAAAGAACTTTTGGAATAACACGCAGATGCAGCGCCCTGCACAGGCGGAGCTCTGCTGTGTCATTCAGTCGGTGTGCTACCCTTAAGCTGGCCCCCGGAAGGCATCCTTCCTCGTTGGAGATGTGCCTCCTCTCTCCTATCAGGCACCCACGTGGAGTCAGTGACCTCATCATCCCCTCCCTCTTCATCACTGGAGCAAACCTGGCAGTATGCTGCAGTTGGTGGAACACGGCTGCAAGATTGCTGTCCTTCTTGTGCACCCCCTCTCTCTAGGCTCATGTTACTGCCTTCCTCTAGCTGGGTATCATCATCAGAGCCTTCAAAACACTGGGCATGCTCCTGGAGCATGTACCCAACACTGTGCTCAAACAGTTCAGGGGACTCCTTAGGAGGACATGGTGTGTCTAGGGACGGAGTGATTGATGACATTGAGACGAGGGAAGAGGACGCGTTGGCAGCTGCTTTGCTAGTACTCTGAGCCCGGGTGAGAAAGGATGAGGAGGATGAGGAGGGCTTGGTCATCCACTCTACCAAGTCTTCAGTGGGATGCAGCTCAACATGTCCAGCTGCCGAAAATAAGGACAAGCGTGTCCCATGGCCACGTGCTGATGATGATGCACCGCGTCCATGACCAGCACTGTTGTCTCTAGACACAGAGCCTGCTACCCTCTTTTATTGGCTTGTGACTGTCTGCCTCTCCTTGTTGGCCTTCCAGACATAGTAATGGCCTGCAGGGAAATGGGAAAACCAGCAATTGGGGTAGCTTTAGGTGCACACTGAGCAGATGACACAGTACACTGGCTGTAATTACTGCAGCTGCCTGCCTGTGTTACAGAAACAGAACAACACCAGCAATGAGTGGTAGCTTCAGGTGTATACTGTGCAGGAGGCACACTACACCCACTGTAAATGCTGCAGATGCCTGTGTTACAGAAACAGAACAACACCAGCAATAAGATGTATCTTCTGGTGTATACTGTGTAGGAGGCACACAACACCCACGCTAACTTCTGCAGACGCCTGTATTACAGAAACAGAACACCAGTAATAAAGGGTAGCTTCAGATGTATACTGTGCGGGAGGCACACAACACCCACTGCACTGGCAGCCTTATATAGTGCGGGGCATGTAATAAACCCCCCTGAGCTATAATTGGCCACAGGCATCCTGCCTATGGCCAATCATGGCTCTCCTTGCTGCCGGCGCTGTGATTGGCCAAGCATACGGGGTCACAGTGCATGCTTGGCCAATCATGAGCCAGCAATGCACTGCAATGGCGCAGTGCATTGTGGGCCGTGAGCACCACACAAATATGGCACGAACGGCCCGCAAAGTTCTGGATTCGCCGAATAGGCGAACAGCCGGTGTTCGATTCGAACACCGAGCTCATCCCTACTGTTGACTAATGTTTGAAACTGTAACATTTTTCTTTACTGTCTTTCCCTTCTCCCATTCAAGTTTTTTTTTTGTTCAAATACCTACTCTCAGGCTTGAGAGTTATTATTTTTTTCCTTACAGATGCTGAGGACATTGTCTCCATTGGTGGGAGGAGTGTGTAGCCCCTGTTCCTAAAAATGGGGCTATAATATAAATTTAGTTTTTGGCTGAGCTGTAAACAGCTCAGATTGATTGTACATAGTTTATTTGGTTCTGTTCTAAATTTGACTGTGTTGTGCAGTTCCACTGTTGCCAGTAGGTATCACTGGTACCACAGGACAGTGTGAGAATAACAACTGGGTTGAGCTGTAATGAATGTTCTTTTTCCGGAAACAGCCCAGTAGGAGGTTCCTGTCGCTGTGCATTCTGGGAAGGGGTATTTATTGCACAGAGTCCGTGTGCTTTAGTCAGTCCTCACCTGAGGAAGCTGAGGAGATCAGGGGAGGACCGTTGCTGAAGAGAGCCAGGATGAAGGCTGGTCTCTCAGAAGGGCCTGGTAACTTACTTGGAGGATGCAACTACATCTGTCTACCATTACAGTATCGCCGGATGGCTTAAAGGTTCTGGTACTGTGAAATTGCTTTACAATCTATTCAAGTTAATACACTCCTGGCTGCTAAGTTTGTGAGAGAGACTTATCTAGGCATCTACTGTCTGCTAAGTCTGTGAGAGAGGCTTATTCAGACATCTTACTGGTTGTTAGGTCTGTGTGTGAGACCTACCCAGATATTTAATATCTGCTGAAAGAAACTTGTTTGTCCTTTGATTCAAGGAGTCTGTAAGTGATCTGCTAAAAAGGGTATCTTAAACCTCCCCTCAACCTCTTTTCTACAACCTTTCTCAAGTTCTAATTAAAGCATTGAAAAATACCTAAAGTGACTGGCGCCCATATTCTGTTCAAACTTCCCATTATAGCCATGGACTCAGCCCTGGGGTGAATGTAAGCCTACTCCCTGTATCTCAAGGTACCTTCCTGCTCCCAGTAGACCCAGGGGGCACTATATATATATATATATATATATATATATATATATATATATATTGTAGCAGAGCGTCCCAGAGAGAGCTGGGAAAAGTCCTTTTCAGGTTTTATACATCTCCCGGGCTTCTCTCATATACGTTCAGGAATCTCTGATCCATGGTCTGGTTCGGGTCTTGGTCCTCTTCCCCAGGCTAATTTAAGCTCACCTGAGCAGACAGCCTTTGCTGTTTGCCTGGGAAACACAGACAACGCTGGTCTGTGAGAGCAAAAAGTTTGGTAAAAGCTGTTAAGGAGGTTATGTGGAAGCTGACAAGCTGTAGGCTTGCTCAGACTGCTAGTTAGGATCTGTATGTATTGTGTAGTTAGAGCCGAGACACGGCTACGTTTTTGTTTGCTATTATTTGTATTTGCATTCTGGAACACTGCACAACACCTGTATATAGACTTGTATATAGCACAAATGAACACAGCACTGCTTGTCACTACCTCACTGGATTTGGTATCTGTGCCTGAAAGACTGCTCGTCCCAGGGAGCTTTGTACCTGCTACCTGTCCCCCAGGTTACATATGGTGGAGAATGCGGGTGTAGTAGTAAGTTACTACTTAAAAGGCCAGTACCTAGAGTGACTAAACATGGAGAAAATCCTAAAACAATTGATGATATCCAATGCTGCACAGCAGCAAACAGACGCTGCACTCAACGCTGCACAGCAGCAAGCAAACGCTGCACAGCAGCAAGCCAACACTATTGCACAGGAGCAAACCAAGGAGCTGTGCCAACAGATTAATGCTGTACAGGAGCAAACAAACGCTGCACTACAGCAAGCCAATGCTATCACACAGGAGCAATCGCAGAGGCTGTTTGAACAGTTAGCCACTGAGGCAAAAGCTGAGGTTGTGGAGACGCTAGCACAGTGGTCATCTGCTAAAGTTAATGATGTTGGAGTCAAGCCCTCACCCATCCATGTTACATAGTTACATAGTTAGTCAGGTTGAAAAAAGACACAAGTCCATCTAGTTCAACCACAAAAAAAAACTAATAATAATATCATACAATCCCATATACCAATTCTATACCCACAGTTGATACAGAGTAAGGCAAAAAACCCCAGCAGAGCATGATTCAATTCCCTAAAGCTGGGGAAAAAATTCCTTCCTGATCCCCCGAGAGGCAATCGGATTTTCCCTGGATCAACTTTACCTATAAATGTTAGTACCCAGTTATATTATGTACGCTTAGGAAATAATCCAGGCCCTTCTTAAAGCAATCCACTGAGCAGGACAGAACCACCTCTGCATGGAGTCTATTCCACATTTTCACAGCTCATACTGTGAAGAAACCTTTCCGTATTTGGAGATGAAATCTCTTTTCCTCTAGATGTAAAGAGTGCCCCCTTGTCCTCTTTGTTGACTGTAAAGCGAATAACTCGACACCAAGTTCACTATATGGACCCCTTATATATTTGTACATGTTGATCATATCCCCCCTTAATCTCCTCTGATCAAGAGTGAATAAATTCAGTTCCTCTAATCTTTCCTCATAGCTCAGTTCCTCCATGCCTCTTATCAGTTTGGTTGCCCTTCTCTACACTTTCTCCAGTTCCCCCATATCCTTTCTGAGAACTGGTGCCCAAAACTGAACTGCATATTTCAGATGAGGTCTTACTAATGATTTGAGCAGGGGCAAAATTATATCTCTCTCTCTGGAGTCTATACCTCTCTTAATACAGGAAAGGACTTTGCTCGCTTTGGAAATCGCAGCTTGGCATTGCATGCTATTATTGAGCTTATGATCTACCAAAGGGTAGCTTTGGGTCGCTTTCTTTCTAAGATGACTGCAGATGATGATCCAGAGTACTTTCTGCTAACGTTTGAATGGACTGCTGAGAGGGAAGGTTGGAACAAAACCCAGTGGGAAGAATTGGTTGCCCCCTTGCTTTCTGGAGAATCGCAGAAGGCCTACTATGATTTGGAGGCAGCAAAAGCAGGAGACTATGAAAAGGTCAAGTGGGAAATTCTGGCACGACTTGGTGTCACCTTGGCAGTTCGAGCACAGTGGGTCCACAGCTGGTTGTTCCAAAACGAGCTGCCCCCAAGGTCACAGATGTTCGACATAATTCACCTGGTGAGGAAATGGCTACAGCCGGGGTCCCTGTCTGAATAGTGGATCGTGTGGTCATGGACCGGTTACTGAAGTCAATACCAATTCCCCTGCAGAAGTGGGTGAATCAAGGAAAACCCCAATTCGGCAGACAACCTGGTGAAACTCGTTGAAAGGTACTTTTCTGCAGAGAGCCTGGTCACCACCCCTACAGCTGCAAGGACTTTCCACCCAAAGCCACGGTCTTCCCAGGCAACCAGTAAGACTGTTCCAGGGGAAGTGGGTGGTAAGCATGGCAAGGAAATGGGGGGGGGGGTTTGGTGCCAGGACTGAAGTTTGGCATCCCAAACAAGGGAAGCCACTGCCTGTCAGCAAGTAAAACTGGGGAAACATCAGGTGTTTTCGTTGCCAAGAACTGGGACATGTTGCAGCAAACTGTCCATTGACAGATGAATCAATGCAGTGTGATCTATCTATTAGAAGGCAGTCTATGTTGGCAGCTGTTTCATGCGCTGCAGCTACAAATATAGGAAAGCACATGTGCCAAATGACTTAATAATAAGCCTATTGTGGCCTTGCTGGACTCTGCTGGACTCTGTGACTAGTGACTAAAAAAGTTGCTGTGATCTGTATACATGGGGATATGAGTATCCTACAGCCACTGTTCAGATTAAAACTGGCTTAGGTACGGTGACCCATCCGGTTGGACTTGTGCTCCACTTGGTGCATGGGGCCATCATTGGTATGGACTTCCCTTAATTTTGGGAGCTGTGGGATCGTCCTGACCCGGTCGCAGTACCTGACTCAGTGGCAAAGCCAGAACTCCTCACTACTACTGACATTGTGGGTTCAGGGGAATCCTCTCAGGGCTCCCCGAGTTGTCCTTTCTCGGTTATGGCAGGAGAGCTGGAGGAGCCTGAGGAAGTCCCCACAACCAGTAGTGTGGGACAGCCGTCTGCTGAAGCTGAGCATACATTGGATTTTGCTGATCTTAATGTGCACAAGGAAAATTTTGGAACCGAGCAGAGAAAAGATCCTACCCTTGCCATGGCCTGGGAAAATGTAATAGTGATTAATGATGTACCTGTTGAACCAGGGGACGGGCCCTGTTTTCCTTATTTCTTATGGACCTTGTGGGTCCACTCCCCAAGTCTGCCCGGGGTCATCAGCATATCCTCGTAATCAGGGATTATGCTACCCGTTACACCGAAGCAGTTCCCTTACGCACCGCTTCTGCTAAAAACCTTGCCAAAGAGCTGTTTATGGTGTTAAGTCATGTTGGCATCCCTAAAGAAGTCCCTACAGACCAGGGCACCCCATTTATGTCACGAATAACTAGAGAGCTGTGCAAGTTATTTAAGGTGACACAGTTGCGAACCTCGGTGTACCATCCTCAAATGGATGGCTTGGTGGAACACTTCAATAAGACATTAAAGAGCATGTTAAAAAGGGTTATTGACAAGGATGGGAAAAACTGGGACTTCCTGATACTATACTTGATGTTTGCCATCAGGGAGGTTCCCCAGTCCTCTACGGGGTACTCTCCATTTGAGTTGCTTTATGGGAGACACCCTCAGGGACTCTTAGTCATAGCCAAAGAAACTTGGGAGCGGGAGCAGACACCCCATAAAAGTGTCATTGAGCATATTGCTCAAATGCAGAAGAGAATTGCAGCAGTCATGCCGATGGTAAAAGAACACTTACTGCAGGCCCAAGCAGCCCAACAGAGGATATACAACAGGGGGGCCCAACTCCATGTTTTCTCACCTGGTGACAGGGTCCTGGTGTTAGTTCCCACTGTTGAGAGCAAGTTCCTGGCTAAGTGGAAGGGTCCCTTTGAAGTAATTGAAAGAGTTCAGGACGTCAATTACAAGGTATATCAACCAGGAAAAGGGAAGCCTGAATAGATTTACCACATAAACCTGTTAAAGCCCTGGAAGGATAGATTGGCATTAACGGCGAGGTCCCTCCCAGTAACGCCTAATGGTACTGAGTCCCCGCTGATCCCTGAAGTCATGATTCCAGACATCCTGTCATGTTTCCAAAAACAGGACGCTAGAGAGTTACTGATAAGGAATAGAGAGAAATTTTCAGAGTTGCCGGGCATGACTTCAGCAGTTCTGCATGATATCGTTACTGAACCTGGGGTCCGTGTCAAACTCAAACCGTACCGAATTCCTGAAGCAAGGAGAAAGGACATCAGTGATGAAGTTAAAAGAATGTTGGAGCTAGATGTCATTGAGGAATCCAATAGTGATTGATCTAGCCCCATCGTGTTAGTCCCAAAACCGGATGGCACTTGGAGGTTCTGTAACAACTTCAGGAAGCTTAATGCAGTGTCAAAGTTTGACACATACCCAATGCCCAGAGTAGACAAACTTATAGACAGACTTGGCAAGGCTCGCTATTTGACCACTTTGGACTTCACAAAGGGTTATTGGCAAATACCCATTATTGGTAGCACCAAAGAGAAGACTGCATTTGTGACCCCGGAGGGTTCCTTTCAATATAAAAAAAATGCCTTTTGGGTTGCAAAATGCCCCTGCGACATTTCAGAGGGCCACGGACAGGACCCTAAGACCCCACCAACTATATGCAGCAGCCTATCTATTTTTGTTACTGTTTGTAAATATGGTCTGGGGACACACTGGGCACCTTTGCTGCCATTTTGCTCTTGCTGGGTGTTCTGTGTACTCCTGTTCCTTTAATGGGGCTTGGGCAGCTTCCAGGCTCACCTGTCCCACATCTATCCATTGCATGCATGTGCTTCCAGTGTGGAGACACTTATAAATCTGTAGTGTTAGGACTGCAAGCAACACAGGGTGCCGTGACGAGGCCTTGCAGCTTCCACATGCATTTGCAAATGTGTGCTAACTAAACCCCTGCTTTTAACAGACGGTTAGACAGGTAAATTTGGTTGGTCAGCAGACTGGTTGGTGAGTTAAGCTATGGAATTGTTTTTGTCTTATATCTAGATGACATAGTGGTACATAGCACTGACTGGGAGTCTCACTTGCCCTGTGTCCAGGCTGTCCTCAATTCCCTCTTCAAAGAAGGTTTTACAGCAAATCCAAAAAAGTGCCATTGGTCTAGGAGGAAGCCAAGTATTTGGGCTACACTATTGGCCGTGGTGTCATAAAACCTCAAGTGAGTAAAATAGAAGCCACCCAGGAGTGGCCACGTTCTGCAAGCAAGAAGCAGGTCAGGGCCTTTATTGGCACTGCAGGGTATTATAGAAGGTTTATCCCAAATTTTGCAACTATAGCTGCCCCACTAACAGACCTTACAAAAGGGAAAGACTCTGTAATGGTGAAATGGTCCTCAGTAGCAGAGGAATCTTTCCAAGTCCTGAAGAAGGCTCTTTGTGCACAGCCAGTACTGTATTCCCCCGATTTCTCCGGAGATTTTTTGGTTCAGACAGATGCGTCTGATGTTGGTATCGGGCAGTACTTTCACAGATACACAATGGGGAAGAACACCCTGTGGGGTACCTAAGCAGAAAGCTCAATGACCATGAGAAAATGTGTGCAGTTATTGAAAAAGAATGTTTAGCCATAAAGTGGGCCCTGAACGTGCTCAGGTATTATTTGTTACGGCACCAGTTTAAGTTAATAACTACCATGCTCCATTGAAATGGATGGCCCAAAAGAAGGAGACTAATAGATGGGTGAACAGCTGGTTTTTGGCTCTACAGGATTACTCATTTACTGTAAAACACAGGCCAGGTGTTGAGATGGGGAATATAGATGCCTGTCCTGTGTTCACTCCTGTTGGGCTACAGGTGTTCCAACCCTGGGGGTTGAAACAAGAGGGGAGGATCTGTAGCAGAGCGTCCTAGAGAGAGCTGGGAAAAGTCCTTTTTGGGGTTTATACATCTCCCAGGCTCCTCTCATATATATGTTCAGGGATCTCTGATCCATGGTCCGGTGCTGAAGAGAGCCAGGATGAAGGCCGATCTCTCAGAAGGGCCTGGTAACTTACTTGGAGGATGCAACTACATCTATCTACCCTTACAGTATCGCCGGATAGCTTAAAGGTTCTGGTACTGTGAAGTTGCTTTACAATCTAGTCAAGTTAATACACTCCTGGCTGCTAAGTTTGTGAGAGAGACTTATCCAGGCATCTACTGTCTGCTAAGTCTGTGAGAGAGGCTTATCCAGACATCTTACTGGTTGTTAGGTCTGTGTGTGAGACCTACCCAGATATTTAATATCTGCTGAAAGAAACTTGTTTGTCCTTTGATTCAAGGAGTCTGTAAGTGATCTGCTAAAAAGGGTATCTTAAACCTCCCCTCAACCTCTTTTCTACAACCTTTCTCAAGTTCTAATTAAAGCATTGGAAAATACCTAAAGTTACTGGCGCCCATATTCTGTTCAAACTTCCATTATAGCCATGGACTCAGCCCTGGAGTGAATGTAAGCCTACTCCCTGTATCTGGAGGTACCTTCCTGCACCCAGTAGACCCAGGGGGCGCTATATATATATATACAGTGGTGTGAAAAAGTGTTTGCCCCCTTCCTCATTTCCTGTTCCTTTGCATGTTTGTCACACTTAAGTGTTTCGGAACATCAAACCAATTTAAACAATAGTCAAGGACAACACAAGTAAACACAAAATGCAATTTGTAAATGAAGGTGTTTATTATTAAAGGTGAAAAAAAATCCAAACCATCATGGCCCTGTGTGAAAAAGTGATTGCCCCCTAAACCTAATAACTGGTTGGGCCACCCTTAGCAGCAACAACTGCAACCAAACGTTTGCGATAACGTGCAATGAGGCTTTTACAGCGTCCTGGAGGAATTTTGGCCCACTCATCTTTGCAGAATTGTCCTAATTCAGTTACATTAGATAGTGATGGCCGAACGGTTCGCCCGGCGGTCGTTTCGCGGCGAATTTCCGACTTTCGCCGTCCGCGGGTTCGAACGCCTTTTTCCGTCGTTCGCCCCGGCGGACTTACGTGTTTAATGTATACAAGAACTTTAACCTTTCGTGACACGTTTATCATGTGTTACAGGACAACCAATTGAGACATGACAGCTCATGGACACTTGGACATTCCCCCTAACCTATAAATACACCCGATCCGGTGGCCATTTTACATTCTTTCTTCTGTCACTGTAGGGAAAGGATCCTGTGTGGAGTAGGGACAGAGAAAACGCTAGCTATTTGGTACACAAAAGTTCTTTTCAGGACTGGTATAGGTGTTAGGTCAGCAGCCTGAGTTTCTTTTGTCAGTTTAGATAAAGGGACAGAGCGCTGTATGCTGCTATTTTAGGGACAGCTCAGCCAGATTAGTCTTTCTTCATCATCATCATCATCATCATCATTAGCTGTTACTATCAGGTCCACAAAAGAGCTGTTCCAGCTAATCGTTCCAGCCTACTCTTTTTTGCCAATTTGTATAGGGACAGGCAGGAAGCAGTGTGTCAGGCAGTGAGGATAATTTTAAAGACTTGCTGTTACTATTAGTTCCACAAAGGTTCTTTTCAGGACTGGTATCAGTGGTACGGTAATAGGCTTGTACACGTATAATATTCTTTCTTCCAAATATAGAAAGAATATTATACTTGACTGCTGCCCTTCTGCTGCAGTCTGCTAATCATTCACAACTCACTTGTTCCACAAAAGTTCTTATAAGGACTGGTAACTTGGTCTGTCTAGGGTGCTACGGTACATAGGCTTGGGTGCGGTACAGTCTGCTGTTCTGTAAGGACCGCTATCGGTCCACAATAGATAGGGTTGCCGTGCACTACTGCTGACCGCTGCCCTATACTGCAGCAGTCCTTCAGCGGTATAGGGACTGACGCACAGTCTGCTAAACACTAACACACAACCTGCTTGGTCCACAAAAGTTCTTATAAGGACTGGTAACTTGGTATAGGGTGCTACGGTACATAGGCCTGAGTGCGTTACAGTCTGCTGTTCTGTAAGGACCGCTATCGGTCCACAATACATAGGGTTGCCGTGCACTACTGCTGACCGCTGCCCTATACTGCAGCAGTCCTTCATTGGTATAGGGACTGACGTACAGTCTGCTAATCACTAACACACAACCTGCTTGGTCCACAAAAGTTCTTATAAGGACTGGTAACTTGGTATAGGGTGCTACGGTACATAGGCCTGAGTGCAGTACAGTCTGCTGTTCTGTAAGGACCGCTATCGGTCCACAATACATAGGGTTGCCGTGCACTACTGCTGACCGCTGCCCTATACTGCAGCAGTCCTTCATTGGTATAGGGACTGACGTACAGTCTGCTAATCACTAACACACAACCTGCTTGGTCCACAAAAGTTTTTATAAGGACTGGTAACTTGGTATAGGGTGCTACGGTACATAGGCCTGAGTGCAGTACAGTCTGCTGTTCTGTAAGGACCGCTATCGGTCCACAATACATAGGGTTGCCGTGCACTACTGCTGACCGCTGCCCTATACTGCAGCAGTCCTTCAGCGGTATAGGGACTGACGCACAGTCTGCTAAACACTAACACACAACCTGCTTGGTCCACAAAAGTTCTTATAAGGACTGGTAACTTGGTATAGGGTGCTACGGTACATAGGCCTGAGTGCAGTACAGTCTGCTGTTCTGTAAGGACCGCTATCGGTCCACAATACATAGGGTTGCCGTGCACTACTGCTGACCGCTGCCCTATACTGCAGCAGTCCTTCATTGGTATAGGGACTGACGTACAGTCTGCTAATCACTAACACACAACCTGCTTGGTCCACAAAAGTTCTTATAAGGACTGGTAACTTGGTATAGGGTGCTACGGTACATAGGCCTGAGTGCAGTACAGTCTGCTGTTCTGTAAGGACCGCTATCGGTCCACAATACATAGGGTTGCCGTGCACTACTGCTGACCGCTGCCCTATACTGCAGCAGTCCTTCATTGGTATAGGGACTGACGTACAGTCTGCTAATCACTAACACACAACCTGCTTGGTCCACAAAAGTTTTTATAAGGACTGGTAACTTGGTATAGGGTGCTACGGTACATAGGCCTGAGTGCAGTACAGTCTGCTGTTCTGTAAGGACCGCTATCGGTCCACAATACATAGGGTTGACGTGCACTACTGCTGACCGCTGCCCTATACTGCAGCAGTCCTTCAGCGGTATAGGGACTAAGAGTTTTGTCACAGGGTGATTTAAAAAATGACAGGCAGAGGAAGAGGCAGGCCCTTCCGCAGGGGTGGTAGGGGTAGGGCAGGAGCAACAGCCTTGAGCCAAAGTGGGAAGTTGCAGAAGGTGCGTTCAATTACTTTAAAGGACGCACCAGACTTGGTTGAGTGGCTCACTCAGCCTTATTCTTCTGCACCCTCCTCATCCTCTCGATCTGCACCCTCTTCTTCACTCTCTGCTATGTGCACCCCCAAAGACACTACCACCAACAACACGACCACCACCACCACCACCACATACCTTCCGCTTGAGTCACTGGAATTATTTTCCGATCCATATCAAGAGGACATTTCTGATGCGCAGCCACTCTTGGTATTGGATCAGGAAGAGGAGGCAGCAACAAGCGCTACTCAGCAGTCTGACGCCAGTACCCAGATCAGCCCAAGGAGGAGGTTGGTCCCCGGTGTTGCTGCCTACTCTACTTATAGCGGTGGGGAAGGTGACGTTGATGATGACGTGTCTAGTGATGTCACGTGGGTGCCCACAAGAGAGGAAGAGGAGGGGAGTTCAGAGGGAGATATGGACCAGCAGATAGGGAGGAGAAGCAGCAATGACTTACATTGCACAGCAGGGACAAAGCAGACTGCAAATGTATCAGGAGCGAGTCATCGACCATGTACGGTCACATCTGGCGCTCCCAGGACACCGGCACATGGCTCCGCAGTGTGGGCTTTTTTTAACGTGTCCGCTGCTGACAATAGCGTTGCCATCTGCAATCTTTGCAGTCAACGCGTTAGTCGCGGTAAGCCCAATACTCACCTAGGGACGACCGCCTTAAGAAGGCACATGAGCAGCCATCACCGAGCCCAGTGGGAGCAACGGAACACACAAAGCCACACTGCAGGCTCTCACCGTCCAGCCTCGTCTTCTACTTCTCCTTCTCCTCTCTCCTCACAATTGTCCTCCACTCCACCTTCCATCACGCCAAGCTCACATTTTTCTGCAAAAAGGCAGGCTTCCGTGGGCCTAATGTTTGAGCGTAAAAAAATGATGACGCCGGATAACCCTCTTGCCCAACGGTTGGCGGCTGGCTTGTCAGAACTCATAGCCCGCCAACTACTGCCATATAAACTGGTGGACTCGGAGGCCTTTCGCAAATTTGTGGCCATTGGAACACCACAATGGAAGGTCCCAGGAAGGAAGTATTTCTCAGAGAAGGGCATCCCAGAGCTATATGGCCATGTTCAGCGGCAAGTGAATGTATCTCTGGCACACAGTGTCGGTGCCAAGATACATCTGACCACAGACACGTGGTCTAGCAAACACGGGCAGGGAAGGTATATCAGTTTTACTGCCCACTGGGTGAACCTTCTGACGGCCGTCAAGCATGTAACCCGTGGCACCCGTGTAGATTTGGTTTTACCGCCACGGATTGCATGCAGGCCTGACTCTTCTTCTCCTCCTCCTACTCCATCCTCCTCCCTCTCCTCCTCAGCTGCCTCCTCCTTTTCCGCTGCTAGCGTCTCTTCCACTGCACCGCCCAAGCTCCCCAGAACCTATTCCACATGCCAGGTGAGACGTTGCCATGCCGTGCTGCGTCTGTTGTGCCTGGAAGCAAAGAGCCACACTGGCCCGGCACTCCTTTCAGCTTTGCGTTCACAGGCAGATGAGTGGCTAACACCGCTCAATTTGACAGTTGGTAAAGTGGTGTGTGACAACGGTGCCAATCTGCTTAGCGCATTGAAACAGGGCAAAATCACGCACGTGCCGTGCATGGCACACGTCTTAAACTTGGTCGTGCAGCGATTCCTTGTCAAATACCCTGGGGTCCAGGACATCTTGCGGCAGGCAAGGAAAATCTCGGCCCATTTCAGAAGATCTTACACGGCCATGGCTCGCCTTGCTGACATTCAGCGGCGACACCATCTGCCGGTCAGACGTCTTATTTGCGATTGCCCGACGCGATGGAACTCAACCTTCTATATGCTTGATAGGCTGCTCCAGCAGAAACGTGCAGTTAACGTCTACCTGTATGAACTCTGCGAAAGAAACGGTTCTGGGGAGCTGGGTTTTTTTTCACCGCGCCAGTGGCTGCTCATGCGCGACACATGCAGACTTCTGCGGCCATTTGAGGAGATCACCAAACTGGTCAGTCGCAGCCATGGCGCCATCAGTGACATGGTACCTTATGCCTTCTTTCTGGAGCGTGCATTGCGTCGTGTCATTGATCAGGCTGTGGAGGAGCAGGAGCGGGAAGATGAGGAAGTCGCAATGCTGGATGAATTCCCAGGGGGGGCTACTCTATCTGAGACAAGTCAACAACAGGAGTCTGATGAGGAGTCAGAGGAGGATGGTGCCGGGGCGGATGAGCAGGAGCAAGAAGAGCATGCTTTAAACCTTTCTGGGATCCCTGTTGTGCGAGGATGGGGAGAGGAGAATGAAGAGGACGACATTATCCTGGATGATGAGCAGGAGCCAGGCCACCACACCGCTTCCACTTTAGTGCAAATGGGGGCCTTCATGCTCCAGTGTTTTAATAGGGACCCCCGTATAAAAAGCATGAGGGTCAAGGACCAGTACTGGGTGGCAACGTACTTAGACCCCCGGTACAAACACAAAATGGCGGAAATGTTACCGCCGTCGCAGAGGGCTGTCAGAATGCAGCACTTCCAGGCCTTGCTTCGAGAAATGCTGCATTCTGCTTTTGCGTGCGCTGGCAGAGGAGCAATTCCCACTCCCAGAGAAGGATTTGCGGGTACCAATCCAACAGCGCCTGCAAGAAGAGGCCGGTTTGAAGATGTGTTGGTGACTTCGGATATGAGGTCATTCTTTCAGCCGACCCATCGACAGGTGTCATCCGGATCCAGCATCAGGGAACGCCTAGACCGTCAGGTGTCCGACTACATTGGGTTAACGGCCGATGTGGACGCTCTGAGGAGTGATGAACCCCTAGACTACTGGGTGGGCAGGCTTGACCTCTGGCCAGAGCTTGCCCAATTTGCAATCGAACTGTTGGCTTGCCCCTCATCCAGTGTCCTGTCCGAAAGGACGTTCAGCGCAGCAGGGGGGATTGTGACCGATAAGCGTACTCGCCTAGCTCACCACAGTGTTAACTACCTCACATTTCTAAAAATGAATGAGGCATGGATCTCGGAGGAATTCAACACATGTGATCAGTAGACCATGTATATGTCTATAAACAATTTTTGGAATCAAGCACACAGACCTTCTTAATTCATTTGGCTCACTTCCCTGACCCAAAAAAGCACACCGTACTATATGCCCCTACCCTCCTCTTTGAAGAGGTTGAGCGGTGTCATATTTCTACTGGGGCTGCTTATTATGAGGGGTTCCCACCATCCCTGTGCTGTGCTGACTTCCTCCTGGGTGTTCTTATTATGAGGGGCTCCCACCATCCCTGTGCTGTGCTGACTTCCTCCTGGGGGTTCTTATTATGAGGGGATCACACCATCCCTGTGCTGTGCTGACTTCCTCCTGGGGCTGCTTACGGTGCTGCTGTCAGCGCTGTATGTCACGGAGCTGCTGTCAGCGCTGTATGTCACGGAGCTGCTGTCAGCGCTGTATGTCACGGAGCTGCTGTCAGCGCTGTATGTCACGGAGCTGCTGTCAGCGCTGTATGTCACGGAGCTGCTGTCAGCGCTGTATGTCACGGAGCTGCTGTCAGCGCTGTATGTCACGGAGCTGCTGTCAGCGCTGTATGTCACGGTGCTGCTGTCAGCGCTGTATGTCACGGAGCTGCTGTCAGCGCTGTATGTCACGGAGCTGCTGTCAGTGCTGTATGTCACGGAGCTGCTGTCAGCGCTGTATGTCACGGAGCTGCTGTCAGCGCTGTATGTCACGGAGCTGCTGTCAGCGCTGTATGTCACGGTGCTGCTGTCAGCGCTGTATGTCACGGAGCTGCTGTCAGCGCTGTATGTCACGGAGCTGCTGTCAGCGCTGTATGTCACGGAGCTGCTGTCAGCGCTGTATGTCACGGAGCTGCTGTCAGCGCTGTATGTCACGGAGCTGCTGTCAGCGCTGTATGTCACGGAGCTGCTGTCAGCGCTGTATGTCACGGTGCTGCTGTCAGCGCTGTATGTCACGGAGCTGCTGTCAGCGCTGTATGTCACGGAGCTGCTGTCAGTGCTGTATGTCACGGAGCTGCTGTCAGCGCTGTATGTCACGGAGCTGCTGTCAGCGCTGTATGTCACGGAGCTGCTGTCAGCGCTGTATGTCACGGTGCTGCTGTCAGCGCTGTATGTCACGGAGCTGCTGTCAGCGCTGTATGTCACGGAGCTGCTGTCAGCGCTGTATGTCACGGAGCTGCTGTCAGCGCTGTATGTCACGGAGCTGCTGTCAGCGCTGTATGTCACGGAGCTGCTGTCAGCGCTGTATGTCACGGTGCTGCTGTCAGCGCTGTATGTCACGGAGCTGCTGTCAGCGCTGTATGTCACGGAGCTGCTGTCAGCGCTGTATGTCACGGTGCTGCTGTCAGCGCTGTATGTCACGGAGCTGCTGTCAGCGCTGTATGTCACGGAGCTGCTGTCAGCGCTGTATGTCACGGAGCTGCTGTCAGCGCTGTATGTCACGGAGCTGCTGTCAGCGCTGTATGTCACGGAGCTGCTGTCAGCGCTGTATGTCACGGTGCTGATGTCAGTGCTCTGTATTACGGTGCTGCTGTCAGTGCTCTGTATCTCCTGCACCCTCTTGTTTGCCTACCCTGGTCCCTGACCTTCCCTCTCCTCCATTGCCTTCATTAGCTCCATAGTCCTGAATTGTCAGAACAATTTCCCAAATAAAAAAAAAATGCTTGTAGTTATCGATCCCAAATTCACCTCATACATGTATTATGCTATTGTCCAGGTGGTGGGACTACGTGCTACCCCCTAATAATTACCCCGTGGCCGCAAATTCGACCTAAAGGTTTGCGAAATTCGCCTCCCATTGAAGTCAATGGAGCCCGCGGCGAACGGTCGTTTTCGCGAACGTTTGTGCCCGTTCGCGTTTCGCGTTCGCGAAACGTCCCGTCGGAAGTTCGTCCATCACTAACATTAGAGGGTTTTCGAGCATGAACGGCCTTTTTAAGGTCATACCACAACATCTCAATAGGATTCAGGTCAGGACTTTGGCTAGGCCACTCCAAAGTCTTCATTTTGTTTTTCTTCAGCCATTCGGTGGTGGACTTCCTGGTGTGTTTAGGATCATTGTCCTGCTGCAGAACCCAAGTTCGTTTCAGCTTGAGTACACGAACAGATGGTCGGACATTCTCCTTCAGGATCTCTTGGTAGACAGCAGAATTCATAGTTCCTTTTATCACGGCAAGTCTTCCAGGTCCTGAAGCAGCAAAACAGCCCCAGACCATCACACTACCACCACCATATTTTACTGTTGGTATAATGTTCTTTTTATGAAATGCAGTGTTCCTTCTACGCCAGATATACTTGGACACACACCTTCCAAAGAGTTCCACGTTTGTCTCATCGGTCCACAGAATGTTGTCCCAAAAGTCTTGGGGATCATCAAGATGTGTTGTGGAGAAATTGAGACGAGCTTTGATGTTCTTTTTGCTCAGCAGTGGTTTTCTCCTTGGAACTCTGCCATGCAGGCCATTTTTGCCCAGTCTTTTCCTGATGGTGGAGGCATGAACGCTGACCTTAACTGAGGCAAGTGAGGCCTGCAGTTCCTTGGACGTTGTTGTGGGGTCTTTTGTGACCTCTTGGATAAGTCGTCGCTGCGCTCTTGGGATAATTTTGAGCGGCCGGCCACTCCTGGGAAGGTTCACCACTGTTCCATGTCTTCGCCATTTGTGGATAATGGCTCTCACTGTGGTTCGCTGGATTCCCAAAGCTTTGGAAATGGCTTTATAACCCTTTCCAGATTGATAGATCTCAATTACTTTCTTTCTCAATTGTTCCTGAATTTCTTTGGGTCTCGGCATGATGTGTAGCTTTTAAGGATCTTCTGGTGGACCTTACTGTGTCAAGCAGCTCCTATTTAAGTGATGCCTTGATTGTGAACAGGTGTGGCAATAATCAGGCCTGGGTGTGGCTAGAGAAATTGAACTCAGGTGTGGACAACCACAGTTATAGTATGTTTTAACAAGGGGGGCAATCACTTTTTCACACAGGGCCATGATGGTTTGGATTTTTTTTCACCTTTAATAATAAACACCTTCATTTACAAATTGCATTTTGTGTTTACTTGTGTTGTCCTTGACTATTGTTTAAATTGGTTTGATGTTCCGAAACACTTAAGTGTGACAAACATGCGAAGGAACAGGAAATGAGGAAGGGGGCAAACAGTTTTTCACACCACTGTATATATATATATATATATATATATATATATATATATATATATATACATGGGCGTCCGCAGAACTTTTTCCAGGGGGGGGGGCATCATTTTAAGGCCACTCATGCTCCGCCCCTTTTCGACAATCTCATGAAAATCTTTCCACTGGTAATACATATGTGTTATATAACAGATAATTCATCTTCCCTTTGTATTGGAAGTTACTCTGGCGGCTGTGTTCCATGCCCATATAGCCTAGAGAATGTACATCTTTTTACATTGCAATACATCTGTTGTGGCCATATTTTGATCTCATACTGTCACTGTATAGGCTGTTTTCATCAAGATAAAAATATGGCAACAACAGATGTATTGCAATGTAGAAAGATGTACATTCTCTAGGCTATATGGGCATGGTACGCAGCCACCTGAGTAACCTTGCGGACGCCCATGCTTTCAAAAACCAGCCCTGGAAAAAATTTCATACCAGCCTCACAGCATTATTATACCAGCCCAACAGCATAACGTCATTATTTTCTTGTTCATGAAAGGGAAAACCATACATTTTAAAGCACATTTAATGAGGAGAGTATTAGATATAAATATGAAATCACATAGGGCATATATATACACACACACATATATACAAATTCCAGTTAATAGTGGTAAGTGATCAATCATCAAGGGGGACCCCAGAAACTGCAGAAAGAATACTCTAAGGTAAGGGGGGTGGGTTACTAATATAAGGAGGAAACCCTTTATATCAGTGCCCCTTACATTATCGTATTCAATTCCCCCTTACATCAGTGACCCCCGACTGGCCTGGCGGTGCTTTCACTGACCTCCTCTTAGGTGCACTGTGTGGGGCTCAGTCAGTCGGCTCCAGCTTGGTGGCTCTGGTTTTATCCTATAGTCTCAATCCACAAAAGTCTGACTTCTCCCATGACCCCCATCCTGGCGGTGCTCCCACTCTTGACTCCTCTACAGACTCCCTCAGAGACTGCAGACATGCTACAGGAGATGGTCAGAGACTGCAGACTTGATGCAAGAGCTCAATGCAGCCTCATCAGTGCCCATCAAATGCAGCCTCACTGTGCCCACCAATGCAACCTCACTGTGCCCACCAATGCAACCTCACTGTGCCCACCAAATGCAGCCTCACTGTGCCCACCAAATGCAGCCTCACCGTGTCCATCAAATGCAGCCTCACCGTGTCCATCAAATGCAGCCTCACCCGTGTCCATCAAATGCAGCCTCACCCGTGTCCATCAAATGCAGCTTTACTATGCCGTGAATGCAGTCTCACTGTGCCCATCATTGCAGCCCCTCCTGTGCCCCATGTCCCAGTCTGCAGGCCCTGTCTGTGGGAAGGTGTGTTGTTGATGCTTGGTACGGTACCTTGCATGCCAGCAGGATATCCATGATGGCCAGCAGCAGGCAGGGTCTGTTCTCGTTTTGGATGGGGACGGTGCTCCTTCCAGAGGATCTGTCTGCTGTGAGTTGGAGTGGTCCTCATTTTCTGGCCCCAGTCAGCCTGCCCTCTGGTCCTGGGGAAG
The DNA here is from genome assembly GCF_037356315.1 of Lithobates pipiens. Taxonomy (NCBI): domain Eukaryota; kingdom Metazoa; phylum Chordata; class Amphibia; order Anura; family Ranidae; genus Lithobates; species Lithobates pipiens. Next base: position 74,478,596 of record NW_027507789.1, read on the forward strand.
TGGAGAGCACTGGGTGGGAGTAGGAGAGAAGGGGGAGCAAAGAGTACTAGTGGGGTTGGAGAACACATGGGTGGGGGCAAAGAGCGAGGGGGAGTGGAGATCACAGGGGTGGGGAGCAGAGAGCACTGGGGGGGGCTAAGAGTGTGGGGTGGTGAAGAGCGCTGGGGGGCAGAAAAACAGGGGGAGTGGAGAGCAATGGGGGGAGCTTGAGAGCACCAGTGGGGGCCAGAAAGAACAGGGGTGGAAAGCACGGGGGACTGGAGAGCACTATGGGGGGTGGAGAGCACATGGGTGGGGGTAAAATGCAGGGGGAGTGGAGAGTACAGGGGTGGGGAGTGGAGAGTGCTGGGGGGAGCCAAAAAGAACTGGGGTGGAGAGCACGGAGGGTAGAGAGCACTGGGGGGGGGGCTGGAGAGCACCAGGGGGGCAGAAAGAACAGGGGTGGGGAGAATAGGGGGCTGGAGAGCACTGGGGTGGGGGCTGGAGAGTGATGGGGAGAGCTGAAGAGCCCTGGGGGGGGAGAAAGAACAGGGGGGAGAGCACTGGGGGGGAAGAACAGGGGGAGAGCACTGGGGGGGAGAAAGAACAGGGGGGAGAGCAGGGCACTTTGGGGGAGAGCAGGGGGGAGAGCACTGGAGGGAGTGGAGAGCACTGGGGGGGAAGAACAGGGGGGAGAACACGGGGGGAGAGCGTGGATGGGAGAGGACTGGGGGGAGCGGAGAGGACTGTGGGGGGGGGACAGGTGGCGTAGCACTGGGCGGAGTGGAGAGCACTGGGGGGAACAGGGGGGAGAGCACTGGGGGGAGTGGAGAGCACTGGGGGGAGAACAGGGGGGAAAGCACTGGGGGGGCAGGGGGGAGCACTGGGGGGTGAACGGGGGGGGTGGAGAGCACTGGGATGGTGGCTAGAGAAGTATGGGGAGAGCAGGGGGGCGGCAAGAACAGGGGAGGAGAGAGCACTGGGGGGGGGCAGGAGAGTGTGGTGGTGGAGGAGAGCACTGGGGGGGAGGAGAGTGTGGTGGTGGAGGAGAGCACTGGGGGGGGCAGGAGAGTGTGGTGGTGGAGGAGAGCACTGGGGGGCAGGAGAGTGTGGTTGTGGAGGAGAGCACTGGGGGGGCAGGAGAGTGTGGTTGTGGAGGAGAGCACTGGGGGAGTGGCAGGAGAGTGTGGTAGGGGAGGAGAACACTGGGCGTGGTAGGAGAGTGTGGTGGTGGAGGGGGGCAGGAGAGTGTGGTGGTGGAGGAGAGCACTGGGGAGGGGGCAGGAGAGTGTGGTGGTGGAGGAGAGCACTGGGGAGGGGGCAGGAGAGTGTGGTGGTGGAGGAGAGCACTGGGAGGGAGGCAGGAGAGTGTGGTGGTGGAGGAGAGCACTGGGAGGGGGGGCAGGGGAGTGTGGTGGTGCAGGAGAGCACTGGGAGGGGGGGCAGGGGAGTGTGGTGGTGGAGGAGAGCACTGGGGGGGGCAGGAGAGTGTGGTGGTGGAGGAGAGCACTGGGGAGGGGGCAGGAGAGTGTGGTGGTGGAGGAGAGCACTGGGAGGGAGGCAGGAGAGTGTGGTGGTGGAGGAGAGCACTGGGGGGACAGGAGAGTGTGGTGGTGCAGGAGAGCACTGGGGGGGGGGGGTGGCAGGAGAGTGTGATGGTGGAGGAGAGCACTGGGGGGGCAGGAGAGTGTGGTGGTGGAGGAGAGCACTGGGGGGGGGGCAGGACAGTGTGCTGGTGGAGGAGAGCACTGGGGGGGCAGGAGAGTGTGGTGGTGGAGGAGAGCACTGGGGGGGCAGGAGAGTGTGGTGGTGGAGGAGAGCACTGGGGGGGGGCAGGAGAGTGTGGTGGTGGAGGAGAGCACCGGGGGGGGCCGGAGAGTGTGGTAGAGGAGAGCACTGGGGGGGGGGCGGAGAGTGTGGTGGTGGAGGAGGGCACTGGGGGGGCAGGAGAGTGTGATGGTGGAGGAGAGCACTGGGGGGGCAGGAGAGTGTGATGGTGGAGGAGAGCACTGGGGGGGCAGGAGAGTGTGGTGATGGAGGAGAGCACTGGGGGGGGGTCAGGAGAGTGTGGTGGTGGAGGAGAGCACTGGGGGGGCCAGGAGAGTGTGGTGGTGGAGGAGAGCACTGGGGGGGCAGGAGAGTGTGGTAGTGGAGGAGAGCACGGGGGGCAGGAGAGTGTGGTGGTGGATGAGAGCACTGCAGCCCCCATCCCCCTTCGATCCTCCTATCCAGGGACTGTGGCACAGATGGGCATCTCCTCCTCCTTACAGAGTGGCCGCCGAACACAGTTGGCTCTGTGTTCGGCGGCCGCTCTGTAACACAGTCCCGCCCCCCCAGACCGGCTTGTGTGATAGGCGGAAAATTGATTCTCTCTACTATCACGCGAGCAGGTCTGGGGGGGGGGGGGGCGGGACTGTGTTACAGAGCGGCCGCTGAACACAGAGCCAGCCAGTGTTGTGTGATCCAGAGGAGAGAGCGAGGATGCAGCCGCCAGCGGACTCAGTAAAAGAAAAAATGCAGCATGACGGCATGCAACACCTTGGGGATTCCAGGGGGGGGCACTTGACCCCCCTTGCCCCCTGCTGCGGACGCCCATGTATATATATAGTAGCAGAGCGTCCCAGAGAGAGCTGGGCTCCTCTCATATATGTTCAGGAATCTCTGATCCATCGTCCAGTTGGGGTCTTGGTCCTCTTCAAGCTCACCTGAGCAGACAGCCTTTGCTCTCTACCTGGGAAACACAGACAACGTTGGTATGTGAGAGCAAAAGGTTGGTAAAAGCTGCTAAGAAGGTTATGTGGAAGCTGACAAGCTTTAGGCTTGCTCAGACTGGTAGTTAGGACCTGTATGTATTGTGTAGTTAGAGCCGAGACACAGCTAGGTTTTTGTTTTTTCTATTGTTGTTCGTATTTGTTTTCTGGAACACTGCACAGCACCTGTATATAGACTTGTATATAGCACAAATAAACACAGCACTGTTTGTCACCACCTCACTGGATTTGGTATCTGTGCCTGAAAGACTGCTCATCCCAGGGAGGTTTGTACTTTCTACCTGTCCCCCAGGTTACAATATATATATAGAGGCAAACAATGAGGGAGGATGTGAGACCATAGCAAGCTCACGAATGCTCACATCGGGACAAGAAAGCTCAGGAATATAATAAATGGAAAAATTGTAAACTTTATTAGAAAATTCACGCAAACATCTTAAACAGTAAAAAGAGACACAGGTGAATCGACCATCAAAACCTGTGGAGTCCTTTCTATGACAATACCAAATATACACAGGTGAAATCAATGGCTGTAGAAAAATGTGTAAAAAAAATAAATAAAATAAAAAGGATCAAAACAGTCCATTTGAGGGCACGAAACGCATTGACCTAGCGTGGTCTAACACTGCTGTCATCCCCTCCTGTGCACCCCCCGAATGACCCCCATCTTTACGGCAGTTTTGGGCATTTGCATAGAGACTTTCTGTTCAGTCCTCACTAGACTGGTGCATTTTCTACTCAGAGCTCCCTCTGCTGGATACTAATGGAGACTCGCTCCTTCTGAGTTCACCTATGACCTGGATAGACTCAGGATGTGTGATTCATGAGACCGATGCTGCATAACGTTTGTGTGACCGGCAACTGCTCCGCTCCACTCGGAATCCACTCGTTTGTCTCTGCATGGTGTCTGAGCTGATATCGGTATCTTTCCGCCAGGACCTCCATTGAAGTCATACCAGTGAGCGTTGTATATTCAACCAAGAAGAGCGTGACACTAGCGGCACACACTGGGTCTCTGTTATCCTATATGACTGCACCACCAGATGATGGTCGATGCTTGCACTTTCAGGTAAATTTGTTACAGCTATGGATATATACCTGATCATTTGGATCCCTGACTTTATACACTATATGCCACAATTTGTGGAACTTATTCCTGATTGCACGTCCATTGAGCCTGATACGGCTTACATAAAGGAAATTTTTGGATATCAGTGAGCGCTGTATATTCGACCAAGAAGAGAGTGACACTAGTGGCACACACTGGGTCTCTGTTATCCTATATGATTGCACCACCAGATGACGGATGATACTTGCACTTTCAGGTAAATTTGTTACAGCTATGGACATATATCTGATCATCTGGATACCTGACTTTATATATTATATGCCATAATCTGTGGAACTTATTCCTGACTGCATGTTCATTGAACCTGATATGGCTTACAAAAAGGACATTTTTGGATAGAACTGTGTGCATTTATTGCCTGGCCCACATTCATCTACTATCAACTTCAGCTGGGTACATAGGGAAGACGGGAGGGAACATAGGAGAGGATGACCCTACGTAACAGCAGTGTTTAGCATTGTTTTATTACCACATGTCTTGTTTTTCTGTTTTGATCCTTTTTTACAGCCATTTTTTCACCTGTGTATATTTAGTATTGTCATAGAAAAGGACCCCACAGGTTTTGATGGGCGATTCACCTGTGGAGTCTCTTTTTACTGTTTAAGATGTTTGCATGAATTTTCTAATAAAGTTGACCATTTTCTCATTTATTATATTCTTGAGCCCGCTATGGTCTCACATCCTCCCTCATTGTTTGTCTCTATAATACGTTTGTGCTCCTTGGGAAGGAAGCCTGCCATATTGACAGAAATATCCTCTAAATTGAATTCGTTTTTTGAGTGGATTCAAGTGCTTTCCTTTATTATATATTACACATTATATATATATATATATATATATATATATATATATCATAGTTGCCAACATTGTAAAAAAACAAAAATTCGGGACACTTTTTTGGCAGTAGGCGGAGTAGTGCTATAATTAGGGGGTGGGGCATGCGGTTATAGGTGTGGCATAGGAAAATGTAAATATGCTGCGCGCGAAGGCAAAATATGGGCGTGGTTTACGTTTAATGGTGGGCGTGGCTTGTTTTCCAGAGTTTGGCAATCAGCAGATAAAGATACTCCAAATACCTGGTGTTAGCGCTTCAATCATCCCGGCGCCATGATTGTTATGGTGTCAGGATGATTGAAGCGCATTATTTCTATTATTACATTGTAATATGAAATTAAATCATTCAACTCACCATAATGCAGAAGTGGGAGCCATGAGCGCGTCACTTGCCTCGTTGCCTGCCACCAGATGCCATCAGTGGGGTCTGTCCTTACATCAGGTGCCCCATCAGAGGTATCTTCCTCATATCTGTGTCCATCAGCGGAGCCCCTCCTTACATCTGGTGCCCCCCCCACATACTCCACAGACCGGTCCCCCCCCCCACATACTCCACAGACCGGCTCCCCGCCACATACTCCACAGACCGCTCCCCCCCACATACCGGCCCCCACATACTCCACAGACTGGCCCCCGACATCTCCAGACTGGCCCCCACACATCCACAGACTGGCCCCCACATCCACAGTGACAGACTGGCCCCTGCTCCGACATCCACAGTGACAAACTGGCCCCCGACATGCCGCCGTTGCTGCGCGGAGGCTTTGAACTGTGGCGCCGCCCACTGCACTTCACACACACACACACACACACACACACACACACACACACACACACACACACACTGGCAGCGGGGGTGGGCGGCGCCACAGGTTCTCTATTAAAGACCAACTTCTGGTCTTCTTAAAAATGGTGGCCGGCGGAGACATTGTCCCCGCCGGCTGCGGACCTCTAGCGGCCAGCGGCAAAAATACGGGAAATTAAATTTCCCGGGACAAACCGAATTTCCCAGGACATTTCCCGGGACAAAAGTCCTAATCCCGGGAAATTCAGGACAGTTGGCAACTATGATATAGTTATATATATATATATATATATATAACTATATGTGTGTGTGTGTGTGTGTGTGTGTGTGTGTGTGTGTGTGTGTGTGTATACACTCACACACTGTTAAGGCTAAGTTTGCCTACCTCACTTATATACTTAATGATACATAGGAGATTAAAACAAGTTATCTATATAAATCAAACCATTAAGTTAAGAACAAATGATTCCTGTGCGAGAAGGATACCAATATAATTTATTTAAACGTACTATCTTACAGAAAAGAAACTTGTTGGACCACGAGACAGCACTTTTCAGCATGGTGAAGGACAGTTCAGGAGAGTCTTATTTGTTGCACACTTGTCTCAAGAGATGACTTGGTTGTCTTCCGGTGGTGGTTGGGCCTCCGGACAGTTGTGCATGAATACAAAAAAACAACAAAATGTCAGTGTACAGATATTGGAGGAATGCCATACAGAAGCAGAGGGTTGGCCAATAAGACTTAATGCTTATAAGGGGTGTAGTGTGGCCGAGTAAAGTGGGATCCCCCCCAGGGTACAGAGTTCGAGCAACAGCCATGACCAGGGTAGTCTAAAGGTCCCTCTTCTTTTACCTGTTGCCCATTCCACTCCAACCCCCACCCCTTTTACCACAACCATGAAGGATGAGACCACACCTTGCTTTGGAGTAAAATGGCCATAACAGCCTTTATTAACATTACTCAAAACACTCCAATCAAAAAAAATATATATATATATAACCATAACAAACATCAGGTATAACGATTAGCATATAAATAACATGCCCGGTCTGGTGATCTCTGACGGTGACCCATAACTTTACCAAACAACCAACTCACTGTGGTACCCACTTCCACTTAACCAGGCCTCCAGCTGTGACCACTCGGAGACAACTTCCGACAGTGATAACCATAACGGTATTCCATCCAACGTTCAGGAATACACCAGAGGGACCCATACTAGCAATGGGCCCCCCACCCATTATCAGATGACCTCTGATTTACTGCCAACCGTCAAAGACCACCAGACAAACACCGCCAACGTCCATTTCCATCCACACCGCTGTCATGACATCCGATCCTTGCCACCTGAAAAAGAAGAACAGAAAAAACCAAAATACCCCAGCAACCTAACAATAGGGAGGGAGGGTGGGAAAACTGCCTCCTCTCTCTGTCACTTTCATTGCACTGCCCGATGCTCCGCCCCTTCCTCCTTTTATAACACTCCTCCCCCTCCACTACATTTCCTCTATCTCCTCCCCCTCAACATCTCTCTCTCCACTCTTAACCCCTTAGACCATATCCATCCCTGTCATGCCCTGCCCTTCCTTACTTCCCTTTCAGTCCATCCACTCCGGGCCTCCCTGTATCATCTATGGCCCTTGATGGTAGGGATAGTCAACACTGCCTGCTATTGCCAGGTCCCTGGGTTCACCACACCTACTCACGGGGCTCAGGTTAAAGCAGTAGGCAAACTAAGGGAGTTAGAATTACATTCAGGAATTAAAGATAAGAATATGAAATAAAGAAAGTAGGAACGAGAAAGAAGAGAAAAAAATTAAATAAAAATAAAATAAAAAAAACACATACCGGTTTAATGCTACTTCAACCATTAGATGTCAAAGAGCATTGAATCTGCATTCATAAAAACAAACAATATATAACTGTCCTGAAAAATTATTACAAAGTACCTTGAAAAAATACATTGCCACCGTTACAGCAGCAACTTAACAAAAAAAATAAAGAGGAGCAAAAAATAATTGGTGATCAACAGGTGAACAGGATCACTGTCACTAAAAATGTACAAGTCGGGTACAAAAAAAAATATTAAAAAAAGGAGAGAATAAAACAATGGTTGCCAAAAACTTTTAGAATTTAGTCAAACCCGACTGCACTTTATTGCTCAAATTTTTTTTCTCAAAACAACAAAAAGAAAAATATAGTTCTAAGGTCCTCTTTTAAATGTGCCCAATACTCTACATCAGTCTCTTAATAGCTACCCACATCAGGACAGCAGCACTTACCTGACACAGTGGCCAGCAATGTCACCGCTGTCCCCTGTAGTCCGGTGCATCCATCTTCTCGGTGGGTCTCGCTGCTCCGCCGCTGTCATCCGGCGAAGCCGCAATGACGTCACTCCTGCGCATGCGCACGGGAGCCACCACGCGTGGCATATTCGCCGTTGACGGTGCCGCGCTCAGTGCGCCTGCGCGCCGCTGTCTACGGCGCATGCGCATGCCTGTCTTTCGGCAAATATCTCCTAAACCGTGTAGGTTTAGGAGATATTTCTTGGACCTACAGGTAAGCCTTAATCTAGGCTTACCTGTAGGTCAAAGTGTGTTGTAACCACTTTAAGCCTCTCTTTATCCTAAGTATGGGAAATAGTCTGAATACCAGGATTGAAAACCACCTGCCACAAGCTACACTCAATTTTTTAAAGGGGCTGCACACCTTCTCCCTCCTTTTTCAATTTGGTTATCTTTCACCCATACAAAATAAACTGTCTACACTATTCAGACTGGACTCACGTGAATGAGAGGAGCATAGTGCAACACTGGGGCGCTGGTCTTCCTGGCATGCAGGGCACAGACCACTAGTTAACCACTTAAGCCCCGGACCAATTTGCAGCCAAAGGACCAAGCCCCTTTTTGCGATTCGGCACTGCGTCGCTTTAACTGATAATTGCGCGGTCGTGCAACGTGGCTCCCAAACAAAATTGGCGTCCTTTTTTCCCACAAATAGAGCTTTCTTTTGCTGTTATTTGATCACCTCTGTGGTTTTTATTTTTTGAGCTATAAACAAAAATAGAGCGACAATTTCGAAAAAAATGCTATATTTTTTTACTTTTTGCTATAATAAATATCCCCAAAAAATATATAAAAAAAACATTTTTTTCCTCAGTTTGCACATTCTTCTACATATTTTTGGTTAAAAAAAATTGCAATTAGCGATTATTGATTGGTTTGCGCAAAAGTTATAGCGTTTACAAAATAGAGGATAGTTTTATGGCATTTTTATTAATATATTTTTTTTACTAGTAATGGCGGCGATCAGTGATTTTTATTGTAACTACGACATTATGGCGGACACATCAGACATTTTTTGGACAATTGTCATTTATATAGCAATCAGTGCTATTTAAATGCACTGATTCCTGTGTAAATGACACTGGCAGTGAAGGAGTTAACCACTAGGGGCAGTGTAGGGGTTAAGTATGACGTTATGTGTTTTTTATTGTAGGGGGGGCGTGGCCTGGCATGTGACATCACTGATCGTCTTTCCCTATAACAGGGAACAGACGATCGGTGACAGCCACAGTAGGATGCACAGGGAGAGGTTTGTTTACACAGACCTCTTCTCGTTCTTCAGCTCTGTGACCCGATCGCGGGACACCAGCGGCAATTGGGTCCACTGGTCTCGCGGCCACGGTCACGGAGCTCAGGACCGGGTCGGAAGCGTGCCACTGGCAGCGCGCTCCCGACCCAGGGCTGGGCACTTAAAGAGCAACGTACAGGTACGTGCTTGTGCCCAGCCGTGCCATTCTGCCGACATATATGTTCAGGAGGCGGTCCTTAAGTGGTTAAGGTACACTAGGACAGGAAGGACACCTATAGGTATTAACTGAGGAGAATACGGCATGCTCACACACATATCGGAAGTGAGGGCCTTTGGAACAGCCAAGAGCTGGGAACACCCCATACAATCTTCCTGCACAACTTTTTTCCAGTCTCAACCAAAACTATACAATATGAGGCCAGAACTATACACTTTCAACTTGTATGCAATCCGGCAGGTCCTCATTCTTCACATCTGCAGGTAAATCTAAAGGAAATTGGAAAATAAAAATGGCATAATGTGTATTCAGCTCGAGGAACTGCTGCTACCAGACACAACTGGCCAACAGGCAAAGAAAAAAATCCCTTGCAGCACTGAGGCGCCAGGATCGCTGAACAGTAGGGGGTACAATTCGAGCCAACCAGTGTACCTTGAAACACAGTAGTGTATCCCTATTTCTACACTGACAAAAGACAGCTGCAGAATCGATCAGCAGTGCACTCAGCAATCAGCAGCACAGCAGTGCACCAGAACCCTATATACTGTACACCTATACCAGTCCTTAAAAGGACCTTTGTGGACCTAGTAGCTAGTGATTTGCAGACTGTCCCTCAGTCCCTACACAGATAAAAGACAGCTGCAGAATGGGTCAGCACTCAGCTCAGCAGTCAAGTATAATAGGCTTTCTATATTTGAAAGAAAGTATATTATACATGTACAACCCTATATACTGTACACCTATAAAAGTCCTTAAAAGGACCTTTGTGGACCTAATAGTAATAGCTAGTGATTAAACTGACTGTCCCTGCTCCACACAGCGTCCTGTCCCTACACTGACAAAAGACAGCTGCAGAATCGGTCAGAAGTGCACTCAGCACAGCAGTCAGCAGCCGTGCACCAGAACCCTATATACTGTACACCTATACCAGTCCTTAAAAGGACTTTTGTGGACCTAATAGCTAGTGATTTGTGTCACTACAGTCTGGCCCTGCTCCACACAGCAACCTCTCCCTATACTGACAAAAGACAGAATGTAAAATGGTCGCCAGATCAGGTCTATTTATAAGGTAGGGGGAATGTCCAATTGTCCATGTGCTGAAATGTCTCAATTGGCTGTCCTGTACCCCATGATGGATGTGTCATCATGGGTCAAAGTTCTTTCACAATGTAAACACATATGTCTGCCGTGCGAACAGCGCCAGAAGTCCGCCGGTTTGGCGAATTGCGAACACACAAGATTCGCCACAAACCGACCGCCGGGCGAACCGCAAGGCCATCCCTAATTCTGTGCAGAACGCACGGCTGATTCCTGCATTCTAAGCATAACGCACTCCTGATTGATCCCTGCATTCTGAACACCATGCACTCCTGATCTCTGAATTCTGAGCGCCATGCACTCCTGATCCCTGAATTTTGAGTGCAACGCACTCCTTAACCCTGCATTCTGAGCAGAATGCACTCCTGATTCCCGCATTCTGAGCATAACGCACTCCTGACTCCTCAATTTTGAGCGCAACACACTCCTGATCCCTGCATTTTGAGCATAACGCACTCCTGATTCCTGCATTCTGAGCATAACAAAAATATGGAAGCCTGGTGCTTGAAAGCACAGCTAATACCCCTAGGGATTTAGATCCAATAGACCAAGCAGTATTTGTATTTTTTCTGGGATTCTGATAGACCAGCCCCTGACTCACCATCATTCTACACATATATTTCTTGTTTTTTGCATTCTGAGCTTAACGCACACCTTAACCCTGGTTTCTAAGCGTAACGCACGGCTGATCCCTGCATTCTGAGCCATGCACTCCTGATCCCTGAATTTTGAGTGCAACACACTCCTTAACCCTGCATTCTGAGCAGAATGCACTCCTGATTTCTGCATTCTGAACATAACGCACTCCTGACCCCTCAATTTTGAGCGTAACGCAATCCTGATCCCTGCATTTTGGGCATAACGCACTCCTGATTCCTGTATTCTGAGCATAACGCACACCTTAACCCTGGATTCTGAGCTTAACGCACACCTTAACTCTGGATTCTGAGCGTAACACACTGCTGATCCCTGCATTCTGAGCAGAACGCACTCCTGATGGATCCCTGCATTCTGAGCATAATGCACTCCTGATCCCTGAATTCTGAGCAAAACACACTCATGATCCCTGCATTCTGAATGCAACGCACTCACGATCCCTGCATTCTGAATGCAACGCACTCACGATCCCTGCATTCTGAATGCAACGCACTCACGATCCCTGCATTCTGAATGCAACGCACTCACGATCCCTGCATTCTGAATGCAACGCACTCACGATCCCTGCATTCTGAATGCAACGCACTCCTGATCCCTGTATTCTGAGTGTAAAGCACTCCTGATCCCTGCATTGTGAGCACAACGCACTACTTGTTAATGCATTGTGAGTGCAATGCACTCCTTAACCTTGCGAACTGAGCGCAACACACACCTTGGCCTGGCATTCTGAGTGTAACGCACACCTGATCCTTGCATTCTGAGTATAATGCACTCCTGATCCCCGAATTTTGAGCTCAATCCCCTCCTGATCCCTGAATTCTGGGCATATCGCACTCCTTTACCCTGCATTCTGAGCATAATACACTCCTTAACCATGCATTCTGAGCATAACGCACTCCTGATCCCTGAATTATGAGCGTAACGCACTCCTGATTCCTTCATTCTGAGCATAACGCACACCTTAACCCTGGATTCTGAGCTTAACACACACCTTAACCCTGGATTCTGAGTGTAACGTACGGCTGATTCCTGCATTCTAAGCATAACGCACTCCTTAACCCTGCATTCTGAGCAGAACACACTCCTGATTAATACCCTGCATTCTGAGCGCCATTCACTCCTGATCCCTGAATTCTGAGCGCCATGCACTCCTGATCCCTGAATTTTGAGTGCAACGCACTCCTTAACCCTGTATTCTGAGCAGAATGCACTCCTGATTCCTGCATTCTGAGCATAACGCACTCCTGATCCCTACATTTTGAGCATAACGCACTCCTGATTCCTGCATTCTGAGCATTACAAAAATATGGAAGCCTGGTGCTTGAAAGCACAGCTAATACCCCTAGGGATTTAGATCCAATAGACCAAGCAGTATTTGAATTTTTTCTGGGATTCTGATAGACCAGCCCCTGACTCACCATCATTCTGCACATATATTTCTTGTTTTTTGCATTCTGAGCATAATGCACACCTTTAACCCTGGATTCTGAGCGTAACGCACTGCTGATCCCTGCATTCTAAGCGTAGCGCACTCCTTAACCGTGCATTCTAAGCATAACGCACTCCTGATTGATCCCTGCATTCTGAGCATAATGTACACCTTAACCCTGGATTCTGAGAGTAACGCACTGCTGATCCTGGCATTCTAAACATAACGCACTCCTGATCCCTGCATTCTGAGCATAACGTACTCCTTAACCTTGTATTCTGAGCAGAACGCACTCCTGATTGATCCCTGCATTCTGAACATAATGCACTCCTGATCCCTGAATTCTGAGCGAAACGCACTCATGATCCTTGCATTCTGAATGCAACGCACTCCTGATCCCTGTATTCTGAGCGTAAAGCACTCCTGATCCCTGAATTGTGAGCACAACGCACTCCTTAACCTTGCAATCTGTGTGCAACGCACTCCTTGGCCTGGCATTCTGAGCACAACGTATTCCTTAACCCTGCATTCTGAGCGTAAAGTACTCCTGAACCCTGCATTCTGAGTGCAGTGCACTCCTAAACCCTACATTCTGAGCATAACACACTCCTTAACCCTGCTTTCTGTGCATAACACTCCTTAACCCTGCTTTCTTGGCCCAGCATTCTGAACGCAACACACTGATTCCTGCATTATGAGCTTAGCACACTCCTTAACCTTGCATTGTGAGTGTAACACAGGGCTCGACAAAACCCAGGCACCAGGTCGCATTTGCGACTAGATTTAGCGATCTGGCGCCTGGGGCAGCACAGCTGGGTGTATCCTGTCTCCGTGGACCCCCCCGGCGTGATTGCATCGGGTTGCGCCGCCGGCGGCCGGTAATTGAGCCCCCGGTTTTGAGGCCTTCTGCAATCCTATGGTTCCTTCTGGAATCTGGCGCCCTCTTGTGGTGGCCGTTGGAATGACAACCAGCAATGCTAAAGGAGCTTCCCCTGCCTGCCAGCCTATCTCCTTCCCTTTACTTAGAACTCCTAAACATGATATATATTTTTTATTCTAACACCCTAGAGAATAAAATGGTGGTCGTTGCAATACTGTCTGTCACACCACATTTGCACAGCGGACTTACAAGTGCACTTTTTTGAGGAAAAATAATTTATTTAATAAAAAAAAATAAGACAACAGTAAACTTAGCCCAATTTTTTTTTATATTGTGAAAGATAATGTTACGCCGAGTAAATCGATACCCAACATGTCATGCTTCAAAATTGTACCCGCTCATGGAATGGCGACAAACTTTTACCCTTTAAAATCTCCATAGGCGACGTTTAAAAAAATTCTACAGGTTGAACTTTTTAAGTTACAGAGGAGGTCTGGGTCTAGAATTATTGCTCTCACTCTTCCAATCGCAGCGATAACTCACATGTGTGGTTTGAAAACTACTTTCATATGCGTTCGCTTCTGCACGCAAGCTTGGCGGGACAGGGCGCGTTTAAAAAATTTTTTTTTCTTATTTTAACTTTTTTTATTTTTTCACTGTACTCTGTATTGTGAGCACAACACTCTCCTAATCCCTGCATTGTGAGCACAACGCACTCCTTGTTTCTGCATTGTGAGCGCAACTCACTTCTTAACCTTGCATTCTGTACATCCCTGGGAATTACAGACCAATTAGCCTAACATCAATAGTATTCAAGCTCTTGGAGGGGATGATAAGGGACTATATACAAGATTTTAGTAATCAGAATGGTATCATGACTATGGTATTAACTATGGCTTATCCTGTTACCAATAACACACAGCCTACTAATTAATAGACATGTGCAAAAGGAAAAAATGTGTTTCGTTTCGTTTCGTATTAGTTTCGTTTAGTTATATTCGTTAAATTCGTTTTCGGATTTCGTTTTGTTTTCTACTGAATTCGAAAAATCGGTCGCATTCGAAAATATTCGAAAATATTTCAACCAAATTCGAAAATATTTCTACCGGATTCGAAATGATTTCAACATGATTCAAAATTATTTCAACTGCATTTGAAACAATTTCAACCGGATTCTAAAATATTTTGTGACCCGACTTTAGGGCCATGTATCTCGGGGTCACTTGGTGTTAGAAACCCCAAATTTGGAGATGTTGTAGTGCTAGTTCTATTGTGTGTGTATACCATTTGGTGTTTATAGCTATAAGTGGCCCCGAGATACATGGCCCCAAAGTCAGGTCGCAAAATGTCATTCTCTGCTGTAGAAAAGTACTTGGCATATAGCCCATATCTAGGGTCACTTGGTTGGTGGCAGGTGACGTGGCAAGTGGACAGTCCACAACTTGGCCATGTGGCACTCATGGCCGGTCACATGGCACTCGTGTCAGGCCACGTGGCACTCGTGGCAGGTCACGTGGCAATCGTGGCAGGTGTCATGGTAAGTGGACAATACACAACTTGTGGCAGGTGACATGGAAAGTGGACAATGACAAGTATGAAAAGTTTATTTGACAGATATATATAAGTAAGTAACTAACCATCTTCCAAAATTTCTAATTCAAATAGAAAAGATTAGAACAGAATAGAAAAAATATATAATTTAATAGAATAGAAAGAATATACAACCATCTTCTGAAATTCAAATTTGAATAGAATAAATTTGAATTTCGAATAGTATGAATTTAAATTTTTAATTAATTAATTTTAAATTTGGATAGAAAAGATTATAATAAAATAGAAAATAGACTAGAAAAACGATAGAATAGAACAGAATAGAATATATTATATTTAATCTGTTCTGTTCTATTGTTTTTCTAGTCTATTCTTTTATATTCAAATTTCGGAAGATGGATATATATATATATATATATATATTTTTTTTTTTTTTTCCCGACATTCAAATTACGTATAGAATGAATTTGAATAGAAAAGATTAGAATAGAAATAGAGAATAGACTAGAACAATAGAATAGAATCTAGATACTATCTATTTCATTAAAATTTTTTTTGCAGATTACCATTTGTTTTAATAAGATCTCCTGCAGACTATTAGCATCTATTTCATTTTTTGCAGATCTCCTGCAGACTTTTAGTATCTATTTTGTTTTTTCAACAGATCTCCTGCAGACTATTAGCATCTATTTCATTTTTTTTTGCAGATCTCCTGCAGACTATTAGTATCTATTTTGTTTTCTCACCAGATCTCCTGTAGACTGTTAGCATCTATTTCTTTTTTAGCAGATCTCCTGTAAACTATTAACAGCCATTTCACTTTTTTTTGCAGATCTCCTGCAGACTGTTAGAATCAATTTCATTTTTCTTTTTTGCAGATTACTATTTATTTACATCAGATCTCCTGCAGTATATTAGCATCTATTAAATTTTTCTTTTTTTGCATTAGAAAAGCCATTTCCTTTAGTTCAGCAGATCTCCTGCAGACTATTAGCATCTATTTCATTTTTTTTTTTTTTGCAGATTGTTATTTATTTCCATCAGATCTCCTGCAGACTATTAGCATTTATATAATTTTTTTGCAGATCTCCTGCAAACTAGTAGTATCTATTTAATTTTCTCATCAGATCTGCAGACTATAAGCATCTATTTATTTTTTGCTGGTCTCCTGCAGACTATTAGACGCCATTTCCCTGTGTATAGAGATAAAAGTGGTGATGTCTTTCTTGTTGTCTCTTCCTCATACCGTTCCTCCATTCATAAATGAAATAGATGCTAATAGTCTGCAGCAGATCTGCTGAAATAAAGGAAATGGCTGCTCTAATGCAAAATAAGAAAAGAAAAATGAAATAGATGCTAATAGTCTGCAGGAGATCTGCAAAAAAATGAAATAGATGTTAATATACTGCAGGAGATCTGATGGAAATAAATAGTAATCTGCAAAAAAAAATGAAATTGATTCTAACAGTCTGCAGGAGATCTGCAAAAAAAGAAATAGATGCTAATAGTCTGCAGGAGATCTGGTGAGAAAATGAAATAGATACCAATAGTCTGCAGGAGATCTGCAAAAAAATGAAATAGATGCTAATAGTCTAAGAGTAACAAATAGTAATCTGCAAAAGAAATTAAAAATGAAATAGATAGTATCTATATTCTATTCTGTTCTACTGTTTTTCTAGTCTATTCTCTATTTCTATTCAAATCTTTTCTATTCAAATTCTAATTCATTCTATACGAAATTCGAATGTCAGAAAGAAATATATATATATATATTATAAAACCACCATCTTCCGAAATTCGAATTTAGTATATAATGATTTTGATTTTAATAGAAAAGATTTTAACAGAATATAAAAGAATAGACTAGAAAAACAATAGAACAGAATAAAATATAATATATTCTATTCTGTTCTATCGTTTTTCTAGTCTATTTTCTATTTTATTATAATCTTTTCTATCCAAATTTAAAATTAATTAATGAAAAAATTAGAAAATTTGAATTCATACTATTCGAAATTCTAATTTATTCTATTTGAAATTTGAATTTCAGAAGATGGTTGTATATTCTTTCTATTTTATTCTATTCTATTATATTTTTTTCTAATCATTTCTATTTGAATTAGAAATTTTGGAAGATGGTTAGTTACTTAATACATCTGTCACATCAACTTCTCATACTTGCAGTGTACCAGTGCAAAAAAACACACCCATCTTATTTCATTTATTTTATCACATCAATGAAGTTGTCAGCATGCCTGATTGAAGAAGTCACGGATGTCGATCGCAAGGCAAGTACATATGCTGTATGGCATTGTCCACTTGCCACGTCACCTGCCACAAGTTGTGTATTGTCCACTTGCTACATCACCTGCCACAAGTTGTGTATTGTCCACTTGCCATGACACCTGCCACGAGTGCCACGTGACCTGCCACATGACCAAGTTGTAGATTGTCCACTTGCCATGTCACCTGCCACAAGTTGTGGGGTTCCTAGCACCAAGTGACCCCGAGATATGGACAATATGTCAAGTACTTTTCTGCAGAAGAGAATGACCTTTTGCGACCCGACTTTGGGGCCACGTATCTCGGGGCCACTTGTATCTAGGAACCCCAAATTTTGTATGCAAACACAGTAGAACTAGCACTACAAAATCACCAATTGGGGTTATTTCAACCAAATTCGAAAATATTTCTACCGGATTCGAAATGATTTCAACATGATTGATATTTTGCGACCCGAATTTAGGGCCATGTATCTCGGGGTCACTTGGAGCTAGAAACCCCAAATTTGGAGATGTTGTAGTGCTAGTTCTATTGTGTTTGTATACCATATATATATTTGGTGTTTCTAGCTATAAGTGGCCCGAGATACGTGGCCCCAAAGTCGGGTCGCAAAATGTCATTCTCTGCTGCAGAAAAGTGCTTGACATTTTGCGACCCGACTTTGGGGCCCCGTAACTCGGGGGCAAATTGGAGTTAGAAACCCCAAATTTGGAGATATATACATTATTTCAACCAAATTCGAAAATATTTCTACCGGATTCGAGATACGTGGCCCCAAATTCGGGTCTCAAAATGTCATTTCGTTTGAATTCGTTAGCATCGTAAATTGGTAATTTGGATGCATCCGAATGTCCGAATAATGAAAATTAGTCCGAATTTCGATTCGGAATAAAATGAAATGCACATGTCTACTAATTAAGGGGAGTGGTTAATTGGGTACAGGTGCTTGAGATCTATATAACTGTGTAGAACTCATTGTGAGCCTGCTCATCTTGAGTCTGTGGGAACTCTGTCCAAGTGAAACTGGTCAAAGTGGTGAGTTAAAAACCAGAGTTGAAAACAGGAGGTTATAACAGGGGTCATAGTAGCTGTGTAGTGTGAGTACTTGAGTGTTGTCTGAGTAGTGTGTGTGTGTGTATCGTTAGTACTTGTGTATTGTGGGTGCACGCTGGTCTGTGAGTACCTGTGTACTGTCTTGTTGAGTATTAGTGTCAGGAAGCTAGTTGTTAGGTAATTTGGACTGGGTATAATCTCTAATCCTCATTAAACTAATAGGTACGATGACTGGCGTGTGTGGAGAGGCGACTCGGTGTACATCTTGCGGCATGTATGCGTTCCTTGATCATCTGATCGAGGGCGAATACTGCTGTGCAAAATGTAAGCACATTGTTTCCCTGGAAGCCCAGGTTCTGAATCTGGGGAAGCAACTGTCAGCACTGAGAGAACCCTCCACCCTAAATGAGAGCCAGGAATGTACACGGCAGTTGTTGGCGGGGGCCAGCACAGAGGTGGGTGGTGACAAAGAGGTGCAGGCACTAGCAGAGAGTAGGTGGGTGACGGTCCGGAAGGGTAGAGGGGCAAGTGCCAGGGAGGCCGATCCAGGGCTGGAGCATCCCAATAAGTACGCTCCATTGAGTGACATTGGTGATCCCAGTCAGGGACCAGCACTGCTGGAGCTGAGGGATTCTCCTAGCTGCCAGGGGAAGAATTCCTCCAGTGAGAGTGGGGGGGGGGGGGGAGTGAAGGGAAAGGAAAGACAGATTCTGGTGGTAGGGGACTCAATTCTTAGGAGGACAGAGAGACCAATCTGTAACAACAACCTGAAGTGCTGAACTGTATGTTGTCTGCCGGGTGCTCGGGTTCGGCACATCAGGGATCTGATGGACAGATTACTGGGAGGGGCTGGGGAAGACCCAGCTGTCATGGTGCATGTTGGCACCAATGACAAAGTCAGAGGCAGATGGAGTGTCCTAAAGAATGATTTTAGGGACTTGGGAGCTAAATTGAGGAAAAGGACCTCCAAGGTAGTATTCTCAGGAATACTACCGGTACATCGAGCCACACCAGAAAGGAAGAGGGAGATTAGGGAAGTAAACAAGTGGCTTAAGAGCTGGTGTAGTAAGGAGGGGTTTGGGTTCCTGGAAGACTGGGAAGACTTCTCAGTCGATAACCGGTACTATAGAAGGGACGGACTGCACCTAAATGAGGAGGATGCAGATCAGCTGGGATTAAGGATGGCCAAAAAGTTAGAGGGGTTTTTAAACTAGGCAATGGGGGGAGGGTCCAGAGATAGAGATAGTCAGCGTGGCGCATATTCCAGAGGGTAATATTAGGGGCGTTAGGGTAACCAAAGCACACAAACCCAAGGTAAATATAGTAGCAAGTCCTAGTTGTAATCTTGAAACACCCAAGAGAACAGTATGTGACCTGTCAAAATATATTAATGCAGTAAAATGTTTGTTCACCAAGTCTGCCAAGCAAAATAGGTGAGTTGGAAGCTCTGGCGCATCAGGAGAGATATGATGTAATCGGTATTGCTGAAACTTGGCTTCATTCCTCACATGACTGGGCTATTAATATTCCTAACTATGCACTCTTTTGGAAAGACAGAGTAAAAAGGAAAGGTGGAGGGGTCTGTCTGTATGTGAGAAGTGATCTCAAAGCGAGTGAGAATAAGGACCTGGTGGACGGAGAGTGTGATGAGTCTGAAGCATTATAGGTGGAACTGCATACAGATGTGCGTAGTTCAAAGTTAATCATTGGAGTTTGTTATAGACCACCCAATGTTAATGAGGAGGTGGAGACTCAGCTCCTTGCACAGATAGAAAGGGCTGCAAGGGCTGGGACAGTGATAATAATGGGGTATTTTAACTACCCAGAAATTGCCTGGGGTAATGGCACTGCTGGGACAGTTAAAGGGCAAACATTTATAAACCTATTATAGGACAATTTTATGGTCCAGTTTATTGAGGCCCCAACTAGGATTGCTGCTCTGTTGGACCTGGTAATCTCAAACCATGCAGAACGCATTACTAATGTTCAGATAAAGGAACACCTGGGTAGTAGTGACCATAACATGGTTTAATTTGATGTTAGCTGTAAGCAAAAATCACATATGGGGAAGATAAAAACGCTTAATTTCAAGAGAGCAAATTTTCCAAGGATGAGGGCTGCTCTCCAGGACTTAGACTGGGAGAGAATATTGGCATCAATGGGCACAGAACAGAAATGGGAATTCTTCAAAAAGACTGTTTGTGATCTCACGGCAAAGTATATTCCCATGGGCAATACGTTTAAAAGGCTAAAAATAAAACCGTTGTGGCTCACGGCCAAAGTTAAAAAAGCTATAAACTATAAAAAAGAGCCTTTAAAAAATATAAAAATTAAGGAACGCTAGTGTCATTTAAATGTTACAAATAATATAACAGAATATGTAAAAAGGAAATCAAGGATGCAAAAATTCAAAATGAAAGACAGATTGCAAAAGATAGTAGGACAAACCCCCAAAAATTCTTCAAATATATTAATAGTAAAAAGGTCAAGTCTAAGCATGTAGGCCCTTTACAAAATAATCTGGAGTGGGTGACTGGGGACAAAGAAGGCTAACTTATTAAATACTTTCTTCAGCTCTGTGTATACAAAGGAGCATGGGGGAGCTCGTGTCCATAATGGGTAGTGACGCAGCCCCAAATCCACAATGGCTCAAAAGTGATATGGTCCAGAAATATTTGGACAGAATAAAGGTGGATAAAGCACCTGGACCTGATGGCATCCACCCACGGATCCTAAAAGAATTGAGCTCTGTAATTTCAAAGCCATTGTATCAAATTTTTAGGGACTCAATAATGACAGGAATAGTACCACTAGATTGTTTCAGGGCCAATGTGGTGCCTATATTTAAAAAGAGAACAAAGTCTTTACCAAGTAACTATAGACCTGTTAGTTTAACTTCTATAGTTGGGAAGATACTGGAGGGATTAATAAAAGACGAGTTCTTGCAGGAAAAAATATTTTAAGCAACAGACAGCATGGATTCATGAAAGACAGAAGTTGTCAGACAAACCTGATTTCTTTTTATGAGGTGGTAAGTAAAACTTTGGACAGAGGGGTGGCGGTGGACGTGGTATACTTGGATTTTGCAAAAGCGTTCGATACAGTTCCCACACACGGCTCATGTGTAAGGTAAAGTCTACAGGTTTGGAAATATCAGTTTGTAAATGGATAGAAAACTGACTAAAAGACAGAATTCAGAGAGTAGTGGTTAATGATTCTTACTCTGAATGGTCTAAGGTTATCAGTGGTGTACCCCAAGGTTCAGTGCTGGGACCCTTACTTTTTAATATCTTTATAAATGATATTGGGCCTGGGATCAAAAGTAACATTTCCGTCTTTGCAGATGACACCAAGCTATGCAGTGGAATAACCTCCTTACAGGATGTCTCCAAGTTACAAGCTGACCTCAATGCTCTGTCTAATTGGGAGACTATGTGGCAGATGAGGTTTAATGTTGAGAAATGTAAAGTTATGCACTTGGGGGCTAAGAATATGCATGCATCATACATGCTAGGGGGAGTACAACTGGGGGAATCCATAGTGGAGAAGGATCTGGGGGTTTTGGTAGATCATAAGCTTAATAATAGCATGCAATGCCAAGCTGCATCCAAAGCGAGCAAAGTCCTTTCCTGTATTAAGAGAAGTATGGACTCCAGAGAGAGAGATATCATTTTGCCCCTGCTCAAATCATTAGTAAGACCTCATCTAGAATATGCAGTTCAGTTTTGGGCACCAGTTCTCAAAAAGGTTATCGGGGGAACTGGAGAAAGTGCAGAGAAGGGCAACCAAACTGATAAGAGGCATGGAGGAACTGAGCTATGAGGAAAGATTAGAGGAACTGAATTTATTCACTCTTTATAAGAGGAGATTAAGGGGGGATATGATGAACATGTACAAATATATAAGGGGTCCATATAGGGAACTTGGTGTTGAGTTATTCACTTTACAGTCAACAAAGAGGACAAGGGGGCACTGTTTACGTCTAGAGGAAAAGAGATGTCATCTCCAAATACAGAAAGGTTTCTTCACATTAAGAGCTGTGAAAATGGATAGACTCCCTGCAGAGGTGGTTCTGGCCGGCTCAGTGAATTGCTTTAAGAAGGCCCTGGATTATTTCCTAAGTGTACATAATATAACTGGGTACTAACATTTATAGGTAAAGTTGATCTGGGGAAAAGCCGATTGCCTCTCAGGGGATCAGGAAGGAATTTTTTCCCCTGCTTTGGAAAATTGGATCATGCTCTGCTGGTTTTTTTTTTTTTGCCTTTCTCTGGATCAACTGTGGGTATAGAATTGGGTATATGGGATTGCATGATTATTATTATTATTTTTTTGTGGTTGAACTGGATGGACATGTGTCTCTTTTCAACCTGACTAACTATGTAACAACACATGGGTGGAGTGAATTGGCCACAGCAGCCATTTTATTAACCAATATATACATTTCCATAATTAACATAAAATAACATAATAACCTTTTTATCTATAATTAGGGGTGCACCGAATGGGTTTTTACCCACTAGGCTGAAAACTGAAACCGATACCGAAACAGCACCGATACCAAAACATATTTAAAAAAAATATATTTTTATACAGGAGATGGTCAGAGACTGGAGACATGGTACAGGAGATGGTCAGAGACAGGGGACATGGTACAGGAGATGGTCAGAGACAGGGGATATGGTACAGGAGATGGTCAGAGACAGGGGACATGGTACAGGAGATGGTCAGAGACAGGGGACATGGTACATGAGATGGTCAGAGACTGGGGACATGGTACAGGAGATGGTCAGAGACAGGGGACACAGTACAGGAGATGGTCAGAGACAGGGGACACGGTACAGGAGATGGTCAGAGAAAGGGGACACGGTACAGGAGATGGTCAGAGACAGGGAACACGGTGCAGGAGATGGTCAGAGACAGAGGACACGGTGCAGGAGATGGTCAGAGACAGAGAACACGGTACAGGAGATGGTCAGAGACAGAGGACACGGTACAGGAGATGGTCAGAGACAGAGGGCACGGTACAGGAGATGGTCAGACTGGGGACATGGTACAGGAGATGGTCAGAGACTGGGGACATGGTACAGGAGATGGTCAGACAGGGGACACGGTACAGGAGATGGTCAGAGACAGGAGACATGGTACAGGAGATGGTCAGAGACAGGGGACATGGGGACGTGGTACAGGAGATGGTCAGAGACAGAGGACGTGGTACAGGAGGCGTCCCCCATTGCAGACCAGTGTCCCCCATTGCAGGCCAGTGTGCCTGTGTGCCCCATTGCAGCCAGTGTGCCCCATTGCAGCCAGTGTGCCTGTGCCCCATTGCAGCCAGTGTGTCCCATTGCAGCCAGTGTGTCCCACTGCAGCCAGTGTGCCTGTGCCCCATTGCAGCCAGTGTACCCCATTGCAGCCAGTGTGCCCCATTGCAGCCAGTGTGTCCCATTGCAGCCTGTGCCCCATTTTGCAGCCAGAGTGTCCGATTGCAGCCAGTGTGCCTGTGTCCCATTTTGCAGCCAGCCTGCGCAGGGAAGAGAGGAGAGCGGCCTCCGCCGCCTGTTTGATCACAGCGCCGGGAACATCACAGCTTTCATTTCAATAGCTGTGTGTTCCCGGCCACGCCGTCACACATAGCCCCTCCCCCTTGTCCGGGCACTTTGATAGACAGATCATCCGTCCAATCCTGAGAGTGATCTGTCTATCAAAGTTCCCGGACAAGGGGGAGGGGCTGTGTGTGACGGTGCGGCCGGGAACACACAGCTATTGAAAATGGGGCGCGGCACAGCTATATATATATATATATATATATTTCCAGTTTTATCACCACCATGGGGCACAAGGTCCAATAGGCATAACACAAGGCTGTACCTGCTAGCCACTTCTCAGGCCTCAAGTTGCTAAAGCCTCAGACTCTGAGACAACTAGCAGGTACCCATATACCAACTGGGAGCCGCCCTCAGACAGGTCCCTAAACCATGCCCTTTAGGTGCCCATATGACCTTAACAAGTACCTTGCACTCCGCCACCACCACTCAAACCTGACACCTTAGGTTTGAGAGGACCTCCACACCCTCAGGGCCCTCTGCACACCCTCCTCCAAACCTAGAGACCACACGTTGGTTCCAACATCGGTAAAATGTACACCATCCCCTCGCAAATATCTCCAGGGCTCCTCCTCTAGCTCATGCTGTCGCACAGCTAAACCCCCATTCCTCCTCAAAAATCTGGCCACCTCCCGATTAATTTTGACCCTTGACCCATTGATTTCCACCACTGACCTGGCCCACCTCCATTGCATACGTGCTACCATGTCAGACCAGACTATAAGCAAGTCCGGGTAATCCATGCGCAGCCACAAAAAATCCCGGGTGAGCTCCCTCATCCCCCCCCCCAAAATCATGAACCACCAAAACATCGGGGGGCCTGTCCAGCCTAGCGTAGTGCTCAAAATGGAACAATTCGGCTCCACAGAAGGCCGGGCCTCCACCGAACTACAGCCTCCTCGCTGGGAATGCCTAGTTGACGTCCGTCAGGCCGAACGTCTGCTCTTCTCGTTCCCCAGTGGGCATAAGAGTGTCCCATTATCCAAATCAGGCAGGATCCCCTTTCTGAAAAGAAAAAACAACACACCACATTCCTTGTATTAAGGTGCCCAAATCATCCTCCCCCTTAACCATAACTGAGGGGACAAATAGGACAGCATACATACCCCCACTACCCACATAAATAATTCACTCAAAGCAACTGAGGGCGAACATACAGGTGGAAACGGCGTGATTCCCACCTGCCAATGCGCCATAATACCCCCTCGCTTAACCCCCATCGGGCTGCCTCAGTAGCAGTCCCAATACGAAAGGAGTGAGAGGCAAAGTCTGAGGGGCAAAACCCCAATACCCCCAGACATTTTCTGAACACCGCCGTAAATTGATACCTAGACAAGGCCAAACCATCCACATGCAATAGAATTGGTCCCGGCCATTGCTGGGTGAGACTCCAGGAAACGAGAAACCACCTCCACCGGGCAAACCGGAGACCCATCCACACCAAATAACTCCACCATCACCCCTCGCCCAACCTTATCAGTCTTGGATCTTCTGATCCAAAAAAACACGATACACTGCTGCATTGCACGTCGGCCGACTGCAACCCATCAAACCCCTTTTTTGACGTAGAAACCAATTCCCGATATGCAGCGCCCCAAAAAATGCCAAGGAAAGAGCCATCTTAAACAAAAGGGCCTTATAGTCCGAAGAACACACTCCTGGCAATACCAGTAGCCAAAAAGTCTTTAGTGCAATCCTTGCGGCCCATCAACTTAAACAATAATGCCAACCCTGCTAACTTACTGTTCAATACCGACACCAAAACTCCCATTTCCACATTCCTTCCTATAAAATACAACACCAGGAATACTTCTTCCCCGACATCAACCGCCTCTCCCAAATTCGAAACCATACCAAACCACTCTTCCCAGGCTTTGGCATATGCGGTCCAGGTCGCCTCACTCACCGACCATCTAATCAGCGCTGCAGTCACTCCAAGGCAATCCGCCACAGCCAAGTCGGACAAGGAACTCCTGAATGCGCCGCTGCCGGCTCCAACAAATGAAACTTGTCCCACTGAAACCGAGAAAGAGCATCGGCCAATGAATTAGTACACCCCGGGACATGAACAGCATAAATAAAAGCATTGCATTGCATTGCAAACATGCCAACACCAGATGCCTCAACAAACGTACCACCGGTGGTGAGGATGCTGACACACTATTAATCGCTTGCACAACAGCCATGTTATCACAATTAAAGCGGATCTTTTTGTAACAGAACTGCGACCCCCGGAGCTCCACCGCCAGCACAATCGGAAATAGTTCCAGGAGGGCCAAATTCTGAGTAAATGCCGCCTCCCACCATTCCAATGGCCATGGACTCACACTCCACTGGCCCCCAAAATATGCCCCATAACCTGCCGATCCCGCTGCATCCGTGAACAGCTCTAAGTCAAAACTGGACACTGCTTCCGACATCCACATCGACCCGCCGTTATAAGAATCCAAAAAGGATTCCCAAACCCCCAGATCAGCTTTATGTTCCCGGGTCAAGCGAATGTGATGCCCCGGCGCCGTAACCCCCGCTGTAGCTGCCGCCAGCCGGCGGTTAAAAACCCTGCCCATCGGCATGATTTTACCAGCAAAGTTGAGCTTCCCCAGAAGTGACTGAAGCTGGCGCAGTGTCAACTTGCTAGCCCCCCACACTGCAACAACCGCCACCCGCAGGTCATTCAACTTGTCTTCCGGGAGGTGCCATTCCATGGCCACAGTATCAATCAAAATCCCGAGGAAACACAAGGCTGTAACCGGGCCTTCTGTTTTTTCTGCTGCTAGCAGAATGCCAAAGCGTTCCGCCATGTGCTGAACAGTAGCCAACAAAATCCTACATTGATTAGACTCGGCTGGCCTAATACACAAAAAATCATGTAAGTAGCGGAAGCTCAGCCACCTCCCAGACCACCCACTGGAAGAATGAACTAAAAGTTTCAAACAAGGAACATGAAACGGAGCACCCCATGGGCAAACACTGATCCGTGACCGGCAACAACCGAAAAGCGGATTCAATATCCGTTTTTGCCAATAAAGCCCCCTGCCAATAGGCTTGAACTTAACGCACCACCACGTCAAAGGAAGTGTATGAAACTGAACATGGATCTGCATCTATGAACTTGTTGACTGAACCCCCTTTGGGATAGGACAGATGATGAATCAACCTAAACTTGTTGGGTTCCTTCTTGGGAACCACGCCCAGAGGAGAAACTACTAACTTATCCAGTGGCGGGGAGGAAAATGGACCAGCCATGTGCCCCAACTCTACCTCCTTTGCTAATTTTGCAGACACCACCTCTGGATGGGCCAACGCCGACTTCAAATTATCCACAGGCGGTGGGGGTAGGGCAGTCTACACAGAATTCGAAAGCCCTCGGTGAATCCTGAAACCAGCAGTTCCGCCGCCTCCTTTCCGTGGATACCTACCTAGAAATGGGCACATCTTTGTTATGCTCACCGGCGTCTTCCCTTTTTCCCGCAAGCTCCCCCTTTCCACCCTTGCCTCGTTGTGTACATCTATTAAAGGAATGGGAGTCAACGCAGCTGGTGCACTCATGTTTAAACTTGCATGTTGCGCCCGAACTTGCAAGTCCCCTCGTTGAAAGCCCAACAACACCCTTTACGTTTGTTGGCCGACTGTCCTGAGGAAGAAGATCCGCCGGCCCCTGTCTGAAAAAACTAATTTCCAACCTGCACCGAAGTCATGAGTCGCATCCAAAGACTAATGTCTTTGTGATCCCAGCGCAATGACGGACATACCTCCTTTAGCTGCCGGAACTGCTCGTCATACCGGAGCCAGGCCAGACCCCCGTAAACTCGGTGAGCATCGAGATAACAAAAAAGCGCGGAGCAGTTTTCTGGCTCTCTTTCGCCCACCACACTAGCTAGAATGGCAAACACTTGAAGCCAATTCTGTCCAGATTAAATTTCTCCAGTGGAAGAGAAAAAATCTCAACATACTCACCCCACCATATTTTTTCTCAAACCTCCTGCTTGAGGTGTGCCCTTCAAAACAAACATACACCTCGTATTTGGCCGAATCCACCAAACGCACTCGTTCCACTTCCTTCTCCTTCATCTTACCTTGATCGTTGTCCGCTGCACTCGCGACTCCATCTCCCACTCCCTGTGCCCCCCCATTCCCAGGTCAGGAGGAGCCCCTACAGCCGCTGAGGTCGGAACAGGCACTGTACCTAATGTCCCAGATCGCCCGGGCCCCGTTCCACTAATGCCCGAATCCGAGTGGGGGACCCAAGCCGCCGTGGGCAACCCAGCACCCTGTATCGGAGCCAGCCCCCCGCAATATATCCCTCAAACCTGCCAGTAACTGCGCCAGATCCTGTGCACTGGACCCTGGCCCTCGCGAATCCCCTCACATCCCCCCATCCCTAACACAGACACACCATGCTCCCCACCCCCAGCACTCGTTCCCCCAACCACAGGCGCACACGTAGAAGACAAAAAGTGGTGACCATACAGCCGCTTACCAGGCTGCCACAGAATCGATCCTCCACGGGCCGCCTTCACGTTCTCCATCTCTGTCGGTACTGCAACTGACTCGTCTTCGCTCCAGTCTTCCAGCTCCCCCTTGGACAAGAGGGCATCCTCCCGATCTCCAACACTGCCCCGGCCAGTAACTTCCAAAGGCTGCTGGACACCACTGTGGCCATCTGTGCTGTCGCTCCCTGCCAGTCTCCAGGATGGCCCAGGCTGTTCCGCATCACTGACCCGGTCGGGGCACTCGCCCCGGTCGGTAGGGATGGTGCCACTCTCGCCACGCCTCTTGCAGGTCGACCCCGGCCGCCCCCAGCTGCACCGCTGCCAACATCCATCTGTTCCCTCGCCCCCTCCTGGATGGGAGGGGCACCAGCCGTTCCAAGCATCAGGTTGGTCCCCGAAGCCAGAGCTCTCCCCCGCTGAGCCATCCAGGTGGCCCCAGAGGCTGACCTGGGCGCAGCACTGTGCCTCTGATCCCCTGCCCCATCCCGTGAGTCCCGCCTGGGTAGTGCATTCCTCCCGGGCCTAGCCGCCCCCCACCTGAGATCGGTGTTTGCATGCGGGCGCCGGAGGGTCCCTAGAGACGTGCTCTGTGGGGCTCCTATTGCAGCGCTGGACTCTGGGGGAGACCTCCGGGCTGAGGCGCTCCGGAGGCCTAGACCTCCTAGCCTGTGATACAGCAGGGGGTGCAGGTAAGCCCCCCTTCTCTGTCTGGCACCTGTTAATAGCCCCCCACTCGAGCGTGCAGCCAATCAGTGCCGTGCACTGCCGCCGCAGCCCGCAGCTGCTGTAACAGCTGCTCAACGTCCGCCATGTCTTTCCAGAATGATAGGCAGCTATTTGTTTTTTTTTCTTCTATATCAGCCCCTGGGCAGGCAGTTAGAGGCTCCCCCACCCACTTGACTCCTTGTGGCGAACCGGAAAGGGGGCGTGGAAGACTCCTATGTAAGCGGCCGCAGGGAAGGAAGAAGCTCCTTACCCTCACGGCTCCTTGTGCAGTCTGGCCCCTCCCCTTCCTGCCTAACTAAGTGTGTAGTGCCACCCCATCCTCTAAGCCGGCCAGCTCCACACTGTCTCCCCTTACAAGGCTCTGCCCCCGTCAACCCCTGTCATGCCGGCCCTCCGCCGAATACCTTCGGCATTTATTAAACATCTATGAGGAGGTGAGTTACCATCTAGATAAAATATATGGGCCGGGAGGCCTGGTTCCCACATCAGGCCTACTGAGAACAAAAGCGAGCTAACAGGCTATTACGGTACAGGTAGAGACATTAGTACAAAGTATTTAAACCAGAATTAAAATGCAAACAAAGTTTATTCAAATAGTAAAATCATTTAACTGTGTACAGACTGGTACAGGTGGTGACGTATTTCTACTAGTTTCGCTCTATATGAGCTTCTTCAGGAAATACATACGTCTGTAAGGAAATATGAGTATAAATATACATAATAGATTAAGAGAAAAAATCATTTGCCATACAATATAAAAAAGTTCAGAGGGAAAAGGTAAATAGCGCAAAATACATATATGGCTCTTACCCCCCTCGGTGTACCACCGCAGCGCCTAAAGGGCCCTGGAAGAGTCTCCACCGGCGATTGGGGGAGGTGTTAGAGTAGGCAGGCCGGTATCTGTGATGTTGTGGTATGGGTAATTACATCATAATTAGTGAACCGGATAGTAGGGTCAAGCCGCCTATATAGCCACAAAATTCTCACCAGTGAATAAGCAATAATAATGTGACATGTAGTGAAAAAGGTGCCTATGAGAAAAAGTGTGTGAAAATATTAAACAATTAAAAATAATGATCAGACTCATAACGTGTACGTACCTGTGTATACGCTTGCCCGTGCGAGGGGGGGGGAGAAAAAAGGGGGGACGTCACCACCTGTACCAGTCTGTACACTGTTAAATGATTTTACTATTTGAATAAACTTTGCATTTTAATTCTGGTTTAAATACTTTGTACTAATGTCTCTACCTGTACCGTAATAGTCCGTTAGCTCGCTTTTGTTCTCGGTAGGCCTGGTGTGGGAACCAGGCCTCTCGGCCCATATTTCTTATAATTTTGGATGATGGTACACTTTAACAATTTACCTAACTAACCTATTGACGAGGCTTTCATTTTTATTGCTTCCTGTGTATACCATCTAGATAAAGGAAGGCCCGTAGAGGCGGTGCATCTGGATTTTGTAAAAGCATAAACATTTACTGTACAAAATAAGATCTGTTGGCATGGACCATAGGGTGAGTACATGGATTGAAACCTGGCTACAAGAGCGAGTTTAGAGAGTTTAGAGGGTGGGGATAAATGGGGGGTACTCGGGACATTGTCAGACCAGAAAAAGAATATGCAGCACTGAGAGCGCAACATAAGAAGAACCCCTTGAAAGAAAACATCCCCCACATAGATAAAATTAATTAATTACAAGCGGAAAAAAGCATCAGATGGAGTAAAAACAAATACTACACACAGAAAGATAAAATCGGCTCCATGCTTGCCACCAAACTGTCTCCCAAACTGCGAACTCACAATATGCCCCATATCAGAATCCCAGGGTCGGGTCTAACGTCCAATCCAGTGAAGATACTGGAGGCTTTCCAATCCTTCTACACAAACCTTTATTCCACCCCCCCCCCCCCCCCCCTCCAAAACATAATGAGGTTATCAATTCCTTCCTGGACAAACTGCCCATCCCACATCTTACCGAAGACCACAGGGATATTCTTGAGGCTCCCTTCACGGAAGCGGAGGTCCTTGACACCATTAAGGGGCTAGAAAGTAACTTGGCCCCTGGCCCAGATGGTTTATCCAACCCCTACTACAAAGCCTTTGCAAACATTTTAGCCCCCCATCTGGCCAAATTTTGTAACTCCAAGACCCAGGAAGAACCGCTTGACCCGCTCCTGAACTCCACATTCATCACGGTAATTCCCAAACCAGATAAGAACCCGGAGGTAGTAGAAAATTATCATCCGATTTCTCTTATTAATTGTGACCTTAAGATATTAACTAAAATGTTAGCTAACAGACTAGCCTCCTTCATACCCATATACATCAATAAAAATCAAGTAGGATTCATACCAGGTAGGCAAGGGCCAGACCAAATCAGAAGAGAAATTGATATAATTTCTATCTTACAATCAAACTGGGATGGCGGACCCAAACAGGAGGGTATGCTTCTTTTGTTGGACTTAAAAAAAAGCCTTTGATTCAGTGTCTTGGCACTACCTCCTTACGCTTTTAGAAAAGTGGGGATTTGGCGACAGATTCCTGGGGTTGATCAAATCCCTCTATTCTACCTCCCAAGCCAGGATTAGGCTCCAAGGCCAGTACTCAGATCCTATCCATATTGCGAGGGGGACCAGACAAGGCTGCCTGCTCTCCCCACTGATCTTTGCCCTCGCTATAGAAACCCTTGCTATCTCCCTGAGGGAAAACCAAAACATTAAGGGGGTGGATTGCGGGTCACAAACACATAAATGTGGGTTATATGTGGACGACATCCTCCTCTTTCTCACCTCCCCCATTACTTCCCTTCCAAATCTTCTTCACACCCTGGGGGAATTTTCAAGGGATTTCGGGTCTGCAAGTGAACTACTCCAAATCCCTTGCCATGAACATTTCCCTTTCACCACAAATGGCCTCCCAACTTCGACAATCTTTCCCCTTCGAATGGAACGATAAGGCTATCAAATATCTGGGAATTTACTTAACGACTGAAATAGAGTCCCTTTACAATGCTAATTATCCTCCCATGTTCAAAAAGCTTTCTACGGACATCAATACATGGGCCAGCCACAATCTCTCCTTGTTAGGAAAGTTAAACTCTATTAAAATTACCCTCCTACCCAGACTCCTATACCTATTCCGATCCCTCCCCATCCCAATCATCCTAAGCCATGTAAAGTCATTTCAGAATAAGATACTTCAGTTTATCTGGGGCAAGAAGGGATTTAGGATCCCTCAAAGCATTTTATATCATCATAGAAAGAAAGGAGGACTAGGCCTGCCCAACCTCATGCACTACTTCGTTGCCGCCAGGTTAACTCAGATCTCGATCATATACTCGAGATATGAAAACTGGACTGGGTTGCGATAGAGAGACATGCAATACCTAACCACACCTTGGACTTTATAATGTGGGCATCCCCAAAAGAGCGCCCCCGATATTAGCGACCACCCTATCCTACTCTCTAGCACTGTGGGATAGGACACGCAACCTGAGAGCCATTTCCTCTCCCTGTAAACCACTGGCTCATCTGTTCAATAACCCAGCATTTCCTCCTGGCCAAAATATTACCGCATTCAAATGGTGGCAGGACAAAGGGCTGTACCGGATTTGGGGACTTCTTCTCTTCGACGGGTCCCTTCCCCCTCACACACTACATTAAGAAACTAGAATTACCACCGACCGAGCGATTCAGATTCTAACAAATATCACACTTCCTACAGTCCATTTGGATCGAAAAACCACTCCCTCCCCCCCAACTTCACAGAATACGAAATTTGGTGTGGTCAGGGCACTGAGCAGAGGGGAGGAATCTCGATCATTTACTCATCACTAACGCAGCCAGAGTCTAAAACCCCTATTATAGAAAAGTGGGAGGGGGAATTACAGTTCAATTGGGACCTGGGGTCCTGGCATACGGTGAACTTTTCATCCTACAAAGGGATCCTAAACACGTCTCTCTCAGAGGCCAGCTTAAAAGTCATCCTGCAATGGTACTATACACCATCCTGACAACATTTATCCCTCTGGGGACCCGCTATGCTATAGAGGTTGTCATTTCACAGGCACATTGATCCACATCTGGTGGGAATGCCCCAGGCTACACCCCTTTTGGAGGAAAATCTTTAAAATTATAGATGGGTTCGCCAGTTGCCGAGTCCCCAGGTCCCCTACAATAGCATTACTTAATGAACAGATTCCCAATACCCCCAGGCATACCAGGAAACTGATCCATTTTATCCTAGTAGGGGCCAAACTCACTGTTGCAAAAGCCTGGAAACAACCTTCTGTCTCCGTTAAGTCAGCGCAGAGAAAGATCTCATGGATAATGTCCCAAGAGAAACTGTCTAGTATACTTACCGACACCCGCTCCAATTTTGAAAGTATTTGGGAACCTTGGGCCCAACACATGGGCATCTCCTTGCTCCATACCTCGCCGGTACGGTGATCATGTACAAGTCGGTTATGAATTTTATTAATTGGTAGACAGCACGGTTTGGTGTATTCTCCTTCCCCTCCCTTCCCTTCTTATTCTTTCTCTTTTCTCTCCCTTCTCTCCTTTCTACCCTATTTGCTGTAGCAGTCCATTAGGAGTGGGGGGGGTATGCGGCCCGAGTCCCCCACCCTGCACAGCTTGATCCCTTAGGGGTGCTGGGTGATTCAGGGACCGCCGCCGCAGATCCTCCTGTTCCCCACCGGCTGTGGTTGGCGGCACGCACCATGGTTCTTTGCTCCTATCTAGAATAGTGCTCTGTCAGAGGCCTGGGATGCTTCTTTAGGCCTGGGTTGCCTTGGCTTGAACTCTTGGCAGACTCAGCCATTGCCTATCATTACCTAAGCCATCTATATTGTAGTGCAGCTACATGTTTGTGTTTTTAGTGCAAATGTAATAGTGGTTGTAATAAGAGGCCACTCAGGCCTGTGTTTCGTGTTATTGGAAAATAAAACATTTTGAAAGCAAAAAAAAAAAAAAAAAAATGGGGAGTACTCGGAATGGTCAGGGGTGGGTAGTGGAGCCCCCCAGGGTTCTGTGCTGGGACGAATCCTATTTAATTTGTTCATAAACGACCTGGAGGATGGGGTAAACGGTTCAATCTCTGTATTTGCAGATGATACTAAGCTAAGCAGGGCAATAACTTCTCCGCAGGATGTAGAAACCTTGCAAAAAGATCTGAATTAATGGGGTGGGCAACTACATGGCAAAAGTTTAACGTAGAAAAAATGATAAATAATGCATTTAGGTGGCACAAATATGAATGCAATCTATACACTGGGGGGTGAACCTCTGGGGGAATCTAGAATGGAAAAGGATCTGGGGGTTCTAGTAGATGATAGACTCAGCAATTGCATGCAATGCCAAGCTAATGCTAAAAAAGCAAACAGAATATTGGAATGCATTAAAAAGGGGATTAAATGCAGAGATAAAATGATAATTCTCCCGTTCTACAAGACTCTGGTCTGGCCGCACCTAAAGTATGTTGTTCAGTTCTGGGCAACGGTCCTCAGGAAGGATGTACTGGAAATTAAGCGAGTACAAAGAAGGGCAACAAAGCTAATAAAGGGTCTGTAAGATTTAGTTATGAGGAAAGGCTGTGAGCACTGAACTTATTCTCTCTGGAGAAGAGATACATGAGAGGGGATATGATTTCTATTTACAGATACTGTACTGGTGACTGGATAGGGATAAAAGTTTTAGGCAGCAGAGAGTTTAACAAGACACGTGGCCACTTATTAAAATTAGAAGAAAAAAGGTTTAACCTTAAAGTACATAGAGGGTAAGCCCTTGTACACACGGTCGGAGATTCCGACGGAATGTTTCCGATCGGAGCGTTTTGTCGGATATTCCGACTGTGTGTGGTTTGCATCGGACTGTTTCCATCGGAGTATCCGACGGACCGACTTTTCCAACTTGCCAGTAAAATTTGCAGTCAAAATGCTCCGATCGGACATACTCCGATCATGTGTAGCCTACTCCGACGGACAAGGTGCCACGCATGCTCACAATCAAATTCGGACACGGAAGCGCTCGCTCAGGTAAAACTACTGCTCGTAATCGATATAGCACATTCGTCACGTTGCAATGTTAAAAATTCTTTAATGAAGCGCATTCTCTTGTTCTTTACAATGCTGCAAGAAGGAACTTCTTTTGATGCTCATAGTCACACACACTTCTCCCGAACGTATTTCCTGAGTCTTTTTTACTCATTTCAGCAATACAATTTTTTAAATCGTCACATCTACACAATTTTTTTTTTGGGTGAATTATTTTTTTTCATAAACATATCCTTTTTTGACAGTTTGCTCATCTTTGCATTTTTTGGGGTGTGTTTTGTGTGTCAACTTACCACAACAACATTATCACTTTTTTATATTTTCTTTTTCTTTTTTAAGCTACAGGAGGTTGTTTAGTGTTGATGCCCCTTGTTATTCATTTCACTTTGTATTTTTGAAATGTACCTGCCTGCTCACAAATAAACTGGCCTTTTTGAAGTAAAACACATACGCAAGTATTTCTTCAAACAAAAAAAACCTTTATTTAGGTCTCAAGCAACTAAAAAGAGGAAGGCAGCGCTGGATAAACTTGTCAATTTGGTGAAGCCTTTGGCCCCCAGGGCAGACATGAACTAATTAGAAAAAGAAAAATTGGTGGCCTGAGGAGTACATATCTCAGGGAGAGAAGTCTGGTCCAGAAGTCCTAGAGATCGGGAAAATCAGATGCCATCTGTGTCCCCAGGATGTGGTTCTTCAAGAGGCAGACCAGACTGAACCCAGGCCATCACTCTCTCGTCTTCCTTAGGCACTTCCTGCCAGGCATCCTTCCAGGCTGTGGCTGGGCTCCTGTAGTTGTTGCAGGAGGAGGAGGAGGGCGTTGGTCGACCTCCTGGCTGCCACTTGCCACAGCCTCCCCCCGGCAGAGGTCTTCCTGTGTATGAAAATGGGACATAGTTTTAGTTTTTTGCTCATCAATCACACCATTTTTAGCTCATGACTGTTGCAAATTGAATGTTACCAAATAGAACAGACTATCATTCTGAGCCCAGCATTTTTCATTCTTGTCCCAATCAGTTTTGGTCACTACTGTCTATTGATATGTAAACCACTTTGTTAAATCACAACTTACTTATCAATAATAACATCTAGTTAACATCATTAAATGTACGACAAGAAATATGTTCAACAATGCAATACCTGTCTCAAGCTGGGCCCCACCACATGTTGTTGCCTGGAAGGCCCAGGTTGGACGTTGGAAGCCTCAGCTGGGGGTGAAGGAAGCCTTGAAGGAAGACGGTCGAGTGGTGGCGTGGGTTCTCCCTGGTCTACCAGAAAATGCAGCCTCTCAAAGTAAACCATCCTGGGGTAATAAATGGCATCTGGATCTCCTGATCTCAAGGACTCCAGGTGCTTTTTTCTCTCCCTGAGATATGTAATCTTCATGGCACCAATTTTCATCTTCACATAGGCCATGTCTGCCGTGGGGACCATGATCCGCACCAAAGAAAGAAGTTTCTCCAGCGCTGCCTTCCTCTTTCGGTCATGATAAAAGGGGTTGTTGATCTGCCACAGGCAGGGCAGCTCCCTGTACACTTCCAGGAATAGCCCCATAAAATTTGGGTTTTTGAAGGGATCCATCTTGTCTGCAAGACACAATACAAGACAAACCCTAAAATACTAATAATGCCATGATAAACCCTCCTAATCTTGTCCCAACATAGGCCTAGATAGAAGCAGTCTAGCCTAGTGATGTACCAAGTTCAAAATTTTACCTTTGTTAGAATTGATTGGTGTTTTATAATAGAAACTCTCCGGAACATAGGCTTTTTTGATCTTTAAAATTTTTTATTTTATTTGCTTTATATTCAAATTCACAAATATTGTCACAAAATAA
The DNA here is from genome assembly GCF_037356315.1 of Lithobates pipiens. Classification (NCBI taxonomy): domain Eukaryota; kingdom Metazoa; phylum Chordata; class Amphibia; order Anura; family Ranidae; genus Lithobates; species Lithobates pipiens. The sequence goes on from NW_027507789.1 coordinate 74,515,586, forward strand.
TCACATATAATGATTCCCCTTACAGACAAATTTCCCTTATCACCCCCTCCCATCCCCCCTCCCCCTATCAACCCTATCCCCTACCCATTCCCTCCACCGATAATATTCAATTCACAATTATACAAAAATTTTTTAAAATGACATCAAACTTAAACAAATTACTTATTCCCTACCCCCACCCCCCTCCCCACCTCTCATTCATTCCCTCCTTCATCCATCACTCTTACAACTTACTCACCCTCTCTCATTGCTCACCCCACTTTCCCCATATTTTAACAAACTTCCCATAATTACCTCTTTTCCTATATATGTATTCCTCCTTTTTTATGTTATCTTTCACCCTTTCCATCCATTCCTTTACTGTAGGCGCTTCCCTCCTCTGCCATTTAAACGCAATTAATTTCCTCCCCTGAAAAAGGCATCTAATAACAGCTGTGTGGATATCCCCTCGTGCCTCCTCTTCTTCTAACAATCCCATTATACAGATTTTAGCTTCTACTTCCAATGATAACCCAAACACTTTATTAATTTTCCCTATTATTCCTACCCAATATCTATATAATCTTGGGCATCGCCAAATCATATGTATTAGGTCTCCTTTTCGATCTCCACACCTTTGGCATTCTGCGTCCTGTCTATTCCCAAATCTGAACAATTTAAGAGGAGTATAATATACCCTATGAATTAAATACATTTGAGATATAATATGTGATGGAGATAAAGAAACTTTCGCCCCCAATGCCAGAACCTTTTCCCACTGTTCTACCGATATTGGGCCCACCTCTCTTTCCCATTTTACCTTTTTTTTCTCCTCTATTACCCCTTCTTGTTCTGTTCCCTTTAGGTACCTATAGATCTCAGAGATAACTCCTTTCGATATATTACAGCTTATAATTCTCCTGAGTACAGGCATCTTACTCCATTCCGGCTTCCTGTCTCTAAATTGTGCCTCTAGCGCATGTTTAATTTGTATATAGTTAAGGAGGTAATAAGCCGGTAACCCATAATCATCCCTTAGTTCCTGAAATGTTTTCAGTCTCCCGTCCCTATATAGTTGCGCTAAGAAGTGGACGCCCCTCCGATCCCATTCTACCAATCTCCCCATTTTCTTAATTTCCTCTAAGTTTTTATTTTCCCATATTGGTGAGAAATCTGTATATCCTCTATACCCCAATATTACTTTTACCTCCTCCCAACACTTTACCATCAGTTGGACTGTGGGGCAGCTTGTCCTAAATGAGTCGGCTTCCACTGCTTCCGCGACCGTATTATGTGGGGTATCCCTCCCAGGGGGCCACCCCCCTTTCCTGTCACTACTGCTAAGTTACCTCCCCTCATATACTGTAATTGGGCAGCCAGAAAGTAGTATCTCATATTAGGTAATGCCATCCCACCCATTTCCCTTGGTCTCTGTAGCACTTGTAAACTAATTCTTGCCACTCCGTTCTTCCATATCACCTCTCTAAACAAACTTTCCATTTTTTTAAACCAATATTTTGGAATCCAAACCGGTGAATTTTGTATAACATATAATATTTGAGGCATCCACACCATCTTAATTAAATTGCACCTACCGGCTACTGACAAGGGGAGGTTCTTCCATATTCTGATTTTACGCTTTAATTTTGACATAAGTGGAACTAAATTCCCTGCTATATACTGCCTTGGGTCTGACGTCATATTCACTCCCAAGTACTTTATTTGTTTAACTATTTCTATTTGGGATACCTGTACTGGCAATGGGGTATCGAGGGGATCCACTGGTAGGAGAGCAGATTTTTCCCAATTAATTTCGAGTCCAGAGAAATACCCGAATTCTTTTATCAGAGTCATTGCCGCCACCAATGAGGGCCCTGTGTTCCCTAAAAACAATAGTACGTCATCTGCATACAAAGCAACCTTTTCCTCTTCATTCCCTCTTTTAAACCCCCGGATGTCCTGCGCCTCTCTCAGGGCTATAGCCAGAGGCTCCATCGAGAGGGCGAAAAGCAGGGGCGACAAAGGGCACCCCTGTCTTGTCCCCCTCTCCAAATGGAACCCCTCTGAACATTCCCCATTTATTCTCACTTTCGCCCTTGGACCTGTATACAGTATTCTTATCCATTGCATAAATCTCGGACCGAATTGAAATTCCGCCAACACCCTCCTCAAATAATGCCACTCCACACTATCGAAGGCTTTTTTCGCATCTAAGGACATAACTGCTCTATTCTCTTTGTTTTCTGAAGGAATCTGAATGTTTAAATAGGCGCGTCTCACATTCATATTTGTGGACCGCCCTGGTATAAACCCAGTTTGGTCCTGATGTATTAATTTTGATATTATATTTTTTACCCTTGTTGCAAGTACTTTTGCCAAAATTTTAACATCTGAACACAGTAACAATATAGGTCTATATGATGCGGTCTCCAATTGGTTTTTCCCTTCTTTTGCCAGGACCACCACTGTGGCCTCTAACATTGATTGCGGCAACTGCCCCACTTCAAAAGCCCCATTGAGCACCTGTAGGAGAGCCGGTAAAAGTATCTCCCCAAATTTTTTATAAATCTCTATCGGCAGTCCATCCGGACCTGGGGCTTTCTGATTTATCATTTCTGCTGTTACTTTTTGCAGCTCCTCCAGGGTCAATGGTGCTTCCAAGCCCTCCCTATCTTCCTCTGACAGCCTGGGTAATGTTATTTTCCTAAAAAATTCCTGCATCTCCCCCTCTACTTCGGAGTTTGAAACTTTATATAGTTCCTCATAATATTTTCTAAACTCTTCCACTATTTCAGGTGTTGACTTCCTCATACCTCCCTCCCTGTCCAATATCGCCGGTATTATTGGGGATGAACTATTTGATTTAGCAATTAATGACAATACCCTCCCCACTTGTTCCCCTTCGCCAAAGAAGGACTGCCTCTGGAACTGCCTTTTCTTCTCCTCTTTCTCCCATATAAGTCTTTTATATTCTGCCTGATTCTTCTCCCATTCCATAGAACTCTCTTCTGAGGGGGCCCTTATATACCTCTCTTCTGATCTCCTTACCCTTTCTTTTACTTCTATTTCCTTTGCTAGCCCATTCTTCTTAATCTGCAATATCTTTTTTATTAGTTCCCCCCTTAAGAAGGCTTTCAAGGTATCCCACATTATTCCCAGGGACGTAGATCCCACATTTATGCTCAAAAATTCTTTTACATTTTCTTTTACCCCCTCCATATTATCCATTAGTTCTAACCAAAATGGATTTATCTTCCATTCCCTTCTACTGCTTCCTCTCCCTATTGTCATTAAAAACATTACCGGTGAATGGTCCGAAATTCCCCTTGGCTCGTACTCCACCTTCTCCACCATCCCCAGCGCCTCTTCATTACATAGCACCATATCAATTCTGGACAAGGTGGAGTACGTCTTAGAGTGGCAAGAATACTGTTTTCTTAAGGGGTTCCACCTTCTCCATATATCCACAAAACCTGTTTCTTCACAGAATTGAAATAACAACCCATTAGGACCCTCCCTTCTACCAACCTTCTGTGGGAACCTATCTATTTTTTGATCCATTATCATATTAAAGTCCCCTGCTATTATGACTGGGATTCCAGGCTTATCCTTTATAAACTTCAACAATTCATATAATATTTCTGCATTAAATGGCGGTGGGATATACACAATTGCGATCACACATACTCTATCCTCTATACCACAAAAAAGGAACACATATCTCCCTTTAACATCTATGATGCTCTGCTTGCAGGTTAGACCCGACCCAGGATCTATTAAGACACTCACTCCCCTTGAATAGGAGGTGTATGTAGAATGATATTGTATCCTATATTTCCTGTGTCTTAGCACACTGATTGTATCTCGGTCCAGGTGGGTCTCCTGCAAACAGAGCATCCCATAATTACCCATATTCCCCATAGAAAATAACGCACGTCTCTTCAACTGTTCCTTCACCCCCCGTACATTCCAAGAACAGATTTTTACCTTTTTAGTGAAATTCCCTACCTTACTGCTTACTCCCATATTTAAAACCTAAATCACAATATCATACTTTTATTCTCCATTCTACGTGCTTTTTCTGTGTTTTCACACGTGATCTCCCCCTTACTTTTTTTCCCTGTGCTCCAAAATTTTGGTCCCACACATATTTTGTATCTCAAATTTACCATATTTCCTATACACATTTTTCACACATTTTATATAAATTGAACAATTTATTTCCTTGTGCCTCACTTAATTTCATATTCTTGTGCCCTTTTTCACTGACCACCATATTTAATGCAATTCCACATATCGACTTTATACTTAAATATTTTTTGTGCAATTAACAATCCTCTACCATGCCTACCTATATCCTTCCCTATCCTTTCAACCTCCTTTCTCTCACTATCATTCATCCATTCATACTCCCCATCCCTTTTTTCTTTCCCCTCCCCAACCCTCCCATGCCCCACTTGGGGCCCTTCTAAGGGGCTTCCAACATGACCGATTTTACCTCCCAGGGTGATATATCCTCCCCACTGCTCACCCTACCCACCCACTCCCATTACCCTTATTTCTATAACAAAAAAAATAATCCACATTGCTGCCGAGCAAAAAAGAAAAAAAAAAAAGGGGAAAGGGGGGAAGGAGAAAGGGAAGGAGACAAACAAGCAATATGGGGGCATTCCTTCTTAGTCCAAGAGAAAAAAAAAAAAGAAAAAATAATGTCCATTTTCTTTCTGTTTACATATTACAACATTCCCCTCTGTTGCAGCTGACATTTATTTTCCTCCAACCACAAATTAACTTCTTCTGGACTATTAAAAAATATATTTCCCCCAAATGCTGATACCCTCAACTTTGCCGGATAAAGTAATGCATAGTTCACTTTAAGACTCTGCAGTTTCTTTTTGCACTCTATAAACTTGGCTCTCTGTCCTTGCAACTCTGGGGAAAAATCCGGATACAATGAAATCTTTGTCCCATTATATTCAAGATTACGCAGTTCTCTTGCTCTTTGAAGGATAGTAACTTTATCTCTATAGGACAGCAATTGGATGATAATGGGTCTAGGATGACTTCTTCCTTCCACCATCCTAAACGGAATTCTATATGCCCTTTCAATTGCAAAAAATCTTGATAGCTTCTCACTCCCTACTTTATCCTTTATCTATATTTCCATAAATTCCACAAGATCATTGCCTTCGCTTTTCTCCGGTAAACCTAAGACTCTGATATTTTTCCTGCGTATAATATTTTCCATATTGTCCATTTTTGCCATACACAAATTTAACTGGCCCTTCATCGTTTGCATCTCCTGTTTTAGCGGGAGCACATCATCCTCCACCTGGCTGACTCTCTCCTCCATGTCTGATATACGAGCCGCAGTTTTCTGTACTTCATTTTTAAGAATTAACCCATCTTCTCTTATCTGCTTTAATTGATCTGATACATCATCCAATGATAGTTTACATGTATTCACCGCAGATAGAATTTCTTTTAATGATGGTTCTTTACCTTTTGCCCAAATTTCTCCTTCTATACCTATCTCAGTGACCCATCCAGTCCCCCTCTCTATGGAGGGGATGCTCACAGACGCTTGTGCTTCCGATATTCCACCCGTAGTGTCCGACCGGACTGCTACACATATTGCTTTATTTGAACTAGTCGGCTCTATTTCGGTCGTCAAGCTCTTCCTTCCGACCGTTTGCACGGCTGCAGTACTCTGCGGCCGCCCCTCTCCAACTTGCACGTTCTTTTTGGGTGTTTGGTTTGGAGTCTGATTAGGCGTATGGGCATATCGCTCAAGTTTAGAAGCGGCGGCAGCAGCGGCAGCGCCTGTCAGCCCGGACGAGTGACCAGCCTTATCTTTAGAGCTGCGTAATGTTTGTAATCCATTATGTGTGGCTGCCTCCTCCACCCCCCTTTTCCTGGTCATACCTTCGGACCTAACGTCTCTTCCACCTGGGGGGGGGGTAACGCTCAATCCCTCCCTTCGCTTTGATTCCCTCTCTCACAGGGTTTCTTATGTGGGGATCGATGTTCCTCTATGGGAGAGCTTCCTGTGGCGGCCCCCACATACCTTCGCTGTAGCGCCGTTCGGTCAACCAATTGTACCGTTGCTCTTGCTTTGGTGGCGTCACAGCTTCGCAGCGTCCCCTCGTTTCGGCACCTCAACGCCCGGCTTCTCCTTCCCTCCTCCTCCTCCACACTACCTCGGCAGCATTAGTCTCTGGAGCGAACGGTAGGTCTGAGCCCGCCGCAACCTCTCACCCTGACATCCGGTCACGCCCCCTCCCCGGAGATTTTGAGGAACATAGGCTTAGGCCCAAAGATGCTGAAGTGGATCACTAACCTATATACACAACCAACAGCTAGAGTGGGAGTAAATGGGATTATGTCGTCCGCGTTTGAAATGTTAAATGGGACAAGGCAGGGTTGCCCACTTTCGCCCCTGCTATATGTAATTGCCCTGGAACCATTCTTGGAAAAGATTCGAAATAACGTAAATATAAGCGGGGTTAAATGGGGGGAAGAAGAACATAAAGTGGCGGCTTACGCGGACGACTTACTTCTATATATAACTAAACCAAGATTGTCCTTGCCTAGCTTAATAAAAGAAATAAAAGAATATGACGCACTTTCTAATTTTAAAATAAACCCTATTAAAACAGTCATATTGAACATAGGATTGGACAACGAGGAGGAGATGGCATTACAGCAAGAATACCCCTTTACATGGGAAAAAAAAGAAATAACATACCTAGGTATAAAAATAACAAAGACGGTCCAGGACCTATATCACGCAAATTTTATTCCATTAGTAAACAAAATTAAAACAGTGTTAGGGAATATAAGAACGGGATCAATCTCTTGGACAGGTAGAATTACAGTGCCTTGCGAAAGTATTCGGCCCCCTTGAACTTTTCAACCTTTTGCCACATTTCAGGCTTCAAACATAAAGATATAACATTTTAATTTTTTGTGAAGAATCACCAACAAGTGGGACACAATTGTGAAGTGGAACGAAATCTATTGGATTTTTGAAACTTTTTTAACTAATAAAAAAATGAAAAGTGGGGCGTGCAAAATTATTCGGCCCCTTTACTTTCAGTGCAGCAAACTCACTCCAGAAGTTCAGCGAGGATCTCTGAATGATCAAGGGGGCGAATACTTTTACCTAAAATCACCTATAAACTTCAAATGCTCCCAATTAATATTCCAAACAGTTTCTTTAAAATAATAAAAACATTTTTTTTAAATTTATATGGCAAAATAAAAAATCGAGGATAAATTCTAACATATTAATCAGGAAATAAAAAATGGCGGGATGGCTTTGCCAGATATTTATAGATATTACAGCGCAATCACGTTGGAAAGAATGGTGCAATGGGCAAATGTTCACATGGAAAAGAAGTGGGTAAAAATGGAAGAGTCACTAACAGGCACACATTTAAAAAAAATTATCTGGATCCCGCCAAAATTTAGATTTAGAATGGGCACGAATAAGGCACACGAAATCACGATAATAACATTAAAAATATGGGATGCACTATATCAGAGAAATAAATGGGTCTATAATTCTCCATTAATTCCACTAGAGGGCACAGATTTTTTTATTCCAGTTAACGGCACTCAATTAGGCAAACAAATGGAAAATATACAATTAAAAGATATAACTTTATGCGGTAATTTGATGTTAAAACAAGATATACTTAAGAAGTATGGATGGAAAAATTTAAAGGAATGGGAGTATGTACAGATTCAACACTTTGTTGGTTCAATCCCAAAACCCATAAGAGATAAGAATACTTTAACACCCATAGAAAAATTATGTAATTCTAAAGCAAAAGTAAAGCACTGTATGTCAAGAGTGTATGAATTTCTGTCGGAAATTGAGGCACAAGATGGTATACCAGCAATAGAAAAATGGGAAGTGGACATGGGTATCAAATTAGAGGAACGGCAGATGATGGAGTCAGTATATAGGCAGGTGTCAGATACAACGTCTAGAGAGGTTAATTACAAGTGCATGATGAGATGGCAGTTAACTCCTGTTAGACTGCACAAAATAGACCCCTCTAGATCTATGTACTGTTGGAGGGAGTGTAAATCCCCTGGAACAGCATTTCATATGTGGTGGGAATGTACAGAAATAAAGCTATATTGGCAGGAGATCTTAGCCTATATAGAAATAATAACCGGAGAAAAAATACCATGCTGCCCGTTGAAATGTTTGTTCTATGGAGTAGAGGATACAAGGGGTAATTCACACACGAAAAATAATAAAGGAAAAAATAAAAAAATTAATAGGTTGGTAGTTTTTTTGCTTAATGCAGCAAAAGCCTTGATACCAGTAAATTGGACACAAGTCAAAAAACCCACTATTAGAGAGTGGGTGCAGAGAATTGAACATATTAACAATATGGAATATTTAGTTAAAATGGAGAATAACCAAATGAACAAATATTGGGCAGTATGGAAAAAATGGAGATCATTCAAAATGACTGAAACCTACATCCAGGTATTAACAGAATAAATTAAGGAGGAAGGGCCAACAAATACAGGGGGAGGTTGGGTGGGGGGTTAGGGTATATTTTGAGAAAGCGGCGGGGAGGGAAGATAGGAGATATAAGGAAAGTAAGTAAGATAAAAGGTCACTGATTGTATTGTAAAGAACATTTGCTTTGTCTGCTTGTTCTCTTTTTTTATACATTGCATTGGTGGCTTGTTTTGTATATGTAACATATTTTTTCCTTTTTTGTTACTCTCCCGGCTTGTTATTTTGTTGTTTTTAACTGTAAAACCCAATAAAATTTAAATAAAAAAAAAAAAATAGTTTTACCTTCGTTTGCACGATTGTCGCGTCAGCTCCTCACTCTGTTCACAGATCGTACGGACAACACACGCGTGTTGCGTTTTATAAACAGTGCGCATGTGTGAAACTCCGCCCCTGACGTTCTTTCTAACCTATTCCCCGCTCCTTTGCTTTCGGCGCAGTGGGGAGAGCACATGGTGGAGAGAACGCAGGTGCGCAATCAGAGTTCCACTAACGAGGAAGAGGGAGAGGAAAGCCCAAAGCCTGAAACGTCCCGATCCAGGAAGAGAAGATTTAAGGCCTCAAATATGTCTTTTGTAGAGATGTTGGAGATGGTGGACATATTGAACAGGACCGACTATGATGGGAAGTATGGACCTTACCCAGACCCAAATATCAGAAAGGCCAAGATCATGACTAAAGTTGTGAAGAGTCTTCAGAAAATTTTTGGGGTACACCGATCCATGGATCAACTGAGAAAACGCTGGTCAGACCTGAAACTGAGGGAGCACGATCAGTACAGAAAGATCAAGCGTGTTCTTGAAAAAAGTAAGTAGTTGTCGTGTGTTCATATGATTATTCTTGCTTGCATACTGCTCCATGTGCTTTGATTTCATGTTGTGCATTTTAAAATGACCACTTTCAAGTTCATGGTTTCATTCGTTCGTAAGAAACATTGTTCTGCAGGTAAGTATTCCAGCTTAACAAAGTGTCCACGATAATGTTCTCACCTTTGAACTCGGCCAAAAAACACAATTGTACAACACTTCCAAGCAATGTTTCATATTCCTATTTCTGCCCTCTGTGTGCTAATTATTCCTTTTTTACATTCTCATAGGGGAGAGAAGACTCGGCAAGTATGAGGACACCAGGGACCCCACCCCTCCCAAAGAAGGCAAAATTCCAAAACCAGAAGCAGAGGAGCAGGAGGAGGAGGAAGGAGAGATCGTTGAAGTTGGACAAATTGTCACCACAACAGGTGAGTGTCGGAGAACACAGCTTCCGGTAAGCTCATCAATGTATGTCGGCATATTTATAATACATGGTGTGTTTTTTTGCTTTGTTTTGTAGGTGATGTGGAAGAATCACATTTTACCAGTGAAAGTGCCCAGATCCTGATTGGGGAGATAATGGGGTGCAATCGGGATTTAGAAAGTATACAGCAAAACATAAAAATAAAATGAAGAACATCATTGATGTTTTGGGGAGAGTGTGAAACAACACAAACTAGATCGTGTTTTATTTTTTTGCTTTTAAACAACAACTTTTGTCTTTTATAAAAATCAAAATTTAGAAGATGAACACAGTGTGTCAACATGTGCTATCTCCCATCATGAGGGATCAATGTACGTGTTTTGTGGAAAGTGGCTGAGATGAAGGGGTTGCAGCCCCAAAACATGCACATTGATCCCCCATGATGGGAGATAGCACATGATGACACACTGTGTGCATCTTCCAAATTTGGCTTTTCCAGGGGTGACACCCCATGTGATGAAGGCAATATCAGCCCAGTTTTTACATACTCATATCTGATATTGTCTTCACTTTTCAAAGTTGAACTTTGTAAGTTCCTGTGTTCTGTATGTTACGCTTTGATACATGCCTGTTTACACAAAAACACCAAGTTACCAAAAAATTACCTGAAATAATGTTTTTGATACACCCAATATGTTGGTTTGTAAAACCCTTTTCTAAACGCACATGTGAATGTGCTTTGATTAAAAAGTAAAATTATCAACAATGTGTGGCTTCCTTTTTCATTGCGCAAAAGCAGTATTTGGAGTAAAATTGTTGTTTTTGGTGACAATGGGTGTTATTTACTAAAGGCAACTCCACTTTGCACTCCAAGTGCAGTTTCAGGTGTACTTTTGCAGTGCATAATGGATGTGCCTTTAGTAAATAACACCCACAGTGATGTGTTCATTTTCACAATCATGCCATTTTCCTGCCATGGTGCTGAAAAGGAGCAATATTTTGGTAAATTATGCACTACATACATTAGTTAACAAAAACAAGGTGTGTGTGTAGCAGACCCACAACATAATAAGATTATCTGAAGAAGAGACTGTCCCCTCATCTCGCTCAGAACTTGGGTTTACACTGTTGTTGAAAAAGGCACAACAAGAAAAAAACATACATTTACCTAGGAGACACCTAGGAGACACCTAAAACCAAGCCAAGCAGTAAATGAAAACAAAGATTGCAGTTTCAAAGAAAAATGTATTCCAAAAATGCCTCTTAGACATTGTCTGGCATATCAATGGCCCCCCTACCCACAAAGTAGTCCATGTATTGGGTTCTGACCTCACGGGCGCTTTGGGGGGGGGGGGGGGCAAGCCAGGACGAGCAGCTTCAAGGCCTGTGAGGTTCTCATTTTCAAGCAAGTCTGCTTCTTGGACAACTGAGACCGCATAGTTTGCAGAATGTCTTTTTAGGAAATTGTGAAGAACACAGCAGGCCAGCACAATGTGATTTATTTTGTATTCCGCCATGTGGATAGGCGTTAAAAAAAGGCGGAACTGGCTGGCCAGTATTCCAAAAATGTTCTCCATCACTCTTCGGGCTCTGGACAGCCGGAAATGAGAAATCCTCTGGTCCGGGGTGAGGGTCCTCATCGGGAAAGGCCGCATCCACGAAACGCCTCATCCACGACGAAGACGAACGGGAGTCCTTCCTGATTCTCCTCTGGGGGTGGCAAGCCCAGGCTGCCACTCTGGAGTAGCCAGTAGAACTCCGTCCGTGAGAACACTCCTCCATCCGACATCCGGCCATTTTCCCCCACGTCTACATACAATAAGTCATAGGTCACAGACACCACCGCCAACATCACAATAATATTAAATCCCTTGTAGTTAAAATAGTACAACCCCGAGTTGGGTGGTGGGATGATGCAGACGTGTTTCCCATCAATTGCACCTCCACAATTGGGAAAGTCCCAACGACTGGCAAAGTGGGAGGCCACAGTCTGCCATTCCTGTGGCGTTGAAGGACACTGTGGAGAGAAACAAGACAAAAAATTAGTAATTTTGCTAATCAACATTGCAAGCAGATTAGACACCAACATTTTTGGCCAAGCTCAGTATAACATTTTGGGAACTGAGTATTTAAAGCCTAAAGTATAAGGTCCCCTTATGAGAGTCATCACCCCCCCATCCCCCCCATCTGATGGGCCCTTGCTAAAAATGAGGAGGGGGGATGTTTTGGACAGGTAACCCTCTCTTGATTGAGAGCTGAATGGCTAAATAATGTGTGATACTTTGAGCAGCCCCTCCTTACTTACACTATTGGCAGCCCACCGGACAGGTTAGAAGTGTCATAATATCAAAAAGAAAACAAAATGGAAGCACATTTTCACATTCTGCTATTACATATCAAGATAATAATAGGGAAAAATCAAAAGAAATGATAGCATTTGAAAGTATTGAGGCAGGCCCTTGCACTACATGCTTTGGTGAATTCATCCATAAATGTGACCATCAAAAAGGTAGATATAGTGTGTATTGGGTTTGGTAAAGTCAGCAGATAGAGGATTGCTATCAGCTGGCCTAGCAGTTGGGGGGAGGGGGGTTCCTAATGAGTTTGTCACAACCAAAAAAAAAAAGTCACTCTGCATGAATTGAAGCACACACATAACATTTTTAGACATTTTAGGGGGTGTTTAGGGGAAAGCAATACTATTGAGCTGACAAAAGACATTGGTAAGTGACTAGACTATAGTTTTATGGGCCAAGAAGAGCATGGTGGGGCAAATATGCATGAGGACAAAGGGGCAGAGCATATGAATTAGAGCATATTGCAATGATGGTAATTAGGGAATGAGGAAAGAAATGCAAGACATTAGCAATCATTAAATACATAGAATGTGATGTTAAAGGATAAAACGTACCTTCATATAGTCCTTCTGCAGGACCTGAATGATGGCAGAACAGGTCTCTGGAATAATGATCCCCAGAGCCTGGGGGGAGATGCCTGTAGAGAACTTGAGGTCCTGAAGGCTTTTCCCTGTCACCAAGTAGTGCAACGTGGCGATGAGCCTCTGCTCCGGAGTGATGGCTTGCCGCATGCAGGTATCCTGCCTGGTGATATAAGGGGACAGCAAAGCCAGCAGACGGTGAAAAACGGGGTCCGTCATCCAGAGATAATTCTTGAAATCATCAGGATTATTCTCCCGGATCTCACGGAGCAAAGGCATGTGTGAGAACTGGTCCCACTGGCGCAACCAATTCTTGGTCCACAAACGCCTCCCCTCCCTGTTCATGGACCGGGCTTATGTCAAAGTAAGAACCCCAACACGAAGCCCCTGCACAGCACAAACTCTACGAGGAGTACGTAGACGAAACATGGTTTGAAAACAGTCGGCTGGTCAGAACGGACAACAAAAAGCACTGATAAACAGCAATGCCTGAAAGAACGACCTGAATAGCAGAAGCAAGCAGACAATAAGCAATGCAAATCAAAGCGTACTATACCAAGATATAGTCCACAAAGAAACAATTACTTACTGACTACACGCACTGATTATCAGATACGAAGACAAGCAGAAACTGAAGAGCAGTAGCGAACTGAAGCACAAATCTGAATAGCGCGAATCGTCTCTCACCAAACTTCTACTAACACGCGATGCACACAAGATCAGCAGAAGGAGCCCAAAGGGTGCCGGACTTGGTGCTGAACTTCCCTTTTCTAGGTCCGCCGTACGTGGCTTACGTCACCGTGTTCTTGGCAACCGGAAATTCCGTCAATTTAGTCCGACCGTGTGTATGCAACATCACTTCCGGACCTCGTCCGGAATCAATCCGTCGGAATAACTCAGACGGATTTGGTTGTCGGAATCTCTGACCGTGTGTACAAGGGCTAAGAGCAGCAAGGATGTGGAATTCCGTTCCACAGGCAGTAGTCTCAGCAAGGGGCATCACTAGTTTAAAAAAACGATTAGATAAGCACCTGAACAACCACAACATACAAGAATATAAAATGTAATACTGACATAGAATCACACACATAAGTTGGACTTGATGGATTTATGTCTTTTTTCAACCGCACCCACTATGTAACTATGAAACTATGCATTCTGAGTGTAACACACTCCTGAACCATGCATTCTGAGCACAACGCACTCTTTAATCCTACATTCTGAGTCTAATGCTCTCCTGATCCCTGCATTCTGAGCATAACGCACTCCTGATCCCTGCATTTTGAGCACAACGCATTTCTTGGTCCTGCATTGTGAGTGCAGTTAACTCCTTAACTTTGCAATCTGAGTGCAACGCACTCCTTGGCCCTGCATTCTGAACGTAACGCACTCCTTAGCCCTGCATTTTGAGCATAACACAGTCCTGATCCCTGCATTTGGAGCATATCACACTCCAGATACCTGCATTCTGAGTGCAACGCACTCCTGATCCCTGCATTTTGAGCCCAACACACTCCTGATGCCTGCATTCTGAGCACAACGCACTTCTTGGTCCAGCATTGTGAGTGCAATGCACTACTCAACCCTACAATCTGAGCGCAATGCACTCCTTGGCCCTACATTCGGAGTGCAATGCACTCCTGATCCCTGCATTCTGAGCGTAATGCACTCCTTAACCCTGAGTTCTGATCGCAGTGCACTCCTGAACCCTGCATGCTGAGCATAACACACTCATTAACCCTGCATTCTGAGCGTAACAGACTCCTTAACCCTGCATTCTGAGCATAACGCACTCCTTAACCCTGCATTCTGAGTGTAACACACTCCTTAACCCTGCATTCTGAGTGTAACACACTCCTTAACCCTGCATTCTGAGCATAATGACCTCCTGAACCCTACATTCTGAGCGTAACGCACTAATGAACCCTGCATTCTGAGCGTAACACACTCATGAACCCTTCATTCTGAGCGTAACAAACTCCCAAACCCTGCACTCTCTTGTTATGCTGCGTACAGATGATTGGAATTTCCGACAACCAAACCGTAAATTTATTTCCGATCGATGTTGGGTGAAACTTGTCTTGCACAAATGTTTTTGGAAATTCTGATCGGCAAGAGTGCACTGATGTATAACACATACAATGGGATTAGAAAAAGGAAGTTCAATAGCCAGTGTGGCTCTTTTGCTTGATTCTGAGCATGAGTGGAATTTTGTGCGTCGGAATTGTGTACACATGATCAAAATTTCTGACAGCAGATTTTGTTGTCGGAAAATTTGAGCTCCAGCTCTCAAATTTTTGTTGTTGGAAATTCCGACAGAAAATGTCCGATGGAGCCTACACACGGTCGGAATTTCCGACAATCTCACATCAAACATTTGTTTTTTATGTAGGCAAGACCATCAGAGAACTACGCCAGAGGATGGGTGATCTCTATTATTCTTCTGGTGGGAAACTTACTTCGGTGGGCCGCCATATTGGTATTCACCATTGTTATCAACCCGAGTTTGTAAAATTCCTCATTTTAGAAGTTGTCCCTGAGGATCAATGAGGTGGTGACTGGGATCGGGAGATACTTAGACGTGAAACTCTTTGGATAGAGTGATTAGACGCCCTAATCCCTCCCGGGCTCAATGAAACACATACTTACAAATATTTTCTTAAATAGTGAGTAACTATCCTATGGTTTTTCCCTTCCCTTCCCCCCCCCCTTTTTTTTGTTCTAACAACCCCCCTCCCCCCTTCTTTCCAGAGATAAATATTGTGACAGACCTAGCTAGGTCTGTCACAAATATTATTATGCAAATCGATTAACTTTCCTGAGCCAGACTTCACTAATTCTGCGAGCTGATGATATTGATCGATGTACTCAATTGATATTATTGTGTTTCTTTGTGCTTCACATGTTTGTTTTATATATGTTTCTTGTGATCCTTTACAGATCACCAATTACTTTGTATGGTGAGATCTATTTTATTATTACGATTAATTTGTACTGCTCTTGTTTTGACTTCAGTATTATTGCCTGTATATCTCTATTTTCATTGTGAGTGGCTTGCAGCTGGGAATCCCCATATGTGGCCTGAGGGCATAAGGAGTTAAGCTCCTAGGGGCGGACACGCGCCTCTTCAATGGAACGGAGCCTCCTCCCCCTCGAGGGGAGGACCCGTCTGTGCACTTGATCCCGGCATGTTTCCATGGGAACCAAGAGCTGGTGCACGCAGTCACGTTTTGACGCATGCGCACTAGGAGCGGCGGACCTGGCAACGTCATCGCTTCACGTCTGCCGTTGTGTGATGATGTTCGCCGGGTTGGAGGCCTGAATCCAGAGCTGGCTTTCAATCTGGTGGACCTTGAAAAGACCATAGCACAGGCAGGTAACATAACTCCATAGCATTATGGATCTCTTATCACGATGCCTTCTATGCCTTTTACCAACGCCTGAGGGCAAAGTATGAGTAACCCTGCAATATCCCTTTTGTTGCTATTAGACCCTTTGAGGCTTTACTCCATTAGGGACAGCCCATCACTAACAGTGGTCACTCTATCTGACCCTCCGACCATCAACCCTATACTGCGCTGCTGTATGTACATTGGTCCCCGTACTAGA
Source organism: Lithobates pipiens (assembly GCF_037356315.1). NCBI lineage: Eukaryota > Metazoa > Chordata > Amphibia > Anura > Ranidae > Lithobates > Lithobates pipiens. The sequence continues at coordinate 74,531,890 of NW_027507789.1, forward strand.
CATGTATACCAGCAATTAACCTGCATCTGGGTAGGTGTTTCTTCAAAAAAACTTTTTTTTTTTCCTCCCTTTGATTTCTTGGTCCTTTCTCCCCCCCCCCCCACCTTTTTGGTGTTTTCTTCCCCTTCCCTTCTTTTCCCTCCTCCTCTTTGTTCCCCCCTCCCTCCTTTCTTTCCCATCCTATTCCCAGATTCCCCTTTTGATCACTTTTTTTTTGTTGAACTACCCTAATAGATAATAATATATTAGGATGGGGTATTTGGCGCTACCTAGTTCTAAAAATGGACCCCAATATTTCTAAGGATCCAGATATCCCATCTATTTATTCATTTATTATAGTACAGTGACCTTTCTCCTGATACCTATATAAAATCTATATCATAACTACCGTGTCCCTAGAGGATAGAATCAGTAATATGTGGGGATAAGTGGGTACAATGTACCTATAATAAAAAGTGCTTTTACAGATAAAGTGCAAAGTAATAATAAAGTGCTCAGTGATAAAGTGCAATTAGTGCTTACAAATCATATAGGTGCTAGATTATATTAAGGTTGAATATATATTTTATTTGCAAGATCGATTAAAGTTCAATAATACAAAATTACAAAAATACAAAAGTATGTCCAAGCCTTATGTATAACATTACATAATAACTTTTATCCCAGAAATAGGAAGAGGTAGGCTGACTAGGAGGGCGGGGAGGAGGGGGGAGGGGAGTAATAGAGGTAGACAGGAACCCCAGGGAAGACAAATAACTGAGAGCAAGGCAGGGGCCCCGTGGCCCTGTAGTTTGTATTATTTCTTGTGATGATAGTAACAGCGGCCCTAGGGCACATAGCCCTTGATCAGTAAACATAACATATCAGACGTCATGTGGCGTGCAACCAACAATTTGTATCTTCCCACAGTGTCAACCTCACAACAGCGCTCTCGCATCAGATAAGGGCTAACCAGAGGGCAGGGGGGAATACCTGATACAATTTCTGGTATGTAGGGGCAGAGGAGGTCTGACAGCTGGTCTGCTTAACCCTCTGGGTCGTACTCTATAGCCCATCGATCTTTACCTCAAGGACGCAAACCGCCCAGGAAATGTTCCGAGGCGGAGTGGTGGCGCCATATGGACCATAATGCGACAAATTTGTCATACCTGACGTCATCCTTCGCCTGTAGCTCCTCCATGACCATCATATCGTTAAGGATGTCAGCCCATCCTACTATAGAAGGGGTACTGTCCCTTTTCTAGTAAAGGGTGATATTATGGCGGGCAGCAGAAAGAAGGAATCTGAGGAGGCAATTTTTGTGCGACTTAATTGAGCCTGGTATGATGGACAAGAGAGCAACTAAGGGCGAAGGGGACAAGGAAGTCTGATACATAGCATTATACATCTCAAAAACCCTATCCCAAAAAGGACGAACTTTAGTATAATCCCACCATGTATGGAGAAATGTTCCTTTTCCTCCGTGGCATCTCCAGCAGATATCTGTTGATCCGGGGAACATCCTATGCACCGAGACTTGAACTCTGTACCACCGTGAGATCAATTTGTAATTCTTCTCCTGAGTGAATCCTGATCTGGACGATTGGTGGGTAAGTATGAAGGCTGTTTGCCATTGTGTTGGGGTAATCACCACACCAATGTCACTAGACCATTTGTGAGTGTATGTCGGAAGAGTGGTGTAGATCTAAGTTTGAAAATCTTTGTAGAGAAGAGATAGGGTATGTTTAGGGGTGTGCGGGAGGGTGCAGAGTTCCTCAAACATGGTGAGCAGTCTGTGGATATGACCTGAAATGTGTAACGTCCTACAAAATTGGTTTAGGGATTGCATGGAAAGCCAGTCCAAGCTAGTTGAGGACAGTGGGGTTAAAAGCTCTCTCAATTGTCCTGTGGAAGGGTGAACAAATTGATTAGCCATAGGCCAGTCCTCTCTTCGGTATGCCCCAACATGTGTTCCAGAGAGGTAGTTGGGCAGGTACGCGTTATTGAAGAGGGGGGAGAGAGGGCTGGGGTCCGTAGACATGCCGAGTGTACAAGCCGTGCCATACCATTTGGCAAGGACCGCTGTCGTTAGCGGAGAAATCTGTCGGAACGAGCGATATCTGGCATTATATCCCCATAGAAGGGCTCTCAGGTCAACTAAGGCCATATCCTGTTCAATAGTGACTGAGGATTTGAACAAGGGTCTCCGAAACCATTCCAGTAGTCTGGATAATAAGGATGCCGTGTGATATAATTGGAAGTCGGGTAAGCTGGTACCACCTCTGCTTTTGGGGGCACAGAGGACTTTATGTTTTAGCCTGGAGGGATGGTTTTGCCAGATAAATTTAATTTTCATGGAGCGGAGGGAGAGGAAGAAAGCCCTGGGGAGGAGTATGGGTAATGTTTGAAATAAATATAAGGCTTTAGGTAATATATCCATTTTAATGGCATTCATCCTCCCCCACCATGTGAGCTTCAGTTTGTGCCATGTCTCGAGTGATCGCCTAATATTGGTCAGCAGCAGGCTAAAGTTCAGGGAGTAAATGTCCTGCATGTCTCTAAGGAATTTCAGTCCCTAGATAATTAACTGAGCGTGATTGCCATCGGAATGGAAATTTTTCCTGAATAGCAGTCAGCTCCTGCTGGGGAAGCAAGATGTTTAGTTCTTCTGTTTTCGTGATGTTTAGTTTAAAATTACTATAGCTGCCAAAGCGGTTCAGCTCTGTTAAAATGAGTGGAATGCTAATATGGGGCCTCGTGACATACAAACGTAAGTCATCGGCATAGAGTGACAGCTTGCGGGGAGCCGATGGAGTGGGAATACCATGGATAGAGGCGTTGTTGTGTATGGCTTGCGCTAGGTGTTCCACTGTTATTGCGAACAACAAAGGCGAAAAAGGGCAGCCTTGTCTCGTACCATTACTAATTGTGAATGGTGCAGACGATTCCCCATTAGCTGTAACCCGAGCGGTGGGCTGGGAATACAGGGCCATGATTTTCGAGAGCAGTTTAGGGCCTAAGCCTATTTGTTGTAGAGATGCTTTTAGGAATGGCCAGCTTACCCTGTCGAATGCTTTTTCAGCGTCGCAGGCCAAGAGGCAGGTGGGGATGTTATGTTCCTTAGCGTAGGAGATTAGGTGGAGCATTTCTGTGGTGTTGTCAAACCCCACTTGGTCATCGTGAATTAGAGAGGGAAGAAGGGGGGCTAAGCGTGTAGCTAGTATTTTAGAGTAAAGCTTCAGATCAACGTTCAGTAAAGATATGGGGTGATAGTTACTACACAGTGTATGGTCTTTCCCTGGTTTAGAGATCACCACTATCTGGGCCTGCAGAAGTGCAAGAGACAGTGGATGGTGGTCATCCACCTCCTCGAATGCTTTCGCCATTATTGGGGCCAATTGTTGGGCAAATTGTTTAAAAAATAGGGGGGTGTAGCCATCTGGGCCAGGGCTCTTACCATTCTTAAGCCCGTTGATAGTGATTAAAAAGTCAGAGGTGGCCAGTGGTTGTTCCAGGTCTTCCACCACTTCCGGCGCTATCCTTGGCAGGGCTGTGTCTTGTATATATTGTAAAAGGTCCGAATGCGAGGAGGGGCCGGGGTTGGTAGCTGCTGGGAGGTTATACAGAGAGGAATAAAAGTCCCGGAAATCCGAAACTATTTCCGAGTTTTTGGAATGTTTCACGTAGGAGGGGGACATGATGTGTGAGATATTTTGTCTACGTTGTTGAGTATGTATAGTGCGAGCGAGATGTCTCCCGCATTTATTTGCGTGGGCATAAAAGAGGTGTATGCCTTTAGTACAGGCATTCACAGAACGCTCGGTGAATATCTGTTTGAGGTCCCTACGCGCATTAGAAAGTTCTACTAGTGTCCTAGAATCTAGGGAACGTTTATGGGAATCTTCAAGGGTAGATATCAGCTTGAACAGTCGACTGATATCAGCTGTACGGGCTTTTTTTTAATCTGGAACCATGCTGTATGAAAATTCCCCATAACACACATTTCAGTGTCTCCCATTTAATTAAATTAGAGGTATCGTCATGAGCATGGGTCAAATTAAATTCCACAATCGCTGAGGCTATCGCTGCACTACACACAGGGTCATTTAAAAGGTTGTCATTCAGTCTCCAGTAGTTACGTCTAGAAAGGTGTGGGGGCCTCCCAAGAGTCAGATGCACCGGAGCGCGGTCAGACCATATTTTCAGACCAATCTCGCTAACGGGGTCACAGTCTAACATTGATTGGGAAATAAGGATGTAATCAAGCCTACTGTAAGAGTTATGTGCAGGAGAGTAGTAAGTATAATCCCTCTCAGACAGTTGTAGTACCCGCCATGGATCCACTAGGGACATGTCTTTCAGGGCGGTGCGTATATTAGTCAGTGTGGATGGTGGTATATTCGACTTACCAGTAGACGAGTCCAGTCTCGGGACAAGTGGTATGTTCAGGTCCCCTCCTAGGATCAGGTTGTGAGTTCCAAAGGCATGTAGGCGGGACGCCACGGAGGAGAGGAAGCGATACTGATTCTGATTTGGAAAATAGACATTAGCAATGGTTAAAACAGCTTGTTGACATTGTAGCTTCAAAAATACATATTTACCTTTGGGGTCTATTTCCTGATCAAGTACTACAGGGTTAAAGGAACTATGGAAGGCCACTGAGGCACCCCGTGTCCTAGCTTCGGGGTTAGTACTATGGAACCAGGTCGTGAAACGTTTGTCGGAGATGGAGGGGATTTTATCTGACTGGAAGTGAGTTTCTTGTAATAATAAGATTTGCGTTTTAGCTTTGTGAAAGTGCTGTAGAATCTGTCTACGTTTTTGCTGTGTGTTAAAACCTCTACAATTAAGAGAGGAAATTTTGATTTCTAAGGAAGACATAGTGGGAGGGGGCAAATGGGGGGTATTAGGGTTCCTGTTTAGGGAGCTGGAAGAGGCAGCCTCCAGCTGTGAGGATGAGGGATCGGTAAAGGGAGGGTAAAACTCAGGAAAGGGGAGGGCACTGAGGGAATGGAAGGTTACCAGCCCCACTGAAGGGGCTTAAGACCAACGTCCAAGTAGGACACATGGGAGCACCATGGGTCCCGTGCCAATGTGGTAATATATAACACCCCCAGGTAAGGTAAGCAAGGCCCAGTTAGACTACACCCCCTAGTGTTCAGTGGGGGAAGGGGAGGTGAACACTACACAGTAATTCTATGAACATATAAAAAAACAGAGGCAGTGAAGACTCTGCACACCCTAACATGGGGAACCTGGAAGGGCAAATCTCAAGGGCTCCGCCGCAACATAGACAACTAATAAAAAATGCTTGCCTAAAGCGCACAGCACAGTGCAGTAAGAGAGCTTAAACCAACAGTTAACAGTGCAAAATGAGTTACATGAGTGGTTGAGAAACATCAGAAGTTCATGTCCGGTTCAGGCACACGTCCGTGTGTAAGGTGGCTGTCAGAGGGGCCTGAACTGAGTCCCACGACTCCGGAAAGATGTCAAAAACAGTTAGACCAAGTCGGTGAAGAGGCAGTCCTGGAAGGGGGACAGAGCCCCAAGGTCGGCATTGCATTGCTAGCACTCAAAGTCAAGTCAGGTGGTGTCTCTGAAAAGAGGTGGGTGGAACACCCGTCCTCGACCACAGCAAAAGATGGACAGGGGCAGCAAAATACCAAGACCTAAAGAAAAAACAAGGGGAGGTTCCCCCATAAAAGGACCAGAAAATCATCCCAAAGGGGATTTAGATGTTTGGGATTGGGATCTCTTCTTTCTGGACTGCTTTTCCCATCTGGGGGCTTTAGGAAAACCTGAGGTTGCCGCTTCCAATGGCCAGTCCGGAATTCTAATCTGGGGCAGTTCAAATGCTCCTAGTAAATTAGGCAGGTCTCCGAGGGTCCTCATGAGTAAAGTCTGCCTTGATAGATCCATCAGGAGCATAATAGGTGTACCAATAAACAAGATGGAGTCTTGGGTACGGGCAGCTTGCATTATCTCAGTTTTAGTGTGGAAGAAATGTATGCGACAGATGATATCTCTAGGATACGCTGGGTTTGGGTTGCGAGGGCCCAAAGACCTGTGGATTCTGTCAATTTCCAGATGATCTTCTTTAGGTTTATTCAGCAGTTGATTAAACATTGCTGTGGCCGCCTTAGCTAGGTCCTTGTTCTCAACTGACTTGGGGACCCCGCGGATGCGAATATTGTTACGGCGACTTCTGTTCTCTTGGTCGTCAAGACCATAGAACAACTGTTGAATCTGATTTGTGTGCTCTTGCAATATGTGATCATGTTCTATAATCCTGCTCACTGACTCCTCAACAGTGGCTTCAATATCTTCAAAGCGCTGCCCTATATCATGACGCACGTCAGTGATCTCTCGTTTGTATGAGCGCTCCAATCTGCTGATGTAGGCCTCAATGTCCCCTTTAGTAGGAAGAGCTTTAATATAACTCTCCATATCCCATGTCCCCTGCTGACTGTGTGGTTGAGGCGAGGGGCTCCTGGTTTGCACGGGGCTCTGAGGGCTCTGATTTCCCAGCTCAGGGGATTGCGGTGAGGGAGGGGAGGGTGCAGGCTGTGTGGCCAGTACCTGTGAGGCAGTGAGGGCTGCCTGTGCTGCTGCCGCGCAGGTCGCCGCCATCTTGGAAGCTGGCGTGGTCCGGTTTGCGAGTCCCTTCGTGTGCAGCGTTAGCTGGCCGTGCTGTGCGCCGTTTTGTGCTGTGGAGCAGGAGCTGAGTTCTCAGGCTGCCGTCTCCTTCATGCGCCAAGCCACGCCCCGTGCTAGATTATATTAAGTCCTAACTAGACCACTTATAGTATTTAACTACGTAAGATAGACTTATCAAAGTATAAGGTGCAATTGTGTAAAGAAATTAATTAATAAATACCATTGGTGACTATAAAAAATATGAAAGTGTATGAGTATATATAAAACCTATACTCAGACCCACATAGATATAATAGTGCAAAAAGCAGACTAAAACAAACAGATGGGGAATTATGAAGAAAAATTAATAAAAAGATGTACATATAATGTATAAAAATATATATCAAAAAATGTATACAACTCAAAGAATCAATCAGGGAATCAAAAAAACACAAAAAAACTAAAAAATAATAATACATCTTAATGTCCACAAGGAAAGTCCTCAGTTGTACAAATCCAGCAGAAAAAAGTGTTTTCATAAAGTGACTTTTGTGCTCATATATGTCCTTCAGGTGACTTAAGTGCTCCCCCACAAGGGTCCCCACTCACCAGATATCCACACCCCTACGGGGGTACCGTGCCTATAGATCAGGTTCCTTTAGATGTGTCACTTTTCCTAGCCTCATGCGGCTCCAGCACTCAGGTCCATGTAAGGTATATTCCTTCACATCCGAATATCTCCAGTGTATTCCTCATCTGATGAATGCAGCAAAAAGTTTAATCCCCGGCAGTGGCAAGAAGTGCAAAGTCCCACGATTGGAAGCTGCATTGACAATGGCATCTACCTCCTGCTTAGTGATGTCACCCCTGATGAGAGATTTTCTCGATCAGGTCTTTGTTCTTCGGGAACTTGACTTCTTCAGAAGGTTTGGCTTTTACCTTTTTTGCTGTGTCTTTCCATGTTGGGATGTCCTTCAGTTTGATAAAATCTTTTGCGCCATAGTACTCCCATCTCTGCTTCTTGTTGAGACTTTTTAGGAAATCTTATATACTAAAATACAGTATTCTTCAATCGGTGACACTGTTTTGATGTCGCATTTGAAAAGCAGTGACAAGTAGAGTTGTCACCTCATCCCTCAATTATCTGCCACATGTGTTGGCTAAAATGTTTTATCAAATATATTTATATTTATTTATATTCTCTGTTTAAATTGTTACCTACAGCCCACTCTGTGCAACGTGCCTCCCGTGTCCACCCCAGGGGTGGCAGATCCTTATACCTGGGAGCCACCCGTGCCTATTTGTGGGCACCTCTTGGGGACCCCAGCTGTAAGCCATGCTATTATTATTTCTGCAAAATTACTCCACAACTCTAACTTTATAAGGCCATGATATGTCCTATTGTGATAAGTTTTGTATAATTTTAATCATGAGAATATATCTATTCAACTTTAGATGCGCCAAGAGATCTCCTGAAGAAGCGACTTCATCGCAAAACTAGTAGAGAAATTTCACCAACTTGGGCATAAGCTGTTGTATCCCTAGCTCCCTCCCTACAGGAGGCTGGGTATCATTTCATTGTATTATAGTTTGTGCTATAATGATATAAACCTGTAAAATGATTGGTCCTTAACAAATGTTTTTAATCTGAACTTTTTTGAATAAAATATATGTAATTTTTACTTTGCATAATTTTTTTGGGTATCAAGATAGTCCTCAATTCCACTGATGGTACATGGTACCTTATCCGGAGTAGTCCATGTTAAATCCCTTTTCTTTTTGTCATTCCAATTAATGAGGATTAGGATACCAGCTTATTAACCCTTATTGTAAAATTTATGAGGTACTAAACTGTTTACATCAAACATTTGTTGTCTGAAAATTCCAATTGTGTGTAATAATAATTTTTTTGTGTCCACTGCTTTGCGATCTACATTTGGAGTTAACAATGTATCATCACGCACAGTAGGTCACAAAGGCAGTGCTTTTTGAACAGGGTGCAGGAACCCCACATGGAACATACCTTTCTGGCATTGAGTTCTGGTGTGAACCAGCCCTGAAAACAGGACACTGAGCCCAGTGATCTTTGACTTCATCGGTGTTGTTCAAGTAGATCTCCATCTCTCTAATGCCGCATACACACTACCGGACTTTCCGGCAGCCTAGGTCAGACAGAATCAGTCCGTTGGACAATCCGATCATGTATGGGCTAATCCTATCGTTTTTCATAAAAAAAATCTGATGGACCTAGAAATAGAACATGTTTCATATCTGTCCGACAGACCAAATACGACCCAAGGGAAGCTATTGGCTACTGGCTATTGAACTTCCTTTTTTAGTCCCATCTTACATCATCACGTTCAAAACAAATGGACTTTCTAATGGACTTAGTCCGTTCGTGTGTGGCCAAGTCTGTTCATTCAGAAAGTCCATCGGAACTCTGCCGAAAGTCAGTCGGGAAGACCATCGGACCTAGTCTGCCGGAAAGTCCGGTCATGTGTATGCGGCATAAAGTTACCTACCCCTGGTATAGAGGATGTTGTTTTTATTTTTGGAAAAGTTGGATAGAGATGATGGAAGTGGTGGGTTATTTCAAAAATAAGAACTGTGTACAACTGAGACCTTAATATTCCTGTAACTTAAGTAGTAGTAGAGCCAGTAGAGCAAAGGCCCTTCAATTAGTAAAGTGTCTGGACAGAGCTCTTCAGGACACCAGCTGAACTATAACTAGGCACCAGAAGGTTAGCTAGAGCACAAGGTTTTCAAGATCTTTCCAATGTCTGTACTCACATGGCCCAAGGACAGATTAATGCCTCCTTTGAATCTTCCATGCGATGCCCTCCAATGAAACTATACAATCTGTGGCAGACAACTTCGCTCAGTCAGCTTCTTCTAAGCACCCGGGTCTCTGCTTTCCTCCCTCAGGTCACCCACCTGAAGCCTCCACATGGCAGCATGCTCTCTCAGGCTGGTTTTCTTTACCCTTTTACAAGACCTAGAACTTTGTGTGCTTTAAGAATAAATACAGTCTCCCAGCCAGTGCAGAGTCCTCCTCTCCCTCCCTTCGCTTGTGTAATCACACAGAGAGCGGGTATCTCCTCCCACTGAGTCATGGAGCTGCCCGAACATTTCAGATCCCACTGTAACAAAGCCTCACCTCCTAGACCATGATAGACACATAGGAGGCGGGGCTTTGTTTCAGTGGATGGCCGCCGAACAGTTCAGACCCCAGCTCCATGACACTGGCGAGGCTGCAGATGGGCACAGTGAGGCTGCAGATGGGCACAGTGAGGCTGAAAATAGGAACAGTGAGGCTGCATATTATCACAGTGAAGCTGCATTGGTTGCACAGTGAGGCTGCAGATGTGCACCATAAGGCTGCAGATGGACACAGTGAAGCTGCATTTGTTGGGCACTGGTAAGGCTGCATTGATCTCTTGTATCATGTCTGCAGTCTCTGACCATCTCTTGTATCATGTCTGCAATCTCTGACCATCTCCTGTAGATGTCTGCAGTCTCTGACCCAGTGGCAGGCCGTCCAAAAAAAAAAAAACTCAGCCCAAGCCCACTCTGCTGCTACTCCGCTGCTCATCAGGTAAGAGCACAGAAGCCAAAACAGGAAGCACTTTTAGTCCTCATTGTTTTGGTCTGACAGCAATCCCCCCCCCCCCCTCGGCTTTGTGGTAGGCGAACGGCAGCACAAGTTTCGTTTAATGTATGGTATGGTGCAGGTTGCAACACCTGCACCATACATGATGTGTGAAAATGAAATCCTACACATCCATTATTCACTTTTAAGCAAATTTTCATCAGAGACAAAATTTTGAATACATCTACAATTGAAATGCAGCTGACTATATGATTTTTTATTTTTTTTGTAAGACATGTGGAGATTGAAGGATAGACTGCCCCTAGGCAGCCAAAAAAATAATTGGACAGATTGGACACTTTTGACTCTCTTTTGGGACCATTGACATTTATACACCGATCAGAGCTATAAAAAATGCACTGATTACTGTGTGAATATCACAGGCAGGGAAGGGGTTAACACTAGGGGGAGATCAAGAGGTTAAATTCCTAATAAAACCATCCAGACTTCCAAGTATGCTCCATCAGTGACCACCACATCCGTGGTCACCACCTTACAGACACTGGTGAAAAAACTGAGGTACTTCCTGTATAGGAGGGGAGGACTTCCGGTTTGATTGAGCTGCCAGTGTCCATTCACCTATAGGTGGCGTATAACCCACATTATTTTTATGGCTGCTCTGTGTCTCGTGATGTACGATAAAAAAAATTGGGATATGAGTGTTGGTGGTGCCTTCATACTGTAAACCTATAGAGGTAATCTTGATGAAAGCAAGAATTGGCCTTGCTGTCAAAAAGTAAAATGCAGTGGTCAAACACTGGTGGAAAAAATAGGATTTTTGTACTCACCGTAAAATCATTTTCTCTGTAATTCACCGACCGACACAGCTCCTCTCTGTAACTAAATGGGTTTGTTAGGCTGTCATTAGGAGAACTAGGCAAAAATTGTAACACAATACACAGAACTTTAGTCCCGCCCCGGGGGGCAGACCCTGTGCTAACAACCCTCCCTGGCAGAACTCAGTACGTCAACAAGCAGTACAACGTAGAGGAAAGGAGGGGTGGGTGCTGCGTCGGTCGGTGAATTACAGAGAAAGGGATTTTACGGTGAGCACAAAAATCCTATTTTCTCTTATATTCACTGACCGACACAGCTCCTCTCTGTAACTAAATGGGACGTTCCCAAGCAATGCCAGACGAGGGGTGGGAAAAAACAGCATTAAAACTTCATCCACAATGGCAAGTGGGAACCAGTGAAACTAAACCCACAAAAAAACAGCAGTGTACGGAAAAACACATCGCCATAACCGGGCATTCTCAACAGGAGAGATCCCCAACACCGCAACCTTTTTGCAGAAGTAATGCAACAGTGCATTAACAAACAGTACTGCGTTTTTATCGAAAAAACAGGAAAAAATCTCAATTGCAACTACACGGTCGCCTGCAAAACTTTGTGGCCAAAACAGGCATCAGCCGAAGCACTGACATCTACCTTGTAGAACTTCGTAAATGTATGGACAGATGACCAGGTCACCGCTTTACACACCTGAGCGACAGACGCTTGGTGTCGGAAGGCCCAAGACGTTCTAATTGCTCTTGTAGAGTGGGCCGTGACTGGAAAGGGGGGCACCTGCCCCTTCAAGGCGTAGGCTTGGACTATCATCTGTCTGATCCACTGGAAATGGTGGCTGACGAGACTGCCATACCCTTCTTTGGACAAGCCACCGAAACAAACAAACAGTGAGTCTGACTTTCGAAAGGGAGCTGTGGCAGACAAGTACACCTTCAGAGCCCTAACCACATTGAGAGCGTGAAGGGCCACCTCTTTGGGGTGCTTCGGCTTAGGACACAACGATGGTAATACAATGTCCTCATTGATATAAAAAAGCCGAAACCACCTTGGGCAGCACAGTGGTGTAGTGGTTAGCACTCTCACCTAGCAGTAAGAAGGTCGCTGGTTCAAATCCCAACCACGACACTACCTGCCTGGAGTTTGCATGTTCTCCCTGTGCCTGCGTGGGTTTCCTCCGGGTACTCCGGTTTCCTCCCACAATCCAAAGACATGCAGGTAGGTTAATTGGCTTCTGTCCAAAATTGGCCCTAGTATATGAATGGGGACCTTGGATTGTGGGCTCCTTAAGGGTAGGGACCAATGCGAGTGTGTAATGTACAGGGATAGGGACAATTATAAACACTCGCTTGGGTTGAACTGGATGGACTGGTGTCTTTATTCAACCTAACTAACTATGAAACTATGAAACCTTCGGTAGAAAGGACGGTTGCGGACACAACACCACCTTATCCCTGTGGATGACCAGATAAGGCGACTTGCATCACAAGGCAGCCAATTCCAAAACCCTCCTGGGCGATGTGATGGCCACTAGAAAGACCACTTTCTGTGAAAGGGTCAACAGGGGAATCTCCCTGATATTCTCAAACGGCGGCTTCTGAAGTGCCGACAACACCAGGTTCAAATCCCATTGGGGTAATGTTATATTCTTAATATCTAAATTTTAATTGGCTTTATTATACTTTATTCAGAATATAAGTTTTCCATATTGTATGAAAGATAACTTTGAGACAATAAATTCTATGTTATGACTTGCGATAATTGAAGAAGTAAACATTTAAAATCTGTCAGGATTTTGATAAATGTTGTTTATGTTAAATTCTCCAGTTCATTATATATATATATGTTTTTAGAAAGTCACTTTCTATGTAAGTGAGGAGGCCTATGTAAGTTGAGACAATATTTTTCTAGAGTCTAAGTCTAAAATTCTCCCTCCTCCCCATTTCCTGCCATATCATGTATGTAATTAGAAAGTCTGTAGAACTATGTAAAGTGAGCTGAAATTTTACCTTCCCCCTTACATCCAGTCATTTTAGTCTGTAATGCTGTGTTTTAAGTGTTAACATATGTTAGATTGTTATAGCAACTCATTAGCCCACACCTTTGTAAAGGAGGAGTTATCTTTCGGGCGGGAGATTTGAACCTGTTAATATAGTAGGAAGTTTCAGGAGACGCTCTCTTGAAGACCAAGCAGGCTAGCAGACACATCTCTTTTTACACAGAACTTAACAGCAGACAAAGGGTTATTCCGCCATTTTAGGCCACACAGCAATAATCTTACATTTTCATAAGACAATTTTTAAAGATACAAATGATTATTATTGTACTATTTTTGTAAGTATTCTTTTGTATTTAAAATGTGTACAATAAATACACATTTTTGAATTACGCTGACTCAGATCTAATTAAGGAAATTCGTCTCACAATCTCGGTCTCACCATATATACTTAAGACTTTAATATTTGAACTTTATAACTATATTTTTACAGGTAATGGTGGACGCACCGGAGGGACTACATGTTGTACCCCCTGAACAAAGGTACTCACTAATGAGTGAGATGCCAGGGGTCACTGAAAAAAGACAGCCAGGGCTGAAATTTGCCCCTTAATGGTGCTCAACGCCAATTTCTGGTTTACTCCTTGCTGAAGAAACAGCAGGATCCTGGATATAGAAAAGGAGCGCGGATGCCACCCTTTCTCCTCACACATGGAGATGTAGGTCTTCCAGGTACGATGGTATATCTTCCGTGAAGAAGATTTTTGCGCCCTCAGCATAGTTGGAATCACTGAGTCCGACAGACCCGGTTCCTCAGCACCTGGCTCTCAATAGCCATGGTGTTAAAGCCAGCGATGGTAAAGCAGGGTGAAAGATTGGACTTTGAGATAGGAGGTCCTCTCGCAGCGGCAGTCGCCAGGGAGCATCTGCCACCAGATGCACCAGGTCCGCGTACCAGGGCCGCTGAGGCCAGTCTGGGGCAACCAGGATTACTAGAATCCCCTCGGCTTCCACTCTGCGAAGCAGACATGGCAACAGTTTCAGTGGAGGAAAGGCGTAGATCAGCTGGTACTGATCCCACGGAGCCACCAGCACGTCTGACCCGTCTGCCCACGGATCTCTTGTCCTGGACACGAATCTCGGCACTTTCCAATTGAGACGGGAGGCCAATAGATCCACATCTGGTGTGCCCACTTCAGGTACAGCAGCCTGAATATCTCCGGATGCAACGCCCATTCTCCTGGGCCCAGCATCTGATGACTCAGATAGTCCACCTGCCAGCCATTTACATCCGGGATGTAAATGGCTGACAGGGCTGGAACGTGTCGCTCTGCCCACTAAAGTACATGAGCGACCTCCCGAGCAGCGGTTGAGCTTCTTGTTCCCTCTTGGGGATTTATGTACGCCACAGCCGTCTGACTGTATCCTGGTCGGACGTCCTTGAAGACCCATCGACCACCTGTGGAGGCACAGCCTGATCGCTCTCAATTCGAGCAGATTGATCGGCAACCTGGATTCGTCCGTCGACCAGAGGCCCTGAGCCGACTGAATCCCCATCACTCCACCCCAGCTTGAGAGACTGGTGTCCGTAGTGATCACCGTCCATTTCAGAGGAAGGAACGATTTTCCGGACTGAATCACCGGGGACCTCAACCACCAGATCAGAGAGTCCCTGACTGGCTGGCTCACCTGGACCTGTCGATCCAGGGACAACGGAGATTTGTCCCATTTCGTCAAAATCTCCTTCTGCAGGACTCTGGTGTGGAACTGGGCATAAGGTACTGCCTCGAAGGAGGCTACCATGAGCCCTGGCATTCGCATGCAAAAACGGAGCGACAACCACTTGCGGTACATCAGTAGTTTGACCACAGATCTGAGAGTCTGCAATTTGTCTGAGGGGAGCAAGACTCTCGCTTCCCTGGAGTCCAATAGTAAACCCAAGTACTCCAGACGCTGGGTCGGCACAACCACTGACTTCTTTAGGTTCAACAGCCAACCAAATTCTCGCAGAGTCTGCATGGTGATCGCCACGTCCTCTCTAATTCTGAGGCGGAAGATGCTCTCAGGAGGAGATCGTCTAGGTAACCCACGATCACAATCCTGCGTTGTCGCAGCAGCCAGTACTTTGGTAAAGACTCGGGGGGCTGATGCCAGGCCAAAGGGAAGAGCCACAAACCGGTAATGGTCTTCCCCGACTGCCAAACGCAGAAATTTTTGATGCTGAAGGCATATGGGTATGTGCAGGTATGCATCCTGGATGTCCAAAGACGCCAGGGAGTCCCCTTGATGGAGTGCAGCGACTGCTGAGCGAACTGATTCCATTCTGAACCTCTGCACTTTTACAAAGTGATTGAGGACTTTTAAGTCCAAGATTGGACGTACCCCTTCCTTCTTGGGAACCACAAACAGATTTGAGTAGAACCCCTGGAAGCGTTTCCGATTCCGGAACTGGTACAATCACCCCCTGATTCAGCAAGTCCCTTACTGCCTCTAGCAGGGCCTCCTGGCGAACCGGGGATGCGGGTATGCTGGAGGGGAAGAATCTGTTTGTCGGCCAAGAGAGAAACTCTATCTTGTAGCCTGTGGAAATCAGGTCGCAGACCCATTGGTCGGATAACCAGGAGGTCCAGCGGCCTGCAAACTCCCGAAGGTGACCCCCCACCTGATACGCGGGTGGGGGCAAACCTTCATGCAGTAGCACTTTTGTTCGCAGGCTTGTTAGGCTTACGGTTCCAGGGACGCTTTTGTCCGTCCGTGGACATCCTGTCGGGCTGGGAACATTTTGTTGAAGCGCCGGGTGGACGAAAAAGCAGATTATGAGCGGAAAAAGAGGGCCCTTGCCTTCGGCGTGGCTCCTTAGCCTTCCTGGCCTGTGGGATTAGTGTACTCTTATCACCTGTGGCATTTTTAATAATGTCATTCAACGAAGCTCCAAAGAGCCGGTCGCCAAGGAAGGGAAGATCCGTCAGGGCTTTTTTGGATGCCTGGTCAGCAGACCAGCATTTAAGCCAAATCAGGCACCTCAGCACCACAGCTAACACTGAAGCCCTGGATAACAGAGGGAGAGTATCCAGGGCTGCGTCACAAACATACTTAAGGTCTTGCACTAGTTGGTCTGCTGGTTCCACGCAGACAGGGGAGGCGTTTTGCTCTCCCAATTCGCAGTGCAAAAGTTTTGCCAACTCAGTCAGTGTCTGTGACACCAGTGCGGATGCCAGTACTGTTCGCATGGCTGACCCCACAACCGTAAACAATTAACGAGCCACCGCCTCGGCCTTCCTGTCCGTGGGATCCTTGAATGCAGGAGTCCCCTCAACCGAGATCGTGGTTACTTTGTTTAAACCGGATACTGGGGGGTCCACGACTGGAGGAGCCGACCATTTTTTGAGAAGGCTTTCCTCAAAGGGGTAGCGCACCGCCATGTTTTTGGGAACCGAAAAGGTCCTTTGTGGCTGATCCCATTCCCTGTAGATGAACTTGTCAAAATAAGGCAAATACGGGAACACCTTAGGTGAATGTGCTGGCTTGCGGGACCCAAAAGGGACCGCTACCTCAGCAGAGGGATCCGCTGGCTCCTGTATCTTCAGGTTATCACACACAGCTGTGATAAGTGCTCCAACAAGCGCTTTGTCGTGCCCGGACCCGGACAAGGGAATCATCCTCACTGTCCGAATGGTCCTGGTCAGCCTCGTCTGATAGGTCAGAGCAGGGGTCACCAGCCGCAGCAGGGCCCGAGTCTGCATCAGAGCTCTCCCCAGAGGACGGGGGGGGGGGGGGGTAGGGGCCATTTACGCGAACCTTTCCTTCTACGCACCGCCTCTATTTTTGAAACAAAGGAGTAAAGGACCGCCGTTAGGGTGTCCATGGGCAAAGCGCTATCTGCAGGTGACCCAGTTGCAATAGCCTGGATTTCAGGGGAAGAAACACCAGTTTCTGAAGCCATGCTGACCCCACCCTGTCTGCCACCTGCAAGGGGACTTAGGACAGTGAAGGTCCCACCCTCCAGCTGCCGCCGTGGGGGGGGGGGGGGGTACTTAGCACCAGACTCACCACCCTGGGGTGTTCTGTGAATGTTACTAGCCGTGCCTGTAGTCCCTAGGTGGTTACTCAATTGCAGAGTGAAGAAACTGTGTCGGCAGCAGCTGTATAGAATAGTGGTGAAACGTTCTGCAGAGTTTGCATCAGCGTTCAAGGAAGAGCTATCCAGCATCCTGTATACACAGTGGACACAGGAAACAGCATGTGAGAGCACATGTAAAGCTGTCACAAGAGAACTGCGGTGAAAAGAGCGCTGAGGCTTCAAAAAAATGGCCGCCAATGCAACTAATAGGAAAATCCTATAGAAAATGGCTGAGGCTCACAAGGGGAACCTGCTTTGCCCACAGCCAAAATGGCCGCCGGACAGCGCCATGCAAAAATCACAAAACAGTGCTGCCTGCCTACAGTCAGAACACCCCCACAGACACCTTTTGGGACCGCACAGACCGGGACCAGGACCAACGCTAGCCGCACAGAGCCCCCTACAGGTGAGAGACCCAGTGAACCCCACACCGTCGGACGCATATGCAGCCACTCCCCCGGAGGGGAGATACAGACGTGAGAGAGAAGAGAAGAAGGTGAGGTAGCTTCCAAATCGACCTCCCAGGGAATGCCCAGCTGCTCACCCCACCGAAGCAGGGAGAGCCATACTTGCCAATCCTGAAGAGCTGGGAGACATTCCATCACAGACCTACCCCTGCACAGTTACAGGGTAGCTGCTGGTCCGGTATACTGTGATCCAGACATCAGTAGCCCGGTCATATGTATACCCCGGAGCATCGAAGTTCACCGACCACCTCTGGAGCTGAGGCATGTCGTGGCCTGCCGAGCCTTAGCTGCGGCCTGCACACGCTCGATGGCCGGACTGGGGAGACTACAAGGATAACTTAACCAGCCTGTCACCCAGCTGGCAGTTGATAGAAGATCCCAGGATCTTTCATCTTGCGCAAAAAAACATCAAACCTGCATCAAAAAAATGGACCAAAGGGCCCGCAGGGTTCCTAGGTCATTCTCTTTCACTAGGCAAAAAAAAATTCTGCCTGGGAGCAGGGAGGGTTGTTAGCACAGGGTCCGCCCCCCGGGACCCATTTAGTTACAGAGAGGAGCTGTGTTGGTCGGTGAATATAAGAGAAATTGGGCTTTGGGTGTTAGTGGTGCCTTCACATCATCAAGAATTGGCCACTGGCCAGAACTTGCCTAGTATGCAATTGAGCTACTGGACTGCCCTGCATCCAGTGTGCTTTCTGAATCTGCATTCAATGCTGCCGGAGGTTTTGAGACAGATAAAGCAACCCAGTGGATTGTCAACTGGGAAGCTCTTCATGTCCGTTTTCGCCCCTAGATGATCTCCCACCATATGATGCAGACCTTGCTGATGGGATGTGAAAGCTGACAGCCCTGAGAACCAATGACTAACATTTTTTTGAAATGCATCACTGAGACTGTGACCTAGCAGAGTCTAGAAAGGCATTACATAAACTTCTCTTTAGGGTATCCCCAATATATTTCATCCTCTGCTCCCACTGTGGAGACGGGATGAGTTTGGAGACTTTCCCCTTGTAATGGTGCTCAAGGAGGGTTGCCAACCAATAATGATCCTCCTCCTTGAAGCCACAAATTCTTGGGTCCTTTCGCAGGCTTTGAAGAATGAGGGAACCAATGCACCACAAGTTTGTGAAGGCATGAGAAACATAGTCCTCAGGGTCACTGATTACAGTATCTGGAACTGCCTCCTCCCAGCCACATATTACTCCGATGGGTCCTGGGGACGGAAAACCATCTCTTAAGGTTTGACATATGTCTTCCTCAATGCCTCCAAAACTGCCAGAATCCTCCTCCTCTTGTGTGTTTTGTGGCGTCGAAAGAATGGTGTCTACATAAAATGGGCCTTGAGAAGAAAGGAAGTCTTCCTCTTCCTCCCGCTACTCTGCTGCGAGTGCCTTGTCCATAATGCCACGCAGAGTCTGCTCCAGCAGGAATACGACAGGGATTGTGTCACTGATGCATGCATTGTCATGGTTCACCATCCTTGTCGCCTCCTCAAATGGTGAGAGTACAGTGCATGCATCCTTTATCAGCCATTGGCATGGGGGAAAAAAGCTAAGCCGGCCTGAGCCTGCCATTGCGCCATACTCACACAGTTATTCTTTGATGACCCCTTTGCTGCATGTGTAGCCATTGCAGCATTTCCATAGTTGAGTTTCACCTGGTAGGCATGTCGCAATTCAGGCGGTTTACAGGTAGGTGGAATTCCCACTGAATTTCAGCTAACCGAGCACTGGTTGTGTATGATCGCCTGAAATGGCTACAGACTCTTATGGCCTACTTTAGCAGATCTTCCAAGCCTGGCTACCTGTTTAAGAAACACTGCACCCCCAAATTGAGGACATGTGCCAGGCATGGCACATGTGTCAACTTTCCATGCCTATGGGCAGACAGGAGATTATTGCACACAACCATTCCTCGCTCCAGCTGGCGTGAACCACCTCTGGGCCTGCCCCTGCAGAACTGAAAGAATCTCTGCTCTGGTTAGCTACAGTCCCCTAAGACAGACCAGCTGAAGCACTGCATGACATCTTTTAGCCTGACTCGTTGATCTACTGTTTGCCTGCTTGGAGAAACTGTAGAAAATGCAGAGAAGGGCAACCAAACTAACATGAGGCATGGAGGAGCTGAAAATAGATTAGAGGAACTGAATTATTCTCTTTTGTGAAGAGGAGATTAAGGGGGATATGATCAACATGTAGAAAGACATAGGGGTCTTGAGTTATTCACTTTTAGGTCATGACCAGTGTAGGCCAGATAACCCACCCTCTTCAGTTACAGCCCTTATATACTCCCTAGTTCCTTCCCCTTTTACCTTAAATAAAAGACCACACTGTTCTTACGGAGTATAATGGCCATAACAGCCTTTATTAAACAAATGAAAGTAAAACTCCAAAATTAACCTTAAATATAATTAACAAATAAAACACAGAGAAAAAAAATGTTTTAACCCCAAATTATTGGTCAGTGACAGAGCTACCTCCTTTTTCCACCTTATATATCACCAGTACACTGCGGGACCTTTGCCAAACCTCATAGGCCTCCAGTTGTACCACTCGGAGACAACTCCCTTTCCTGCATTACAACCAAACCAATATTCATCAACCCTTTGATGTAATACACCAGAGGGGCCATACTACCGATGAACCCCCCACCCCTTTTACCACCTCTGTTACTGCTACCGTCACTGACCAACAAACGAACACCGCCACAGCCTGAAAGGTTGAAAACCTCAACCTTGAGGGCCCCTCCATACCCGCAGTGCCGCCTGAATCCCTTCCTGAAGCCCCATTGACCAAAGGTCAATGCCCACATCCGTCAGGTGAACCCCCTCCCTTCTTAAATAGAGACCAACGCTCGTCTCTAGTTCCCTATGGTGAATCACCAAGCCCCCTTCCCGGGCTAAAAACCTCCCTGCCACGTTGTTAACCATAATCCTTGCTTTATTAATCCGATCCATGGATCGTGCCATGCCATCCACCACAATATCAACGTATTCGGAAATGCCGTACGCAAGTACACCAGATCCGATTTTACGTCCGCGATCAGATCCCTGACCGTCCTAACACCCAAGTCATTACCACTTGCATGGATGACTAGCATGTCCGGTGGTCTGTCCAGGCCCACATACCTTTCTACCTCTGGGACCACCCTGCCCCACATCATTCCAGGCCTCCCCAACCACCTGATGTATAGCTCTCTTCTGGAGATCCCCACCTGTCTCCCATCTGGTCTCTCATCCCCTCTCCTGGCACCCCAACACACGTATGAATGCCCAAGAATCCAGACGAGACATTGAGGCCCTCCATCTGAAACAGAAAACAAGAATGTGATTGCAGTCAACAAACCCCCAAAACCCCGTAACCATTAACACCACATCACCACAAAGAAAATTATCAACAACGTGTCCCCCTTTTTTTTATTCCCAAATCAAATGAGGCCGAATGTAGGTACGGAATCGCTTAGATTCCCATCTCCCCATCCGTTGCACAGCCGCCTCATCCAACCCACATCTGGCAGCCTCTGTGGCCGCCCCAATGCGGAAGGAGTGTGAAGTGTACTCTCCAATCCTATCTTCCCCAAGCATTTCCTTAGTACCGCCACAAAATTGGAATTTCGACAAGTGGGACCCGTCCGCATGTAACAGAAACGGTCCTCCACTTGCACCCCTCTACCAATCTGATCCGTTTTTGACTTTCTCAGCCTTATTGATACCTGATCGTCGTAGACTTCCACATCCTGCACCAATAAACCACCTGCCACACCCCTCAAAGGGCTAACCAGCTCCCCAATGCGGAACACCCCAAAAAAAGCCAATGAAAAAGCAGCTGAAAACAAGAAAACCTTGTATGAGGAGCACACCGACTCCAATTGCGCACATATGGCCAACAGATTCGCAAACATAACTGGCCGCTGCGTATCTCTCGTCCTGCGCTCCTTCCACTACCCCTTAATAGCCTGCTTAACCCAGAAATCTTTCGTCCAGTCCACCTCCCCCTGCAGCTTAAACCAAAATGCCAGACCCGCCATTTTCTTTTCTATGGATGAGATTGAGCTCCTCGCTTCCATGTTTCTGGATACGAAGTACAGGACTAACAACTTCAATCCGGACTTGTGCTTCGTAACCCCCGCCTCCTGCACCAACGCCGACCATTCCGTCTGTACCTCTAAATATGCTGCCCATGTGGACGCACTCACTGACCTCTGTATCCATCCTGCAGCGATTCCAACGCCAGCTCCCATATCTAGCCCGGGCAAGGGACTCCTTCTTTCTTTGCCCCGGTACAAGAGCCCTGAACTTGACCCACTGGAAGAGAGACAAAGAATCAGCCAACGTGTTGTCCACCCCCGGAATATGCTCAACATAGAGAAAAACGTTCAGTTGCAAGCAACGCAACACCAACTGTCGCATCAGCCTGATGACAGGTTGTGAAGACGCCGACATGCTATTGATCACTTGCACTACTCCCATATTATCGCAATTCAGCCGCAATTTTTAATTCCGGCAGGCCTGACCCCACAATTCCAGCACCAGCACCACAGGAAAAGTTCCAATAGCACCAAATTGCGCAGGAAACCCGCCTCCACCCACGATCATGGCCAAGGTTCAGCCCTCCAACGCCCTTGGAAAAATGTAGATCCCACGGCGTCTGTGTAACCAATTCCACATTGAAATTGCTCACTGGGCCTGACATCCACACCAACTTGCCATTGTACACCGAGAGGAATTGATACCATACCTTCAAATCCTCCCTGTGATCCCTGTTCAGCATAATGAAATGCGTGGGGGACTTCACGCCCGCCGTAGCGGCCAACATCCGTCAACAAAATATCCTGCCCATGGGAATGATCTGGCATGCGAAGTTTAGTTTGCCCAACAACGATTGCAACGCCTGTAACTGAACCTTTTTTAACCCATGGACCACCCTAATCTCCTTTTGCAAATCCCTTAGCTTCTCCTCCGGTAACCTACATTCCATGGCCATTGAGTCGATCACAATACCAAGGAAGCTGAGCTCTGTGCGAGGACCCTCCGTTTTGTCGGCCGCCAAAGGCACTCCAAACCCCCTCGCAATGTGCTGCAACGCGGAAAGCAGAATCGCACACACATTCGAAGAAGGTGGGCCCACACAAAGAAAGTCGTCCAAGTAATGGATGACAGAATCTATTCCTGCAACGTCAATGAACAACCCACTCCAAAAATGCACTAAATGTCTCAAACATAGTGCAAGAAATGGAACAACCCATGGACAAACACTTGTCCACGTAAAATCATTCCTGCCAGCAACAACCCAATAAACTAAACTCTCTGGGTGAACGGGAAGGAGCCTAAATGCCGACTCTATATCCGATTTTGCCATCAAGGCCCCGCGGCCGTATTGCCTGACCCACCTGACAGCCGCTGTATAGGACACCGTACAGGCCTCGGGGTCAATGAAATCATTCACCGAACCCCCTTTTGGGAAGGACAAGTGGTGTATCAACCAAAACTTATTTGGCTCCTTTTTGGGAACTACCCCCAATGGGACACCACTAAATCCGCAACGGTTTGACCGCAAATGGCCCTACCATGCAACCCAAAGCCACCTCCTTAGACAGCTTATCAGTCACCACTTCGGGATGTTGCAACGCAGATTTCAAATTCTTGGCCATCGGAGGTACAACCGTCAACGCATACGGAATCTTGAAACCGTGTTTAAATCGCAAAGTGAGCAAACCCGCTGCAGCCCGATCCGGGTACCTACTTAGGAAAGGCTGCATCCTTTTCCCACATCACTGGAGTCGTCCCTCTTGTGAGAAGGCTCCCCGGCACACTTTCCCTTCTTGAAGCACCTGGTGAGTGTGTGGGTTCTCCCACACCCCGAGCACTCATGTTTAAATTTGCACGTTCCCCCGAACTTACACGAGCCCTCGTTAAACTGCCAGCACACTCCCCATTTCTTTCCGGCCGGCAGTCCCGAGGAAAACCAAAATCAATTCAAATTGTACCGGCGCTCAAACCTACCCCTTTTTCTCTTTAATTTTTCCCCCACTTTATGGGTTAACGGTGAATGTACAATGTATATTGGGGGATTATGCCTTCCTATTATGAAATCAATAAAAACATTGCACTCACATTTCAGTGTATCTATTAGCCGACACAAAGATTATCCAGCTATATAAAAAAACAGAGTAGGATCGGGCAAGCCAACCATGTTCCGCAGGTAGTACTCTCCTCCCTCCACTAAACCGACCTGTTCCTGGCTGATCTTCAAGGACAGTAAGTCTCCCACAGCTTCTACGTGTTTCGCAATTCAGCGTCGTGAGGCTGGATAAGCTTGGTGTCGGCTACTAGACACACTGAAATGTGAGTGCAATATGTTTTTATTAATTTCCTAATTAAAGGTGAAACGGTTTTACACTATATTGGTTCTATTTGATTTTGTATGAACATTCGAATATTGAGGAATTGCCAATGGGAGAAGTACACTGAGGATTGGTTATCCGTTGAGCGAACCGAAGGCTTTAGCCCCATACACACTATCAGATTATCTGCTGACTTTTTCCTTCAGATTTACCAAAACCATATAATATGAGGACAAACCTTAAGAGTTTCAATGTGTATGCAATCAGGCAGGCCCTTCTACTACATGGTTTTGGTAAATCTGAAGGAAAAACTCAGCAGATAATCTGATAGTGTGTATGGGGCTTTACTGTGTGGTGACGTCTGGTGAGTGGCCATTCTACTAGGTGGTGGTGGCACAATCTGGGTTTGCTCTTTGGTGACACATGTGGATTACCCATTAGAAGATGAAGGGGGATTGAGATTACACAGTTGGAGTTGTTGAATTAACCATTGCAGATAAAGGACTATAATTCATTTAAAACACTAATTTGTGCATTTATTTGATGTTATAATTAGTGGTTTTGCATATTTGGGGGTTGCTTTGGGGTAGTATAGTGCTCACTTAGTTTAAATTATTCATTGTTTGGGGGGATTAGTGAATAGGAGGCGCAATCCCCCAATATACATTGGGCAGTCCCGAGGAGTTGCTACCCCCGCCCCCCCCCTGAAATAACTGAGGCGGGGCCCTTGCCGACACCATAAGCCTCATCCAGAGGCTAATGTCTTTATGGTCCCAGCACAGAGCGGGGCGAACCGCCCTGCGTTGGCGGAACTGCTCGTCGTAACGTAGCCAAGCAGAACCTTCATAAACCCTATGTGCTTCCCCGATAGCATCCATATAGCAAAACAAAGCCGAACAATGTTCGGGGTTCTTTTCGCCTATGACGCTCGCCAGAATGGCGAACGCTTGCAGTCAATTAGCAAACGTCCGCGGGATCAACCGGTATCTCCTCTTCTCCTCGTTGTCCTTCTTCGTGTCATCCGGCTTGACCCGATCCAGGTTAAACTTCTCAAGAGGTAACAGGGAGAAAATCTCCACGAATTCCCCCTTGTAAATTTTATCCCTCACCTCCTGTTTCAAGTGTCCTCCCAATGGTCCCTCGAAGCAAACGAATGCTTCACATCTGGCAGCATCTGCAATCCTCACGACATCAGAACTTGCAGTTGGCTCCGATGGCCCTTTCTCACTAGGACTCTCCTTATCCGCCCCCACCACCACCGTATTGGCAGGTGGCGCTACAGGGGCCGCCGCGACCACCTCTCCCCTAGGGAGGGCCCCCCAACCTCTCCAGCTGGCTCGCCACTGGCGCCCCCTTGTGTTCCATCTGAGGATGGACCTTGCTCTCCCCAGAAGCGGTCCACCAAAACCCGCAGCCCAGCCAGTAACTCCTGCATCTGCCCCTGGACCCCCCTCCTATAGTCCCCATCCCAGCCCGCGGTTGGCTAGGGGTGTCCAACAGCGGTGCGGGAGGTACCGCCCCCCGCCGACATTACCCCCAGCAGACATTGCAAAGCATTGGTAAACACAGCATTATCACGTGACTTACCGGGCTGACCAGGCGCTGTGGGGACGGCACCTGGTCAGCCTGGTAAGTCAAGTGATAATGCTGTGTTTACCAATGCTTTGCAATGTCTGCTGGGGGTAATGTGACTGCCAGTCACATTTACACAGTAAATCAGTGCATTTTTAATCAGACTGATCACTGTATAAATGTGAATGGTCCCAAAATAGCGCCAAAAGTGTCCGATGTGTCCACCATAATGTTGCAGTCATGATAAAAATCACTGATTGCTGCCATTACTAGTAAAAAAAAAAAAAATTTATAAAAATACCATAAAAATATCCCCTGTTTTGTAGACGCTATAACTTTTGCGCTAACCAATTAATAAACGCTTATTGTGGGGGGGGGGGGGGGGGGTTTACTAAAAATATGTAGAATAATATGTATCGGCCTAAACTGAAGAAAAAAAATGTTTTTTTATATATTTTTTGGGGATATTTATTATAGCAAAAAGTAAAAAATAATATGTTTTTTTTTCAAAATTGTCGCTCTTTTTATGTTTATAGCACAAAAAATAAAAACCACAGGGGTGATCAAATACCACCAAAAGAAAGCTCTATTTGTGGGGATAAACGGACATCAATTTTGTTTGGTAGCCACGTCACACGACTGCACATTTGTCAGTTAAAACAATGCAGTGCCAAATCGCAAAAAGTGCTCTGGTCTTTGGCCAACCAAATGCTCTGGGGGTGAAGAGGGTAAGAAACACTGCACCATCAAATTGAGGACATGTGCCAGGTGTCTCCAAGGGGTGTTTTATGAGAATGGGGGCTCTATTACTGAGGGGTCTGCACTGGGAGAAAGGGGGGCTTTAAAACTGAGTGGTCTGCACTAGGAGAAAAGAGAGATTCCACTACTGAGGGGTCTGCACTGGGAGAAAGGGGGATTCTACTACTGAGGGGTCTGTACTGGGAAAAAAGGGGGCTTTTCTACTGAGTAGTCTGCACTGGGAAAAAGGGGGTGGTTACTACTGAGGGTTCTACAGTGGGAGAAAGGGGGTGTTTACTCCTGAGGGGTCTGCACTGGGGGAAAGGGGGGTTCTACTACTGAGGGGTCTACACTGGGAGTAAAGGGGGGTTCTATTACTGAGGGGTCTGCACTGGGAGAAAGGGGGGTGTTTACTACTGAGGGGTCTGCACTGGGAGAAAAGGGGGTTCTACTACTGAGGGGTCTGCACTGAAAGAAAGGGGGTTTTACTAACGTGGGGTCTGCACTAGGAGAAAAGGGGATTCTACTACTGAGGGGTCTGCACTGGGAGTAAAGGGGGGTTCTACTACTGAAGGGTCTGCACTGGGAGAAAGGGGGATGTTTACTACTGGGGGGTCTGCACTGGGAGAAAGGGGGTTCTACTACTGAGGGGTCTGCACTGAAAGAAAGGGGGTTTTACTACTGAGGGGTCTGCACTAGGCGAAAAGGGGATTCTACTACCGAGGGGTCTACACTGGGAGAAAGGGGGATTCTACTACTCAAGAGTCTGCACTGGGAGAAAGGGGGGATTCTATTACTAAGGGGTTTGCACTGGGAGAAATGGGGGTTCCACTATTGAGTGGTCTGCACTGGGAGAAAAGGGAGATTCCACTACTGAGGGGTCTGCACTGGGAGAAAGGGGGTTTCTACTACTGAGGAGACTGCACTGGGAGAAAGGGGGGTTCTACTACTGAGGAGACTGGACTGGGAGAAAGGGGGGATTCTACTACTCAGATGTCTGCACTGTGAAAAAGGGAGGATTCTACTACTGAGGGGTCTGCACTGGAAGAAAGGGGGGATATTCTACTCAGGGGTCTGCACTGGGACAAAGGGGGTGATTACTACTGCGGGTTCTACAGTGGGAGAAAGGGGGGTTTACTCCTGAGGGGTCTGCACTGGGGGAAAGGGGGGTTCTACTACTGAGGGGTCTGCACTGGGAGAAAGGGGGGCTTTTCTACTGAGGGATCTGCACTGGGACAGAGGGGGTGGTTACTACTGAGGGTTCTACAGTGGGAGAAAGGGGGTGTTTACTCCTGAGGGGTCTACACTGGGAGAAAGGGGGGTTCTACTACTGAGGGGTCTACACTGGGAGTAAAGGGGGGTTCTACTACTGAGGGGTCTGCACTGGGAGAAAGGGGGGTGTTTACTACTGAGGGGTCTGCACTGGGAGAAAAGGGGGTTCTACTACTGAGGGGTCTGCACTGAAAGAAAGGGGGTTTTACTACTGAGGGGTCTGCACTAGGAGAAAAGGGGATTCTGCTACTGAGGGGTCTGCACTGGGAGTAAAGGGGGGTTCTACTACTGAGGGGTCTGCACTGGGAGAAAGGGGGGATTCTACTACTAAGGGGTCTGCACTGGGAGAAAGAGGGTTTCTACTATTGAGTGGTCTGCACTAGGAGAAAAGGGAGACTCCACTACTGAGGGGTCTGCACTGGGAGAAAGGGGGGGGGTTCTACTACTGAGGGGTCTGCACTTGGAGAAAGGGAGGATTCTACTACTGAGGAGACTGCACTGGGAGAAAGGGGGGATTCTACTACTCAGATGTCTGCACTGGGAGAAAGGGGGATTCTACTACTGAGGGGTCTGCACTGGAAAAAATGGGGTGGTTATTAATGAGGGTTCTACAGTGGGAGAAAGGGAGGTTTACTCCTGAGGGGTCTGCACTGGGAGAAAGGGGGTTCTACTACAGAAGGGTCTACACTGGGAGTAAAGGGGAGTTCTACTACTGAAGCGTCTGCACTGGGAGAAAGGGGGGTGTTTACTACTGAGGGGTCTGCACTGGGCGAAAGGGGGTTTTACTACTGAGAGGTCTGCACTGGGAGAAGGAGGGGGTCCAGTACTGGGGAATCTGCACTGGGAGAAAGGGGGGGGATCTACTACTCAGATGTCTGCACTGGGAGAAAGGGGGATTCTACTACTGAGGGGTCTGCACTGGGACAAAGGGGGTGGTTACTAATGAGGGTTCTACAGTGGGAGAAAGGGAGGTTTACTCCTGAGGGGTCTGCACTGGGAGAAAGAGGGTTCTACTACTGAAGGGTCTACACTGGGAGTAAAGGGGGGTTCTACTACTGAAGCGTCTGCACTGGGAGAAAGGGGGTGTTAACTACTGAGGGGTCTGCACTGGGCGAAAGGGGGTTTTATTACTGAGGGGTCTGCACTGGGAGAAGGAGGGGGGGTCCAGTACTGGGGAATCTGCACTGGGAGAAAGGGGGGATCTACTACTCGGGGGTCTGCACTGGAAGAAAGGGGGATTCTAGTTCTGAGGGATCTGCATTGGGAAAGGGGGGGTTCTATTACTGAGGGGTCTGCACTGGGAGAAAGGGGGGTTCTACTACTGAAGGGTCTGCACTGGGGAAAGGAGGGGTTATACTACAGAGGGGTCTGCACTGGGAGAAAGGGGGGTTCTACTACTGAGGCATCTGCACTGGGAGAAATGTGGGGGATTCTACTACTGAGGGGTCTGCACCGGGAGAAGTGTAAAGGGATTGTAAAGTCTAATTTTACCAAACAAAAAGCATTTTGTGGCTTTAAAGCAGAAGTATACAGCATCTGAGCACTGCTCAGAAATCACTCTCCTAATTATCTACCTTTGAAGCAATTTATCCCTTTTGAAGAAATTCCCTGCACAATGGCGAGATTTTTAGGACTAAACTATTGGACTAATGGTTGGCCACCACACCTTAGACCCTATTGCATGGAGCTGTATCTGGTAACCAGGGCAGCCATCAGAAATTTTGGGGCCCCTTACACAACTTTAGGTCTGCCCCCCCCCCGGCCTGACCACAAACATTCCTCAAGGCCCACCCACTGGCTGTCCCACTGAATCCACCCACTGGCCATCCCACCAAGTTCTTAAGTGCACCCACTTAATACAGTGCTCTTACAACCCAAAGCATCCTCCATCCATGTCTTCACTCGCATAGCCTTCATCCCATGTCCTCCTCCATCCCATGTCCTCTTCCTCCTTCACTCGCACAGCCGTCATCCCATGTCCTCCTCCATCCCATGTGCTCCTCTTCCAGTCCCATCTTCCTCCTTCCCACATCCTCCTCCTTTTGGAAACTCTATATTCACCATCCCTTCTGTGCCTTCAGTCTAGCCCAGATCCAGTCCAGTGTAATCCCTCCAGTAAGTAGAGGAGAGGACTGTGGAAGGTATGACAGTTGCAGAATGGGGAAGGATTTACTTTAATGGCAGTCTGTGGGGTGACCGGGGAGTGATGTTGGGCAGATAAGGGTCCAAGTGATGTCTATCAGCTGAATATATGAAATGGTCTGGGGGGTTAGTGCAAGGTGGGGGGTAGTAGGGGGCTGAGATGTAGTCAGATAGTCATGTTTATAATACAAAAAAAAAACTATTGTTCTCATCTACTAATATACTATATGCAACAATACATAATACAAAATTGGTAAAACAAACATCAGATGTAAATATATAGCTATATAATCCAACCCCTAGCACTCTATGTATGTCCAGATAATGTGAAATTAATTCATGACAATTCATTTAACCCTGTGTTATCCAAGCTCAATCAGAGGTGTAAACTTACCACATAAACACAGGGTTACATGAATGGTCATAAATGACATTCACATTATCTGGACAGAGTGGTTGGAGATGTTCATATAGATAAGTCTATGTGCTAGCTTGGGAGATATTTGTGACACCGGCTCTTCATTTCATGTGTCTCCTTATCACTGCATAACCTACTAAACAAACCCTACAGAAATCAAATATCAAAGAATAATATAAAAAAATATTAATATTAAGAGGGGCTAGGCGCTACCTATAATAACTAGAAAGAAGTGTGTGCATCTATGTGTATAGGCATAAACACAAATGCACATGCAGCACTAATCGACTAAGAAAACCACGGGGATTATTGATGGGGAGGCTCCCCACCATCCACTATTTAAATGCAGGAGAATGGAGTAGGCAGAAAAAATGCCAAGCAAGGCCATATAATTTTACCCCACTGGTGAAAAATACAGTTTAGTGCTAATTGTGGTATACACTACTAACTGTAGTATACTAGAAGTGTCACAGACTATATCATACCAAACCCATAAGTGCATATGTAAAACAATAATACCAACTTATATAACCATATACCAAATGGACAGGTTGATAACAACACCTAAAATAGATATAAACCTAAAAAATAAATAATAATAATAAAAAAAAAAAAATAATTAAAAAATAAGAAATGTGTCTGTGCAAACTTGTAAGGTGCTAAAAGAGTGTGTGTGTATATATATATATATATATATATATATATATATATACCATAAAGTGCTATAGTGCACCATAAAGTGCTAAAAGCCACAGGGGTGCAAGGGATGCAAAAAATGCAAAAAATGTGCAAAAAATGCAAGGTACGTGTAATAATTAATCACATAAGGTACTAAATATAATTATACCAGGTGAAAAAGATCAAGATATAAATAAAAAATATAGAACAAGGGGGGTAACATTAATACATAGAGTCCATAGAGAAATTCATATATGAACCAAATGAAGTCCTAAAAAGTGCAGTCCAGAACAAAATAGGAGGTATATATCCTCAAAATCTTCAAGTAGGTGCAGATCAAAGTGACTGGTGCTCAGATTTATATAAAATTCAGGTGACTTCCGTGCTCACCCCCTCAGCTCCCCACTCACCGGAACTGTGAGCCCACAAGGGGCAGTCAGGCCTGTAGGTCTCACACAGCAGGGGCTGGTCCACAGAAGGAAGATCCAGAGGAGGCGATTTTCCACTCTTTACTCCTTTCTTAATGTGTAGAGGGGGCTAGTACTGGCAAAACGGGGTGTCCTCAGGAAGAAAAAAGGGGGCTCATAGTGTAGTAATTCCAGGTCTCAAAAGGTTAATTTAAAAAATATATATACTTTATTGGTTAACACACCAGAGAGAGAAATGTTTTTTTTAAAAACAAATGACATGACCCCTGGGGGGTAATATACATAAAAAATTACAGTCCCGGGTTGACTATAAGTAAATGAGCAAAGCCTTTTTGCAATGAAAAAATATATAAAAAAAATTTTAAACAATAAAAATAAAAAATAAATAAAAAAATAAAGAATAAAAACAAAAATATATATTCACCTCTGCTCACAAGTGTTTCAGCTAGAGGAGGTGTGCAAACACAATCTCCTCCTTTTATTATTTTTCATTTCTATTTTTGTTTTTATTCTTTATTTTTATTTTATATATTTTTTTTATTGTTTAAAAAAATTTTTTTATATTTTTTTCATTGCAAAAAGACTTTGCTCATTTACTTATAGTCAACCTGGGACTGTAATTTTTTATGTATATTACCCCCCAGGGGTCATGTCATTTGTTTTTAAAAAAAACATTTCTCTCTCTGGTGTGTTAACCAATAAAGTATATATATTTTTTAAATTAACCTTTTGAGACCTGGAATTACTACACTATGAGCCCCCTTTTTTCTTCCTGAGGACACCCTATTTTGCCAGTATTAGCCCCCTCTACACATTAAGAAAGGAGTAAAGAGTGGAAAATCACCTCCTCTGGATCTTCCTTCTGTGGACCAGCCCCTGCTGTGTGAGACCTACAGGCCTGACTGCCCCTTGTGGGCTCACAGTTCCGGTGAGTGGGGAGCTGAGGGGGTGAGCACGGAAGTCACCTGAATTTTATATAAATCTGAGCACCAGTCACTTTGATCTGCACCTACTTGAAGATTTTGAGGATATATACCTCCTATTTTGTTCTGGACTGCACTTTTTAGGACTTCATTTGGTTCATATATGAATTTCTCTATGGACTCTATGTATTAATGTTACCCCCCTTGTTCTATATTTTTTATTTATATCTTGATCTTTTTCACCTGGTATAATTATATTTAGTACCTTATGTGATTAATTATTACACGTACCTTGCATTTTTTGCACATTTTTTGCATTTTTTGCATCCCTTGCACCCCTGTGGCTTTTAGCACTTTATGGTGCACTATAGCACTTTATGGTATATATATATATATATATATATATATATATATATATATATATATATATATATATATATATACACACTCTTTTAGCACCTTACAAGTTTGCACAGACACATTTCTTATTTTTTTTTTTTTTTAATTATTTTTTATATTTATTATTTATTTTTTAGGTTTATATCTATTTTAGGTGTTGTTATCAACCTGTCCATTTGGTATATGGTTATATAAGTTGGTATTATTGTTTTACATATGCACTTATGGGTTTGGTATGATACTTACAGTCTGACACTTCTAGTATACTACAGTTAGTAGTGTATACCACAATTAGCACTAAACTGTATTATTCACCAGTGGGGTAAAATTATATGGCCTTGCTTGGCATTTTTTCTGCCTACTCCATTCTCCTGCATTTAAATAGTGGATGGTGGGGAGCCTCACCATCAATAATCACCATGGTTTTCTTAGTCGATTAGTGCTGCATGTGCATTTGTGTTTATGCCTATACACATAGATGCACACACCTCTTTCTAGTTATTACCGGTAGCGCCTAGCCCCTCTTAATATTAATATTTTTTAATATTATTCTTTGATATTTGTTACAACTCGCTATTCTATTCAGGACTGCGAGACATAGGGGTGGCGACACCGCTCTTTGTGTCATTTTTTGCTAGTACCTCTATAGCGCGGTTTGGTTCTGTGCGACCTGTGTTTATTATTAAACCCTACAGAAAGTTTGGCAGCTTTTCTTCCAAGGAGACTTTACAAAAAAAAAAACCTCACCTCCTCCCTGTAGCGTGAGCAGAAATCCCAGCCAGCAGTATCTAAAGGGAGCTCCGCCCCCTCAGCACACCACTCACCAGATGAGGGTGGGGTGTGTGAGTCAGAGATCTCTCACAGTTCAGGAGATTTGGGGGGGCAGAAAGGAGATTTGGAGATTCTAAATACATACACCACAAGCACAGTGTATGTATTTAGAAGCAATGGCATGACTAGGGGATGTGCTCATTTGTGAGGCTCTTCTATAACCACTTATACTCTAAATTACTTATCTAACAAATGACCAGACGACACGTTATCCTCTTTGGAGTCGAATGGCCATAGCAGCCCATTTTTTATTACAAACATATGAAAAATACAAAAATACTCTGAAACATAACTTAAATGCATATAAATACATTTTCAACAAAAAACATATATAAACCAAATATATATACATCCAGCATTAACCCATTTTTTGATCTAGAGGTCTTTGAAGGTAAATTAGAATTGTAACCCACCAGTTGTATCGGTAAACCATAAACAGGCCCCCCGCCGTGTAATTACGCAAGCTCAGGGACAAACCAGCAACTTCCTTCCAGATACAACCTCCTCCATTCCATTAACATTTTAAGGGAGAAAAAAGGACACCCATACCTCCATCTGTGCCCAACCCCCTTAAACCTCCATTATTTTTTCCAGCACCACCTTCAAAGACCCCATAGACCTAACGCCACAGCAAGCGCATGTGAAACCTTACATGCGAGACGCCCACCACATCCTAACTGCCCGTTGCACACCGTCCTGCACCCCTAGCTGCCAAAGGTCAAGCCCGATGGCATTCAAGTGCACGCCATCAGAGCGCAAAAAACGCCAAGTTTGTTCCTCTAAATCCCGATGACGCACTGCCAGCCCCCCATTCTGTACAAAAAACTTGGCCACCACCTTGTTTACCTTCACCCTGGCTCTATTTAAGCCCACAACAGAGCACGCCAAACGCCAAGCAGTCCTGGCCACAATATCGGACCAGATAAAAATTGTATCAGGGAAAGAGGCTTGCAACCGCAACAGATCAAATTTTATATCCCTGATCAACTCACGGGCACATCGTAAACCCAGATCATTACCCCCCACATGTAACAAAACCACATTAGGGGGACGATCCAAGCGAGCGTATCTGTGTATTTCTGGCAACACCCTAGACCACAGCATTCCCGGGATACCCAACCAGCGAACCGTGCCTTCCTCCCTAGACAGACCCAACAACCTCCCATCCCGCCGGACCTCAGCCCTCCTGGCACCCCAATACACATATGAGTGTCCGAGGATCCACACCAGACAGGCCTCCGATTCTGAAAGAAAAGAAAAACACAAAGGAATAGAATGGCAGGGTGGGATGGGAGGAAAGCAAGGTTGCACAACGCATATTTCTATATCTTTTTTTTTTTAAGAAAAAGAACGTACCATCCCGGCCCACCCCAGAAAAAACGTCACCTCCCAATCGGGCTTGGACCCACCGTCCCCCCTGTACCTACAACAAATGAGGGCGAATGTACAACCAAAATCGCGCCGATTCCCAACGCCCAATGCTCTTAACCACTTCGTCATCCAACCCCCACCGGACTGCCTCAGTGGCAGCCCCAATGCGGAACGAGTGAGAGGAATAGTTCTTGACCGACAACCCCGCAGCCACCAAACACTTTTTAAATACCGCCTGAAATTGAAATCTAGACAAGGCCGTGCCATCCGCA
This sequence comes from Lithobates pipiens, assembly GCF_037356315.1. Lineage (NCBI taxonomy): Eukaryota > Metazoa > Chordata > Amphibia > Anura > Ranidae > Lithobates > Lithobates pipiens. The sequence goes on from NW_027507789.1 coordinate 74,566,912, forward strand.
TGTCAGAAGAAAACCCCCTCCCCCTGGGGCCTGATACAAGAAAATTCCCCCACAGACGCCACCGGACACACAGGGGAACCCGGAATCGACCGCAATTCCACCCACACACCCTTGCCCAGCCTATCCGTCTTGGACCTGCGCAAGAACACACCCAATGTCCCACTCCACACAAACACTTCGCTCACATCTAAACCCCCATCACCTCTCTTATTCCTACTCACAATCTCCCCCACTCGAAATGCCCCAAAAAACGCCAGAACAAAAACCGCCCGGAATAACACCCTCTCAAACCACGAAACGCAAACACGCTGCAACTGTTTCACCACCTCGCCCAAAAGCTGGAACGAAACTGGTCGTCTGGTATCAGCCGCCGAGCGACCCGCGCGGTAACCGCGCATAGCGCGCCGAACCATAAAGACCTTAGTAACATCCCTCTGGCCGGCCAACTGAAACATAAAAGCCAGCCTGGCCAGCTTTTGCGACATATAAGACGCCGACACCCCATTTTCAAAATTCCGACCAATAAAATAAAGCAGCAAATGCACTCTACCCTCCTCGCTACTGCAATCCCCCACCTCCTGTACCAAAGCCCCCCATTCTTCCCAGACCTTACTGTACGCCGACCAGGTAGCCACCGAGACCGACTTACGAATCAACAGCTGTGCAGTGGTAATGCGATGCTCCACAACCTCTCGGGGCACTGAAGCCTGTGCGCCTCCGCTTCCGGTGCCAACTGACGAAACCTGTCCCACTGGAAACGAGATAACGCATCAGCCACCGAATTTTGCACTCCAGGAACATGCACAGCAGTCACAAAACAATTCAGACACAAACACTTAAGAACCAGATAACGCAGCAAACGCACCACAGGAGGAGAAGAAGCAGTGTTGTTATTAATGGCCTGCACCACCCCCAGATTGTCACAATGAAAGTGAACGCGACGATTCCTAAAATCCCCCTCCCATAGCTCGACCGCCAGCACAATGGGGAACAATTCCAGCGCCGCCAGATTGCGAACCAAACCCGCTTCCCTCCAAGACACCGGCCACTCCCCAGCGCTCCACCTACCCTGAAAGAAAACCCCAAAACCACCTGAACCAGCCGCGTCCGTGAACAGTTCCATGTCAAAGTTAGAAACCACCCTATCCCACCAAAGCGAGCGACCGTTATAACTAGCCAGGAAAGAATCCCACACCCACAAATCAGCCTTGTGGTCCTGGCCCAAGCGGATGAAATGATGAGGAGCCCGCACTCCTGCGGTAGCTGCCGCCAACCGCCGGCAGAAAACACGCCCCATGGGCATAATGCGGCATGCGAAATTCAACTTGCCCAAGAGCGATTGCATGGCCCGAAGCTGAACCTTCTTCGCCCGCAATGCCCAGGCCACCTCCCGCTGCAGATCCGCCAACTTGTCCATCGGCAAACGGCACTCCATCGCCATGGTGTCTATAACAATCCCCAAAAAACGCAGCTCTGTTGTCGGACCCTCCGTTTTATCCAAACAACTGCTGAATAGTAGCCAAGAGAGACGCGCAAACGCGGCTGTCCGCGGGCCCAATGCACAGAAAGTCATCCAAATAATGGATGACAGAGGACAAACCCGAAACATCCCGCACCGCCCATTCCAAAAAAGAACTAAACTGCTCAAACAACGAACAAGAAATTGCGCACCCCATGGGCAAACACCGATCAACATAAAACTTGCCCTGCCACTGGCAACCCAACAAGTGGCAGCAATCCGGATGAACTGGCAAGAGGCGGAAGGCCGCCTCTATATACGTTTTCGCCAACAACGCCCCCTGGCCAAAACGCTGCACCCACTCAACCGCCGTATCAAAAGAAGTGTAAGACACAGTGCAGAGGCCGGGATCAATGGAATCATTAACCGATCCCCCCCGCGGATAGGACAAATGATGAATGAGCCGAAATTTGTTCGGCTCCTTCTTAGGAACCACGCCCAACGGGGAGACCACTAAATTAGACACGGGTGGTTCCCCAAACGGACCAGCCATGCGCCCCAACGCAACTTCTTTGAGCAACTTGTCTGTGACAACAACCGCATGCTCCCTAGCCGACTTCAAATTGTTCGCAACCGGCAGAACCACCTGAAGCCGACTATTCCATCGAAAACCCTCCGCAAACCCCAACTCCAGCAATTGGGCCGCATCCCGATCAGGATAGCGCCTTAGAAAAGGCACCATCCTTCCTACCCTCACCGCCTGAATTGCTCATCATAGCGCAACCAAGCAATCCCCCCTCTGCGCCTCCCCGATGGAATCGAGGTAGCAGAAAAGCGGCAAGCAATTTTCCGGCGCCTTCTCCCCAATAACACTAGCCAGAATCGCAAACGCCTGCAACCAGTTAGCAAACGTGCGCGGGATCAGCCTGTACCGCCGCTTCTCTTCCTCCTCCTTCTTGCTCTCATCCGGCTTAACTTTGTCCAAGTTAAACTTCTCTCAGTCTCAGGCCCCTCAAAACAGACGTAGACCTCACATTTTGCAGCGTCTGCTAGACGCAAGCCATCCCCACCCGCTACCCCCTTAGCGGTCACCGCCGCCTCCCCAACCTCTGACGGCGCAGCAACCACCGCTGACGAAGTCGCCATAACAACCCCCGAAACGGCCGGCCCAGCAGCCGCCACTAGCGGGCTGACCGCTGGCCCGTCCGCCGCGGCCATCACCACCGAGGGAACCCCCGACGGCAAACCCTGGACCCCAGCCTGCGCACCCAATGCCCACGCAGCAACCGGAGATGCCGCAGCCGGCCGCGAACCAGTCTCGCATCACGCCAGGACCTCCCGCAACCCCGCCAACAAGGTGTGGACCACCCCCACATCCGGAGAACCCGCTACCCCCAAGGACAAGCAACCCGGCCCCAGATTCACCCCCCCAGGGACCCCGAGGACACTGGAAGCCCCAGCGCCCCCCACCCCGCCCCAAAGGAAACCCCCCAGGAACGACAGAAGAAAAAGAAGAAGACACAGTAGAAGGTCTCTTACCTGGCTGCCGCTGCCCAAGGGGACATCCAGCCGCAGGTCCCGAGCCCCGTTCCGTCCTCGGTACCGCATCCTCCTCCGGCTCGACCAGCTCTCCCTCCGACAAGCTGTCTCGGGAACTCCCAGCCTCCGAACGCTCCGCTACACCAGGCCGTGGGTCAGGATTCCTCGCCGGCGTAGAGCGCCCTGCAGTGTCGTCCGCACTGCGCGCCGTGGGAGTCCGCACCCCCCGCTCAGAATGTCCGCCACGACGAGCCCTGGGCCGAGCCGGGGAGGCCCGCCTAGCCGCAGATCTAGACCGCATTTCGGACCGGTCCCCCCGATGGAGCTGCGGCACCGCAGCCGCCCTGCTCCGCCCACGTCCGTCTGGATTACAGGCCCCGGCCGTGCCCGGCGACTGGCCAGCACCCGCCGAAGCCTCTCTCCCACGCCGAGCTGCCCTCCCCGCAGACAAGAGGCCCGCCGAGGCAGCCGCCATTCGACCTCCCTCCTGCGCCGAGGCTGGAGCAACCAGGCCCCCTGGATAGCCACCCCCCCGCACGCGGCGCGAACCGGAACCCCCCCAACTGCCACCGGCCTACGCTTAGGCGGCGGGGTAGCAGTGTCCCTTTCCGGGTTCCCCCCAGCCCTGTCAGCGGCCAGCTCAGGGCTGTACCGCTCTAGAGGCCGGGATCTGCAGGCCCTGAGGCGGCTGGGAGGCTGAGGGGGGGAGAGGGGGGGAGGGGGGCCGCCGGGTACCACGCACGAGGCCTGGCCGGGGCCCTGCAGCAAGCTCGCTACAGAGGCCTCTAACCAGCCAGCACCACGGGCCACCGCCTCCTCCCGCAGCCGCAACAGCGCCGCATCTAGATCCATGCTCACCACGCTAAAAACACCGCCGGTCCGCAGGGCCGTAAAAGCAAAAATGCAGGGGAGAGCTGAAAAAACTCTCCTCCTGCTTCCTTCTCCTTGGCGCGACTGACTTGCGCGCTGACTCCGCCCCCTTCTGACGTCACCCCCGCCGTGCGAGAGCCCGCCCCTTAACCATTACCCGGCTGATCCTCACAGCCCCCACCCTCGTCATGTCGGCCCTCCCCCTATTTCAGTGTCCGGGCCGGTTCTTTGTTGCTGTCCCCATAGTGGCAAATGTACCCCCCCTTCCACTTACCGTGGTCAGAATGGAGGAGGAGCCTAGACTAGGTCATTGTGCTGTTGTGATAATCAAGCAGCCGTTTCCTCTCACAGCTTCATTGCGGTGCCTCAGAGAAGAATATGCAGGGAAAGTGCACAAAGTGGCCCCGCTCGGGCCCCTAGGGACGCTGGGGCCCCTTACAGGTGTATGGGCTGTACCCACCTGATGACGGCCCTGCTGGTAACAGAAAGTAGGTAAAGATAGGTAAAGCAGATTCAATTATCTGGATGACTAAGTGAGCACCTTTCTGGTTTTCTTCATCTTGATCAGGTTTCCAAGGACATATTCTCAGTTTCATATTTCTAATTAAGATATGAGTCTGCAGTGGCCGTGAGCTGTTCTGATTTCCTTTCTGAGATTTTGAAGATGGTGCTGTGATTATTGTGGTATTTCACATCAGTTTTTTGTAAACCCTTGCAGATGTTCGATGCGGCTGTCTAGTGTGTTCGATACCAAGAAGAAGAAGGAGGGGTTGCTCAATTATGGTTGTGGGAAATTAGGCAGAGTTTAACCAGTTCCCGACCAGCGCACGCCGATGTACGTCGGCAGAATGGTACGGGCAGGCATATTGGCGTACAGGTACGTCCAATCTTTAATGCCACCCTGCCATCGTGAGCGTGCCGGCGGTGGCGTGCTGGTCAGGACCCCCGTGAGTCCGGTCACGGGTCCCGCGGGCTCGATCGCTGCAGGCATACCCACGATCGTCTCACGGGGCGGCTGAACGGAGAGATGACGTTGTAAACAGCATCTCCCGTTCTGCCATAGCAACAAGTGACGCTGATCTCTGCTCCATGTGATTGGAGCAGAGATCAGTGTTCACTAAATGAAAGCCCAGCCCCCACAGTTAGTAACCCTAGGAACACTTAACCCCTACACTGCCACCCACTGGTTAACCCCTTCACTGCCAGTGTAATTTACATTTGTATAGCAGTGATTGCTGTATAAATGGCAATGGTCCCAAAAATGTGTCAAAAATGTCCGATGTGTCTGCCATAATGTTGCAGTCACAATAAAAATCGCTGTTCGCCGCCGTTACTAGTAAAAAAAAAATTATTAATAAAAATGCCATAAAACTATTCCCTATTTTGTAAAGGCTATAACTTTTGCGCAAACCACTCAGTAATCGCTATATGTAGAAGAATACGTATCGGCCTAAACTGAGGGTAAAAAATGTTTTTTTAGATATTTTTGGGGGATATTTATTATAACAAAAAGTAAAAAATAATGTGTTTTTTTCTAAATTGTCGCTCTATTTTTGTTTATAGCACAAAAAATAAAAACCGCAGTGGTGATCAAATACCACCAAAAGAAAGCTCTATTTGTGGGAAAAAAAGGACGTCAATTTTGTTTGGGAGCCACGTCGCATGACCGCGCAATTGTCAGTTAAAGTGACGCAGTGCCGAATCAAAAAAAGTGGTCTGGTCTTTGGCCAGCAAAATGGTCCAGTCTGAAAGTGGTTAAGCATGTTGCAAGGGCCAGCCACTGATTAGAAAATACATTTCAGTCTTAGCCCTTGTACACACGGTCGGAGAATTCGTTGGAATGTGTCCTATCGGATCGTGTTGTCGGATAATCCGACTGTGTGTGGTATGCATCGGACTGATTCCGTCTGAATATCTGTCGGACCCAATTTTCCAACTTGTTGGAAATATTTCCCGACCAACTGGTTCGATCGGACATACTCCGATCATGTGTAGAGAATTTTGATCAGACCAAGTGCCACGCATGCTCAGATCAAATTCCTACATCAAAGCTATTGGCTACTAGCCTGAACGTAGTCCCATCGTAACGAAATTACCTCATCACGTTCTGAATGATCGGATTTTTCAACAACTTAGTCCGACCGTGTGTATGCAACAGTTTCGGACAAGATCCGATGGACAAAATCCGACGGATTTGGTTGTCGAAATCTCCGACCGTGTGTACAGGGGCTTAGAATGTCCCACTCTTCTGCTGCTATCTAGAAAGTGAACTATCAAAAAAGAAAATATATCAGAGGGAAGGATGAGTGTAGTCATTTTGGTAGAACTGATTGCACCTCGAAAGATCTACTCTTTTTATCTTTTTAATTACATGGCTTTTTTGGAGGCAGTGGATATAATTAGGGTACTTTAGTTTAAACAAATAAATCTAAGCATCCAAAAATCTGCTCTAAATCAATATTGGTTAATACACTGTGACATGAACCAGGAGGGGAAAAGAGAGTGACAGATATTCAGTATATAAAAAAGAAACAAATACGTACAACCTCAATCATAATAAATTATAAATTTAGGTAGCTCAGAATTAGAAAACCTGACATTAAAGCGGTTCTGCACACATATTAATAACATTTTCCCATTCTGTTTCCTCCAGACCGTACATTTGATAATGCCACAGTTTTTTTTTTTTTTTATTAATCTACCTTTTGTAATTAGTAGTCTTTGATTTTCATCCCCTGCGGCGATGGGTGGTCTCTTGCGGGGATCAGCATCACTTCCTGCTGAACCCCGTACTGTCTCCTGGGATCTCGTCCAAGTAATCCCAGGAGACATTGCGGCTATTACAGCCGAAATCTCGCGAGATTTTGAGAACGTGACGTCATCACGCCAGCCACGTTTGGAGGGCGATTTGAATTTCGCCATTGTTCTCCAGGGCAAACAGGTAAACATGACACAGCTCTGCTCTGTAGCTACAGAGCATGTGCGAGAACCGGCAAAGCATGCTGGTTAGAAACCCAGGAAATAAGGAAGTTTTGCTTGTGGGCTTCACTTGCCCACAACAAAAATGACAACGGCCGAACAGTGTGAATATAAATGAACATTTTGCACAAAAACGGACATGCAGCAGTCAGAAAACTAAGACAAGTAAGCCTTTTTATATAAAAACATCAATGTTAAAGCATAACCATAAAAAAAAAAAATTTCAGCAGTGCAGAACCGCTTTAAGGCTGAACATGCTGCTATGTGCTGTAGAGAGGGAATTCTATCCGTGTAAAAAGAATAATGCCAGGTACACATGACCGGACTTTTTGACAGCAAAGGTCCGACGGAACCAATGCATTGGACAATGCGATCGTGTGTGGGCTTCATCGGACCTTTGCTGTCCAAAAATCGCTGGACCCAGTTCCTAGCAGGAAACCAGTTCCTCTGTATGCTGGTCCAACGAACCAAATACGATGCAAGGGCAGCTACAGCACCTGCCCACGAGAATGTTTCCAATGTGATCATAGACACGACGCTCTCTCCCACTGTAATGCTGTGTACACGGTTTGCAACGACTTATATAGACATGGACGGGTCACTGGATGATGTCACCCGGTGACCCTGCCCCTTATGACGGCACAGTCCCAGCATTCCCCCGGTGGTGATGTCTTAGCCACTTTCAGACCGGACCATTTTGCTGGTCAAAAACCAGACCACTTTTTGCGATTCGGCACTCCGTCGCTTTAACTGACAATTGCGCGGTCGTGCGACGTGGCTCCCAAACAAAATTGACGTCCTTTTTTTCCCACAAATAGAGCTTTCTTTTGGTGGTATTTGATCACCCCTGCGGTTTTTGTTTTTTGGGCTATAAACAAAAATAGAGCGACAATTTAGAAAAAAAACGCATTATTTTTGACTTTTTGTTATAATAAATATCCCCCAAAAATATATAAAAAAACATTTTTTCCCTCAGTTTAGGCCGATACGTATTATTCTACATATTTTTGGTAAAAAAAATCGCAATAAGCGATTATTGATTGGTTTGCGCAAAAGTTATAGCGTTTACAAAATAGGGATAGTTTTATAGCATTTTTATTAATAATTTTTTATTATTTTTTTTTTACTAGTAATGGCGGCGATCAGTGATTTTTATTGTGACTGCGACATTGTGGGGGACCCATCAGACATTTTTGACACATTTTTGGGACCATTGTCATTTATACAGTAATCACTGCTATATAAATGCAGTGATTCCTGTGTAAATGACACTGGCAGTGAAAGGGTTAACCAGTGGGTGGCAGTGTAGGGGTTAAGTGTTCCTAGGGGTGTGTTACTAACTGTGGGGGGTTGGGCTTTCATTTAGTGAACACTGATCTCTGCTCCAATCACATGGAGCAGAGATCTGCGTCACTAGTTGCTAGGCAGAATGGAGAAATGCTGTTTACACAGCATTTCCTCCATTCAGCCGTCCCGTGAGACGATCGCGGGTATGCCTGCGGCGATCAAGTCCGCGGGTCCCGAGACCGGACTCACGGGGGTCCCGACCAGTGCGGGAGCGCGCCGCCGCCGCCGCGCTCCCGATGGCAGGGCGGCATTGAAGATTGTACGTACATGTACGCTAATATGCCTGCCCGTGCCATTCTGTCGACGTACATCGTCGTGCGCTGGTCGGGAAGTGGTTAAGGGGTGGGGTCCCGAGGCATGCTGGGACTTTGCCGTCATAAGGGGAGGGGTCACCGGGTGACATCACCCAGTGACCCTGCCCCATGCCTATACAAGTCGTTGCGCACCATGTACACAGCATTACAGTGGGAGAGAGCGTGGTGTCAACAACAGAAGACAACGGAAAAGACCGGGCCACCGCCAGCAAAGAGCAGCAAAAGAGCAGAAGATAAAGGAGGAGCCCAGGAGAAGAATCGGAGAGAGTGGGAGAAGAATCGGAGAGAGCGGGGGAAGAGGCCAGAGAGCTGGAGAAGAGCTTCAGACTGGGAGAGAAGGCCAGAGAACGGGAGAAGAAGCTGGAGAGAGTGGAGGAGTCAGAAGAGACCCCCGAAGATGAGAGACCCCTGGAGCTGCCTAATAAACTACTTTAAAAAACCTGTCTAGTGTGTTTTTTTATTTACTTTTTTTCCCCCAGGTGAATGGGTAGGGGTACGATGTACCCCATACTTATTCACATAGGGAGGGGGGCCGGGATCTGGGGGCCCTCTTATTAAAGGGGGCTCCTGGATTCCGATAAGCCCCCCACCCGCAGACCCCGAAACCAACGGCCAGGGTTGTCGGGAAGAGGCCCTTGTCCTCATCAACATGGGGACAAGGTGATTCGGGGTGGGGGGGGCTCGCAGGGCCCCCCCCTTCCCCAAAGCACCCACCCCCCATGTTGAGGGTATGCGGCCTGGAACGGTTAGGAGGGGGAGGTGCTCGCTCGTCCCCACCCCCTTTCTTGACCAGCCGAGCTGTATGCTTGGATAAGGGTCTGGTATGGACCTTGGGGGGACTCCCACACTGTTTTTTCGGCGTAGGGGGTTCCCCTTAAAATCTATACCAGGCAACGGGGCTCACAAGGTGTCAATCTCGCCAATAAAAGCGGCGATATTGACTTAATTTTCTAGTCCCGTCGTAACTCCATTGAAAGACCGGCGGACCTAGTCTGCCGGGAAGTCAAGTTTAAAGATTAATTAGTTCAAGATTAAAAAGCCCAGGAGAGAGCAGAGAGAGTGAGGAAAGCGGTTTGTGGTTTTATCGCAGAGAGCAGTTGTTGGGCTTGCACTATCCAGAGGGAATCTAGTTCCCACTGCAGATTGCTGGACTGAGCCTGTCGGGGTTTCTGCACTATCCCACTGCTCCAGCTATAAACCAAAGCTGTTTGTCCACCACTGAAGAAATCTGCCAGTGCAGCACAACATAGAGATCTGTTCCGCTAACTGTTTGGGGCCTGCTTCAGGAACGCCAAATATCTACTACCATAACAACATGGACCATCTGCACATGAAAGGGTTCCCTCTTGCTTGCATTTTCATATTAGCACCCAATTACCATAAAACATCACTTGTTCTGTTTGGCCAGGCCTAAAACACCAAGCTGACTTGCAACCTAGCACTTTTTTATGGTGTCTTAAAGACTATTAATAATCTCAAGACTATCTCACTGGGTGCAGGATTACAAATATCTATCTACAAAGAAACGTGTCCTTAGCGTAGAAGGAACCTAAAGGAGATAACCACTGTCCTACAGTCGGCCCGCATCAGGTACCGCTGGGGGTTCCCGTTTCGTCTTGTGATTCCACATAATGGCTCGACATACTCTGCTACCTCGGTCCTGGAGGGTCAGGAGATCCTGGTGAAGCTGGGGCTTCTGGACGCCGCGGCGGTTCGCAGATTACCCTCCACCCCCAGAGCTACGCCTATTTGGCAAACCCCTCCGACCAGAAGAGACAGACGTAGAATCAGATACGGCGCAGATGATCGGGTGGATAATAGTCCTCGATGAGGTTGTTTTGCTCTTCTTTATTGGAAGGCTCAGACTGTGGTTTGTTATAAGTCCTCAATGGCTGTTTATATGCTGCTCGTGTTTATATGGTACAGGGTAGTGTATATTTAAGTTTCTGGTTTTATACTGTTTCCCCCCCTTAGCTCCCGCTTGCTCCACACCTCAGTCCTATCGGGCGATGGTGGAGCTTGTCGGAGTGGGGGCCTTATGTGTCCTAAGGTTTTTCCTACCCAATCCTCCAGCCATTTACAAGTCCCTAGGAGCTGTTGTATGGCTCCCCCTCCCAGTGGTCGGTTGCTTCTTTGGTGGGCACCTCCTACCATTGCGCAACCCTACTGGACACGAGACCTTGTGGTCTCGATGTTTGATCGTTTTTTTGGTGTGGCTATGTTTCTCCACACGCTATTAAACTTAGCTTTAATGTCTTGCCCCTGGCCCTTCTTGGGCTTTGGGCCCTTTCCTTTTGACGCATATTCCCCTCTTTTATGTTTTTTGATTTTCTCCCTTTTAGGTCGATCATATTCCTTGTTCTATGCTCTTATATTCACTCAGATGCCTTTTATACTTAAGATTGGTACTTTCCCTATGCACTTGTTTTTATTGCACTGTGTCTTATTTTTCCATTGTCTTGCGGATGATATGAGGGCCCCCCTGTGTCTCTGGCACCTGTTGGACGAGTATTCCCCGAGAGTTTCCCCTTCTCCCCCTACCACCATTCATGACCTCTCCACTATAGTTGTCCTTTTTTATGTGCTATGGCAATAACTTGTGTTTCACATAATGTCAAGGGGTTTAATTCACCATCCAAAAGGCGTAAAGCCTTCTCCTTTTATAAAAGCCTTGGAGCTAAGATCCTTCTGCTCCAAGAAACGCATTTCTCCCGCTCCTCTCACCCTAAATTTTTCCATAAGGACTTCCCTCAAGCCTTTTACTCGCTCCACTCGTCCAAGACCAGGGGTGCCGCCATTCTCCTTCACTCCTCCCTCCCGATGGAGGTCAAACATATATTTAAAGACCCTGAGAGCCGCTATGTTATTATTCAGGGTGTGGTCCACGACAGGGAACTTACTATTGCTAGTATTTACGCACCCAATGAGGGATCGGCCACGTTCTTCGGGTCACTTTTTGAGAAGATTGCTCAATACCACTCCCCTCACTTAATCGTAGGTGGTGATTTTAACTCAGTTGCCAACGCCACTCTCGACCGTTCATCTACACCGATCGCTTCTAGAGCTTTCCCGAAGTCGCTTTCCAGGGGCCTACGTGAACTGCAACTCACCGACACCTGGAGAGCTCACAACACAGGCTGCAGGGAGTACACTTTTTTCTCCCACCCACATAACAGTTATGCGAGGTTAGACTACATTTACTCCACTCCAATTATTCTTGCTAACTCGGTGGATGCCTCCATCCACCCCTGTGTTTGGTCCGATCATCAGGCAATTTATTTTACCACAGAGTTCATTAGGCTCGCCCCCACGCCTCACTCCTGGAGATTGAATGAATCCCTTCTCTCGGACTCAAGTGTGGAAGCCCAGGTAGCTCAGTCTCTGGAGGAATATTTCTCCTTGAATGCTCGCCCGGACATGCAACCCGCGACCCTCTGGATGGCGCATAAAGCCGTCATCCGGGGACGACTTATTAGTCTCTCCGCGGCCCGGAATAGAGCTAACAGACTTAGGATAGTAGAACTGACCAGAGAATTGGATCACCTATACAAAGACGCATCCTCGTTGCACTTGGACTCGTCCAGGCGCACCATAGATCAGAAGCGCCTGGAACTCGACTCCTTGTTGTCTTCCAAGGTTGAGAAGACGCTACGCTGGGCCAAGGCTCGCAGTTTGCTATTCAACAACTCTGCCTCGACCTCGTTTGCTAGGAAGTTGTCTAGCACACTTCGACCGCCTCAAGTCTACCGTCTTTCTAATAATGAGGGGTTTGTATCGTCACATCCCAAGGAGGTCCTTAAGATCTTTGAGCAGTTCTACTCCAAATTCCTAGAAGCCCCCCATACACTTCCTTCTCTTGACGACCTGTCCTGGTTGCAAGACATCCCTCTCCCAACGCTCTCCTCCTCTCAAGCGGAGGCGTTGAATGCCCCTTTTACTGTTCCGGAAATCTTGGGGGTACTCAAGTCACTGAAGTTGGGTTCGGCCCCGGGTCCGGACGGCTTTTCAGCCCTCTATTACAAGAAATTCTCCATGATTTTAGCCCCCAGAATGATGCAACTTTTCAACACGATTCTATTAGGTGGTAGCTTCCCAGAGGAAATGCTGTTAGCTAACATGTCACTGATCCCTAAACCCAATAAGAATCATAATTTACCTCAAAACTTTAGGCCAATTTCCGTGATAAATAATGATATCAAAGTATTTAGCAGAATCTTAGCTGACAGGCTAGCAAAATTTATCCCTTCTCTAATTTCTCCCTTCCAGTCTGGGTTTATTCCACATCGTTTTATCACTGACAATATACGCCTTGCCTCCAATGTTATCCAGGATGCCAACTTGTTCTCACGTAAGCTCCTCCTGTTGAGTTTAGATATACAGAAGGCATTTGACAGTGTTACATGGAACTATTTAGACGCACTTTTGCCTCTCATGGGCTTTCAGGGCAGCTTTCTGGCAGGATTCCATGCCCTCTATAATAATCCTATGACTCGCATTAAGTTGCCCGGCTGTAACTCAGAATTTTTCCCCATAGGTAAAGGCACTAGACAGGGGTGTCCCCTTTCCCCGTTAATCTTTGCCTTAGCCCTGGAGCCCCTCGCAATTGCTCTCCTTAGACATCCTGATATCACTGGTTATACTAAGGGGCCCGAAACGTATAAATTTTGCATGTATGCGGATGATGTTTTGATGTTTATTACTAACCCTCATGTCTCTCTCCCTAATCTTTTCTTGACTCTGTCTCATTTTGAGAAAATCTCTGGCCTGTCCATTAATGTAACTAAATCCGTGGCCCTCCCTATAGGTTTTACACCCAATGATTTGGCCCTTATTAAACAAAACTACTCATTTACTTGGGCCTCCACCCACATTTCTTATCTGAGGGTTGGTCTCCCCGGGAATTTCAGGGACCTCTTTGGGGTCAATTATCCCCCACTGATTAGCAAACTTAAAAACACCCTGAGAAGTTGGCTTTCTTTACGTATCCCCTTTATAGGTCGTATCACTGCCCTCAAAATGGTCATCCTGCCCAGGTTGCTTTATCTTTTTCGTTCTTTACCGGTTAAGCTCCCTAAGAGCTTTCTCCTTGACCTGCAGTCTCATTTAAATAGGTTTATTTGGAACAGTAGACCCCCCAGGTTTGCGAGAGGGGTACTCTATAGATCTACGAAAAATGGGGGTCTAGGGGTGCCCCAGATTTGGTTGTACTACCTTGCCTGTAGATTTACTCAGCAGGCACAGTGGTCGATCCCTAATTCTAAGGTCCCCTGGGTGCGGTTTGAGGGTGACTCAATCACTCCATTCTATCTCCCCGGCCTTATGTGGTCTACCAATCTTCCCCTCCTGACTCTAACCACGCGCAATACTATAGTGGCGGATTGCCTCCAATTGTGGCACCGCTTCAGACAGAAATACGACATCACACTGGGGCGCTCTTTAGGGGCCTCCTTCCTAGGCGACCCTAGGTTCCCCCCGGCTTATCTCCATCCTGAATCTTTCGATATTTGGGTCCGTTGTGGTCTTACCCAGCTGAAAGACTTTGCGATGGGCCCCGACTTTGTTCAATTTTCGACTCTGCAGGCCCGGCACCAACTCCCGGACTCTGAATGCTATAGATACTTGCAGATACGCCACTTCTTCCTCTCCCGGTACGGACTCCGTCCTCGGGCACAGCTCACTGTCTTTGAGGACGTGTGTTTCAATTTCCCACGTCAGAGGGGTTTGATCTCTCTGATGTATAGGGCCCTTGAGGGACAGTCGGAGTGCCAGTCCCTTCGATATAGAGCTCGCTGGGAGGAGGAACTGGCTTTGGAGACGGGAGTGGTGGACTGGGAGGAAGGTTGGAATAACATGCGCAAATGCACCAGATCCCTGACTGTTAGGGAGACGGCCATCAAGGTTCTCACTAGGTGGTACTATACCCCGGTACGCTTGCACCAGATTTACCCCCTTACATCCCCTAACTGTTTTAGAGGATGCAATCATCCCGGCACCTTTGTACACATTTTTTGGGATTGTGACTTAATTCGACCTGTCTGGCAGGAGGTCTTAAGGCTGATGGATGGGTTCGCGGGCCGAACACTGTCCCTCTCCTTTCACCACTGCCTTCTATTCCAGACCCCCCCCGACACCCCTAAACATTTTATAAGACTAGTGCACTCTATCTGTGTTGCTGTGCTGTGGACTATCGCTCTTAACTGGAAATCCCCGTCTATACCTTTAGCACAGGTTCTCACTCGTATTGATCAGACTATGCTGTCTGAAAAGATCTTTCACACTCTACATGATACTGAACACATCTATGACCTTAAATGGAACCCATGGTTCCTGTTCCGTTTACAGAGATGATCGCACCTTAGGTTTTTCCTTTTTGCTTCTCTTTTCTGTCTACTTTTTCTCCTCTTTTCCCTTGTTTCGCTCTGCTCTCCCCCCCCCTTCTCCCTGTCATGATCTTTCTTTGATAATTGGGTTATGATGGTCAGCTCGTTACCTTGTCATTTTCGTTACTATTGTGATTAATGGTTGGAATCCATGACCTATACAGGGTATCATTTATCTATGGTTGACCTAGCAGGTCTCTGTCATGTGTTTATTACTTTTGATCACCTGGTCTTCCAACATTTTATGCCAATGTTGAAATATGATGCTTTTTGCTGACTTTGTATTTCTGTTAATAACTTTAATAAAACTCTTTTGAAAACAAAAAAAGAAACGTGTCCTTTATGCACACCAACATCTTCAAAGGCCCCAACATAGCTGGCAGAAGGTCAACTTTGAGAATGCTATACGGTTTACCTGTTGTTGATGGCAGTCAGCATATTAGTCTATATTTTTAACCACAGGCCTAGGCTTAGCCCTCCCATTGCAAGAGCTCCCAAGTGACTTTGCCTACAGCCGAACTGATACCTTTCTGTGTTGCTTGCTGTCATTCATTTCTTGAAGAAGGTTACAGTTTATGCTTGCTGGGATTACATTTCATCCTGGGGCCTAAATAATTGCAAGATAACCTGAGTGCATTGTTTATTCTGTTATATTCTCCATTGTTATGTTTTACCCTGATTGACCTTAAACTGAAAATACAGTCACTATATAGACTATAGAGTTCAACCAGCGATTCAACAGGGATGGTGCTACATAAAGAAAATACAACACAATAAAACAAAAAAATAAAGAAGGGATAATATTTTTTTCATGTATGAGTGTAAAACAATAAAACAGATATTAACTGATTAATAAAACGTGCCTTCATAAATATTTGGAGTGCATATTTTCAAGAACACATATATTGATATAGAATAAGATCACAAACTTAGGGTGATCTGGGGGGATTGGAAAGAAAATAAAAAGGCAAAAAAGGGGGGGGGGGGGTTTAGGGAAGGAAAAATATAAAGCTGACATTGTATGGTGTTAATTAAAAAAAAGATAATAATGAGAAAGGTAAAAACAAGGATATACAGTAGGTAATAATGTTGACAAGGAAAAATAATAATGGTCAAGGTCCAAATTCAAGGTGTTTCATGGCTAAAAAGCATATTCATATAAAAAAAAAGACTAATACAGACGATCGGAATTTCCGACAACAAATGTTCGATGTGAGCTTGTTGTCAGAATTTCCGACCGTGTATAGGCTCCATCGGACATTTGGTGTCGGAATTTCCGACAACAGATGTTTGAGAGCTGGATCTCAAATTTTCCAACAACAATATCCGTTGTCATAACTTCTGAGCATGTGTACATAATTTCGACGCACAAAATTCCAAGCATGCTCTGAATCAAGTATGAGACGAAAGCGCTAACTAGCGTTCATAATGGAGATAGCGCATTCGTCACGCTGCAAATTTTTTAATTTTAATGCAGCGCATTTTCTTCTTCTTTATAATGCTAGAATAATGAAGTTGTTTTGCTGACAAACTGATTTCTTTATTATTTCTCGTGATCGCCCGAATAATTTTTATATTTTTTTTTCGCCAGATCTCCAGAATAATGTTTAGAATTTTTTTTTTCTAGTGATCTACTTTTTTTTTATCAAGATCTCCCGATTTTTTTTTTTTTGGATTTTTTTTTCTAGTAATCTCCATATTTTTTTTCCTGACGCATCATGGCAACACACATGTGACTCCGCCTCAACCTGATGTGACTCCGCCTCAACCTGATAGAACTGGTTAGCTATAAGCCCTTGTAAACACGGTTGAACATTCCGACAACAAAATCCGTCTGATTTTTTCCGACTAATTTTGTCTGAAACTGGTGTTGCATACACACGGTCGGACAAAGTTGACTGGAAAATCCGATCTTTCGGAACGTGATGATGTTATTTAGTTACAACGGGACTACGCTCAGGCTAGTAGCCAATAGCTTTGGTCTAGGAATTTGCTCTGAGCATGCATGGCACTTTGTCCGATCGGAATTCTCTACAAACGATCAGACAAAGTCTGATCAGATCATGTTGTCGGAAAAATGGTATATCCAGCTCTCAAACTTAGTTGGTAGGACATTCCGACGGAAAAAGTCAGATGAAGCCCACACGCGGTCAGCTTATCCGATAACACGGTCCGATCGGACATTTTCCGTCTGAATGTCCAACCGTGTGTACAAGGGCTAAGATTTGAAGAGGAGTCCACCGTTGCATTCTCCTTTTTTTCCTCACCTGTGTGGATTATCATTCAGTTCGATCAGTTAGTAATTGTCAGGGCTGGCTTAGCCCTTCCTCCTCTGGGCTGGCCGCTCAGCTGTCAGCTAATTGCCAGCTCTCTTCTCTTTCTACAGTTACCAGCTGTTCCCGATGATGCTCGTCTGACCTGTCTATTTAAAGCCTTCCTGCTCACTTTTCCATTTGCCTTCGCGTTGGTCACATCATTAGATACCATCTCCTGCTGTTTGTTTCAAGACTGGCTTGCTGACATCCCACCTGGCTTCTTATCCTGCTTGCGGTTGCTCTCCTTGGATCCCTGACTTCCGGCCTGGCTGATTACCCGATCTGGTTAATGAACTTTGGACTGGGTGACTACCCAATCTGGCTACAGGACTCTGGCTATGCTTGACTAAGCTTTTTTCTATTTACCTTTTTATTTTTATTAATAAACAAGTGTGATTTGATTGTACTTCTGTCTCAGTCTGTTTCATGGTTTATGACAGCAATATGGAACCCCAGCTAGGTTCAGCCTCTCCTACCTGGAAGCCCTGACTGTACTGTCTCTAAATGAGCTAAAATGCAGGGAACCCCACTCTGATGGTCTCAGGGGTAGAAAAAAATGTATATTTATATCACAAACCTTAAAAAGGTTTAAAGACTGTGTAGCGGTCATCCGCCTTCTATTTTCACTTTCATCTTTTTCTTCCCAACATAAGCTCATGTGTCCTCCTTCCTCCTTGGATTTCTGCCATACATTTTTTGTTGTTTTCCCCTTACTTTCCTTTTTTTTCCTGAGCTCGCTGAGCTCTGTAGTTCCATGGCAGGCTGCCTCACTCATCATGGCGGCCGGGTTAGGATGCTCGGCGCTTCAGGAAGTGACACAGGCTCTGTTTCCTCTACTCGCCAGTTTCCAAGATGGTGCTGGGAACCGCTATGGCACAAGCGTGGCGGTGACGTCATCTCCACCACGATGGTGGTTTATTAAAAAACGGCTTTCTCCTCTATTCAGCTGCTGTTTGTGAAAAAAACACCACTCTCCATCCTGGTTCCTTCACACAGCCTGCTGCCTTGCAAAATTCAGTCTGCCCTAAACTCTGGTAAGCCAAATCTTTATTTATTACTATCCCAGCACCTGCTGCTCATCCTCTGCATTTGCTTTTAATGTAACCTCTTATCATAGGTACACTCTATTCTCCCCTATGGAGGCCGCTGCTTTAGTAGACCATCCAAGAACTACAAGATAAGGGGGTGTATGGATCTGGTAAGTAGTGAAGAGGAGAAAAGAGAGCACTGCCACTAACACCTTATCATTCTTGTAGTTCTGGCAGGTCATCTGGGTCATCGCATTCTAAACGAAAAGAGCATTCCCCCTGAAGACACTCCCATTCCCAGTGAAGCCGGTCAAGATCCTCCCATCAACGCAGAGATTCGTCTTCTTCTCACCAGCATCGAGAGGAACACCATACTCGCCCTGCGGCTAATACCTGCTGGGTCTGTGGAACACAAACGCTACCAAGTAAACTTGTGTGCCAAATCTGTTTGGACGAAGCGACCCACGACAAAGAATCAGATGCAAGGGAGGCAGCCAACATAATAAAGAACCAACGGGGAATCCCCTTATCTGGGCCCCTGCGGTGGATTCCTCACTGATGCAACTAGCGCGGCATGTAACTCTGCCAATCGAAGATGCCGTGACGTTTAGAGATGTAATGGCCCATAAAATAGATCTTCATCTTAAAAAAGCCTATTCAGCAGCAGATGGGGCCTGCAGGCCAGTGGTCACTCTGGCAGCGGTCGGTAGAACAATCACCTGTTGGACTTCCAACGTGGAGAAGTTAATGCTGGAAGAATCAGACCAAGAAAAAAACATATCCGCTCTGCAGGAACTCAGCCTAGCGGGAGACTTTGTGGTAGAAGCTGCGATGGATATAATAAGATCTTCAGCAAGAGTGATGCTGGCCTCAGTAACCTCTAGGAAAGCGCTGTGGCTAAAGCCTGGGGTCGCTGATGCAACTTCTAAATCCAATTGGTGAAGGATCCCCTACGATGGTACCAATCTATTTAGTTCTAAATTAGACTCTGCAATATCAAAGTTCACGGGAGGAAAATTGGGTCTCATATCATTGGACAGAAGACCCAATCAACAAAAGAACCCATCCTTCAGACATCATTTACCCGAAAGGTATCGAGACGCAACATCTTATAGACCAGGGAAGGAGTTCAAATGGAATTGGCGAAACACACAACCTTCCTTCGTGAGAATACAGTCAAAGGCGACCAACCCAGGAGATCAACAGAAGTCTTTTTGATGCCACGCACGCCCAGCCTGCAATAGTAGAAGCGAGGCTGAGGCTATTTGCTCATGTATGGATAGACCAGATAAAAGACCCCTGAATGATATCTACCATTCAAGAGGGTCACAGATGGAAGTTCAAACACAGACCCCCCAAAGATCACTACAGATCTACCAGACTAGCATGCCTGAAGAGGAAACTTCTAGTCAAGTATATCATGGAATTACTACAGAAGCAGGCGATTGTAGAGGTCCCATGGGAGCAGAGAGGCCTAGGTTTTTACTCCCCTCTTTTTCTAGTTACAAAGAAGACAGGAGACCTGAGGCCGGTGTTAGATTTAAAAAATCTCAACCAAATGATTATAGTCGAATCCTTCAAGATGGAGAGCCTTCAATCAATATTACTAACAGTAGGAGCGAAAGATTGGATGCTCTCGGTCGATTTGTCTGACGCTTATTTGCACATTCCCCTGCACCAAACCTTTCAGAAGTACCTACGCTTCGCAATAGGCCACTGACATTTTCAGTTCCAAAGCCTCCCATTTGGGATTTCAACGGCACCCAGGACCTTTACAAAGGTCTTACTTTCGGTAATAGCACATCTGAGGGAGAAAGGATTGAGAGTCCTACACTGTCGCGAAAATATTCTTCTCCTAGCCAGCAGTCAAGAAACACTCTTGCAACATCGAACAGTACTAATCTCCACACTCCAACAGTTTGGGTGGATAATAAATTGGAAAAAGAGCAGCTTGGTCCCAGTGCAGAAAATGGTTTTCATAGGAGCCGAATTGGATACCAGTTCCAACACAGTCGGTCTTCCCCAAGAGAAGCTACAACCACTCGTCCATAAAATAAAGAGGCCCATGACAGCAGACCACCTGTCCAAGAGAACGTGCCTAAGCATCCTGGGTTCAATGTCCTCTATCTTCCTAATGATTCAGTGGTCTCAGTGGAATTTGAGGGTGTAGCGAAATATAAAGATCTAGTCCCCGTTACACTGTGAAGTTGATGGCCAGGAACTATGGCTCCTAGAATGGGCATTCCAGGAGAGGTGGAGACAGAATGTCTACTGATGTCTGAATAAGTAAATTAGGTTAAGTAGGGTCCGAGACAGCTTTCCATTCACCTATTGTTCAGTGTGTTAATGAATCCACCTATTATCTGCTATGGGATGTAATTACACTCCTAGTCATGTGTAGGGCACGGTTTTATTGTTAGGGGAATGCCCCTGAAAAATGAGTTAAGAAACCCCTTGCATGGGGAAGCATATAAAAAGCCAGCTGTGGCTAAATAAAGTTGTTGATTGACTCCCCGAACTGTGTATCATCCAGTTACCGGGGGGGGGGGGGGGTAAAAGGTGCCCGTGGATAAGGTAGCACTTCCTCAGCTTCAAGGATTTCCCAGCGGACTTGGAGTCCGCTACAGTGGTGGCAGCAGTGGGACTAAAGCCTTGCAGCAAGAGGAAGCAGTGTCTGTGCAAATTCGGGTACAGGAATGGAAGTGTGAATGGAGACAAACTATGCTGGATTAAAATGAGCAACGGTAAAGGATTTGCTGGAAGCAAGAGGGAAGATAGCCAGCAATAAAACCAAAAGCAGTGCTGATTGCAGAACTGACCGAGGGGGATCGGGCACGCAGTATGGCTACAGAAACCATGGAGACCGAGTTTGACCAAGAAGTATGCAGGCTAGCATTTTATGGAGAAAACCCCTCAACAGAGCTGGTACAAGCAATGTTAGCCCAAGTAGATGCCTTTATCACGGCGAGAGAAGAGCGGGAGAACCAACTCCAACAGTGTACCTCTGAGAGACAGCTAACGACTACACCGGCACCCGAGACAAAACTAAAAGTACCCCATGATGCCTTTAAAAAGTTTGTGGAAGCAGAGGAACAGATCGATAGCTTCCTGCAAGATTTTGAATGGCAATGCAAGTTGTACCAAGTACCCCAGACAGACTGGGTGCGGATCTTAGTGGGTAAGCTGTCAGACCGTGCAGCAGAAGCCTACAGTGCCGTGCCAGAGGAGGAAATTGCAAGCTATAAAGGGTAAAGGAAGTTATTTTGGCAAGATATGCCATCACCCCAGAAGCATACCGGAGACGATTCAGGCAAACAAAGAAACAGGAGAAGGACTCCCACACCGAATAGGTTTGCTGAATGCAGAGAGCAGCCCTAGCTTGGCTACAAGCCAGTCAGGCAACCACAACCGACGTGATCACTCAGCTGATTTTACTGGAGCAATTCTTTAATGGACTAAATCCCGAGGTACAGGAGTGGGTAAGGGACCGCAAACCTACCACTCTCTCGGAAGGGGCCAGGCAAGCTGATGAATATCAAGATGCCCGCAGGCCATCACAAACTAGCTTCCGACCAAACACCAGACCGCTGAACAATAACCCAGGGCCACCAGCTACACAATGACCCAGGCTAATCCCTAGCCCCCCTGCAAATCGATAACTCGGGCACAAGGGAGTGCAGTGCCATTCGTGCAAGCGATTTAAACTGCACTCAGAACCAGGACTAAGCTGCATGGATTCGACCAGGGCCTCCCCCTCCAGCACGGGCGGCCGCTCATTGCTATCACACGGAAGCGGCCGCAGACAACCGTGGAACTGAAAAATTGGAGGAACACTGGAGTATCCTACATGAGGCTGACCCTGTGCAGGCTGCTACCGACAACAGGCAACACCATCGCCAGTCAGTACAGCTGAACGGGAACACTGCTCAAAGGTCTACGAGATTCTGGCGCCACCCTTGCACTGGTCACACGTCGCCTGGTTCCAGAGGCCGACCACACCGGTAGTTCCGTAGCAATGCAGGTTGTAGGGGGAGCAGCACACAGGCTACCCACGGCAAGAGTACACCTGAACTGGGGTGCCGGCTCCGAATTAATTAAGGTGGGGTTGATATAGGAACTTCCCACTGATGTCCTGCTGGGGAACGATCTCGGCCAATTGACTTCTGCTTTTGTACCAGCCCCGGTCACCAACGAGATATACCCCGTTATCACCCGGACCCAGGCCTACACCACGGAAAACAGCACACCCTCTGAGGCTCTGGTAAGAACACTTCCCCAAACTGTTAAACCCCTTCCCTGGGATACCCCCGCAGCATTTGGGCAGGAAACCTGTAGCGACCCCACGTTACAGGTCTATAGGGACAAAGTAACCCAGTCGCAAGCTGGATTAGAGGGAGATAAATATTCCTGGCACCAGGGGATATTGTAACCCAAGAGGGTCGCAGCCCGATCCTTACCAGTCCACACCCGACAATTAGTGGTCCCCCAGAAATACAGGAGAGAATTATTGCAGATAACCCACGATATTCCCCTGGCCGGTCACATAAGGGTCAGCTGTACTAGATACCAGCTTACCCACACCTTCTTTTGGCCTGGCATCTCCAAAGATGTTAGACAGTACTGTCAAACGTGCGACACCTGGTCAGAGATATATTGTTGCGGGTGTATATATACCGCCTCCTTTTGTGGGGACTCTTCTGTATAGTATTATGGAAAAGATATCCTTGTGTGGTCCAGCTAAATTATTGATAATGGGAGATTTCAATGCTATACTTGATCCTGTTTTAGATAAACCAAATGCCCCTAAATATTTTTCGGGAGAACTTAATAACTGGGCTAAGATGGTAGATCTGGTAGAAGCTTGGCGGTGGAAACATCCATTAATCAGAGGATATTCATGTTTTTCAACTTCTTATAAGACCGCCCTTTCGTACAGATTTAGGGTTTGTTAATTTGGAGACACTGGCGGATATAGAGGATGTCAAATACCTGCCAAGTGGGCTATATGATCATGCTCCACTTGTGCTCACACGCCGAATTACCCATTTTGGCGATGCAGCACAATGGGGATTGGGAACCTACTGGATTTCACATCCAGATGTGACCACTAAAATTCCGAATCTTCTAAAAGAGTATTGGGAAATTAATGCAGTATCATCTACTTTAGCAACTACATGGGACGCCTTTAAGGCTTATACAAGGGGACAGTATATATCTGCTATCAAAGCAGTCAATAAGGCTCGGCAAATAAGGAGCGAAGCTTCAAAATGTATAGTAGAGGAAAAAATACGTCAATATAATGCAGATCCCTCCGAGTTAAATTTTGATGTTTTACTCCATGATAAACAGGCACTTAACTTACATATGGCGGAGACCACAGGGTTGGATCTATACCAAAGTAAACAGAAGCTCTATGAGCAAGGAAATCGTAATGGTAGCTTTCTGGCCATAATGGCCAAACAAGATCAAACTAGTGTTCCGATATCAGAAATATGCACTGCTTCTGGAGATATGATTAGTACACAGCCTAAAATTTTGGAGACCTTTCGGAAATGTTATCAGACACTGTATACATCTCAGCTGCTCCCTGATTTCCAGGCATCAGAATTGGCAGCTTGGCTGGATTCAGTTGCACTGGTCTGGTTGTCGGATGGTGAGAGGGAGATGCTAGTACGTTCAATAACACCGGATGAGGTCCTTTCAGTGATTGGTTCCTTTCCTCTGGGGAAGTCACCGGGACCAGATGGCCTTCCCATTGAATTTCATAAGGCTCATGGAGTGCTTTTAGCACCCCTATTGGCCTCTCTTTATTCTGTATGTTTGAAGGAAGAAGCTCTACCGGAATAAATGAGCCATGCCCATATTGTTCTAATTCACAAGCACCCAAAAGATCCATCTGTCTGCGCTTCATACAGGCCTATTGCTTTATTGAACGTAGACTTTAAGATTTTGACCAAGCTCATGTCTAGGCAAATACAACCCTTGTTGTCTAATATTATTGATTCAGATCAGATGAGATTTACTGTATGTCTGGTAGGACTACCGATGTAAATCTAAGGAGATTGTACACCAATATTCATGCCTCACATCTTAATATAGGCTCTAGGGTAACTGTCTCACTAGATATAGAGAAGGCCTTTGATACGCTGGAGTGGCCCTTTTTGTGGGAAGTTCTCCGTAGAATGGGCTTTCCAACTGTGTTTATGAACTGGTTGCAAGTCTTATATAGAAATCCAACAGCTGTAGTAAAGATGGGGGGTAGATTGTCGACTGCTTTCTCATTGTTTAGGGGAACTCTGCAGGGTTGTCCGCTCTCTCCGACTCTTTTTGCCATTGCCATGGAGCCTGTGGCAGAGGCTTTGTGCACTTCCCCTAACATTAACGGACTGCGGATTGGTTGGCTGGAAGAGAGGGTGGCCCTGTACGCCGATGACTTTTTACTATTCTTAAATGATGCTGGACCCTCTCTCCAAGGGGCTTTAAAGATATTGGACTCTTTTTCAATGGTCACAGGGCTGAAGGTAAACTGGATAAAATCTTTGTTGTTTCCAATAGATATAGAGGCCAAAAGTATGGCTTCTAATGGTATCCCATTGCAGTGGGTGGAGATCTTTAAATATTTAGGAGTTGTTATTTCCGTCAAGTTTCTGAATTTATTCCCCTGAAACTGACTCCGATTCTGGGAGATATCGGACTGAAACTGAAGGCATGGAAGTCCTTACCGTTGTCTTTATTGGGGCGTATTAATCTTTTGAAAATGAAAATTATACCAAAATTTATGTATTTATTTAGACAGTCCCCTCAGTGGCTCCCTATGTCATTCTTTCCAAAAATAAATCAACTTTTTTCATCCTTTTTATGGGGTTCGAAGAACCCCAGATATAAATTAACCACTTTAATGTGCCCTTGTGACCAGAAAGGATTAGCTTTTCCAGACTTATATAAATATTTTCTAGACACTCAGCTGGTTACGGCCACATGGTGGTTGAATCCTTATATATATAATTCCTCAACCCGGCTGGAAGCAGCAATAGTAGGCTCTATAGATGCTCTTAGGGCCCTTTTATTTAGGGGCCATAAGGCACCATATCAGCTGACTCCTTCAATGCTCACTACTATTCGTGCTTGGGAGGCCGGTCTCAGATGTGAGCATTATCCTAAGGATGCGTTCTCTCTTTTGTGCTCCGCTATGGCGTAATCCTACTCTCCCTCAATTTTTTAAAGCACCAGAGCCCATCGCATGCACAAAATATAACATTAAACTACTCTCCCAAGTGATTACAGATCAGAAACTATCCACTTTCTCTGCACTCACCTCGACTTTTAATATTCCAGGCTCCCATCTATTTAGATATTTTCAGCTTCTCCATACCTTTCATGCCCAATTCCCACAGAATAGTTTAGTGATTAGACAATCTATGTTAGAATCAGTGCTTAGATCTGAGTGCCTGGATAAGTCTATTTCAAGACCATACTCACATCTTACATTCATTTCTATCCTGCCACTAGAGGATCTTAGAGCTAAATGGGTGCAATATATACCAGATTTAGATGTGGAGGATTGGAGGGCTGTGTGGGGTAATCCTTTCTGCTCTTTGATATCCTTGAGAGATCGTATGATCCAATATGAACTGGTACATAGAGCGTATATTACGCCATACAGACATAAAAAGATAAATCCTCTTTACTCCTCAGAGTGTTGGCGTTGCAGAGCAATACAGGGGAATTTTACACATATCTTTTGGACTTGCCCATATATAGCTATTTTTTGGACGGAAGTGGTGGACTTATTGAACTCTCTTACTTCCGCTCCTCTACCGGTTTCAATGTCTGTATGTCTATTAGGTCTGGGAGAGACAATTTTTCCAATAATGTCTGAGCAAATCTTTTCTAATATAGCACTATTCTATGCAAGAAAAGCTATTGCATTGCATTGGAAGAAACCTCGTCGACCCACGTTTTTATATTGGAAGCAATTGTTAAATATTAACCTTCCACTGTATAGAGATACCTGCATGAATAGGGGTTGCCCTAGCAAGTACGACAAAGTGTGGGCAAAGTGGCTGGACAAGCCATACACAGTATAGACTGTCAATGGGGGCTAAGATGTATGATAAGCATCCTACTATGTGAGAAATGTCTAAGGCTATTGGTGGGAGAATTATTGTTTATTGCAATCTGTTTTGCTTCTTATTTATTTTTCTATTTTCATTTTGGATTATTAATTCAAATATCAGATTTTGGAAAGGGTATCACTATATTCTTTTTTTTTTTAAAGTGTATGATGGTTTGTCGTGTCTTTGTATGTTTTTTTGTAATTAAGAAATTTAATAAAATGATTTATAAAAAAAAAAAAGTGTAACACCTGTCAACGTTAGGGAAACGTGGGGATCGCCACAAGGCCAAATTACAACTCCTACCCATTATAGAGGAGCCATCCTGACGGATAGCCGTAGGTATTGTAGGACCCCTCACCAAACCCAGCCCCTCCGGCAAAAAGTACATCCTGACAATAGTGGGCTATGCAACACGGAATCCTGAGGCGGTGGTTCTTACAAATACAGTATATACACGGAGACAGTGGCTGAGGTGCTGATGCAGGTCTTCTCCCAAATGGGTTTTCCCAGAGAGATAGTCTCGGACCAGGGCACTCAGTTCCCTGCGGAAGTCACCCAGCAGCTGTGGAGACTGTGTGTCATCAAGTCAATTATTAGTTCTCCCCATCACCTCCAGATAAATGGCCTGTGAAAGG
Source organism: Lithobates pipiens (assembly GCF_037356315.1). Lineage (NCBI taxonomy): Eukaryota > Metazoa > Chordata > Amphibia > Anura > Ranidae > Lithobates > Lithobates pipiens. The sequence goes on from NW_027507789.1 coordinate 74,593,895, forward strand.
TTCAATGGCACATTAAAACAAATGCTCCGGACTTTCACGGACACAAGTCGGGACTGGGGAATATTCCTGCCACACCTTCTGTTTGCTTACAGGGAGGTGCCGCAGGAATCTACAGAATTCTCCCCCTTCAAACTACTTTTCGGACGAAGAGTACGGGGACCCCTTGATTTAATCCAGGAACACTGGGAATTAGCAGAAGGGGAGGATGGTACCCCTGTTATACCCTATGTGTTGGAGTTCCGTGGCCCCTTGGAGGAACTGACTCAGAAGGTGCGTACTAACCTCCAGGCGGTGCAGATTTGCCAGTGCCAATGGTATAACAGGGGCACCAGGGGACGTAGCTTTCAGATTGGCCAAAATGTTTTTATTTTAAAACCAGTTCGCCATGACAGGCTACAGGCCGCCAGGCAGGGCCCATACCAAGTGGTGGAGAAGAGATGTGATACCACTTACATGATAGGTCCTTGCTCGGGAAATGGGGGTAGCCGCATGCTACACGTGAACATGCTCAAACCTTACTATGAGAGAATAGAGGATGTGGCTGCAATATGTGCGCCCACCTTCGACGAGTTTGAGAACCTTCCTTTACCAGACCTTCTGGGGGAGGATGAGATCCTGGGCACTTTAGATGAGGTTCAGCTGGGGAAAGGTTAAGCCCCCAGGAGCGCATCCAGGCTCGGCAATTGCTAGTCACAAAGGGAGCAATTGTCTCAAATATACCTGGATGCACGTGGCTGGCAATGCACTGAGTAGACACCTCAGAACAATCACCCCTCAGACAGACTCCCTATAGAATACCTGAGGCTGTGCCAGGGCTGGCTTAGCCCTTCCTCCTCTGGGCTGGCCACTCAGCTGTCGGATAATTGCCAGCTCTCTTCTCTCTCCACAGTTACCAGCTGTTCCCGATGATGCTCGTCTAACCTGCCTATTTAAAGTCTTCCAGCTCATTTCTCCATTGCCTTCATGTTTGGTCACATCACAAGGTTCCATCTCCCGCTGTTTGTTTCAAGACTGGCTTGCTGAAGTCTTGTCCTACCCATCCAGGGAAAGCCCAACCTTGAGGTCCTGTCATGAACAGACCTTAGGTGGCGTTGTTTTGTCCCCAGTTATCCAGAAGGATAAGCCCCTGGTTTTGGTCACCCTTTCTTGGGCTGAGTCATCCATCGAGATACAGGCTATAACCAACTCTGGGGCTGCAGGCCTGTTCATTGATGCTGCATTTGTTTCGCAGCATTCGATTCCGCTGCAGCTGTGTGACACTCCACTTGCCATTGAGGCTCTTGATGGGAGACCTTTACAGCCTGCCCATGTGACTCATGAGACGGTTCCGTTGTCCATGGCCGTAGGGGCTCTTCACCATGAGATAATCCAATTCCAAGTTATTTCCTCACCCAGATTTCCGCTGGTTATTGGTTATCCTTGGTTACAGAGGCACAACCCCTCTTTTGATTGGCTCCATGCTGAGGTTCTCTCCTGGTCACCACAATGCAGTGAGACATGCTTCCTGAAGGTTGTCAAGTTCCTGTGCACAGCTTCACTCCCCTCCTTACCGGAGGAGTACCGTGATTTTGCCGATGTCTTTGATAAAGGTCAAGCTGGTAGTTTGCCTCCACACCGGCCTTATGATTGCGCAATTGACCTTCAACCTGGTGCCATACCTCCTCGTGGCCAGGTTTACCCTTTGTTGGTCTTGGAGGATAAGGCCATGGAGGAGTATGTTGCTGACACACTTTATCAAGGTTTCATCCGCAAGTCCTCGTCTCCTGCTGGTGCTGGTTTCTTCTTTGTGAAAAAGAAGAGCGGTGAACTGAGACCTTGTATAGATTATAGGGGTCTCAATCGTGTCATGATTAAGAATGCCTACCCGATTCCATTGATTACGGAGTTATTTGACCGCCTCAAGGGAGCAACGGTTTTCACAAAGCTTGACCTGAGAGGGGCATACATTCTCGTGCGCATTAAGGAGGGCGACGAGCGGAAAACTGCGTTTAATACCAGAGCAGGCCATTATGAATACCTGGTAATGCCTTTTTGCCTTTGTAACGCCCCGGCAGTTTTCCAGGAATTTATTAACGATGTCCTCCGAGATTTGTTGCAATTGTGTGTGGTGGTTTATTTCAATGATATCTTGATATTTTCCAAGTCCCTGGAGAGCCACCACACAGATGACTGTCGTGTACTTCAGAAACTAAGAGAGAACAATCTCTATTGTAAACTGGAGAAGTGCTATCGTGAACAGGTTACATTCCTGGGTTATGTCATTTCCACTGCTGTTTTTTTGATGGACCCAGACAAACTGTCGGCAGTCCTACAGTGGCCTCGACCTGTGGGTTTACGTCCTCTGCAGCGTTGACCAGAAAGGACGGTAACCCACAGAGTTGGTCTCCGGAGTCTATTAAGGCCTTTGAGACTCTCAGGGCTGCCTTTGTTTCTGCTCCTCTGTTGGCACATCCTGATCCTACATTGCCTTTTATCCTAGAAGTTGATGCTTCTGAGACTGGAGTTGGCGCCCTTCTGTCTCAACGTCCTAACTCTGAGAGCGCTATGCATCCGTGGGGCTACTTTTCCAAGAAATTGTCACCTGCTGAGTGCAATGATGAGATTGGTGACAGAGACCTGTGGGCGATCATTTTAGCCCTGAAAGAATGGAGACATCTCCTTGAAGGTACCACTGTGCCCGTTCTTATTCTTACTGACCATAAGAATCTTACATTCTTACATTACATTACAGGCGAAGGGCGCCCCAGAAGGGCGCCCCAGAAGGGCGCAATGGGCTCTCTTCTTGTCGAGCTTTAATTACATTGTCTCATTCTTACCCGGTACTAAGAATGTAAAGGCTGATGCCTTGTCACAACAATTTTCCTCCACTTCCAAGTCGGAGTCGGTTCCAGTTCCTGTGATTCCTCCTGATCATATCTTGGCTACGGTTCGCACCAGTCTTACTTCTCCTTTGGGTGACAATATTCTTGATGCTCAGGTACATGCTCCTCCTGATAAACCTTGTGACTACTGTTTTGTCCCAGAGAGTCTCCGTACTGCAGTGCTCCAGACTTACCATTCTCCCAAGGCAGCTGGCCATCCTGGGAAGAATCAACTCATTTGGGCCATGTCCCAAAAATTCTGGTGGCCTAGTCTACGGGCTGATGTTACTGCCTTCGTAGCTGCCTGCCCCATGTGTGCTCAGAGTAAGAGTCCACGACACCTTCCAGTGGGCCTCCTACAACCCATACCCAATGGAGAGAGGTCCTGGACTCACCTCTCTATGGATTTCATTGTGGAACTGCCCAACTCCCAAGGCAACACTGTTATCCTTATGGTGGTTGACCGGTTCTCAAAGATGTGTCATTGTATTCAACTTAAGAAGTTGCCCACCTCTAAGGAACTGGCTTCCATTTTTGCTTGGGAGATCTTTCGATTACATGGGCTACCCAAGGTGATTGTCTCGGAAAGGGGCAGTCAGTTTGTCTCCCGGTTCTGACGAGCTTTTTGTGCACAGTTGGTAATCCAGCTTGCGTTCACTTCTGCGTATCACCCACAGTCTAATAGGGCCGCAGAATGAGCCAATCAGTCCTTGGAGCAATTCCTACGTTGCTATATTTCTGACCATCATAACAACATGGTCTGACCTATTAACTTGGGCAGAGTTTGCACACAACAGTGCCTTGAATTCTGCCTCCCGATTGTCTCCATTTATGGCGAATTATGGTTTCCAACCTTCCATGTTGCCTGACTCGTTTGTTCCTCAGAGTATTCCTGTGTTATAAGAGGAGCATCTCCGTGGTCTTCGTTCCACTTGGGTACAAGTCCAGAAGGCTTTGTGTCATGCTAATGATAGGTACAGATCCCATGCTGACCGCAGACGCCTGCCTGCGCCTTCCTACCTGGTTGGGAACAGGGTCTGGCTGTCATCTTGCAACCTCCAGCTTCGTGTTCCTTCACTGTAGTTTGCACCTCAGATTTTTGGGCCGTTCCGCATCCTTCGCAGGATTAACTCAATAGCTTAAGCGTTGGACCTTCCTCGTAGTATGCGCATCTCTAATGTGTTTCATGACTCCTTATTGAAACCGTTGGTCTGTAACCGATTTACCACCTCGGTGCCATGTCCTCACCCTATTCTGGTTGAGAACCATGAGGAGTATGAAGTACAATCCCTTGTTGACTCCCGTAGGTTCCTTGGGCGCATACAGTACCTGGTGCATTGGAAGAGGTACGGTCCGGAGGAACGCTCCAGGGTTTCTTCCTCTGAGGTCCTCCGTGAGTTCCATAGACGGTTTCCCCTCAAGCCCGGTGGCCCTCCGAAGGAGAGGGGTCATTGAGGTGGGGGTACTGTCAGGGCTGGCTTAGCCGTTCCTCCTCTGGGCTGGCCGCTCAGCTGTCGGCTAATTGACAGCTCTCTTCTCTTTCCACAGTTACAGCTGTTCCCGATGATGCTCATCTGACCTGCCTATTTAAAGCCTTCCTGCTGACTTTTTCATTTGCCTTCGCGTCGGTCACATCACAAGGAACCATCTCCTGCTGTTTGTTTCAAGACTGGCTTGCTGACATCCCACCTGGCTTCTTATCCTGCTTGCAGTTGCTCTCCTTGGATCCCTGACTTCCGGCATGGCTGATTACTCAATCTGGTTAATGAACTTTGGACTGCTGACTAACCAATCTGGCTACTGGACTCTGGCTATGTTTGACTATGCTTTTTTCTATTTACCTCTTAATTTTTATTAATAAACAAGTGTGATTTGATTGTACTTCTGTCTCAGTCTGTTTAATGGTTTTTGACAATAAGGTATTAGAACAGAAAGATGTAGAAAATAAAAATAGAAAGTAAGAAAATATTTAAGAGATATAAATGACTATAAGTTGGAATAGGCCTATAAATGGCAACTTAAGAGTAAGGACAATCAACATGGATCGGTTGACTCGTCACCAGATAGAGAGGTACGAACCGCATCTCCAAGGAAGCAACAATGATGTGAATCTCCAGAACCGCCAAGATATTATAATGAAAACAAACCCTATAAAGGGGATAGAAATTGACAGAGAACACTGAAACCTTGGTGGAAAAATAAGAACAATACATTCAAGAAAGGAAATGGCAAAAATGGTGGGAACAAAAATCAGCCACCACGAAATCCCCCGTATAATCAATCTAACCAATATGGGGCTGAGGGGAAGAGTGGTGATTATAATCGAGAGAACTATGGGTATAATCAGCAGGAAAGAAGAGATTTTAGAGAGCATAATCAATATGTACAGGGAGATAGACCGAATTACTATAATCAACAACAGTACAACAATAGTAGGAGAAGCCCAATATGCACAGAAAATAGATATGAAGTATTGAGAGACTATAGAGATGAGGCATCACGCTCATCTTTTTGAGATCAGCGCAGAAGAGACAGGACCCCACCTTGGAACAAAGGAACAGGAAACATAAGAAGTCCAAACAGAAGAGGGGATGTAGAGGAGGACTCAAGGCCAAAAAGAAAAAGAGAATAATTGGTGAGGGCATTTATAATCTGAGTGGCCTGGAGCTCACGAGATCAGAGCTGATAACTCTGGATAAAGGCTTCAAATATGATACCTATGTAGATCAGCAGAAGTACACCATAAAATTAAATATTAAAAAATACATGTTAAATAAAACCGTAACCACAACAAGGAATTGTGCAAAAACGAGAAGAATCACGGAAGGGGAAGGAGGAGTAAAGCATACAGGATTGAGAAACAAATCGGTGTTTAATCCATAAGTGCCCAATAATGAACACATTAAAATGTTCAATAAAATGGTGATCCAGGATATTGAAAGATTGAGAATTAAAAGGACACAAAAGCCCCAGGCAATTAAGAGAGGCATCAAAGAACTTGAGGAAAACAAGAAAGTGGTAATAAGACCGACAGACAAAGGGGGGAGCTATTGTTGTGCTATTTAAGGACTATTATAATGCTGAATTATTAGGCCAGTTAAATGATACAAGAACATATAAAGCTCAAGTATAACCCCACGAAAGAATATAAATGTGAGTTGAATGAATTAATACAAAAAGGAAAAATGAAAGGCATTTTAACAAAAAAGGAGGAGAAGTACCTGATACCAGAGGCCTGTAGAGTACCTGTGATTTACACGGTGCCTAAAATGCATAAAAATCAAACATCTCCACTGGGTAGGCCCATAATTAATGGAATTCAATCCATTAATTCAAGGTTGAGCGAATACGTGGATAGGTTTATTCAACCATTAGTTCCATATATAAGGGATACAAAGCATCTATTGCAAATTTTGGAGAAAGTGGAAATCTTACCAAAAGAAAAGTATTTGATTGCAACAGCGGACATGGAATCATTGTACACGAGTATTGCGCATGCGGATGCAATAGAAGCTACTAAATGGGCCATGGATATGTATGGAAATTTGATATTGAAACAAAAAAGATTTATTTTAAGGTGTTTAGCGTATGGATTGCAGCACAATAAGGAGTACTATCGGCAACTCAATGGAATAGGGATGGGAACAAAATATGCTCCCAGTGTCGCTAACATCTTTATGGGGAAGTGGGAAGAAGAAGTACTATATGCAGACCCCCCAAGTCAATTGGTTTTATTCAGGAGGTTCATAGATGACTGTATTGTCATTTGGAAAGGTGATGAAGAGAGTTTAATACAGTTTTTTGAACAACTAAATGAGAACCAAAAGAATATAAAACTCTCATATGAAATAAGTAGCACTAGTGTCAAGTTTATGGATTTGCAAGTAACACCGGGGAAAAATGTTTTTTCCACAAAAACATATTTTAAACCAGTTGAAAGAAATAGCTACATCCCAACTGACAGCTGCCGCTATGATCCATGGCTCATTAAAATCCCCAAAAGAAACAAATGATTAGGATTAGAAGAAACTGTAGCAGTATACAAGTATTTGCGGAACAGGCTGAACAAATAGGAAAGAAATTCATTGACAAAGGGTATAATGAGGATTTCATAAAAGATTGAATTAAAGAGGTGTTGGAGAAACGCTAATCGCGGATAAAGAGAGAAAAGTATCAGAAAATAATTTAGGTCCTCCAATGATTTTAAGTTATAATGCACAATATAAGAAAATTTAACAGATAATAAAGAAGCACTGGCCACTTTTGTGAGCTGATACAGAGCTAAGTAAAATTCTAACAGAAAAATCAAGGTTCATTTACAGGAAAGCCCCCACATTAAGAGATCTGATTGTCAAAAATGTACCGGATCCACCAAATAGGCAAAAGTTTTCTTTCAAGGAAAGGGTTTTTACCCATGTAAAAAATGCTATGCATGTTGTAATATGAAGCAGAATGGGCAAAAGTGCAATAAATTTATATCGAACACTACTAAAAAGGAATATGATATAAAGGATTTCATCTCATGCTATACAGAAGTACATGTTGGAATGTTCCTGCTCCCTACAATATATAGGTAGAACAAAACAACCTCTATGGAAAAGATTACGTGAACACGTGCAGAACATAAAAACGGTTTTCCGAAACATAGTGTTTCTCGTCATTTTTTAGAAGTACTTGATAAAAATCCTGCTGATCTTAAATTTTGGGCTATACAGAAGTATAAACCCCATCGGAGGGGGAGCCATAGAGTCAGAGAATTGAGTAAAATGGAATCCCAATGGATTTTCAAAGTCAACAGTTTTGCGCCGTGACATGGACATTCACTGTACTGTTCATTTAAGCACAAGAGACTCCATTTTGTTCTCGCTGCTGAAATGTGTTCTGTAACCTTCACCTAACACACAGAAACATCTCCTACTAAACACTCTCTACTCCCCCCTCCCTTCTCAATGTTTTACTTTTGCAATTGTTCTATGCGCTAGCTTTTAATAATATATTTCTATTTGTTAGCTTTTAATAACATATTTCTATTTGTTAGTTTTTAATAACATCTCACACCACCCCTTTCTTATCTATGGGTCACGTACCTGGTGGTAGAGCCCGACTTGCAGGAGGAGACCTCTCTTGCGGCTCCGACTCAAGGGCCCTGGTAGTGTATACAGGTAACACAAGAGTCAAGAGTGGCACGAGTGTCCGGCAGGATCAACAGCTGGAACAGGGGATGGCTGAAATCGGAGGGAAACAGGATCAGCAGGCAGGTGCAGGAAGCTGAAGCAGAGCGGCAGGCGGAGAGGCTGGACCAGGACACCAATGCAGGAACTCTGGCAGAGGCAGGACTTCAGGCAGGTGCTGGAACCACTACTGGAGGTAGAGCAGCAGACGGCCCCGGAACAGGAGGCTGGAAGCAGAGCAGTCAGACAAGCAGGCGGTCAGCGTAGGTACCAAGGATCAAGCAGGTGGATGGTCGGACGAGCCGGGTCGGTAAACGGGCAGGCAGCAAAAGCACAGAAGGATTAAGCAGAGGGGAAGTCAGGCAGGCCGGGGTCAGATGCAGGCGGATAGCAGGAGTAGTAGGTAAACAAGCCGGGTCAACAGGTCACAGAAGGCAGGTTCTCAGAATCAGGGTACTCGCACGCTGTAGATCAGACAGCAAGAACTGGATGTGACCAACTGAGTTAAATAGCCCGCCTGGCGCCAACGCGCGCATACGTGCACGAGCGCACCCGCGCATACGCGCACGCGCGCACCCGCGGAAGTGCGGCGGAAGGTCCGGACTGACCACTGCTGGCAGGATCCTCGTGACACTATGTATAAAATAACATGTAATAATAAATTTTGGCACTGAACGGACATTTTAAACACAGTGATTGAGTCCTGTGAATCTGTTCCTGCAGCTGCAGTATTAACTTTATTTTAGAGTCCCAATCAGAAATTAGTCATAACAGTTTTGGCGAATCATTTATCAGGAGGTTGGCAGAGTTTCCAGAAGGAACCGTGCTTTGATCGGGATCGTCGGGAACGCAGACATCTAAATGCCGGCTAGGTAAGCTGTCTTTAAGCTTGCTATATTTCTTCACAGAGAAGAGACGAGGAGGGTCTGTTAATGAGTGTTTTGTCTATTGTCATAAACCCCTTCTATCCATGTAGATAAGTAGAGACATTTCTTGTAAATCTGCAGATTTGCTGTACTATTTGTTTTAGAGGCAAGAGTGTATAGGCACAAGTAGAGAAGACTGGCCAGTCATTATGGGCATTAAATTAAGTAAGGGAATGAAGGGAGAGAGGCCTTCAGAAAATGCCCAGCGCAAGATGAGCGATAGAGAATATATGAACCGAAGGTACGGTTCCGCCTATACTGAGCCCCTAGATAAATGGGTAGAATGGACAAAGGGAACAGCTAAACCTTTAAAATCTGAAGGGACTTTTGATTTATAAGTATGGCAAACTTTTCTGCACGATTATGGCCCACTACTGTGCAGTGAAGGAACGTGGAGAATAGCTTGCACATGGGAGACAGAAGCTAAAGTAGCAAATCAAACTGGCTTGATGGAGATGTTTAATAAAAGTACTGCCCAAATTTACTACGTTTGGCCAGAAGACTCTGTAGAGGAGGACCCCCCACCTTATGTGGCTGCCAGTTTGGCTTTAAGGGGTCCACGCACAAAAGCAAAAGAATTAGATTACATGGAACACACAAAAGATGAGCTGGGCAATATAGCAGAGGTTTAACAGCCCCATATCAACCTATATGCTACAATTGTGAGGGGGAAGGACACATAGCCAAATTCTGCCATCTTCCTGACCATAGACTGGAAAAGAGCTTAGAGGCACCTCATGCTGATCCCAGTTCTCTGCCAAAAGCAGTGGATCAGGCATAGGAAAATGGCATGCCAGTATCAATCATGTTAAATAGGGGAGACAATGGTCCCGAGGCCAGAGTAAAAGTATTTTTACAAGAACTCCCCTATCCTGGAAGAGAAACAGAATTAACCTGTTTAATAGATACTGGTGCAAGCCAAAGTGTTTTTAATATAGAGGACTTACCTCCAGGATTATTATCTACAAATGTTATCTCTGGTGTTGGCCTAACCGGGACATCTACTGATTTGGTTGAGTCCAAGCCACTTAAACTCAGGCTAGGACAGCAAACAGAAATTGTCACTAAAGTTTTAGTTTCAGACACAGTTCCTACCAATCGTTTGGGAGCTGACATTTTGAATCAAATTTTAGCAAACATAGACTACACTCCTACAGGAGTCCAAGTGGTCAGTAGTCTGTCAGGAGAAGTTTCAAATACTGCGTGTGGAGTATTTTTAATCCAAGACTCCACTCCGCCATTTCCACTAGAATTGAAAGTGATTCCCGTTGAATTATGGGCCACCACTGTGCAGTGAAGGAACGTGGAGAATAGCTTGCACATGGGAGACAGAAGCTAAAGTAGCAAATCAAACTCCTGGGTAGACACCACCTGTTGTCAGCACTTCACAGGCCCTGCTGATTATGGGTAGTATTACATTTGATCCACTTATCTGGAGGCACTGCTGTTTCTCGTCATTTTTTAGAAGTACATGATAAAAATCCTGCTGATCTTCAATTTTGGGCTATACAGAATGTAATATTGGGGTGATTAAGCTCAATTGGTAGATGCGCGTTTTAGTCTACATCAGGCAGGCGTTTTATGGTTAAGGGCCTGGTAGCCCACGTTTATTATAAGAAAACAAAATATTTAGTTCATCCAGTAATCCCACGCAGGGGTTTAAATTCATTCAGCACACAAATGAACATACCAAGCCACCTGGCTCTCAATTGTCAACAGTTCCTCTGCTTGCTCCCAACAGATTTGTCAACTCTTTCCAGCCCCCTGGACTCACCGGCTTCCTTAGTCTTCCTGACTCTCAAGGTTGTCAGCCTTTCCCAGTCCCTTACACGGACTACAGTCTCCCACAGGGCAAACCACTCTTCAACCAGCAGCAAGCTGCTCACACTCCCCCATCCTACACCAACAGCCCTTCATTTATATGGCTTATATGCAGCTGGGCACACACCCTGCTCGTTAACATCAAGACCCAGACACAGGGCTGGAGATATGCAAACTCTGTGTCTGCGTCTCGTTTTCCTCCAATTTCATAGGGACAGAGCCTCGCTCTGTCACATATCCCCCCCCTTTGTTTCGATCCGGAGGGAGGAACACCAGCACCCATCACGATGGTTGGGACACCTCTGTGCTGGCTGTCAGCCACGTAGGCCCAACCCTTTTTCCGGGTGCGCTTCCAGGAACATTCCCCCCTGGATCTTAACAGGTTCCTATATTGTCCTATACTCAGCCTTCCTCTTCTTTTGGGGTCCCTAGGCTTATTCACTTTTCTTGGGGGAACTCTGCCTTCCTTGATCCCTCCTTTCAACTTACAAATACCCATTTTACCCTTCACCATCGGTATTTCTGGTTCAAAACAGTTTTTCTTGGTACCCACTGCAACCAAATCATTGTTTACAGAACAAACTCTTAACAGATCATAGCTTTCCATATCATCAGTGCTTTCCAAATCAGTGTTTGTTAGAAGAAGACCCGAGGAGGGACTACATCCGACGGGACCATAGCCCAGCTCCATCTCACCCGTTGTCCAACACTCCATGGGTACCTGTTCTAACAACCTACCCTGACCCAAGCATAAACCATTTTTTCCATGTGAACACATTACATTGTTATGGCAACCAATATTAACACTTTCTTCCACAGTGTCTCCGGGCACCTTAACTTGTACCCCTGGGCCAGTGACAGAAAGCATCTCTGCTACTGCTGAGTCCATTCTGGGCCGTTCCTTCTCACGAGGCCTAGCGGGTAAGGCAGTATCTGCGCCCTCTACTGACCACTGCTCCGCCGCACCTCGGACCACACCAGCAGAGATGTTTCTAGTCATCACATCAGACGGAGAGACCTCTGATATCTCAAGCAGTTCTTTCGCGTGCCTTCCATACCAATCAATAACTAGAAGTACGCTTACAGAGAATCTGTAGATCCTGTGCCAAATGGTTAACGATTGGTCCCACCAATTCCACTCTTGGTCAAGGTTTCCCAGCACTGCCTGTACCACTTGGCTCCACCCATTGGTGCTACGCAGCACCACCTGGTCCAACTGCGGTGGAGATACCCAAGTATACAGTAAGTTCATTTTTACCAACTCTAGCATTTCCAGTAAGGTTTCTGTCATCTCTAAACATCCCATGTCTAAACACCAGAACTTTCTAGGGTCTTTTACCCTGTCCAAGACATGGAGGGGCTCAGCGACTGCAGGTTGAGAGGGTGAGACATTTGAAGAGACCTCATCCTCCTTGGAGGTACTCATCATCACAGCTTGTTTCTCCCCTGGAGAGCTGTCAGACACATGTCTCACACTTATCCCTTCTGCACCAGTGTTGGTGAGCCTCTGCAGGTCATTACAAGTCACACTATCACTTTGATACTCCATATCATTTAGCTGTGGGGCTGTGGACAACACATCTGCGATGCCAGTGCCCTGAACTGTTTCCTCAGAGTGGAGGGCAGCAACCTTTGCAGGGACCAAGACGCCCTCAACCACCTGCGGGTCGGCGATCCCCCTGTCTGGCATAGCAGTTGTGTCCACACCCTTGTTACTTAAGCTAGCCTTATCCAGCATGGCTAACAATTGTTTGGCCCAGCTGTCCCAGTCCATTGTGGTTCCCTCATGGGTGTTCCACAGCATTGCATCACCTGCTGTAGAAGGCCGCACAAAAACCTGGGATTCATTAGCTTTAACTGCACATTCCTCACTTCTATATACATCATTTTGTAACACCACACTTTTATCAACGTTGCATTGGGGTGATGCTTCATCACCTAAAGCTTGGTGCAGCACACCATTTTGAACACCTTTTTCTGGTGGCATTACAGACACATTCAGCTTTGTACACTCAACTTTTGCAGGCTGAATTAACCCCTTGCCCACTGGGCTACACGTAGGGTTGTGGGGCTGCGCCCACACGCTCTCACTGTGTGAATTAGTCCCCCCTTGTTCCACCAGCATAGCACCAGAGCCATCCTGGACAGCCTCTGACTCCAACACATGGAGACCCCATGAGACTTCCATGGACAATCCTGTGCCTCTGCCTGTCATGGGAGATCTCCTACTCTCATCACTGGTAGTGAACACATTACCAACCTCACTCTCAGATATGACATTACAAGAAATACATGTTTCAATGTCATTACACTCATCACGTTTAGCAATAGTATCACTTTTGTTAGTACGATCATTAGCATTCTCATTACATGTAGACACAACTGCTGTTTTTGTGGTTTGTTTATGAGCCACCATAACCTCTGAGCGACTCTTCACAGCACCTGCTCTCTGTAAAGGGGCACTTTTGCCTATTTGGGCAGCTCCATAGCTGACCTGGGAAACTCTCTGCTCCAACACTGCAAGCTCCTTGGAAGTTTCCCTGGGCAACCCTGCAGCAGCTATCACTAGGGAACATGGTACCAGCACTGTTTTGGTCACCCCTAGCTCAATTTTCCCAGCCATTTGCTGGATCATAGCAGGCATATGCAGAGTCCCCATGTCCTTTTCAGTCTTTAGCCCTGCGTCTAGTTGGGCTTTACGCTGCGCCTCCCCACTGCTCTGGGTAGCACAATGCAGAAAGTCTATGTCCATTTGTACTGCGGATCTCCCCACTGGACATACTCCCACTTCACTGGATTCAGCATCATAAACTGAAACAGTCTTACCAGTTCCTGCAGCTGGTGTCATAGCCTTCACTTGAGTGCGTTGTCTCACTGGTGTGGTGTCTCCACAGGCTGACTCCCCCATGTGGCCATGGAGCAAAACTGCAGCCTTTCTGGACCCACTGACGCCCCCTGTAGGTAACACAAGATCCTTGTTGCTAGGGGTAACTGCAGACTTGCGCTCCAAAGCAGGTTGGCTATACCTCATGCAGGATTCAGGCTGATATACTCTCCTTTCTGGACTGACCCCTTTGCCTAAGTGGCCATGACAGAAAACCTTACGTTTCTCTGGATTTCCAATTCCTAGGACTTCCGGCGACACTTCTCCCATCCTGGAGCATTGCTGGCGGCCCATGATCCGATGGAACTCTCCTCTAAGAAGGATTTCCTCTTTAAACTTGCGATAGTCATCCTGGTCCCCATCCATCAAATGGTAAACCGACCGGAACTCTATCCGCAATAAGGTTTGCAACAGTTTTGGCCACCGGTTCCTAGGCCATTTTCTCTTTACAGCAACTTTTTCAAATCTTACAAGGAAGTCTCCCACCTCCTCTGTAGGCAGCATGGGTTGCACATAGTCAGAGGCCAAGATCTCAGCCCCTTGCAGTGCACCCGACTCTTTGCGATTCCGCTTGAACCATTCATTCGCTGTCTCACATGTCACTGGCCCCTTTTTACTGGTCCTACAAGGTGGAGACATCTTCTCAGGCCATGCTGAGCTCACTTCTTGGCATCTCCTCCATGATTGGCTCTCACTCGTTGCCATTGGATACCACTTCTGAGGACACAGCTGATCACAATCATTAGTAGATGAGCTCCAGAATTCATCAACCTCCCATCCAGCTTGGTTATTCCACAAACATTCCTGTGACAAGGGGCAATGGGCAACAGCATGTCCCCACTCACTACAACGGATGCAGCGCAGAGGCCTCCTTGCGTCATGCTGTGGCACCTTTGGGCTCAGGCTGCCAGGAACAACATCCTCTTTAACTTGATTAAACATGAACTTCTTGCTTTTTGACTGCCTCATCCTTGCAATCACATGCACACAGCAGCTTGTAACAGTTCTCAGCAAAGAAGGAGAAAAAGAAAAAAAAAAAAAATCTGATGTTTGATTCTTCCTTCACAGGTACACAACCCGCATGCAACACAGTCCATCAAATAAACGTATACACAATGCTGTTTGCCTGGCTGCCACACACAGCTAGCAGTAGTTCCTGATGCGACTCACCATGGAGCAAGGACCCGGATTCCACCGTCTACATGCCCGCATTCGAGCACCACTTGTAATATTGGGGTGATTAAGCTCAATTGGTAGATGCGCGTTTTAGTCTACATCAGGCAGGCGTTTTATGGTTAAGGGCCTGGTAGCCCACGTTTATTATAAGAAAACAAAATATTTAGTTCATCCAGTAATCCCACGCAGGGGTTTAAATTCATTCAGCACACAAATGAACATACCAAGCCACCTGGCTCTCAATTGTCAACAGTTCCTCTGCTTGCTCCCAACAGATTTGTCAACTCTTTCCAGCCCCCTGGACTCACCGGCTTCCTTAGTCTTCCTGACTCTCAAGGTTGTCAGCCTTTCCCAGTCCCTTACACGGACTACAGTCTCCCACAGGGCAAACCACTCTTCAACCAGCAGCAAGCTGCTCACACTCCCCCATCCTACACCAACAGCCCTTCATTTATATGGCTTATATGCAGCTGGGCACACACCCTGCTCGTTAACATCAAGACCCAGACACAGGGCTGGAGATATGCAAACTCTGTGTCTGCGTCTCGTTTTCCTCCAATTTCATAGGGACAGAGCCTCGCTCTGTCACAAGAAGTATAAACCCCATTGGAGGGGGAGCCACAGAGTCAGAGAATTGAGTAAAATGGAATCCCAAGGGATTTTCGAAGTCAACAGTTTTGCGCCATGACATGGACATTCACTGTACTGTTCATTTAAGCACAAGAGACTCCATTTTGTTCTCGCTGCTGAAATGTGTTCTGTAACCTTCACCTAACACACAGAAACATCTCCTACTAAACACTCTCTACTCCCCCCTCCCTTCTCAATGTTTTACTTTTGCAATTGTTCTATTTACTAGCTTTTAATAATATATTTCTATTTGTTAGCTTTTAATAACATATTTCTATTTGTTAGTTTTTAATAACATCTCACACCACCCCTTTCTTATCTATGTATAAAATAACATGTAATAATACATTTTGGCACTGAACAGACATTTTAAACACAGTGATTGAGTCCTGTGAATCTGTTCCTGCAGCTGCAGTATTAACTTTATTTTAGAGTCCCAATCAGAAATTAGTCATAACAGTTTTGGCGAGCCAGCCAGGAGAAGTTTTAAATACTGCGTGTGGAGTATTTTTAATCCAAGACTCCACTCCGCCATTTCCACCAGAATTGAAAGTGATTCCTGCTGAATTATGGGCCACCAGCAAATATGATGTAGGTCTGCTGGATTGCACCCCAGTCATGATAAAAATTAAACCAGGAGCCCATCTCCCACAGATTAAACAGTAACCACTGAGTATTGCTCAGATTGAGGGGATAAAGGATCAAATCACTCAACTGAAAGCAGCAGGGGTTGTTGTACCAATTAAGTCCCAAGTGTCAGGCTAGGAGCAGATAACAAGTAACAGTTCAGGTGTGCTGATTATACAAGAGTTCAAAGCACATACCACGAGCAGGTCTAAGCAGAGCAGGTCAGCTGGGACTTGAAGTACACCGCTGCAGACGAAGGTAGATAATTGCTGGACCTTGTAGTTCACTGCTGTAGATGAGGATAGATGATTGCTGGACCTTGTAGTTCACTGCTGTAGATGAGGATATATGATTGCTGGACCTTGTGGTTCACTGCTGCAGATGAGGGTACTAGTAGAATCAGGCAAAGCGTAGTCTAGGCAAGCTGGGTCATACACAGGTAGATCAGAATCCAAATGGTACCGATTCAGAAGCAAGCAAGGAGGGTCAAACAAGCCGAGTCAAACACAAAAGACACAGAGCAAATATCAGCTGGATCAAACACAAGTGAACTCTAACACGAGCACTGACTGAATGCTGATACAGGTGATTTAAATGTGAGCTGGCCAATCACTGTTGTTTCCCAGACACAGGCTGTGTCAGGTGAGTTGTGCTGGGTCCTAAAGGGATTCTAGTACTGACACCAAGTCAATACACCCCTGTTCCCAATTGAAAAGAAGCCAGACAAGAAGGGTGGGCAGGTGACATACCGCATGGTGCATGATTTGAGAGCCATTAACAATATAATTGAGGCAGATACCCCGATCGTGCCCAATCCCCACACTCTTTACTAAGTGGAATACCTGCCTCCAGCACCTGCTTTACAGTGATTGATCTTGCAAATGCTTTCTTTTCGGTGCCCCTGCACCCAGATTGCTGGCTCCTTTTTTCTTTTACCAATGATGCCCAAAAATTAGCATGGACAAGACTGCTCCAAGGCTGTGTGAGTAGCCCCTCTGAATATAATACTGCGTTAAAGCAAGTATTGGACCAATGGTCCCCCTCTCACCCAAACACAGTCTTGCTTCAGTACATAGACGATTTGCTTATTTGCTCTGATACAAAAGACATTTGTAGCAGAGAAACAGTAAGCCTTCTCATGTTTCTCTATAACAGTAACAACAAAGTTAGCAAAGATAAGCTACAATACTGCCAAGAGAAAGTGATCTTCCTGGGTCACTGCATATCACATGGAATCCGTCACCTAACCACAGATAGAGTTAAAACTCTACAAAAATTTGAAAAGCCAAGAAATGTACGGCAACTACGTGCCATCCTGGGGTTAGTGGGATATTGTAGGGACTGGATTCCAAATGCATCAGAACTTATGGCTCCTCTATATGAGGCTACCACTAGAAACCCTTTAAAACTTACATGGGACAATGAATTGCAGATGAAGGAGCTTATTAAAAAATGTTCTGAAGCTCCCGCCATTGGACTTCCCCACTATACTAAGACTTTCTCGTTGTTCTGTCATCAAGTCAATGGATTTGCTGCAGGTGTACTCACCCAGCTACATGGAGACAAACAGAGGCCTGTGATGTATGTATCAGCCTCATTAGACCCTGTCATCAAAGGCTCCCCCAGTTTTATGCGAGCCATAGCAGCCTGCATTTTGCTGCTGGACAAAGTAACTGAGCTTGTACTGGATTCTGCCCTGATCCTGTATGTGCCACATGCAGTACAGGAAATCGTGAATCAAGTAAATACCAGACATGTGTCTGCCAGTAGATTTGACAAGTACCAGTCTGCTCTTTTTGCTCCATCGAATTTAACAATCAAACGGTGTGTTACTTTAAATCCGGCTACTCTTCTTCCTATAATTGATGAGGAAGATGCAACAAATGGTACTGATGTAGAATCAGAGAGTTTTTCTTATGATTGTATGGCTCTGATGGAGGTAGAAAGGGCCTCTGTCACACCAGCAAAAGATGAGCCTTTATCAGATTGTGACACACACTTATTTGTAGATGGTTCATGGGCGTCCGCAGCAGGGGGCAAGGGGGGTCAAGTGCCCCCCCCTGGAATCCCCAAGGTGTTGCATGCCGTCATGCTGCATTTTTTTTTTTACTGAGTCCGCTGGCGGCTGCATCCTCGCTCTCTCCTCTGGATCACACAACACTGGCTGGCTCTGTGTTCAGCGGCCACTCTGTAACACAGTCCCGCCCCCCCCAGACCTGCTCGCGTAATAGTAGAGAGAATCAATTTTCCGCCTATCACACAAGCCGGTCTGGGGGGGCGGGACTGTGTTACAGAGCGGCCGCCGAACACAGGGCCAGCGTTGTGTGGCTCTGTGTTCGGCGGCCACTCTGTAAGGAGGAGGAGATGCCCATCTGTGCCACAGTCCCTGGATAGGAGGATCGAAGGGGGATGGGGGCTGCAGTGCTCTCATCCACCACCACACTCTCCTGCCCCCCGTGCTCTCCTCCACCACCACACTCTCCTGCCCCCCCAGTGCTCTCCTCCACCACCACACTCTCCTGGCCCCCCCAGTGCTCTCCTCCACAACCACACTCTCCTGCCCCCCCCCAGTGCTCTCCTCCACCACCACACTCTCCTGACCCCCCCCCAGTGCTCTCCTCCATCACCACACTCTCCTGCCCCCCCAGTGCTCTCCTCCACCATCACACTCTCCTGCCCCCCCAGCGCCCTCCTCTCCACCACCACACTCTCCGCCCCCCCAGTGCTCTCCTCCACCACCACACTCTCCGGCCCCCCCAGTGCTCTCCTCCGCCACCACACTCTCCTGCCCCCCAGTGCTCTCCTCCCCCAACACACTCTCCTGCCCCCCCCCCCAGTGCTCTCCTCCACCACCACACTCTCCTGCCCCCCAGTGCTCTCCTCCACCAGCACACTGTCCTGCCCCCCCCAGTGCTCTCCTCCACCACCACACTCTCCTGCCCCCCCAGTGCTCTCCTCCACCATCACACTCTCCTGCCACCCCCCCCCAGTGCTCTCCTCCACCACCACACTCTCCTGCCCCCCCAGTGCTCTCCTCCACCATCACACTCTCCTGCCACCCCCCCCCCCCCCAGTGCTCTCCTGCACCACCACACTCTCCTGTCCCCCCAGTGCTCTCCTCCACCACCACACTCTCCTGCCTCCCTCCCAGTGCTCTCCTCCACCACCACACTCTCCTGCCCCCTCCCCAGTGCTCTCCTCCACCACCACACTCTCCTGCCCCCCCAGTGCTCTCCTCCACCATCACACTCTCCTGCCACCCCCCCCCCCCAGTGCTCTCCTGCACCACCACACTCTCCTGTCCCCCCAGTGCTCTCCTCCACCACCACACTCTCCTGCCCCCCAGTGCTCTCCTCCACCACCACACTCTCCTGCCCCCCTCCACCACCACACTCTCCTACCACGCCCAGTGTTCTCCTCCCCTACCACACTCTCCTGGCCCCCCCAGTGCTCTCCTCCACAACCACACTCTCCTGCCCCCCCCAGTGCTCTCCTCCACCACCACACTCTCCTGACCCCCCCCCAGTGCTCTCCTCCATCACCACACTCTCCTGCCCCCCCAGTGCTCTCCTCCACCATCACACTCTCCTGCCCCCCCCAGTGCTCTCCTCCACCACCACACTCTCCTGCCCCCCCAGTGCCCTCCTCTCCACCACCACACTCTCCGCCCCCCCAGTGCTCTCCTCCACCACCACACTCTCCGCCCCCCCCCAGTGCTCTCCTCCACCACCACACTCTCCTGCCCCCCCAGTGCTCTCCTCTACCAACACACTCTCCTGCCCCCCCCAGTGCTCTCCTCCACCACCACACTCTCCTGCCCCCCAGTGCTCTCCTCCACCAGCACACTGTCCTGCCCCCCCCAGTGCTCTCCTCCACCACCACACTCTCCTGCCCCCCCAGTGCTCTCCTCCACCATCACACTCTCCTGCCACCCCCCCCCCCCCAGTGCTCTCCTGCACCACCACACTCTCCTGTCCCCCCAGTGCTCTCCTCCACCACCACACTCTCCTGCCTCCCTCCCAGTGCTCTCCTCCACCACCACACTCTCCTGCCCCCTCCCCAGTGCTCTCCTCCACCACCACACTCTCCTGCCCCCCCAGTGCTCTCCTCCACCATCACACTCTCCTGCCACCCCCCCCAGTGCTCTCCTGCACCACCACACTCTCCTGCCCCCCTCCCAGTGCTCTCCTCCACCACCACACTCTCCTGTCCCCCCAGTGCTCTCCTCCACCACCACACTCTCCTGCCTCCCTCCCAGTGCTCTCTTCCACCACCACACTCTCCTGCCCCCTCCCCAGTGCTCTCCTCCACCACCACACTCTCCTGCCCCCCAGTGCTCTCCTCCACCACCATTCTCTCCTGCCCCCCTCCACCACCACACTCTCCTACCACGCCCAGTGTTCTCCTCCCCTACCACACTCTCCTGCCACTCCCCCAGTGCTCTCCTCCACAACCACACTCTCCTGCCCCCCCCCCAGTGCTCTCTCCTCCCCTGTTCTTGCTGCCCCCCTGGTCGCCAGCTCTCCCCATACTTCTCTAGCCACCATCCCAGTGCTCTCCACCCCCCCGTTCACCCCCCAGTGCTCCCCCCTGCCCCCCCAGTGCTTTCCCCCCTATTCTCCCCCCAGTGCTCTCCACTCCCCCCAGTGCTCTCCCCCCTGTTCTCGCCTCCCCGTGCTCTCCACTCCCCCCAGTGCTCTCCCCCTTGTCCCCCCCTCAGTGCTCTCCTCCACCACACTCTCCTGCCCCCCCCGACAGTTTTCTCCTCCCCTGTTCTTGCTGCCCCCCCTGCTCTCCAGCTTTCCCCATCCTTCTCTAGCCACCATCCCAGTGCTGCCCCCCCCCAGTGCTCTCCCCCCTGTTCCCCCCAGTGCTCTCCACTCTGCCCAGTGCTCCGCCACCTGTCCCCCCCCACAGTCCTCTCGGCTCCCCCCAGTCCTCTCCCATCCACGCTCTCCCCCCGTGTTCTCCCCCTGTTCTTCCCCCCCAGTGCTCTCCACTCCCTCCAGTGCTCTCCCCCCTGCTCTCCCCCAAAGTGCCCTGCTCTCCCCCCTGTTCTTTCTCCCCCCCAGTGCTCTCCCCCTGTTCTTTCCCCCCCAGTGCTCTCCCCCCTGTTCTTTCTCCCCCCCCAGGGCTTTTCAGCTCTCCCCATCACTCTCCAGCCCCCACCCCAGTGCTCTCCAGCCCCCTATTCTCCCCACCCCTGTTCTTTCTGCCCCCCTGGTGCTCTCCAGCCCCCCCCCAGTGCTCTCTACCCTCCGTGCTCTCCACCCCAGTTCTTTTTGGCTCCCCCCAGCACTCTCCACTCCCCACCCCTGTACTCTCCACTCCCCCTGCATTTTGCCCCCACCCATGTGCTCTCCACCCCCCATAGTGCTCTCCAGTCCCCCGTGCTTTCCACCCCTGTTCTTTCTGGCCCCCACTGGTGCTCTCAAGCTCCCCCCATTGCTCTCCACTCCCCCTGTTTTTCTGCCCCCCCAGCGCTCTTCACCACCCCACACTCTTAGCCCCCCCAGTGCTCTCTGCTCCCCACCCCTGTGATCTCCACTCCCCCTCGCTCTTTGCCCCCACCCATGTGTTCTCCAACCCCACCAGTACTCTTTGCTCCCCCTTCTCTCCTACTCCCACCCAGTGCTCTCCACTTCCCCAGGACCAGAGGGCAGGCTGATTGGGGCCGGAAAATGAGGACCACTCCAACTCACAGCAGACAGATCCTCTGGAAGGAGCACCGTCCCCATCCAAAACGAGAACAGACCCTGCCTGCTGCTGGCCATCATGGATATCCTGCTGGCATGCAAGGTACCGTACCAAGCATCAACAACACACCTTCCCACAGACAGGGCCTGCAGACTGGGACATGGGGCACAGGAGGGGCTGCAATGATGGGCACAGTGAGACTGCATTCACGGCATAGTAAAGCTGCATTTGATGGACACGGTGAGGCTGCATTTGATGGACACGGGTGAGTCTGCATTTGATGGACACGGTGAGGCTGCATTTGATGGACACAGTGAGGCTGCATTTGGTGGGCACAGTGAGGCTGCATTTGGTGGGCACAGTGAGGCTGCATTTGATGGGCACTGATGAGGCTGCATTGAGCTCTTGCATCAAGTCTGCAGTCTCTGACCATCTCCTGTAGCATGTCTGCAGTCTCTGAGGGAGTCTGGAGAGGAGTCAAGAGTGGGAGCACCGCCAGGATGGGGGTCATGGGAGAAGTCAGACTTGTGTGGATTGAGACTATAGGATAAAACCAGAGCCACCAAGCTGGAGCCGACTGACTGAGCCCCACACAGTGCACCTAAGAGGAGGTCAGTGAAAGCACCGCCAGGCCAGTCGGGGGTCACTGATGTAAGGGGGGAGTGAATACGATAATGTAAGGGGCACTGATATAAAGGGTTTCCTCCTTATATTAGTAACCCACCCCCCTTACCTTAGAGTATTCTTTCTGCAGTTTCTGGGGTCCCCCTTGATGATTGATCACTTACCACTATTAACTGGAATTTGTATATATGTGTGTGTGTATATATATATATGCCCTATGTGATTTCATATCTATATCTAATACTCTCTTCATTAAATGTGCTTTAAAATGTATGGTTTTCCCTTTCATGAACAAGAAAATAATGACGTTATGCTGTTGGGCTGGTATAATAATGCTGTGAGGCTGATATGACATTTTTTCCAGGGCTGGTTTTTGAAAGCATGGGCGTCCGCAAGGTTACTCAGGTGGCTGCGTACCATGCCCATATAGCCTAGAAAATGTACATCTTTCTACATTGCAATACATCTGTTGTTGCCATATTTTTATCTTGATGAAAACAGCCTATACAGTGACGGTATGAGATCAAAATATGGCCACAACAGATGTATTGCAATGTAAAAAGATGTACATTCTCTAGGCTATATGGGCATGGAACACAGCCGCCAGAGTAACTTCCAATACAAAGGGAAGATGAATTATCTGTTATATAACACATATGTATTACCAGTGGAAAGATTTTCATGAGATTGTCGAAAAGGGGCGGAGCATGAGAGGTCTTAAAATGATGCCCCCCCCCCCCCCCTTGAAAAAGTTCTGCGGACGCCCATGAGATGGTTCCAGATTTTACACCGATGATGGTCAGCCACACACAGGGTTTGCTGTAACCACCACAGACACCATTTTACATCAGGAAACATTGACACCCCAGATGTCAGCACAGGAAGCGGAGTTGTATGTGTAGTCAAAGCATGTCATCTCCTAGAGAATCAAAGGGGAAACATGTACACTGACAGCAGATATGCGCTTGGAATCGCTCACGATTTTGGGCCTATTTGGAAAGCACGGAATTTCCTGACTAGTGCAGGGAAGCCAGTTAGACATGCAAAACTCATAGAGCGGCAATTTGAGGCCTTTCAGAAACCAGCAGAAGTTGCCATCTTGAAGGTAAAAGGGCATGCGAGGGGAAATGACATGACAGCCAGAGGAAACACTTTAGAGGACCAAGCGGCAAAGGATGCTGCCCTTATGGCATTTGGAGTCACACCCACTGTATATGCATCGCATAGTAGTCCATTATGTCTCAATTACCTGACACAGGAGCCAGCGAAGTCACCGCTGTCCCCTGTATTCCGGAGCATCCATCTTCTCGTGGGTCTCTGTGGGTCTCGCTGCTCCGCCGCTGTCATTCGACAAAGCCGCGATGACGTCACTCCCGCGCATGTGCATGGGAGCCGCCACTCGCAGCATATCACCATTGACAGCGGCACACTCAGTGCGCCTGCACGCCGCTGTCTACGGCGCATGCTGTATTTTGGCAAATATCTCCTAAACCGTGTAGGTTTAGGAGATATTTCTTAGACCTACAGGTAAGGCTTTAATTTAGGCTTATCTGTAGGTCAAAGTGGTTTGTAAGGGTTTACAACCACATTAATGTATAGTCCAGTATCTCCCAGCGAATGTATTAAGAGGTTTTAGGAGATGAGTATATCTATGTACAATTTTTTGTATATCTTTTTTTATTTCTATTTTCATTTTTATTTTTATTTATTTAAATTTTTATCTTAGTTTGTGAATCTTACTTATATCTATTGGGATTTGTTTTATTAGTATTTTAGCCTTGAATATATTTTTATTATATGCCATGTAGTGTGAAATAACAAACATGAAAACAGGCAACTACATCACGTATGTCACCATTAACATCAAATTAGGCACATTGGTAAGAACAAGAAAAAAGGGGAACGGGGGGGGGGGGGAGCAGTAAATACAACAAAAATAAAACAACAAAAAAAGGGAAAAAAAGAGGGGGGGGAGGGGGAGAGCACAGCAAATGCATTTATATGAGAGGTTATGTGCAGGATATTCACCATTGTTGTTGGTATAAAATTCACCTTAAATGCCTGACTCAGGGGCAGAATCAAGTAAGTTCCACCTCTAAATGTCTCTTGTGGCCACACCGACGTCACCAATATCCACCCAGTAGTGGCGGTAAGTTTGCTTAGGCGATCCTAAGATTATTAGGAGGGACCACAGAGGGACCACAACAGGGTGAACTTATCATAAGTGTCGTCCGCCTTCGCCTGCAATTCCTCCATGAGCATTATATCATTAAGAATATCCACCCACTTGGAAATAGGGGGGGTGGAGTCCTTCTTCCAGTATAAGGAAATGACATGGCGAGCTGCTGAGAGAAAGAATCTCAAAAGACTACATCTCTGAGACTGAATCGTTCCAGGAAGGATGGATAGGAGCGCAGACAAAGGCGAAGGAGGCAACGAAGTCTGATATACGTCATTATAAATCTCAAAAATCTTATCCCAAAATGGACGAACCTTATCACAATCCCACCATACATGGATGTAGGATCCCTGTGCTCCGTGACATCGCCAACATACATTTGTGGTTGATGGGAACATCCTGTGTACCGAGACCGGAACCCTGTACCACCTCGACAGCAATATGTAGTTCTTCTCTTGTGTGAACCCGGACCTGGATGATTTATGTGTGAGGGTAAAGGAGGTAGTCCACTGTGTCCGGGACATCTCTATATTCAGATCTCTAGACCATTTACTTGTGTATGTGGGGAGGGTGTCATACAATCGGGTTTGGATGTCTTTGTATATTAATGATAAGGTGTGTCTTGGGGTTTGAGCGAGACTACAAAGGTCCTCAAATAGCGTGAGTGGCCTGTGAGCTCTCCCTAATAGATGAAGGTCTCTGCAAAGCTGGTTTAGCGAGATTGTGGTCAGCCAGTCCGTCAGGACAGCAGTCTGCGGGTCTGTAGGGGGACGGAAATGTCCAGTAGTAGGATGGACAAACTGATTGGCTGTTGGCCAGTTTTCACGTGTGTAAGTCCCGCAGTGCATTTTGGTAGCGAGAGCAGGTAGGGCCAAATTGTCAAATAACGGAGATAACCGCCTGGGATCGGTGGACAAGGCATAAAGAGTAGCCTTATTGTACCACAACGTAAAGGCTGCCTTCGTTAGAGGGGAGATTCCCTGCATTGTCCGAAACTTGGTGTTATACCCCCATAGCAGGGCTCGTAGATTTACTGTAGCCATATCCTGTTCAATTAAGGTGGAGGGTTTAGTACGTGGCCTCGGAAACCATTCCAAGAGTCGGGAGAATAACGCAGAGGTGTGGTATAGTTGGAAATCCGGGAGACCAGTACCTTCTTTAAGCTTGGGGGCACTTAAAACTTTGTGTTTAAGTCTAGGAGGGTGGTGTTGCCACAGAAACTTGCCTACCATAGCCCGCAATGCGAGGAAAAAAGTTGTCGGAAGGAGGATGAGAAGCGTTTGAAACAAATATAATGCCCTTGGGAGTATATCCATTTTAATAACACTTATTCTCCCCCACCAGGAGAGCTTGAGGTTATGCCAACCTTCAAGGGAACGTCTGATAGAAGTCAGTAGTGGACTAAAATTTAGTGAGTACACGTCATGAACCTCAGAGGGGATCTCCGTCCCAAGGTATTTGATCGAGCGCGGTTGCCATTTAAAGGAGAATCGCTTTTGAATAAAGTCTAGGTCTTTCGGTTGTAATGATATATTTAGAGCTTCTATTTTTTTCAGGTTCAGTTTGAAATTGCTATGCGCTCCGAACCGGGCAAGCTCCTCCAGGATGGCAGGGAGACTGATTCGGGGTTGAGTGACATATAGGAGTAAATCGTCTGCATAGAGTGACAGCTTACGGGGAGCCGAGGGGGTGTTGATCCCATGAATAGAGTTATTGTTACGGATGGCTTGAGCCAAATGTTCAACAGTAATTGCGAACAGGAGTGGTGATAGCGGGCATCCCTGCCTGGTGCCGTTCTGGATCCCAAAAGCCACAGGCGATTCCCCATTGGCTAAGACCCTCGCAGACGGGCTTGTATACAAAGCCATGATTTTAGTGAGCATTCGTGGGCCTAAGCCTAGTTGCTGCAGGGAGGCCTGGAGAAACGTCCAGCTCACCCTATCAAATGCCTTTTCGGCATCACAAGCTAGGAGACAAGTTGGAATGTTGTGGAGTTTGGCATATGAGATAAGGTGGAGGGTCTTAGTGGTATTATCCCTGGCCTCCCGGCCTGGGATAAAGCCCACTTGGTCACTATGAATAATGGAGGGGAGCAAGACATGTTGCTAAAATTTTGGAGTAAAGCTTGAGGTCGACGTTCAGTAGGGATATGGGCCTATAGTTTCCACAGTGTGCATGGTCTTTCCCCGGTTTAGGTATTACAACTATCTGGGCTTGGAGAGTATGTAGTGAAAGGGGATGCGTTTCGTCTATTTCCTCAAATGCCCTGGCCATAATCGGGGCAAGTTGATGTGCGAATTTTTTATAAAATTGAGGGGAGTATCCGTCAGGGCCTGGGCTTTTATCATTCTTCAGACCTTTAATCGCTGTTAGGAAGTCAGACGTGGTCAGAGGTAGCTCCAAGTCAGCCCTATCATTTAAGGAGATGGTAGGTAAGGCCGTATCTTGAGTATAGCGATGCAGATCGGACGATGAAGCGGGGCTCGATACATCTGGGGAGGGGAGGTTGTAAAGGGAGGAATAGAAGTCCCTGAACTCCGAGACAGTTCCTGAACTTCTTCTGTTGGGAAGACGATAAGATGTGAGGGATGTTTTGTCTCTGTTGTCTAGGGTGGATAACTCGTGAGAGGTGTTTTCCGCATCTGTTAGCCTGTGAGTAGTGGGTATGGCGGCCTTTGTTGTATGCGTTCAGCGTTCTCGCCGAAAAGATCTGAAGCAAGTCCCGCCTCGCGTTAGAGAGTTCTGTCAGGGTCCGAGCGTCTAATGTGCGTTTATGGGAGGCCTCTAGGGAAGCTATCTGTGAGAAAAGTCGGCGTATATCCTCAGTGTGTGCTTTTTTCAATCTAGAGCCGTGTTGTATAAAAATACTGCAAATAACGCATTTCAGGGCTTCCCACTTGGTCATATTACTAGTCTCATCGTGGGCATGGTCGCTGACGAAGTCTGTGATTGCTTGAGATACTTCTGCGACGCATAGTTTTATTAGTATTTTAAGCATATATAATTAAAAGCTTTTATTAATGTTAGTAGGTATTGGAGCTGTGGGGGGGGGGGGGGGGGGTTCTAATGATTGTATCCTTGCTCACTTGCATACATATGCATAGTTTGTATACACTGTTTCTCTGTCCCAGATAATGGCTTAAGCTGTCAGGATGGGAGAATAATGATACTATGATTCCGTCCAGTCACTATGGCAACCGTAAATGAAAAGCGGCTTTAAAATCCTCCACGAGCATCACTGGGCTCATTTCCCTTGAGAATGTCACGTGACCTGTGACGCAACGCGTCGGGAGGAGGACCCAAGTGACGTTGAGCCCTCAGTGTCCAGAGAGGCTCTGAGGAGGAGTACAATCTGATGCTCTATCTGGGGCTTATGTTCCAACTGGTTTCGTGAGTAGGATTGATACAGGCAGTGTAGTATCATCCTGTGTTGCAATAATACACTAAATAATACAAAAGGTGCAGCGCAAAATGTAAAAAATTATAAAAAAAATATATAAAAAAGGTCCACACAGATTGGTCAAATATGACAGCAGGAGAGCCTGTAGAGAGGAGACACCACGTGGGAAGACAGCTGTATTGCTTGTATGTGACCCTCCTTCCACTAGTAGGAATAAATTCTTACCAGCTCTGATGGACCTCTGATATCTCAGATGGTCAAATGCGCGTATTCACACTCAGGGTGTGCAGGAGCCTTATTGCTTAGTTACCAGGCAATTTTCTAGGTCGCTTGGTCAGGTGCAGCCGACTCCAAATACAAGCCCAGCAACTTCACTCCAGGTATAGATGGGCAGATGTAGGTACACAGGAAAAATCCAGGAGAAACTCCGGCTAGACTTGCATGTTTTATCCGTGCATACGCATTAAAATTGTTTGAGGATGCTCACCGGTGGGAACGATGACACATATCTGGTGGTCTTGCCTGAAGGTGTGCGCAGACTTTGGGTCAGGGTTTATGCCCTTTGTGCACTTTGCTTCATACCGACCTCAAACTGAATCCATACGAGGCCCTTCTCCGCATATCTGAGATTGGTAGGTGTGCAGAGACTGGCACATGGCCCTGAACACAGTGTGCATCTGGGGGGCTACAATAATTCACTATCCCTGGTTCTCTCTCCTTTTTTTACATGCCCTCGTGGAGTGATTATAGGATAAGGAGGAAGGAGAAACGCTATACAAGCTACAGGGGGTATGAGTGTGTTCGGACACAATCAAAAGGACTGAGGCTGGTAAAGACACATTATAAACTATAAATTATATATGAAGTTTTAAAGAGATCAGCGCACTATGATATGAAGTAAAGATACTAGTGCACAGAAATGAACTGAACCTGAATGCAGATGCAGTAGATGTTTGAGATTAGGTGATGATTAAATTAATTTGTTTGATTCATTTGGGTTTGCTTACACATTGGGTATAATCAGCTATTGAGTAGGGATGAGCTTTGTGTTCGAGTCAAACATACGTTCGACTCGAACATCGGCCGTTCGCCCGTTCAGCGAATACCGAACGTTATGGGCTGTTCGTGCCAAATTCGTGTGACGCTCACGCCCCACAATGCACTGCGCCATCACCTTGCCGATGGCTCCATCCTAAGTTCTGGTCCTGTCACCCAGGAAACCATCCCCTTGCTGACCACCATGGGTCCTAACCACCGTGAACTGCTTGGATACCATCTCTTCCCCTCTTTTCCCCATTATCTTGGGAATGCCTTGGCTACAAGCTCACAACCCCAACATCGACTGGGCCACAGGGAGGGCCGAGTTCCTTTCCAGCTACTGCCAACAGCACTGCTTTCTTGCAGTCCCTTCCACTTCCACTCAGCTCCTCAGTCTGGACTCTGACCCTGAGTCACCTCAAGCAATTCCTGCGCCCTATCGGGATTTTGCGGATGTGTTTAGCAAGAAAGGAGCAGAAACCTTACCCCCGCACAGATGTTACGACTGCCCGATAGAGCTTCTACCTGGAACCGAGGTCCCTTTTGGAAGAATTTTCCCGTTAACTGAGCAAGAGCTGGAAACTCTAAAGGGCTATTTAGACGAAAACCTCAAGAAAGGCTTCATTCGCCCATCTACTTCCCCAGCTTTGTCGAAAAAAAGACCACTCTCTACGACCTTGTATCAATTATCGGGAGCTAAATAAGATTACCATCAAAAATCGCAACCCGCTACCCTTAGTGCCCGAAATCTTCCAAAGACTGGGGTCCGCTGTTGTGTTTACCAAGTTAGATCTCCGCGGTGCCTACAACTTGATCCGCATTCGTGAGGGGGACGAGTGAAAGACTGCCTTCCGCACGCGGTTCGGGCACTTCGAATATCTTGTTATGCCCTTTGGTCTGTGTAATGCACCCGCCACTTTCCAACACTTTATAAACGACGTCTTCCGTGACCTGTTAGATTTATACGTTATCGTTTACTTGGATGACATCCTAATCTTCTCTTCCTCAGTCTCTGACCATCGCAGGCACGTCTGAAATTTGTTGACTCGCCTTAGGCCGCGTACACACGGGCGGATTGTCTGGCCAACTAAGTTCGTCAGACAATCCGACAGACAGTCCGGCCAAATTTTGAATGAACGGACTTGACCACACACGATGAACAGACAGTCCGCTGAAAGCGTGCGCGATGACGTACGGCACGTACGACGGGACTAGAAATAGGAAGTCCAAGACACAGCAAAGCACCCTTTGGGCTCCTTCTGCTGACTTTGCGTTAGTAGAAGTTTGGTTAGAGACGATTCGCGCTTTTCAGACTTCAGCTTAATTTGTCCGTTCACTGCGGCGCAGTCTACCTGTGAGGTTTGTATCTGTCTTTCGGTACGCGTGGATCAGTTGTACCTGTTATTAGGCGCTTCTGGTCCGCTCGTTTCTGGGTTTCAGGTCGTTCTTCATAGGTCTGGCTGTTCTTCAGTGCGTTCAGTTGAGCTTGTTTGTCCAGCCGACCGTTTCAAAGCCATTGAGAGTGGACGTACTCGGGAACGAGTTCGTGCTATATTGGGGCTTGGTGTTGGGGTTAATACTTTGACCCAAGCCCAGTCTGTGAACAGGGTGAGGAGGAGTTCATGGACAAAGAATTGGTTGCGCCAGCGTGACCAATTCTCGCATATGCCTTTACTCCGTGAGATCCGTGAGAATAATCCTGATGATTTCAGGAATTATCTCAGGATGACGGACCCCGTTTTTCACCGTCTGCTGGCTTTGCTGACCCCTTATATCAGCAGGCAGGATACCTGCATGCGGCAAGCCATCACTCCGGAGCAGAGACTCGTCGCCACGTTGCGCTACTTGGCGACAGGGAGAAGCCTTCAGGACCTCAAGTTCTCGACAGGCATCTCCCCCCAGGCTCTGGGGATCATTATTCCAGAGACCTGTTCTGCCATTATTCGGGTCCTGCAGAAGGAATATATGAAGGTAAGTTTGTTCTTTTAATATTGCATTATATGCGTTATATGCATTGTATGTTTGTATTCATTTCATCATGACTTTTAATATCCATGACAGGAATATGATGTGAATGTCCCCTTTATATGAATGCATGCATTTTTATTTTATTTTACTGTATTTGCTGGCGTATAAGACTACCTTTTACACTTAAAAAAAATGCCCAAAAATTGGGGGTCGTCTTATACGCCGGGTATACAGGTATACAATGCTGCCCGATGGATGTCAGCCCCCAAATGTCTGCTAATACTGTATGTGGCTTCAGCAACAAACAGTATACGCCGTTGAGCCAATCCCGGCGAGCGATGTATTCTATTAATGAATACAGAGCCTGCTTGGATTGGAGTAACAACCACTGCCAATCCGAGCAGGCTACATAGAGTAGCCTGCTCGGATTGGCTTTGAGAGAGAGAGGCAAGGGCTGATGATGCTACAGCCTCTGCCAATCCAAGCAGGCGTTGTATTCATTAAAATAATACACCGCTCACCATACTTCCCTGGGTAAATCCATTCACTGATCTCCTACTACTATACATCCTGCTATTTGCCTTTGAGGTCTCAGGCACCCAAGAGGGACAGGTAAATCTGGGACATATGACAGGGGGGTTATTAAATGCATTTTGGTGGACAATTCCCATAGAATGTAACCCAAAAGTGGTATAGGTTTGGTTAGTGAAAAATTCTACTTTCCAGAGTTGTGGCATTCAATAGATCTCTGTTTGTGTTATTATTGTTTGATTTACTTTATGACATAACACAGCATGGCGGATGAGTAGTTGGCATTCTTGCTTTGTATTTTTTAATCGTTCTAATGTTTTTTTAAAATGGTGTTGCCTCAGAAGGGGGGTAGTCTTATACCACGAGTATTGCCCAAAACCTATGTTTTCACTTGAAAAATAGGGGGTCGTCTTATACGCCCAGTCGTCTTATACGCCGGCAAATACGGTATTTATTTTTTTTGTGTCATTTTTTTTGAGCTTTTTACCTTTTTGTGTCCCACGTGCATATTTGCTTTCACTAACGTCCTCAGCATTCAATCCTGGGCCCCTATACACCCACAGCCGAGACTGGTTTTTCTCTATAATTCATATTGTCAGCTCCATTGTACTATTTTACTGGCCCCCCCACCCTTTGTATACTCTTTGTATACACCCTTTGTGTGTGTGTGTGTGTGTGTGTGTGTGTGTGTGTGTGTGTGTATATGTAGATATATAGATATAGATATAGATATATATATATGGATTGTCAACTCATTAATTAGTCCCCCCACTCAAATTGGTTGCAGGTATTGGATACTCATTAATTAGTCCCCCCACCCCACTCAAATTGGTTGCAGGTATTGGATACTCATTAATTAGTCCCCCCACCCCACTCAAATTGGTTGCAGGTATTGGATACTCATTAATTAGTCCACCCACCCCACTCAAATTGGTTGCAGGTATTGGATACTCATTAATTAGTCCCCCCACCCCACTCAAATTGGTTGCAGGTATTGGATACTCATTAATTAGTCCCCCCACCCCACTCAAATTGGTTGCAGGTATTGGATACTCATTAATTAGTCCCCCCACCCCACTCACCCACCTAACGTATGTACCCTGGTCCATCAGAGGGCTGATTAATCTGTGAATTGGGCCGCCTATTTTTTTTGTTTTTTTGCAGAAAAAAATTTGCAATATTTCTGTTTAACTGTTGTTCCAAAATGTTTTTGAGTTTTATTTGTTATGAATTGTTTTTATTTAATGACTAATTTTTTTTTTCCCTGTGTTTGACTCCCCAGCTTCCTTCCACGCCACAGGAATGGCAGACTGTGGCTTCCCAATTCGCTGCCCGTTGGGACTTTCCCAACTGCGGAGGGGCGATCGACGGGAAACATGTGAGGATTGTGCCCCCACCCCATTCGGGGTCCTACTATTGGAATTATAAGGGGTTCCATAGTGTGGTGCTAATGGCGGTGGTGTCGGCACAGTGTGACTTTCTTTATGTGGATGTGGGGAAGAACGGCCGGATGTCTGACGGAGGAGTCTTTAGGCAGACCGAGTTCTGCCACCGTCTCATCACTGGTGGCCTGGACTTGCCACCAGATGCCGAGAATGTGGAGGGTCTACCGTTTGTGTTTCTAGCTGATGAAGCGTTCGGTCTGAGTGAACATCTTATGAAACCCTTCCCCCAAAGGACCCTCACCCCGGAGAGGAGGGTTTTTAATTACCGGCTGGCCAGAGCAAGAAGGGTTGTGGAGAGTGCCTTTGGCATTATGGCCAGCCGGTTCCGTCTGTTACTGACAGCGATCAACCTAGCAGAATATAAACTGAACTATGTGATTCTGTGCTGCTGCATTCTGCACAATTTTCTCTGAAAACTTTCAGGGAACCAGTACCTGCAGCATATTGGGCCTGAGGCCGGACTAATATTTCCAGAACTGACAGGGCTGGATCATGCCCTTCCTGGCTTAGCCCCCCAAACAGCACGTGAGGTGCGTGACCGCTATGTGAGCTATTTTAATGGTAGGGGGGCTATTCCAATGCCAGCTGAGCAATAAAAATGTATTTTTCTTGAAATATGTATTGTCTATTCAAATATTTAAGTTTGGTTCTTGTTTGCTTGTCTCCTACATTCTCCTAATTCAGGGATATGCAATTGGCCAACCTCCAGCTGGTGCAAAACTACAAGTCAATCATGCCTCTGGGTCTCATGCTTGTGGCTGTCAGTCTTGCTATGCTTCATGGGACTTGTAGTTCTGCAACAGCTGGATTTCCACTAATTGCATATTCCTGTCCTAGTGCATTTGTATTGCAAAGTGGTTTTTGCCAATAGTAAATAAGGCTCTTTGTGACAGAAAACACAAAATGACTTCCCAAACTGGTATTGAGTATTGAAAGAAGAAGACACACACACACACACATCTTTTTTTTTGGAATTTTTAATAGTGCACATTCCAACCAGTGCCTCTTTTTAAGATATTTTTCTTTTCTTTTTTTTTCTTTTTTTGGTAATTTTTTTTTTTTGGAAACATATAAATATATAAATATATCTATATATATAGAAAATAAAATTATAAAACAAATACATAAAATCGTATTTTCAACTATTTACATAAAACAAGGGGTAAAGCTAAATTTTGAAGATGCACACCAAAAATTGGTAATGTCAACATGTGCTATCTACCATCATGAGTGATCAATGGACGTGTTTGGTGGGTGCAATCCCTTCCTCTCACATACTAGAATGAGGAAGGGTTTGCAAACACCAAATGCGTCCATTGCGATCCTCTGATGGCACATAGCACATGTTGACACACCGTGTGCATCTTCAAAATTTGGCCTCTAAAAACAATGTGATACAAACATTAAAAACTTTTTTACAAGGGAATGAAGAACATGATCGATTGGGTTTTAGGGAAAAGGGGCTTAGATTCTCCCTAAAACATCGATCATGTTCTTCATTCCCTGCCTCATAGTGTCCAGTTCTCGTTGGATGTTTCGAATTTGGTTCTCCATTCGATCAATCTGGCCATTCCAGGCCATGATCTCACCAATCAATCGCTGGGCACTGTCCGTGGAAAATGGCTCCGCGGCTTGTCCTTCCACAACCAGATCATCACCTAAAAACATGTGTAGATAAAAAATTGGTTAAAATATACAGCCATTAATTGTTTACCTTAAGCTGGGTTGTCAGACACTCACTTTGTGGGGTGTGTATCTCCACCACCTCTTCCTCCTCCACATCTAGCCCTGGGCTGGGCTGATCCAGCTCGGACACGGGGCTTGGCTGCTCCCTCATGGACATGGGGCTTGGCTGCTCCCTCACAGACACAGGGCTGGGCAGCTCCATCACCGACACGGGGCTTGGGCTAATTGCCCAATCAGGCTGGTGAGGTCGGGGGGTCCTGGGCTGCTCCGCCTCTTGTCTGAGTCTTTGTTCCCCTATGAGAATGAAAAAACAAAAAAAAAAGAGATACTTTTAAGCATAGTGATATTTGAGTTCAGAAATTTGAATATGAAACATTGGTTTGAAGTGGTGTACAATTATTAGCTGGTTATTACAAGCTCCTAGTTTAATACATCATTAAAATGACATTTTTGTAGTTAGGCTGTGTTCAGACTGCTGCGATGTGCGAACGCTGCAAATCTACTGTGGTTTCACGCATCGCATGCCTCCCGGAGGCAGTTCACACTGCCCTATGTGACCTGCTGGGAGTATCAGTTTAAAGTTTTATTGACACCTCCAAATTAGTTCTCATATCACAGTGCAATCTTTAAACTCGGACAGGAATCGGACCACATGGTGTGAACACCCATGTGATCCGATTCGGCTGTGGACTAAAAAAAGGGCCATGTACAAGTTTGGGCCGGATTCGATGCAAATTCAGCCATACTATATGTATAGCTGAAATCGCATCACTGCAGTGCGGTGCAAATCACATTCGATCTCGTACATTGCAGCAATGTGAATCTAGCCTTTAACCAAACTGTGATACTTTATATCTTTTGTCCAAGTTTCACAGACGGACACACTCGAATCATCCCCTGGAGTACCTGTGTGTGATTATGTCAAAAAATGTTCTATGATGTCCCAAACTACACTAAATGATTCCCAGTCCAGATGTTGAACCAGCATTTTATCTATCTATCTATCTATCTATCTATCTATCTATCTATCTATCTATCTAATTTTTTTGAGACTACATTGCACTGAATACATTTATGAAACTTTATAAAAAATGTATATCCTAAATTGAGTGTAACAATTCAGTTTATCATGAACAATACAAAAAAATTAATAACTAATTAAAATCTAATCCAACACCAGATAAATTTACACCATATACAAATTCATGCTATCTACGCCCACATATACGAACAACCATATGCGCTCATTACATGAACTATTGACTACACGAACGATCAAATTCGCCATATTTACATACAATACCTACACGAACGATTACGATAAAATCGCCAGATTTACATATAATACCTATACGAACGATTATGTCCGACAGTCACGATAAACGCGGAGTGTACTCACTTTTTTTCAGGGCCTTTTTGATGCGATGATATTGGTCCGGCTCCCTGGACTTGATGTCGGACCATCGTTTCCGGAGCTGGTCCTTGCCTCTTCGTACCCCAAATTTACTATGCAAAGTTGTGACGACCATGTCCATGATGCCGCTTTTGCGGATATTGGGTTTGGGGTACGGCCCATTATCCCCATTATAGTCCTCCCTTCTCAATATAGCCACCATCTCCACCATCTCTTCAAAGGCCATGTTTGTGGCCTTATATCTCCTCCTTGCTCCGGAAGCATGGGGTTCAGGGCTTTCCTCCGCGCTGCTCATTGAATTTACGTCCGCCATTTTCACCTATCAATCTCCCACAGCGGAACGAGGGTAAAAGGGGCGGGGAAATACGGTCACACGGAACGTCAGGGGCGGGCGACGCAGGCGGAGCTTGAACGCATGCGCTGTATATGAAGCGTTACCGCGAGGCCGTACGCTTGTCCGAACGGAAGCAGCGAGTGCTACACGCGACGGTAAGATAGTTATCGTTTTATTTTATTTTAATTTTAAGCCTGCGTTAGGAATGTGTATAGTGAAAATTTAACCTTATTGATGGTTAATTGATTTTTATGTGGTTTGGTGGTTGAGTGGGGTTGGTGTTATGTGTGGTAGTGTGGGGGTGGGTGTATGGGGGGGTAGTGTGTGTGTGTGTGTGTGTGTGTGTGTGTGTGGGGGGGGGGGGGGGGAGGTGGGTGTATGGGGGGGCAGTGTGTGTGGGGGGGTAGTGTGTGTGTGTGGGGGGTAGTGTGTGTGTGTGTGTGGGGGGGGTAGTGTGTGTGTGGGGGGGGGGGGTAGTGTGTGGGGGTAGTGTGTGTGTGTGGGGGGGTAGTGTGTGTGTGTGTGGGGGGGTAGTGTGTGTGTGGGGGGGTAGCGTGTGTGGTAGTGTGTGTCTCGCCTACATTGTCACAATATAAATAGTGTGCATTTGGTCTGACATTTTTTTTTTTATTTTTTTTTTTGTATTTATTTATTTATTTATTTTTGTTTTTGTTTTTCAGAAATCAACATAAACATAAAATGCAAAAGTATAACCCAGACCCCTTTAAGGAGGAGGCCTTCCTCTCCACATTTATTGATCTAATAGAATCACACAGGAGCCTTTGGGATTCCAAACACCCACAATATTCCAGCCGTACTGGCCGGAGGAAGACACTGGAGACAGTTTTGGCGTTTGTGAAAACCCGACTCCCCCAGGCAGACACTGACTTTGTGAACTCCAAAATTCAGAACCTGCGTGGCGTGTATAGGCGGGAGCGCAAAAAGATCCTAGAGTCCCAAACATCAGGATCAGCAGCAGGTCAGGTCTATGTACCTAGGCTGTGGTATTATGACAGGCTGCGTTTTCTGGATGACACGTCAGAAGCCAGGCAGTCACTTTCTACTCTTCCGTCTACCCTTCCCTCCACCCTTCCCTCCCCCTCAGGTGAGCCATCCCTGGAAGATCCAGACCCTTCCTTGCTGGACGAAGTTGATGCGCCCAGCTGGAGCCAGGTATATTTTAGTTTCTAAAGTTAGGATTGCTCAAATATTAATGATGTAAAGTTCAATGTTTGAATTGCTTCCAAATCTAGGATTTCATCACAAATTAAATTAGATATAAGGATACAGTAGTTTCCACAAATGTGGCTCAAATCTTGGTGAACTGATGGAAAAATGATGGTGTCAAAATGATAGCCTTTTGTATTTCAAGACAAATGTATTTGCAAGTGAGAACTGTAAAATTGTTAGTGATTGATGATTTCAAAATATAGACATATTTTATTTATTGATTTCTTTGTTTTTTTTACACAGGATGAGCTCACCCAGGAGGAGG
Organism: Lithobates pipiens; assembly: GCF_037356315.1. Lineage (NCBI taxonomy): Eukaryota > Metazoa > Chordata > Amphibia > Anura > Ranidae > Lithobates > Lithobates pipiens. The sequence continues at coordinate 74,631,802 of NW_027507789.1, forward strand.
CCGGGACCAGTGGTATGGAGGAGGAGGCCGGGACCAGCCACACACAGGAGCTAGCTGGGCCCAGCAGGAGTCGGACCGAAAGCCAGGTCCCTCCCCTCCGCCTAGCCAGCAAAAGGCCCAGGAGGATGACACGTACAGAGGAGGAGTCCTTGGCACTTATACGCCAAGCCACCCAAGTGCTGAGCAAACCCCCCAATCCTGAGGAGGCCTATGGTACTTATTTGGCTAGTAAGTTACTAGAAATGGAAAAAGCACAGCGCAACTTGTGCGAAGCCATTTTTTTTTATGCCATTCAACGGGGTCTGAAGGGTGAGCTAACACCGACCATCAAGCTGTATAACGCAGACCCTACTGCTCCTCCTCCTCCTCCTACCACAAGTCCACCACCAGAGGCACAGCCTCCAGCAAAGCGTGGAGGGAAGGCTAGACGGAAGAGTCGGAAGTGACTGCCTGGCTTCAGTCTGCTCTGAAAGAAGACGCAGGCTGTTGTAGTACCACAGTCTGGGGACATAGATCTCATCTGCTGCTGTTCCTGGTCTTTGGGATTCTAGGACCATGTTGTGCTCCCTATTTACATGTTACACAGGTTCTGAATTTTGGTGGCCACTCACTTGATGTGTGCCTGGGGGACAAAAGGCTTCACAAACGTCAAAATTGTCTCCAGTGTTGCCTCCCTCTTGCTTTAGTTTTGTTCTGAATAAAAATAAATATTTATTATTTCAAAAAATATTGTATGTTTTATTTTATTTTTTGGCTTAAAAAACAGAGTTTATTTGTGAGTAGGCAGGTACATGTCAAAAGACTCTGGGGGTTATTTACAAAACACACGTTCATGTACATATGCTAACTTCAAGTGCAATTTTTAAAGCACTGCAAGTGCACTTGGAAGTGCAGTCGCTGTAAATTTGAGGCTTAACATTTGAAATGAGGGGAAGCTCTGCTGATTTTGAACATGCAATCATGTGTAAGCTAAATTGCTGGTTTGGGTATCTATCTATCTATCTATCTATCTATCTATCTATCTATCTATCTATCTATCTATCTATCTATCTATCTCTACTTATATATACATATATATATATATATATATTTTTATTATTATTTTTTAATGTATATATATATATATATATATATATATATATATATATATATATATATATATATATATATATATATATATTTTTTTTTATTATATATATATATATATATATATATATATATATATATATATATATATATATATTATTTTTTTTTTTTGGGGGGGGGGGTTTTAAATTATTTTTTAATATATTTTTCTAACATTGGAAGATTAATCATAGGATGAGGATGAATAAAAACATTTGGTATAACTCTGTGTGAATATAAGCAGCAAAGCTACTTCACTTTTCTTGCATTACGAAGAAGAAAAGAACGGGCTATATTAAAAAACCACAAAATTAGCAGCATGACGAATATGCTAGCTTCAATACGAACACTAGTTTTACAAGACCGAGCGCTTCCGCCCTGTCCACCCTGTAAATCCTTTCTGGGCATGCGTCATACTTAGTCCGTCCAACTTGCCTACTCACGAGCGGACTGTCCGCTGAAACCAAGTTTGGACGGACAAAATTACAGAAATTCCGTAAGACTTTGTTCGTCAGACAGTCCGCTGAAAAAGTCCGCTGAAGCCCACACACGAGCGGATTGTCCGCTGAAACACGGTTCAGCAGACTAAGTTGGGCGGACAATCCGCCCGTGTGTACGCGGCCTTAGGCAGCATAGACTTTACGCCAAGTTGGAAAAGTGCGAATTTGAGCTCCAATGCATACAGTTCCTTGGCCTGGTTATCTCTTTCGACGGTATCAAGAGGGATCCCCGGAAGGTGTCCGCTATTCTGGATTGGCCCACTCCTACCGATAAAAAGGGTGTCCAGCGTTTTATTGGCTTTGCCAATTTTTACCAGAAGTTCATTAGGGGCTTCTTTGCAATAATCACCCCCATCACTGAACTCACCAAGCAAGGAAACCATTTCTGTTGGTCCCCCAAGGCCCAAGTTGCTTTCGAGAAACTTAAGGAACTTTTTACTTCTGCTTCCATCCTAAAGCACCCAGATCCTGCCCTGCCCTTTGTCCTTGAGGTGGACACTTCGGAAATTGTGTTAGGGCCAGTGCTCTCCCAGCGACAAGGTGCCAAGGCCCTTCTCTTCCCCGTGGCCTTTTACTCTTGCAAGCTCTCTGCAGCGGAGAGAAACTACGATGTGGGGGACCGGGAACTACTGGCTATAAAGACAGCTTTGGAGGAGGGTCGTTACTTACTGGAGGGTGCTGCACATCCAATCCTGGTCTATACCGACCATAAGAATTTGGAGTATCTGAGAACGGCTAAGAGATTGAAACCACGGCAGGCAAGGTGGGCACTGTTCTCCAGATTTCACTTCCACATCACGTACAGACCCGGTTCCAAGAACATCAAACCAGATGCTCTCTGCCGTATGTTTCATAACTCCCAGGATACCTTGCTTCCAGATACCATCCTCCCTGCTGGAAATTTTTTGGTTCTCCAGGGGGACCTCCTGTCCCACATTAGACAAGCTTCTGTGGGGTGGTCCCCATCAGTTGAGAATGTTGTAAGGTCGCAAGATGGCATGTTCCGGTACAAGGACAAAATTCTGGTTCCGGAGGATGTGAGGGTGGCTGTTCTGGAGCTCTGCCATGACCACAAACTTGCCGGTCACTTTGGCACTTTGAAGACGGCGGACTTGGTGCAGTGTGCATTCTGGTGGCCGCAGCTAAGTAGTGATTGCAAGAAGTACGTAGAGTCCTGCACCACCTGTGCCCGGAGCAAGACTAGCCGGACAAGATCCTGGGGTATACTAAGACCCTTGCCAGTTCCAGAAAGACCTTGGAAGATGATTTCAATGGATTTCATTGTGGAGTTGCCCCTGGCGGAAGGCTTCTCTACCATCTTTGTGGTGGTCGACAGACTGTCTAAGATGGCCCATTTTCTGCCTATGAAAGGCACACCTTTGGCCTTTGAAACTGCAAAGGTGTTCATTAAAGAAGTGGTGAGGTTGCATGGAGTTCCTTCAAGTATTGTATCCGACCGGGGTGTCCAATTTACCTCCAAGTTTTGGAAGGCCCTGTGCAGTTCCCTTGAAATTGAGTTGGTATTTTCTTCTGCCTATCATCCCCAGACGAATGGGCAGATGGAGAGAACTAATCAGACCTTGGAACAATACCTCCGCTGTTTCTCTGACTTTTCACAAGATGACTGGGTCTCTCTTCTGCCTCTAGCCGAATTTGCCTATAACAACTCACTGCATTCTGCTATCAAACAGACGCCTTTCTTCGCAAATTATGGTTACCATCCATCCTTCTTGCCCGGTTCGGTTCCTGAGTGTGCCATTCCTGCAGTTTCAGAGACAATTGACTTCTTGACCAACAACAAATTGCTACAGGAGGCTATGGCCAAAACCCAGGATGTTTGATAGGAAGAAGCGGGGAGAACTCATCCTTGTACGGGCAATCAGGTTTGGCTCTCTACGGCTAATCTGAAGATGACTTGTCCCTCAAGGAAGCTGGGTCCTAAGTTTTTGGGTCCCTTCGCAGTCAGGAGGAAAATGAATGATGTTACTTATGAGTTGGACTTACCCAGTTCCCTAAAGATTCATCCAGTCTTCCATGTATCTTTGTTAAAACCTGTTACTCCTAATCCTTTCACTGGCCGGAACTCGAGCCCACCTAAACCCGTAATCGTTAATAATGAAGAGGAATTCGAAGTGGAAGCGATACTGGACTGTAGAAAGAGGGGTAACCAAATTCAGTACTTAATCAAGTGAAAGGGGTACGGTCTGGAAGATAACTTATGGGAACCTGAAAGTAATTTACATGCGGAGGAATTGCTCAGTGCTTTTAAAAGTGCCCACTTGGATTGATTGGCCCGGATGGGCATCCGGAGGCTGCCCTTGAGGAGGGGGCACTGTCAGAGAGTTGCCCGTAGCGGACGTGTCACTGGGCGCGCTGCGGGGCGTCGATGTGTGCTGGTGCGTGCTGGCGCTCCTGTGTGCGCGGCTGTGCGGCCGCGCGCGGGTGCGTGTACACGTGTGCACGCTGGTGCGCGTGCAGGTGCGCGCGCGTGCGTGCGTCGTGCGCATTGGCGTGCTCGGTGCTGTCCGATCTGCAGCTTCCTGTGCCCTGTTACCTGTGACTTTGCTTGTGTTCCTGACCTCCTGTTTACCCGGCTCATCCCTTGGATTATCCTGTCTACTGCCTGCCTTTGACCTCGGCCTGTCTCTGACCTCGCATCTGCCTGCTCCTTTGTACCACGCTGCCCACCTGTTGCCTACCCTGCTTGTGATCTGGACTTGAACTTGCTCATCCCTTTTCTGCACCGTCTGCCTGCTGTCATCTGTGCCTGTGGCTGGACCTGCTCACCATTTCCTGTTCGCATCTGCTCCTGCATCCAGCTGTGAGAGTCTGTCTACCTGTCCCAACCCAGCCGTCGGATCTCTCCTTCATCATCTAACCCGCCAGGCTCTCATACCTGTCTGCGCTTCCATGCCACCTGTCCATCCTACCAGGGGCCGTGAACCAGACCCATAAGGGAGACCTTCCCCTGCTATTTCGGGCTCACCTGTCAGGTACGTGGGTCTGACAGCTATATCCACCTATATAGCTAGCTATCTTGCTCTTTTTAAATAGAGCTTGCAGTCAGCTGTAGGAGATTGTGCGTGCTGTCTGCATGCCCCGACCGCAGAATACACCGCTATATCCACCTATATAGCTAGCTATCTTGCTCTTTTTAAATAGAGCTTGCAGTCAGCTGTAGGAGATTGTGCATGCTGTCTGCGTGCCCTGACCGCAGAATACACCGATATATCCACCTATATAGCTAGCTATCTTGCTCTTTTTAAATAGAGCTTGCAGTCAGCTGTAGGAGATTGTGCGTGCTGTCTGTGTGCCCTGACCTCAGTATACACCGTTATATCCACCTACATAGCTCTTCTCTAATTGAGCCATCTGCAGGAATGGGTGTTGTGTGTGCCTCCAGCACAATATACACTACCCAATTGCTGGTTTTCGCATCTCCCTTCAGGCCATTACCATGTCTGGAAGGCCAGCAAGGAGAGGCAGACAGGTGCGAGCTGATAAAAGATGGCAAGCAGGCTCTGTGTCTAGAGACAGCAGTGCTGGTCGTGGACGTGGTGCATCGTCATCATCAGCACGTGGCCATGGGACACACTTGTCCTTCTTTTTGGCAGCTGGACATGTTGAGCCGCAACATGCCAAAGACTTGGTAGAGTGGATGACCAAGCCCTCTTCATCCTCCTCATCCTCTCTCACCCAGGCTCAGGGTACTAGCAAAGCAGCTGCCAACGCATCGTCTTCCCTCCTCTCAATGTCATCATCAGTGACTCCTTGCCTAGACCCACCACGTCCTCCTGAAGAGTCTCCTGAACTCTTTGAGCACAGTGTTGGGTACATGCTCCAGGAGGATGCCCAGTGTTTTATAGGCTCTGATGATGATACTAAGCTAGAGGAAGGCACTAGCGTGAGCGCAGAGAGAGGGGATGCTCAAAAAGGACAGCAATCTGGCAGTCATGTTCCACAAGCTGCAGCTTGAGGAACATGAGATGATGAGGGCACTGACTCCACATGGGTGCCTGGTAGGAGAGAGGAGGAGGAGGAGGAGGCACATGTCCAACGAGGCAGGATGCCCTCCGGGGGCCAGCTTAGGGGCAGCACACCGACTGAATCACACTGCAGAGCTCCACCTGTGCAGGGCGCTGCCTCTGCACGTTAAATCCCCCAAAAAATCAAAAATATAAAAATAATCTAACCCGCTCTGAAATCCTAGCTTTAGACAAGCTAATACATAAAGAAGACATAGTAATCAAGCCTGCTGACAAAGGGGGCGGAATAGTCCTCCTAGACAAATCCGACTATGTGGCGGAGTCCCTCCGCCTCCTGGCAGATGATTCCACTTACAAAAAACTGACTTATGACCCAACCAATACTTTTGCAAATGAAGCCGAGGCTTTAACCAAATCTGCCCTCCAAGAAGGGATCCTCACAAAAACAGAAGCCGCCTTCCTACAAAAAAATTTCTACCAAATCCCCTACTTCTACCACCTACCCAAAGTACATAAAAATCTCCATCACCCTCCCGGCCGACCAATTGTGGCTGCTATGGCTAGTGTCACCACAGGCTTCAGTTTATACATTGATCAATTCCTACAGCCCTTGGTGACACAACTGCAATCCTATATTCGCGATGGTCGTCACCTCCTAGAACTTCTGGCCCCTTACAGATGGGAAACGTCATACACCTGGCTCTCCCTGGATGTCAGCTCACTGTATACCTCTATCCCACATGACTTTGGCCTAAAAGCCATTGAAGACTCCCTAATCAATGAGCCCCTAATGAATATGAGGCAAGCTGACTTTGTGCTAAAGGCCGTTAATTTTTGTTTGACACATAACTATTTTACCTTCAACGGTGACTTCTACCAACAGATCCAAGGTACAGCTATGGGCGCCAATTTTGCGCCCTCATATGCGAACCTTGCGATGGGCTTCTGGGAGTCCCACTACATCTACAAAAATAATCCTTTTTCAGAAAACATAATCTTTTTTGGTAGATACATAGATGACCTTATCCTCATCTGGGATGGAGCAGCTGACTCAATCCCCCCCTTTGTTCAACATTGCAACAATAACCCCTATGGCCTATCCTTTACGTCTAATACCAACTCGGAGACCATAGCATTTCTAGACTTAGAACTGGGACACGAAGGTCATGCTATTATCTCAAAAAACTATACGAAACCAACTGCGGGTAACTCCTACCTTCACTTTAATAGCTGTCACTACCCAAAATGGATCAAAAATATCCCAAAGGGCCAATTTTGGCGCCTAAGGCAAAACTGCACCAAACAAATTGACTATATCGAATCCAGCAACACTTTGAAAACTAAATTTAAAGAAAAAAACTATCCTGCACCCCTTATAGAAAACGCTTTCAAACAGTGCCTCTCAGAAAAAACTGCAACAAAAACAGACCGCTCCCCACAGAATTTCTCTAGTAGATTCATCACCACCTTTCATAATGAACATAAAACTATGGAAAGAATTTTAAAAAAACACTGGAGTATCCTACAGCAGGACCCCCACCTGAAAACTGAACTCCCAGCCCGACCATCTGTCACTTACCGTAGGGCCCCAAACTTGAGAAACAAAATCGCACCCAGTAAATTAAAAACCCAATCCAATTTTCCTAAAACCCTCCAACTGATACCCCTAACTGGGATGTATCAATGCCACAAAGCACTTTGTAAAACATGTAAATTTGTCAATCACGGACAAAAAGAATTCACCACCAAGGGCAAAACCTATGAACTAAAAGAATTTTATAACTGCTCATACGATTTCGTAATATATGGTCTGAGTTGTCCCTGTGGTCTCATATATGTAGGGAGAACCATTAGGACACTCAGACAACGTTTCGGTGAGCATCGTAGATTAATAGAAGGAGGCATAGACCCCCATAGCGTGCCCAGACACTTCGCCCTCTCTCATAAGGGGTCCACATCAGGCCTCAAGGTCTGGGTTATCGAGCAGATCCCCAACCATCTCCCTCCAGCGGAAAGGTTTAAAAAATTATGCTCTCGCGAAACCTTCTGGATCTATACCCTCGACGCACTCTCCCCAGGGGGAATCAACGAGTGTATCGAAATTGCCACCATCCTCTGATGTACCACTACCTTATAACCCACCTGTTATCATCTGTCGCAGAGCTCGAACTGCCCCATACCAGACACCCCTCGTCCATGGTGCCGTCCTTATCACACAACATGACATCCCCTCACCTATATAGATATCCTCTCAATCTATCCGCTTGTTCTAGCTACCGATATTTATGGCAAATATATTATTATGCATACTGTTTTACCATTACTGCAATTCTCAAGCGATTATATTCTCTTTTCTCCTTGCAAAGAATCATGTATTGATATTGGCTTGTATATGTACCCATGCATATTTAGAAAATAATTCTTATCATTTTGTATTAGTGTAATACTTCCTATTCCTCTCCCCCCCCTCTCCCCTCCCCCTCCCTCCCCCCTTTTCTAGCTCCTTCTCCCCCCCCCCCCCCCCCCTCTTTTTTTTTTTTTTTCTTTCACCCCCCCCCCCCCACTCCCACGAACTCCTTTTTCCTCTCCCTGCGCCCCACACTCATGTATGTGCACACATACACACATGTGTCCATGTAGGCATATATGTGCGGGTGTACGTTTTTGTTTTTATTTCTTTTTTATTTCTGTTTTTATTTTCATTTTCATTTTATACATCCCGTTTTTTTCATTTAACACGGGTAAGCGTACGTATTTATATGTGTATATACACATACACCATTTTTATCCCCTTATACACATATGTCCTGCATGTCCAATCCCCAATACAATTATATCTACACACTTCATGTATGCTTCTTGCCTCTTTTTACCTTCTTTTTTACTCCCCTCCTTTTAGCTTTTTTAAGCTTTTTTATCTTTTTATATATATAATTTTTACCCTTTTTACTTATTCTCACAATTATTTTTGATGTTTTTCCCATAGAATTTTATTCTATAGACGATTTTACCGACATATACATAAGATTTCCCCATAGACGTTTTCTTCCTCCTTATAATAAGCCGCTGCTGCTCTCTCTTTCTCTCCCATTTCCCTCCCCCCCTCATTACTCATCGTTTCCTTCCCCATACTCGGCCATAGCCACGCCCCTTCACCTGTTCCCAGTCTGCTTCCAGCCACGCCTATTGTCCTCAGCCTGCCCCTAATTAGCTACGCCCCTTCACCTGTTCCCAGTCCGCCTCCAGCCACGCCTACTGTCCTCAGCCTGCCCCTATTTAAATCCTGAGTCCCCTTCACTTTATTCTGATTCTGCCTGATGAAAGAGCGCGGTCGTCCGACAATCTCGACCCGCACGCTCAAGAAACACGTCGCATACCCTCTGACGTCACAGCACCGTGCCCTGGTCATCTCTGCTTCCCAAGCCTCCTTCTGAAGACCGCACATCTCGTGTCCACCATAAGCCGGCTGCTTCTTAAAAAACACCTGTAGTGGACCTTATGTGAGAGGAACAGGAACAACTAGATGACAGATGTGGACCGGATCACTGGCTGACGTCCCATAATCAGATACACCTGATGACCCTCTGTGTTTAAATGCCTACCTTTTGCCTACTAAATGTGAGTGCAAAATTTTATGTTTTTACACTGAAAATAAAACCTTTTGAAAAATCTGCACCCAGAGGCGCCGCTCTCTCTCTTTTTTCTCCTTTATCTAAAGAATAAAGCGGACCTCTCCTTGCTCCTCATCAGCTGGGATCTCCAACCCCACTAGACCTTCAGTCCTCTCTGAAACCTGCTCTGAGAGGAATGAAGGTGTAGAATTAGGTGTGTCACAACCAAGTGCTTCCGGGCACTCTGCTAGCAGTACACCCACGTCCGATTTTAGCAGGCAAATGTCCCTGCCCCAGCTGCTGGACCGCCGAAAGAAGTTCACTCCCAGCCACCCACATGCCCAGCGGTTGAATGCTAGCTTGGCTAAATTGCTAGCACTTCAACTGCTGCCTTTTCAGATGGTAGATTCGGCCCCCTTCCATGAGTTTGTACAATGTGTGCTTCCTCAGTGGCAGGTCCCCAAACGCCACTTTTTCTCACGGAAGGCGATTCCGGCTCTCTACCGGCATGTGAAAGGCAATGTCCTTGCCTCGCTGGACAGGGCGGTCAGCGGTAAGGTGCATATTACCGCTGACTCATGGTCCGGGAGGCATGGACAGGGACGTTACCTATCTTTCACGGCCCATTGGGTCACTCTTCTGGCAGCTGGGAAGGATGCAGGACAAGGTGCAGTAGTGTTGGAGGTTGTTCCGCCACCACGCCTCCAAAATGCTACTATTGGTTGTGACACACCTCTCTCCTCCACCCCCTCCTCTTCTTCTTCCTCCATGGCCTCTTCCAGTGCTCTGTCCTCAGAACCAGTGGTGCTCTCTAGGCGTTCCAGGGGCTACGCAGGCAAAACGATGCCATGCCGTGCTTGCGCTGGTTTGTTTGGGGGACAGGAGCCACACTGGGGCAGATGTTTTGTCAGCTCTGCAGGGGCAGGCCGAGAGGTGGTTGACACCATGCCAGCTTAAGCCAGGAATGGTGGTTTGCGACAATGGCACCAACCTCCTCTCCGCCCTCCGACAGGGACAACTGACCCATGTGCCCTGTGTGGCTCATGTCCTTAACCTGGTGGTGCAGCGGTTCTTGGGCAGGTACCCGGGCTTACAGGATGTCCTGAAGCAGGCCAGGAAAGTCTGTGTGCATTTCCGCCGATCATTTAATGCCTGTGTTCGGCTGGCTGAGCTCCAAAAGGAGTTGAACCTGCCTAAGAACCGCCTTATATGTGACATGCCTACTAGGTGGAACTCAACGTTGGCCATGCTGCAGCAGCTGCACACGCAGCAGAGGTCCATCAATGAGTACCTGTGCGACTACGGCACCAGGACAGGGTCAGGGGAGCTTTTTTTTTCTCACCACGCCAGTGGGGCATGATCAGGGATGCATGCACTGTCTTGTCACCGTTTGAGGAGGCCACATGGATGGTGAGCAGTGACAGTGCATACATCAGTAACACTGTACCTCTTGTCCACCTCTTGGAGCATACGCTGCGTGGAAAAATGGACAGGGCACTTGAGGCAGAACAGAGGCGGGAAGAGGAGGACTTCTTTGCCTCTCAAGGCCCCCTTTATCCAGACAGTGTTCCTGCTGTGCCACCCATCACACAGGAAGAGGATGAGGAGGAGGAGGAGGAGGATGATTGTGTCAGCATGGAGGTGGAGGCTGGTACTCAGCATCAGCAGCAGCAGCAGTCTTGTAGGGATGATTTACAGTCCGAAGAAACCCTTGGACTTGTACGTGGCTGGGAGGAGGTAGCTGCGGATCATGTTGTCCTTAGTGACTCAGAGGACTCCGGACCGAATGCCTCAGCTAACCTACGCTGCATGGCCTCCCTGATCCTGCAAAGCCTGCGGAAGGATCCTCGTACTCTTCGGATCAAGGAGAGGGACCATTACTGGCTGGCCACTCTCCTTGATCCACGGTACAAGGGTAAGGTTGCCGAACTTATCTTGCTGTCACAGAGGGAGCAGAGGATGAGACATTTCCAGGAGGCCTTGCAGAAAGGTCTGTGCAACGCGTTCCCAGAGACTGGGAGGTTAAAAACTCCTGGTCCTGGACAACGTGTTGCTGAGGCATCGGTCAGAAGGAGCGGTGGAGAAGGTGGCCGTCTGACCGATGCGTTCAGACAATTTTTTAGTCCGCAGCCTCAAGGTTTAATCGGTTCCAGCAACCATCGCCAGCGTCTGATTTACATGGTGCAGGAATACCTAGGGGCAAGGTCAGACTTGGACACCTTCCCCACCGAAAATCCTTAATTACTGGGTCTTGAGGATGGATCACTTGCCAGAGCTTGCACAGTATGCAATTGGAACGCACCTTCAGTGCTGCTGGTGGCTTTGTTACCAATCACAGGGTGCACCTGTCCACCGACTCAGTTGATCGACTGACCTTCATCAAGATGAATCAGTCTTGGATCACCCACAGCTACCAAGCACCTTAAGCTGATGTAACCGAATAATTTTTTTTGAAATATCACATCCCTTCAAGACTGCCTATGCTGATGCTGAGTGACTGTCCTGTTATGTTGATTGTCTATCCTCTTCCTCCTCCGCTGATATGTTGGAAGAATATTTTTGGTTCTGGGTGATGCCAGCAGCCCAATTTTTCAGCCCCTGTTTAACAGGGGCGTTTAATTACAATTTTTGATGCAATGCTTTGCAGCCGGGCTCATTCCTGCACTATAACTAGAGTATATGGGAGAGATTGCAGTGTCGTGGCACCAGCACCAGTGCCTAAGGCCCAATTTTTCAGCCCCTGTTTAATAGGGGCATGTAATTACAATTCTTGATATAATATTTCACAGCAGGGCCCGTTCCTGTGCCCACCGAGAGTAACTGTGAGGACTTATAGTGTTGTGGCACCAGCACCAGCATCACAACCACCAAAGGCCCAATTTTTCTACCACTGTTCAACAATGGCATGTAATTACAATTCTTGATATAATCGTTTACAGCAGGGCGCTCCAGCGCCCACCAAGAGTCACTTTGAGGGCTTACAATGTTGTGGCAACATCAACACCTTGTTCCGCCATTTCTGCAGAGCATATAGGGCAGGCCCCTACTTTCAAACATCCAACTTGCAAACGTCTCCTACTTGCAAACGGAAGGAGACAACAGGAAGTGAGATGAAAAAAGACGGACGGCAAAACAAATTATACAGGGGTGATAACCCTTCCCTATGTTTTCCAAAAAGCTTAAAAATTGATTTTTTGACTGGAGCTACACTTTAAAAATGTACCAGTTGAAAATTACAAACAGATTCTACTTAACACAACAAACCTACACAGTCCCTGTCTTGTGTGCACCGCCTGTATACTGCTGTTCTGAGTAGATAGGGCCTGGGAGCCACAGGTATTTCCTTTTTTTAATATGGGTACGGGGTTTCCCTTAATATCCGTACAAGACCCAAAGGGGCTGGTAATGGGCAGGGGGGGCTACCCATGCCATTTTTCTCAATGATTTTCATCCATATTGCCAGAACCAGATATAACATTAAAACCGCAAGCAGTTTTAAATGACGTTATTTCCGTTAAATGTCATTTTGTGCAGGGACTGTTCTAAACACGGGAAACACGTGGCACTTCACAGGCATACTATAGACACCCCCAGGCACGATATTTAAAGGAGTATTTCACTTTTTTTTTCACTTTAATCGCCATTAAAATCAGTGCAATTTTTAAAAACATTTTAGGCATTGACCCATGTCCCCTGGGGCAGAAGCCAGGTCCCCAAACCCTTTTTAGGATAGTATCTTGCATATTAGCCATTAAAATTATCACTTTTAATTTCAAACGTTCGTACGAATTTTGGGTCCGTTCGAAAGTTCTGGTGCGAACCGAACCGGGGGGTGTTCGTCTCATCCCTACTATTGAGTTAGCAGTTTTATGCACGCAAGGCACTTTATATATTCACTGGTTTAGAGGGTATAAATCTAGGTATCTGAATCCACTTTTGTATTTATTACATTTAGATAATTTTATGGATTAATTTGGTTTACACTTGTTTGGTTTACAATTGCTCTATTGCACAAGTGAGGGATCACTGTTTTTCTTGGTGCAGCTTTTTTTCAGCAAGTATTTTTGGTATATATATTTTGTTTTGGAATTTTTTTCTGCATCAGCGCTGGAGTAATTTGTATATACTTTTACTGATTATCAGCACTGACCCTCCCTCTGACAGGGAGAGCTGCTGACCGTTTACCGGCACTTCCTAGTTCACACGATGATCAGCTGGGATTGGTCACAGCTGATCACGTGGTAAGAATCTTCTAATCACGATCGGCGATGCGGGATGTTAGATTGACACACCGCACTCACGATCAGCACTCGCCGGCATGTTATCCTGCTTGACATCATATGACGCCCAGTCAGGATAACAGAACCACTTCTCGGCCGCCATTTTGCATATGGCAGGTGGGAAGTGGTTAAAGTGATTGTAAAGGATCTTTTTTTTGTTTTGTTTTTTAAATAACAAACATGTCATACTTGCCTCCACTGTGCAGCTAATTTTGCACAGAGTGGCCTCGAACATCCTCTTCTGGGTCCCTCGACAGCTCTCGTGGCTCCTCCCTGCATCAGATGGCCTCCTAGGGGAAGCGCTCTCCCGCGGGGGTTACCTTGCGGGTATGCTCCCGAGTCCAGGATTTGCGTCCAAACACGAATGCCGGACTCGGGCCCCCTGCCCCCCAGCACCCACATCATTGGATTTGATTGACAGCAGCGGGAGCCAATGGCTGCTTTGCTATCAATCTATCCAATCAAGAGCCAGGACCCCTTGGAGAGAGAGACAGCGTGTCTGGCATTAAGGTGGAAAAATACAAGGGTTTACAACTCCTTTATATAGTTTGAACTCCCGAAAGGGCAACTTACAGAAATGAGCTGTATCTCTAGGTGTTGTCTCCGATTGCCGTATTTCTGCCATTCTCCACTCATGTTGCCTCTCTAGTTCTCTCTCTCGTCGCTTATCCTGCAGCATGATGTCTCTGATGGCATTCTGTATGGTGGGCTCTGATGGGTTGGCACCATATAATGCCAACCGCTCTTGAACTCGTTGCTGAAACAAGTCTTCAACTGACCGGGGTCCAGCATCGCCATCCCTCTGATCCATCTTGGCTAGCTCACTAATCAGGTGTCCTTGTTCTTTGTCCCAGTGGTCCCTCCTCAGCACTCAAGTAGGTCTTTCAGCATGCTCTCCTGCAGGCTGCATAGATGGTAATTTCCCGTGGTGGTTTGGAGTGTCCCAGGAACTGTGGAGCACATCCCACCGCTGCCACCAATGTAACGAGCCCCTGCTCACTCTGTTCCACTCTCCCAACACTCCTCTGCTACAGGGGTCTGCTTTACTACTTGAGACTCCCTTTCTATTAAGTATTTGTTCACTTTCTCGTTCCACATTCTTGCAGATTGCTTAAGACTATAGATGCTCTTCTGAAGTTTACACACAAGGTTGTCTCCTTGCTCAAACCCTGGTGGTTGCTCCATGTAGAGGTTTTCCTTAATGTCTCCATATAGGAAAGCAGTTTTAGCGTCTAGGTATTTCACTTGCATGCCCTTCCAGGCTGCAACTCTGATGCCCTGTACACACGATTGGATTTTCTGACAACAAAACCTTGGATATTTTTCTGAAGGATGTTGGCTCAAACTTGTCTTGCATACACATGGTCACACAAATGTTGTAGGAAACTCCAAACGTCAAGAACGCGGTGACATACAAGATCTATGACGAGCCGAGAAAAATGAAGTTAAATAGCCAGTGTGGCTCATCTGCTTGATTCCAAGCATGTGTCGACCTTCTTTTCTTACATCAGGGGACACAGAGCCATAGTAATTACTATGTGGGTTATATCGGACCTACATGTGCTGGACACTGGCACATCCCTAAAGGCGTGTACTCCCCTATATAACCCCTTCCATTACTGGGAGTCCTCAGTTTTTTCACCAGTGTCTAAGGTGTTGGTCATGAGTAAAGATGTGCTGTGCTGAGCTCCACGGGTAGTAATACTTTATGAGGGCTAGCCATGCTGACCGGAACCGTTCTGATGTCTTTTCATGAGCTAAATGAATGGTACCCTGGCCTTGTATCTGAAGAAACAAGGTTTTGCTTGCAAACGCTTCTCTTTAGAGAGCTGGACCCTGGGATCCAGTACTTTTTGGTAGTGAGGCCATAAAGTTTTAACTGGCAGGGTGCTGTCGCAGGTCCAGGATTGTGGGTAACCTGAGGTTCCCCGATTCCTGAAGGTTTCCTAAAAGGTCTCAGAGCCCACCGTGAAGGGTGAGGATTGGGTCTTTATCTCTGATAAAACCCTGCTGCGAGGATAAGGTAAGGGAGATTTTCTCAGGAGTTTCTCCTTCTATGTATGATGTTGTCATGCCTATGTGTCACCACTGGGGGCTGTATTGAGCACTCACCGTCCTGACACTGGAAACAGCACAACTCCTCTCCTCCAGCCGCAACAGATCCTCCGGTAAGAAGGGGAGGTCTGGTCTCCCCCTGTGCCCCCAAATAGTTTTTCTCTTTCAGGGTGATGTGGCCGTAGGCAATCTCTTTGGGCACCCTCAACCCTCTTGACAAACGCCAAGATGGTCACCTTGGGAAACAAGCGAAAAAAAAAGGTCAATACCAACAAAAAAAGAGAAGCTTATGGCACCTGGTATTCCCAAGTGGTCTTCCATCCAGGAACTAACCAGGCCCAACACTGCTTAGCCTCTGAGATCAGATGAGATCGGGCACTTTCAGGGTGATGTGGCCATAGCCAATCTCTTTGGGCACCCTCAACCCTCTTGACAAATGCCAAGATGATCACCTTGGGAAACGAGGGAAAAAAACAAGTCAACAGCAAAAAAAAAGAAACCGGGGGCGTGGCCGATCACAGACCGTGATGGACGCTGAGTGAAGGAGCTCCGAGGACAAAGTGCAGAGAAGTGACACTCACAGCGTACTGGAACGTGACACAGCCACCGGAGACACCATGCTGCTCCTGACACAGCCGCCGACATGACAAAGCGACTGAATGCCCGCTCAAGACTGCAAAAACTGATGGACTTTTATCCGCCTTGCACTTCCGCTCCAGGCTGGTAAGATAGTGGCGGATCCCGTTACAACCCACTGGCATCTAGGGAAGTGGACGCAGCACAGATCACACTGCAGGCAGGCAGCACTGGCTTAGGCTCTCCACCACTAGTACAAGGTGAGTTAACACCTCCGCCCCACTACATGCAGCCCAACTAAAAGCAAGAAAAGCAAGCAGGGAGAAGAGGAAGCCCTCTTACTTCACGCTTCATTCCCAAGCACAGCTTACCCTCCCTCCACACCATTATTAGAGGACTTTCCACCATCCTCACAGCTGGCTTCCATGACAGACATAAAAGACATGCTAATGTCTCTGCGCAGCTCCTTTCATGCTGACATGTCCAGAATGTTGGCAGGCGTCACAACAACTATCCAGGACCTATCCTTAAGGGTTTCCCAAGCAGAGGAAAAAATTGGAGACGTGTGTCATGCACACAATGAACTGATCAATTCATACAATGAACATGACACTGAAATCCAAAAAATTAACACCAAACTCACCGATCTCGAGGACAGATTGAGGTGTAATAATATAAAATTTAGAGGCACCCCAGAAAATGTCACTGATTCCCAGCAGAACGATTTCCTGCACCAACTAATGTCAGCATTGCTGCCTGAAGCTGGTAACACTGATCGACAGGGCATATCGCATACCCAAACCACCCTTCTTGGCGGACACAATCCCAAGAGATGTCCTAGACAGGATTCACTTTTTTCACATTAAAGAAAAAGTGATGAAGGCATCAAGAGCTAACCCCACATTATCTGATAAATTTACTGGAATTAACCTGTATACAGATCTTTTGGCATTTGCACTAGGAAGCAATTTATCACGCTAACTAAAGCACTTCATAATCATAGCATACCATATCAATGGGGCCGGCCCGCCAAACTGCTGATTAAAAAGCAACACAAGACATATGCAGTACACTCGCTGGAGAAGGGCCTAATGCCGCGTACACACGAGCAGACTGTATGGCATACTTAGTTCGTCATACAATCCGACGGACAGTCTGTCGTACTTTCCACTGAACGGACTTGACCACACACGGATGCACAAACAGTCCGTCGAAAGCTTGCGCGATGACGTGTACAGCACGTACGACGGGACTAGAAATAGGAAGTCCAAGACACAGCAAAGCACCCTTCCGCCGTGTAAATCCTTTCTGGACATGCGCCATTCTTAGTCCGTTTAACTAGCATACTGACGACCGTACTGTCCGCTGAAACCAAAGTACGATGGACAGAATTTCGAAAAAACCGAAATACTTAGTACGCCGGACTGCACGCTGAAAAAGTCCGCTGAAGCCCACACACGAGCGGATTGTCCGCTGAAATGTGTTTCGACGGACTAAGTACGCCATACAGTCTGCTCGTGTGTACGCGGCATTAGGCTGCTAAAGGAATGGAAAATTTTACCACCTGATGCTACCATACCAGATAAACCCCCGCCATCTAAAGTGACAATGGACTGGTCCTAAAACTGCCAGACATAATCCACGTCCGGATCAGAACAGAGACATGCACTGTCCTTGCCTCCTTCTTAGGCCAACCGACCTTACGTCAATCTTTGTTTGTGGTTTGTTCCTGTTTAACCCTTCCTGAAATCGTTGCCCTTACAAAATTGCAACAGCTGAGTTGCACAGGGTTTCTGGGCTTTTTCCAGATGTTTTTTTATTAACCCTTTGTTCATCTTCCTACAGATTTTTCATGCACCTAACTTATATGTAGATTTACTATCTAGAATACTAATGTATCCAACGCAGCTGAGAGCTTTGCAGGTATGACCTTATAGAGACTCTTTGTTTGACATTTATATAGCAAGGCTCAAATATGATGATACCAGCGCACCTTCCATATCTCATTTAAAAAGCGGCAACATTATTAGCTGCCTACTACTTTCCCATGGCTCTTAAGCTCATTTCTTTCAATGTGCGTGGCCTTAATAGCCCCTTTAAAAGGAAATCTTTGAACAATGAAGTCAGATCACTTCACGGAGACATCTTCTTTATACAAGAGACTAATTTTACAAAAAATAAAGCGCCCCAGCTCTATTTGAAAAACTTTACCCTGGTTTTTACCGCAATTTCTGAAAAGAAAAAAGCTGTAGTTCTCATTGCTATTGCAGACTCTCTGAACTTTCAACTTATCTCTCTACAGGATGATGTCAATGGACGCTTTCTTATCCTAGTATGTAACATTGATGCCGCATACACACGGACTTTCAAGCAAACGCACTTGGCCACACACGATCGCTCCAAAGGTCTGGCGGTTTCTAACGCGATGACGTACAGCATGTATGACGGGACTAGAAAAAGGAAGTCAAAGACCCAGTACGGCACCCTTTAGGCTCCTTCTGCTAATCTTGTGTTTATCTCGTGTTAGTAGAAGTTTGGTTAGAGGCGATTTGTGCTTTTCAGACTTCAGCTTATTTCGATCATTTTCTGTGGTTCAGTCTGTGCTTTTGAAGTTTGTATCTGGTTTTCAGGTGGTTCTGGTTTGCTCATTCCTGTTCAGGTAGCACTTCATAGGCCTTGCTGTTCTTCAGTGCGTTTGGTTAAGTTTGTTTGACCAGCCGACCGTTTTGAAGCCATGGTGCATGGACATACTCATTCTCGAGTTTGTGCTGTATTTGGTGTTTGGGTTATTACTTTGACCCGAGCCTGACAGAAAGCCAAGTCCCTCCCCTCCACTTTCCCACCAGAAGGCCCAGGAGGATGACATGGACTGAGGAGGAATCCCTTGCTCTCATTCGTGATGCAAGTCAATTTCTGAGCCAACCCCCCCAATGCTGAAGAGGCCTATGGGACATATTTGGCCACCAGGTTGCTGGAGCTGGAGAAGGACCAACAACAACTGTGTGAGGCTCTTTTTTTTGAGGCCCTTTAGAAGGGTTTGAGGGGCAAGCTTACAACAAACACACTCCTCCTGCTCCTCCTGCCACAAGTCCACCACCAGAGGCACAGCCTCCAAGGAAGGCTGCAGAGAAGCGTGGAGGAAAGGCTGCACGGAAGAGTCAGAAGTGATTGCCTGGCTTCAGTCTGGTCTGACAGAAGATGCAGGCTGTTGTAGTACCACAGCCCCAGGACATAGATGTCATCTGCTGCTGTTCCTGGTCTGTGGGATTCCTGGACCATGTTGTGCTCCCTATTTTATTGACTACGCACGATCCCAATTTTGTTGGCCACTGAGTTGATGTGTGCCATGGGGGACAAAAGGCTTCACAAACTCCAAGTGTCTCCAGTGTTGCCTTCCTCTTTATTTTGTTTTAACCATAATAAATGGACATTTAATTTTCCCCAAAAAATTTAAAATGTGTTTTTATTCCAAAACAACAGTTTTTGTGAGTAGGCAGGTACATGTCAAAAGACTATGGGGGTTATTTACAAAAGGCACATCCTTTTTGCAATACAAGTGCAAAGTGCACTTGAAATTGCACTGCAAGTGCACTTGGAAGTGCAGTCGCTGTAAATCTGAGGGTAATATCTGAAATGAGGGGAAGCGCTGCTGATTTTATCATCCAATCATGTGTAAGCTGAAATGCTGTTTTATGACATTTCATTGCATGTGCCCTTCGGATCCACAGCGAATGAACTTCCAAGTGCTCTTTCTGAATTTGCCTTTTGTAAATAACCCCTTATGTCAATTTAACAAGGCACACCAACCTCATTAAGGTTCATAAAAATGCAAGCTAATAATGTTATTGTTTTAACTTGAAACTCCAAAAAAAAATGGAAAGGCCTAGATTTTTGTGTTTTTTTTTGGTATTTGAAAAAATATATATTGTTGGAATCTAAAATTATAAAAAATGAGTCTAAAAAAGAATTGTAAACATCGTTTATGAAGATGTGACTTTTAAAAACTAGAATATTAGTCATGAGATGAGGATAAATAATGAAGAAAGATGTTTGTGATAACTCTATGTGATTATAAGCAACAAAGCAACTTCATTCTTCTAGCTTTATAAAGAAGAAAAGAATGCACTGATTAACCACTTCAGCCCCGGAAGGATTTACCCCCTTCCTGACCAGAGCGTTTTTTGCGATTCGGCACTGCGTCGCTTTAACTCACAATTGTGTGGTCGTGCGACGTGGCTCCCAAACAAAATTGGCTTCCTTTTTTTCCCACAAATAGAGCTTTCATTTTGGTGGTATTTGATCACTACTGCAGTTTTTATTTTTTGCGCTATAAACAAAAAAAGAGCGACAATTTTGAAAACACATTTTTAACTGTTTGCTATAATAAATATCCCCCAACAATATATATATATATATATAAAAAAAAGTTTCCCTCAGTTTAGGCCGATATGTATTCTTCTATGTATCTTTTTGTAAAAAAAAATCGCAATAAGCGTTTATTGATTGGTTTGCGCAAAAGTTATAGCGTCTACAAAATAGGGCATAGTTTTAGGGCATTTTTATTAATTATTTTTTTTTTTACTAGTAATGGCGGTGATCAGCATTTTTTATTGTCACTGCGACATTATGGCGTACACATCAGACAATTTTGACACTTTTTTGGGTCCATTGGCATTAATACAGCGATCAATACTATAAATTTGCAGTGATTTCTGTAAAAATGTCACTGGCAGTGAAGGGGTTAAGTGTTCCTAGGGGCGTGTTTGTAACTGTATGGGGGCGTGGCTGTGTGTGACACCACACTGATCGCTGCTCCCGATGACTGGGAGCAGACTATTAGTGTGCTGTTACTAGGCAGAACGGGGAGATTCTTGAGCTCTGTGACACGATCCCGGGTATCCCCACGGCGATAGATTCTGTGGGACCCGCGACCATGGTCACAGAGCTCTCGGCAGGCGCGCGTGCATAAATTCAAAATAACGTATGGGAACTTTACTTTTCTCAGCCGTGCCATTCTGCCTACATATATGTGCAGGAGTCGGTTGGGAACTGGTTAAAAGTTCAAAGAATTAGCAGCGTGAGGAATGTGCTAGCTTCAATACCAAAGCTAGTTTTACCAGACCGAGTGCTTCCGTCCTGTACTTGCTTCTGAACATGCGTTATTTTTGGTCCGCCGGGCTATCACACAGACGAACGGATTGTTCGCTAGAAAGCCAAGTCCGGCGGACAATTTTGAAGCAAGTCTTCTTTCTAAGTCCGCTGGACTTTTGGGAAAAAAAAGTCAGCTGGAGCCCACACACTAAGTCCGCTGGATAGTCCGATCGTGTGTATGCAGCATAACAAAGCATTATATACTTTGGTAAATGGTGGGGATTTCAACGCAGTAGAAGATCCTGTGATCAACTCATCCACCACAGCTAAACGTAAATCCTGTTCTCTGAATGTATTTCTCCATAAAGGCAATCTATATGACATCTGGAGGTGACACCACAACACTGAAAAAGATTATACGTTCTTCTCCCCGGTCCACCACACCTATACACGCATAGATCTTTTTCCGACTTACCAATGGACCCTCCCACATGTTACCGCTTCCACGATTGAGACCATATCCTGGTCAGATCATGCCCCCATAATGATTACTCTCTCTGACTCATCCAAATTAAAAATGCCGTCCACTTGGAGATTGAATACCTACCTACTCTCACTCCCAGAAAACCAGAAATCTATAGATGAGGCACATGACACATTTTTCTCTACCAACACAACAGAATCCACTGATCGCTTTGTCTTGTGGAATGCTCACAAGGCGTTCATGAGAGGCATTTTTATTCAACTTAGCTCTCGAGCCAAAAAGCAATGCACAAAACTCCTTGAACAAATTATGCAGGATATTCAATCGTTAGAAGAGGTAAACAAACGTAATCCCACTCATCAAACCTCAGTAGACCTCATGAAATTGCACCTATCACTTAGAAACCTACTAGTATACCAGCATGAAAAGCATGCCAAAATGCTTAAAGCTGACTTTTATGCCCTTAAAGATAAGGCAGGTGCATTTCTGGCTAAACGCTTCAAGGGCAAACGCCTTGTACAAAAAATCCCCTATATGGTGAACCTCTGGAGCTAAAGTCTATTCCCCAGATGGGGTTTCAGAAATCTTTAAAAACTATTTTAAATTATGCCATTTTATATGATCTTAAATCAGACACCCAGACCCCACAACCCATGCTTGACTAGATACGATCTTTTCTCCAACCACTTCATCTGCCCAAACTCACTGAGGAACACTTGGCTAACCTATTCCAACCATTTACAATAGAAATGAAAGTCATATCCAACTTGCCCAAATCCAAAGCCCTGGGGATTGATGGATTTTCCAATGAATATTACCAAAAATTTACAGACACATTGGCCCCCCACCTGGTGAACATGTATAACATAGCTATGCACAAAGGTAGTTTCCCTAAAGAGATGTTACAAGCAGTAATTACCACTATACACAAACCAGACAAACACACTTGCCTCCCCAGCAGTTACTCAATTCGGACATAAATATATACACAAAAGTGTTGGCCCTTCAAATTTTGAATATATTACCCACCTTAATCAATTCAGAACAAGTAGGATTCATCAAAGGGCACCAGGCCCCGGATGCCACAAGGAGAACCTTAAATATCCATAAATATGCAGAACTACAAAAAAAACCTTTGTTCTTCATAACATTAGATGCTGAGAAGGCATTTGATCGTGTGCACTGGGGGTTCCTAGAAGCTGATCTAAGCCAAATACGGATTCTCAGGCCCAATCTTGTCAGCAGTATTGACACTCTACTCTCAACCCTCAGCCAAAGTTTTGACCTCCGGAACCCTATCCTCAGAATTTATGATCAAAAATGGTACAAGGCAGGGGCGCCCATTATACCCGTTTGTTTTTGCTTTAATCATGGCACCCCTACGCACTTCCCCTAATGTGACAGGAATACAAATAGGTCCCACACAGAATGAAATTGGACTCTTCGCGGACGATGTGATCTTGGTAGTCACAAATCACTCCACAAACTTCAGGAGATTCAAAAGACACTGCATACATTCAGTTCAGTCTCGTACTATAAGATTAACAAAAGTAAGGTGGCGCAGTGGTGTAGTGGTTAGCACTCTCGCCTAGCAGTAAAAAGGGTTGCTGGTTCAAATCCCAATCACAGCACTACCTGCTTGGAGTTTGCATGTTCTCCCTGTGCCTTTGTGGGTTTCCTCCAAGTACTCCAGTTTCCTCCCACACTCCAAAGACATGCAGGTAGGTTAATTGGCTTCTGTCCAAAATTGGCCATAGTATATGAATGGGAAACTTGGATTGTGGGCTCCTTGAGGGTAGGGACCAATGTGAGTGTGCTATGTACAGGGATAGGGACAATTGTAGACACTCACTCAGGTTGAACTGGATGGACTGGTGTCTTTATTCAACCTTACTATGTAAATCCTTAATGTGCCGACCACACTCAAAAATTCTATTTCGGAACAATTCCCATTTACCTGGGCTCACTCATTTATTAAATATTTAGGAATCAATATTCCTGCTAATTCAACCAACACCTATATGTAGAACTTCCAAACGTTCCTTGAGAAACTACCTGGAGAATTGGCCAACCTATCAAAACTAGAACTATCAATAACTGGTAAAATAAACCTATTGAAAATGATTGTACTACCTAAATTATTATACCTTTTTCGCACTATCCCCATCTGTATACCGCTCTCTTTCTTCTCCAAAATACGTTCCATGATACTTAACAATATTTGGAAGGGCAAGAAACCAAGATGCGCCACCTCCATACTTATTAAACAACAAACCTCTGGTGGACTGTCACTTCCAGATATCTACCACTATTATCTAGCCTCTATGCTAGACCGAACACGTTATTGGTGGGCCCTGGACTCACAAAAGATATGGTCCCGCATGGAAAATGCTCTCCTACCAGCTAGACACTCCAGGGCATATATAATAGCCTGCCTGCTACACACTCAACTCACCTTAACCCTCGATTCAGGCAACTATCCAAGCATTGAACATAATTTCTAAATATAATTTTTCCAACACGTCGCAACAAAAAATTCCCGTCCCTATAGAATACCTCGAACTCCAAATGCCTGGCCTCCAACTTGCTACTTGGGTAAGATGTGACATTCAAAACATGCAACAAATAGTGGTAGAAGGGAAAATCCTCTCCTTTATAGACCTTCAAATAAAATACCATCTGCCAAACTCTGTACTATCGCTATATCCAAATCTCGCAACTTTTTAAGAAGGGTAAGATTCCATCAACAACAACCGTAGAAGAGGAGATATAAAAATTCTACGATCTAGACACCTATAAGACTAAAGGGATTGCTCTTTTCTATAAAAAAAAAACATGCAACTCACACAACTTAACCAAACATCTACAATGCTAAAGTGGGAACAAGAATTAGGTCAACAATACTCTGCACAGACATGGAAGTCATCCCTATACTGGACATATAAATCTACACTATGCACAAACCATTGGGAACTCTTCCAGAGAATAATACATAGGTGGTACTGTACCCGATACAAACTATCCAAAATATCACCCAGCAACTCCAGTAAATGCCGGGGAAACTGCAAATCCATAGGCTCCCTCATACATATATATGTTAAATGGTGTTGCGCTCCACAAAAAAAAAATTAAATAAATGTATAGATCTAAATGTATATCTTGATATATAATACACAAATTATTATGAAATAGCTGCATGTGACTGATTAAACTAGCAGTTCCAAAAAGTGAATAAGTGCCAGCTAAGTAGTATCCAATCACATACAATATGACGGTTGGATCCTCTTAGACTAAAGTGCATCCAGTGACAATAAACAGTAAAGTGCATCCAGTGCCCATGAAGATGACAAAACTAAAATGTTTAGCAATAATTCCAAAATTATGATTCAATCCATAAAGTGCATCAAGTGAAAAAGGAAATAAGAAATAAAAAATATAAAAATAAAAAAATTAAGTATAAGCGAATATTAGCAAAGCAATAAATAATCAATATCCAATAGAGTGCAATAAAGTAATTAATATCCAATAGCGGTGGCAATGTCTCTTTCTATAACAAAAACATTAGTCCATATTTAGACGTGCACTATGTGAATCCACTCTGTCATAAACGTATAATGACTCCGTGACCACAAAGCAAAACTCCACCGGTGATCTCGTGAATCTTCAAACAATCGGTGTCCACACACTAGGTGCAATGACTACCTTACCTCACTGCTGTAAGGTAGACAGCAGATATTACTTCCAGCAATCAGGTGGTATAGGTAATATAGGTGGTCCCTTCTAGGTGCTTAGTCATAAGCCATCACTCATAGCCATAGGAGAAAAGAAGGAGCTCCAATAGTGAAGTATGTAATTCAAATTAAACTTTATTCTAAAAAGGACATAGTCCTGGGTACTCACATTTAGACATGCAATAAACAGGCAAAGCAAAAAGCAAAACGACAGCATCAAACGAACGGACTCCACGTTCGTACTCCGGACATCACTTCCGGTATCCTCCCAGTCCAATCCTACGCGTATCGTCACTTGGACATGTGACTTCCCTGATGAAGTCACATGTCCAAAATGAAGCACATTTTTACATTCTGCAATTACCTATCAAGATAATAGGAGAACAAAATTTTAAACAGTACCATTTGAAAGTATTCAGACAGGCCCTTGCACTACATGCTTTGGTGAATTCATCCATAAATATAAACACAAAAAGGTAGGTATCGTGTGTATGGGTTTTGCAAAGATACCAAAGCAGGATTGGTATCAGCTGACTTAGCGGTTGGGGGGAGGGAGGGTTCCAAATGAGTTTGGCCCCCCCAAAAAAAAGCCTCTTGCACTCTGCCTGAATTTAAGGACACAAATAACATTTGTAAACATTTTAGATGGTGTTTAGGGTAAAACACTACTATAGAGCTGACAAAATACATTGGTAAGTGACTAAACTAGGTGTGTATGGGCCCAGGATAGCATGCTGGGGAGGTTAGCGAAGGCAAATATGCATAAACGACAAAAAAGGAGCATTAAAAGCTTCCAGCATGCATGAGGACAAAGAGTACATTCACAGCATATTACAATCATGGTAATTAGGGAATGATGAAATAAATCCAATACATTAGCAAACATTAAATACATAGAATGTGATGGTAAAGGATAAAACTTACCTTAATATAGTCCTTCAGCAGGACCTCTATGATGACACAATAGGTCTTTGGAATAATGATTCCCAGAGCCTGGGGGGAGATGCCTGGCAAGAACATGATGTCCTGCAGACTTCTCCCAGTCGCCAAGTACTGCAAGGTGGCGACGAGCCTTTGTTCTGGAGTGATGGCTTGCCGCTTGGTAACGTCCTGCTTGGTAATATAAGGGGACAGCAAAGCCAACAGATGGTTAAAAACAGGGTCCGTCATTCTGAATTCATCAGGATTTTTCTCCTGCATCTCCCACAACAAAGGCATGTGCGGGAATTGATCACGCTGGAGCAACCAATTCTTCGTCCATGAACTCCTCTTCCCCCTGTTCATGGACTGGACTTGGGTCAAAGTAAGTACCCCAACACCAAGCCTCTGCATAGCACGAACTCTATGACGAGTATGTAACCGAAACATGGCTTCAAAACGGTTGGATAGTCAGAACGAACTAACAGAACGCACTGAAAATCAGAAAGGTCTGAGAAGAGCGAGCTAAAAATCAGAAACGAGCAGACAAGAACGCACTGAAAAACAGATACAAACTGACTACGTGCACTGAAATACAGATACGAACCCACAAGCACAAACTGAAGAGCAGTAACGAACTGAAAGGCACAAGGCTGAAACGCACGAATTGTCTCTCACCAAACTTCTACTAACACGAGATTAGCAGAAGGAGCCCAAAGGGTGGCACACTTGGTATTGAACTTCCTTTTTCTAGTCACGTTGTACATGTTGTACGTCAGCGCGTTCTTGGCGATCGGAATTTCCGACAACATTTGTGCGACTGTGTGTGTGCAAGACAAGTTTGAGCCAACATCCGCTGGAAATAAAACCACGGTTTGGTTGTCGGAAATAACGATCATCTGTACGCGGCATAAGAAAAATCCTGTTAAGCAATAAATGAAAAAAAAAGTTTTTTGTGCATATAAATGCAATAAATTAAAAACAGATGGTCAACACCCCACACACATCAATAAGTATGAATATGTGACATGAACATCCAAGAGCACAACACTGTATATCGAGTATGCCCTAAAACAATGTCTTGTTTTAGGGAAAATCATTGTGTAGTGAGTGAGGGAAAATCATTGCGCTGGAGCCAAATGGGAATCTGCATGTGACTGATTAAACTAGCAGTTCCAAAAAGTGAATAAGTGCCAGCTAAGTAGTATCCAATCACATACAATATGACGGTTGGATCCTCTTAGACTAAAGTGCATCCAGTGACAATAAACAGTAAAGTGCATCCAGTGCCCATGAAGATGACAAAACTAAAATGTTTAGCAATAATTCCAAAATTATGATTCAATCCATAAAGTGCATCAAGTGAAAAAGGAAATAAGAAATAAAAAATATAAAAATAAAAAAATTAAGTATAAGCGAATATTAGCAAAGCAATAAATAATCAATATCCAATAGAGTGCAATAAAGTAATTAATATCCAATAGCGGTGGCAATGTCTCTTTCTATAACAAAAACATTAGTCCATATTTAGACGTGCACTATGTGAATCCACTCTGTCATAAACGTATAATGACTCCGTGACCACAAAGCAAAACTCCACCGGTGATCTCGTGAATCTTCAAACAATCGGTGTCCACACACTAGGTGCAATGACTACCTTACCTCACTGCTGTAAGGTAGACAGCAGATATTACTTCCAGCAATCAGGTGGTATAGGTAATATAGGTGGTCCCTTCTAGGTGCTTAGTCATAAGCCATCACTCATAGCCATAGGAGAAAAGAAGGAGCTCCAATAGTGAAGTATGTAATTCAAATTAAACTTTATTCTAAAAAGGACATAGTCCTGGGTACTCACATTTAGACATGCAATAAACAGGCAAAGCAAAAAGCAAAACGACAGCATCAAACGAACGGACTCCACGTTCGTACTCCGGACATCACTTCCGGTATCCTCCCAGTCCAATCCTACGCGTATCGTCACTTGGACATGTGACTTCCCTGATGAAGTCACATGTCCAAAATGAAGCACATTTTTACATTCTGCAATTACCTATCAAGATAATAGGAGAACAAAATTTTAAACAGTACCATTTGAAAGTATTCAGACAGGCCCTTGCACTACATGCTTTGGTGAATTCATCCATAAATATAAACACAAAAAGGTAGGTATCGTGTGTATGGGTTTTGCAAAGATACCAAAGCAGGATTGGTATCAGCTGACTTAGCGGTTGGGGGGAGGGAGGGTTCCAAATGAGTTTGGCCCCCCCAAAAAAAAGCCTCTTGCACTCTGCCTGAATTTAAGGACACAAATAACATTTGTAAACATTTTAGATGGTGTTTAGGGTAAAACACTACTATAGAGCTGACAAAATACATTGGTAAGTGACTAAACTAGGTGTGTATGGGCCCAGGATAGCATGCTGGGGAGGTTAGCGAAGGCAAATATGCATAAACGACAAAAAAGGAGCATTAAAAGCTTCCAGCATGCATGAGGACAAAGAGTACATTCACAGCATATTACAATCATGGTAATTAGGGAATGATGAAATAAATCCAATACATTAGCAAACATTAAATACATAGAATGTGATGGTAAAGGATAAAACTTACCTTAATATAGTCCTTCAGCAGGACCTCTATGATGACACAATAGGTCTTTGGAATAATGATTCCCAGAGCCTGGGGGGAGATGCCTGGCAAGAACATGATGTCCTGCAGACTTCTCCCAGTCGCCAAGTACTGCAAGGTGGCGACGAGCCTTTGTTCTGGAGTGATGGCTTGCCGCTTGGTAACGTCCTGCTTGGTAATATAAGGGGACAGCAAAGCCAACAGATGGTTAAAAACAGGGTCCGTCATTCTGAATTCATCAGGATTTTTCTCCTGCATCTCCCACAACAAAGGCATGTGCGGGAATTGATCACGCTGGAGCAACCAATTCTTCGTCCATGAACTCCTCTTCCCCCTGTTCATGGACTGGACTTGGGTCAAAGTAAGTACCCCAACACCAAGCCTCTGCATAGCACGAACTCTATGACGAGTATGTAACCGAAACATGGCTTCAAAACGGTTGGATAGTCAGAACGAACTAACAGAACGCACTGAAAATCAGAAAGGTCTGAGAAGAGCGAGCTAAAAATCAGAAACGAGCAGACAAGAACGCACTGAAAAACAGATACAAACTGACTACGTGCACTGAAATACAGATACGAACCCACAAGCACAAACTGAAGAGCAGTAACGAACTGAAAGGCACAAGGCTGAAACGCACGAATTGTCTCTCACCAAACTTCTACTAACACGAGATTAGCAGAAGGAGCCCAAAGGGTGGCACACTTGGTATTGAACTTCCTTTTTCTAGTCACGTTGTACATGTTGTACGTCAGCGCGTTCTTGGCGATCGGAATTTCCGACAACATTTGTGCGACTGTGTGTGTGCAAGACAAGTTTGAGCCAACATCCGCTGGAAATAAAACCACGGTTTGGTTGTCGGAAATAACGATCATCTGTACGCGGCATAAGAAAAATCCTGTTAAGCAATAAATGAAAAAAAAAGTTTTTTGTGCATATAAATGCAATAAATTAAAAACAGATGGTCAACACCCCACACACATCAATAAGTATGAATATGTGACATGAACATCCAAGAGCACAACACTGTATATCGAGTATGCCCTAAAACAATGTCTTGTTTTAGGGAAAATCATTGTGTAGTGAGTGAGGGAAAATCATTGCGCTGGAGCCAAATGGGAATCTGCATGTGACTGATTAAACTAGCAGTTCCAAAAAGTGAATAAGTGCCAGCTAAGTAGTATCCAATCACATACAATATGACGGTTGGATCCTCTTAGACTAAAGTGCATCCAGTGACAATAAACAGTAAAGTGCATCCAGTGCCCATGAAGATGACAAAACTAAAATGTTTAGCAATAATTCCAAAATTATGATTCAATCCATAAAGTGCATCAAGTGAAAAAGGAAATAAGAAATAAAAAATATAAAAATAAAAAAATTAAGTATAAGCGAATATTAGCAAAGCAATAAATAATCAATATCCAATAGAGTGCAATAAAGTAATTAATATCCAATAGCGGTGGCAATGTCTCTTTCTATAACAAAAACATTAGTCCATATTTAGACGTGCACTATGTGAATCCACTCTGTCATAAACGTATAATGACTCCGTGACCACAAAGCAAAACTCCACCGGTGATCTCGTGAATCTTCAAACAATCGGTGTCCACACACTAGGTGCAATGACTACCTTACCTCACTGCTGTAAGGTAGACAGCAGATATTACTTCCAGCAATCAGGTGGTATAGGTAATATAGGTGGTCCCTTCTAGGTGCTTAGTCATAAGCCATCACTCATAGCCATAGGAGAAAAGAAGGAGCTCCAATAGTGAAGTATGTAATTCAAATTAAACTTTATTCTAAAAAGGCCATTGTCCTGGGTACTCACATTTAGACATGCAATAAACAGGCAAAGCAAAAAGCAAAACGACAGCATCAAACGAACGGACTCCACGTTCGTACTCCGGACATCACTTCCGGTATCCTCCCAGTCCAATCCTACGCGTATCGTCACTTGGACATGTGACTTCCCTGATGAAGTCACATGTCCAAAATGAAGCACATTTTTACATTCTGCAATTACCTATCAAGATAATAGGAGAACAAAATTTTAAACAGTACCATTTGAAAGTATTCAGACAGGCCCTTGCACTACATGCTTTGGTGAATTCATCCATAAATATAAACACAAAAAGGTAGGTATCGTGTGTATGGGTTTTGCAAAGATACCAAAGCAGGATTGGTATCAGCTGACTTAGCGGTTGGGGGGAGGGAGGGTTCCAAATGAGTTTGGCCCCCCCCAAAAAAAGCCTCTTGCACTCTGCCTGAATTCAAGGACACAAATAACATTTGTAAACATTTTAGATGGTGTTTAGGGTAAAACACTACTATAGAGCTGACAAAATACATTGGTAAGTGACTAAACTAGGTGTGTATGGGCCCAGGATAGCATGCTGGGGAGGTTAGCGAAGGCAAATATGCATAAACGACAAAAAAGGAGCATTAAAAGCTTCCAGCATGCATGAGGACAAAGAGTACATTCACAGCATATTACAATCATGGTAATTAGGGAATGATGAAATAAATCCAATACATTAGCAAACATTAAATACATAGAATGTGATGGTAAAGGATAAAACTTACCTTAATATAGTCCTTCAGCAGGACCTCTATGATGGCACAACAGGTCTTTGGAATAATGATTCCCAGAGCCTGGGGGGAGATGCCTGGCAAGAACATGATGTCCTGCAGACTTCTCCCAGTCGCCAAGTACTGCAAGGTGGCGACGAGCCTTTGTTCTGGAGTGATGGCTTGCCGCTTGGTAACGTCCTGCTTGGTAATATAAGGGGACAGCAAAGCCAACAGATGGTTAAAAACAGGGTCCGTCATTCTGAATTCATCAGGATTTTTCTCCTGCATCTCCCACAACAAAGGCATGTGCGGGAATTGATCACGCTGGAGCAACCAATTCTTCGTCCATGAACTCCTCTTCCCCCTGTTCATGGACTGGACTTGGGTCAAAGTAAGTACCCCAACACCAAGCCTCTGCATAGCACGAACTCTATGACGAGTATGTAACCGAAACATGGCTTCAAAACGGTTGGATAGTCAGAACGAACTAACAGAACGCACTGAAAATCAGAAAGGTCTGAGAAGAGCGAGCTAAAAATCAGAAACGAGCAGACAAGAACGCACTGAAAAACAGATACAAACTGACTACGTGCACTGAAATACAGATACGAACCCACAAGCACAAACTGAAGAGCAGTAACGAACTGAAAGGCACAAGGCTGAAACGCACGAATTGTCTCTCACCAAACTTCTACTAACACGAGATTAGCAGAAGGAGCCCAAAGGGTGGCACACTTGGTATTGAACTTCCTTTTTCTAGTCACGTTGTACATGTTGTACGTCAGCGCGTTCTTGGCGATCGGAATTTCCGACAACATTTGTGTGACTGTGTGTGTGCAAGACAAGTTTGAGCCAACATCCGCTGGAAATAAAACCACGGTTTGGTTGTCGGAAATAACGATCATCTGTACGCGGCATAAGAAAAATCCTGTTAAGCAATAAATGAAAAAAAAAGTTTTTTGTGCATATAAATGCAATAAATTAAAAACAGATGGTCAACACCCCACACACATCAATAAGTATGACTATGTGACATGAACATCCAAGAGCACAACACTGTATATCGAGTATGCCCTAAAACAATGTCTTGTTTTAGGGAAAATCATTGTGTAGTGAGTGAGGGAAAATCATTGCGCTGGAGCCAAATGGGAATCGTAACACAACGGATGAACCCTATCATATACTATAATTATTCTATTGATGGAAAGTCAGGAACTATGTAAAACAGACTGAAAAGTATACTAGAAGATTTAATTAAGAATTAAGAAGGCCAAAAGCTACAACCAAAATCATAGGCTTACACTATAAAATTGTTAATACATTCAGTGCGAGACCCCCTCTGGAGCATAATCTCTTGAACCTTTTCCCATGCAGGACGGAACAAAGGACTGATTCATTGGTCA
The DNA here is from genome assembly GCF_037356315.1 of Lithobates pipiens. NCBI lineage: Eukaryota > Metazoa > Chordata > Amphibia > Anura > Ranidae > Lithobates > Lithobates pipiens. The sequence goes on from NW_027507789.1 coordinate 74,664,764, forward strand.
GGAGAGTAAGATCACTCGGGTCATTATTGTGGTAATGGACAAAATGGCAGGAAACACTATATAGGGAGAGCTGTTCTCAATACTCCTCCTGTGTTCCCCAAAACTGGCCCTAAGAGGACAATATGTTTTTTTCTTTTTTATATAGATTTTTTTATTGAAACACTTTGAATGTATGAGGTACCCCCTAAAATCCTTATCAGACTCAAAGGGGTCTGGTATGTATTTGTGGGTCAACTCTATGCAATTTGTTTTTCATTCTTGTTGTAGGATGTGCAAACAAAAATGTAATTTAATTTGCCAGCAAATAAAACTTCATTGCATGCCTTAAAAAAAACACAGCACACAGATCTCTCCAAACACACAAAATACATAGCAGGCCCTTTATAATGAATTTTAAACCTGGTTAACCGCTTCCCGACTGCCTTGTGGCGATATACTTCGGCAGAAGGGCACGTACAGGCAAAATCACATACCTGTAAGTTGCCCTTTAAGAGGTGGCAGGGGCCTCACGGAGAGGAAGAACGGGGAAATGGCGATGTAAACAGCATCTCCCCATTCTGCCTAGCAACAAGTGACACTGATCTCTGCTCCCTGTGATTGGAGCAGAGATCAGTGATCTGTAAAACATAGCCACACCCCCCACCGTTAGCAACACGCCCCTAGGACACACTTGACCCCTACACTGCCACCTAGTGGTTAATCCCTTCACTGCCAGTGTCATTTACACAGGAATCAGTGCATTTGTCTAGCACTGATTGCTGTATAAATGACAATGGTCCCAAAAATGTATCAAAAATGTCCAATGTGTCCGCCATAATGTCGCAGTCAGGATAAAAATCGCTGATTGCTGCCATTTAAAAAAAAAATATATTAATAAAAATGCCATAAAACTATCCCCTGTTTTGTAAACGCTATAACTTTTGCACAAACCAATCAATAATCGCTTATTGGAATTTCCTGTCGCATCATGGCAGCATACACTCTGGGTTGTGACTCCGCCCCCACAATCTGATAGGACTACATAGCTATAAGATGAAGATACGCCCCCGCCCCGGTATTCGCTTATTTTTCCTCACCTGTTGGGACCGCACGGATCATCACCCTCTTACCGCTTCGCCCCAGCCAGGTTCTAGCCTCTCCTGGGTGGAAGTCCTTACCGGTACAGCCTCTAAAGGAAGCTAAATGGAAGGAACCCCACTCTGGTGATCTCAGGGGTATGAATACTTTTTCTCTGCAAACAGAGCATTGCCTCTATAGCCATTGAAAGTAAGCCTTAAACAGGCTGAAGGCATATAATAAAAAGATTGGTCTTTAAGCCTTAAACAGGCTTAGTACCTGCGGTGGTCTCCGGTTTCCTCTTCCTCCCTGGTGTCACTCTGTCTGCAACCTGACAGCATACTCTCTGCCTTCAGTATCTCTTGTCACCTTAGGTTGTCTGGTGCCTTTACCCCAGTGTTGCCTTTCTGCCATATTTTACTTCCTTTTCCTTAGCTCTGTAGTCCCACAGCAACATCACCACTCTTCCTGGTCACTCTGCCGCTTTGCACATGCTCACTGTGCACTTTGGGCAGCCTGTGTATGTCTATCTATGTCTTTTCCCTTGTTCAAGATGGTGGCGGCGGCCGCATGGCACTACTGAGCATGTGCGGGCGGGACATGACCCCGGCTCCAATTTTAAAAGGGGAAGATGCCTTTTTTAACGCAGATGCCTTTTTTTGCCTGTTTTTTGTGCTCAGCTGAATTTCATGACTGCTGCATTTCTGTTTTTTCTACCCCAGTGTTGCCTCTCTGTTTGGTAAGTATCTCCCCTGTATTTTTCTTCTCTCTATTCCCCTCTTGTTTCTGTTATGGCTTTATCTTCCTTACCCTTTTTGCGTTACCTGTGTCTTCAGGCTTCCTCTGTTTCCCTATTCATGGAGACCACTGCTCCAGCAGATCACCACCAGCATAATAGGTAAGAGGGGAGGAGTTTGGTAAGTAGAGAAGATCGAAAAAGAGAGCAGGACGCACTAGCGCTACCTAAATGGTTAGCCCCATCAGGTCCACAAGATCATCTCGCAGAGATTCTTTGCATAGAAGAAGCCGCTCTGGCCATAGGCGGAGCCATTCGGGTGGAGGAAGTCGCTCAGGGAAAGGGAGTCGCAGAAGGAGTCGCTCCAGGTCTTGTTCAAGGTGCAGCCATTCCCGCCGAAGAAGATCCCCTGACCGGAGGCGCCATTCACCATCACGTCACTCCCATCCTTATGAAAATACCTGCTGGGTATGCGGGGCCATAGCCCTTCAAGATATGTTGGAATGCCACCGGTGCTTTGAAGAAGCCACCAGAGAGAAAGGGCAAGAACACAGAGAGCTCACAGAGTCTTCTGCCCCACGTGTCGCTCCCGACACGGAGTTACCTCCACGGGGTGCTTCGCTGGCTCCCCCAAGTACTTCCAGAGAGCATGATTCTCCTTCAGATGAGGAAGAACTAGAGGCTTCAGCGGGCTTTGACTTCTCCCTAATAGAGCCTTTTGTGAGGTCAGTGAAGGGGGCCATTGGCTGGGAGGAACCCCAGGAGGCCCAACCCAAAAGGAGAAAATATTTCCCGAACCTGATGAGAGAACCTGAAGCCTTCCCCTTCATTGATGAGTTGGAGGAACTTATCGGAGACGAGTGGCAGAGACCCGAGAAGAAAGCAAGTCTTAACAATCGGCTTGCCAAACTATATCCTCTAAAGGAGGCTAAAATTAAATCTCTCGTGTCCCCGCCAGTGGTGGATGCATCCCTCATGCACGTGGCCAGACACATTACTCTCCCTTTCGAGGACGCTGTGTCATGCAAGGATGTCCTGGATAGGAAGATCGATACTGATCTCAAAAGAGCTTACTTAGCAGCAGGAGGTGTATGCAGGCCAGCAGTGGTTCTTGCAGCTGTGGGTAAGGCTATTGCCAGTTGGTCAGCAAGCACAGAAAAGCTTGTATCCAAGGCGCTGATCAGGACTAGATAGTTAGGGCCCTGCAAGAACTAAGCCTTGCAGGGGATTTTGTGGCAGAGGCATCTGTGGATGCTATTAAGTCTGCATCCAGGGCTATAATGGCCAGACGGGCTCTCTGGCTCAAACCCTGGGCAGCAGATCCTGCTTTCAAGTCCAATTGGTGCCGCATCCCGTATGATGGTGAGAACCTTTTCGGCGCAAAATTGGACTCTGCTATTTCTAAGGTCACTGGCGGAAAATCAGGGCTTATCCCCTCGGATAGAAAGCCAAAGCTTCAGAGGCCTCCTCCCTTTAAGCGTAACCTCCCGGACAGGTACAGGGATGCCAAGTCCTACAGGCCTGGTAGGGAGTACAGAAGGAACTGGAAGGCCCCTCAAACGTCCTTCCTGACGTCCCAGAAGCCCAGGACCCCGGCATCTACTGACCAGAAGTCCTTTTGAAGGTGCGTCCGCCCAGCCAGCAGTGGTGGGGGCCAGACTCTCAAAGTTCACGCTGGTCTGGGGGGAAACAATAAGCGTTAACCACTGTTCGCGTCGGGCACAGATGGTCATTCAGGTGACTTCCCCCGGGGGACCATTTTTGCCCAACAAACCTCCCGTCATCCTGGCAAAAGAGGTTAGCCTTGACCCGATACGTTCAGGATCTGCTCCAAAAGGAAGCAATTACCGAGGTGCCCCTATCCCAAAGAGGTCGGGGGTTCTATTCCCCTCTATTTCTAGTAAAAAAGAAATCAGGGGACCTACGTCCGGTCCTGGATCTAAACGTAAACCGCTCTATCCAGGTAGAAGCATTCAAAATGGAGAGCCTACAGTCTATTCTCCAGGCCATAAATCTGGGGGACTGGATGCTCTTCATAGATCTACAGGGCGCCTACCTCCATATCCCTATCCATTCAGAACTCCAAAAGTGCCTCAGTTTTTCGCTAAACCACAGACACTGAAGTATTCAGTTTGGAATTTCTGCGGCTCCCAGGACCTTTACAAAGGTCCTTCTTCCCGTTATCGCACATCTGAGGGAGAGGGGGCTGCGAGTCCACCATTATCTGGACGATATTCTCCTCCTCTCAGACAGCCGGGAGTCGCTGTTACAGCATCAAAAGATCCTCGTCTCCACTCTGCAGAATCTGGGATGGCTCATAAACTGGGGGAAGAGCCAGACTCGGCCCACCCAGAGAATGATCTTCTTAGGAGCCCAGTTGAATACAGTGCGGCTGCCTCCGGAGAAGTCTTCCCTGTTGGTCCGGAAGGTGAAGAAGGCCATTCTAGCAAGATCCCTGTCGGCCAGAGTATGCCTCAGCCTTCTAGGCTCCCTATCAGCGACAATTCCTATGGTCCGTTGGGCTCAGTGGCACACCAGACCTCTGCAGAACTCCTTCCTACATCAGTGGGATGGTTCATCCATGACCCAGATGATCCGGATCTCGGAGACAGTCAGGCACTCATTGCGTTGCGGTCCCCACAACTTAAACAATTGCAAACACATAGTCATCCCTCCTCAGGAGGTAGTGACCACGGACGCCAGTCTAGAAGGTTTGGGAGCCCACTACCAGTCCCACGCAGCGCAGGGCCATTGGCCTTTCGAAGTACGGGACTCGGTATCGAACGTGCTGGAGATGAGGGCGGCCCTCCAGGCTCTCCTGGCCTTCAGCTCCCTTTTAAGGGGGAAGCAGGTCCTTTTAACGATGGACAACAAGGTTGCTGTCGCCTACATAAACAGACAGGGGGGGACCAGGAGTCCCTCCATGATGCGGGAAGTTCTCCCTGTGATTGAATGGGCACAGTTGAACCTGTCAGACCTGAGGGCGACTTACATCCAGGGGTTCGAGAACATCTTAGCCGACACGCTCAGCAGGGAGTTCGCCTTCAACAACGAGTGGTCCCTGAGCCCTCAGGCCTTCTCCCTCATCTGCCAGACCTGGGGTCAACCAGACATAGACCTTGCTGCGACTCCGGCAAACTCCAAATGCTGAAGGTTCCTGTCGAGGTTTCCCTTTCACTTAGCGGAGGGGACAGATTGCCTCCAGCATCCCTGGAACTTCCATCTCGGGTATATCTGCCCTCTGACTCCCCTGATGCGAGATTTCTCTTAAGGCTCAAGAGATCAAGGGCATTGGTGATAGCGGTGATTCTTTTTTGGCCCAGGAGGCCATGGTTCACCACCCTCCTACAACTGAGCACGGCAGACCCTCTTGCTCTTCCCTGTCAGCCGACTTGCTCTCCCAGGGCCAGCTACTACATCCAGATTCGGGGAAGCTGCACTTGATGGCTTGGGGGCTGAGAGGGCTAGGTATCTATGTCAGGGCTGCTCCCAGAAGGTAGCTGATACCCTGCTCCAGGCCAGAAAACCTACCACCAACTGCACCTACCGCAGGGTCTGGGAGAAGTTTGTTGCCTTCTATCAGGACCTTGGCCGGGATCTGTCCTCCCTTTCGGCTCCTCTGATCCTAGAGTTCCTGCAATCAGGCTTAGACAAAGGTCTTAGCTCTAGTACTCTGAAAGTTCAGGTGTCAGCTCTATCCGCCCTGACAGGGGTTAAATGGGCTCACGATCCCCTTGTTATGCAATTTCAGAAGGCCTGTCTTAAACTAAGACCACCTAGGAAGCCTTCCTTTCCAACATGGGACCCATCAGTCATCTTAGAGTTACTATCCAAAGAACCCTGTTTTCCGCTGGAAAACATCTCCCTCTGGCACCTGACACTAAAAGTCGCCTTTCCTGGTCGCAATCACATCAGCGAAGAGAGTTTCAGAGATGCAAGCATTACTGATTAAGGAGTAGTGATGGACGAACGTTTCGCCCGGCGGTCGTTTCGCGGCGAATTTCCGACATTCGCGGTCCGCACGTTCGAACGCCTTTTTCCGTCGTTCGCCGCGGCGGACTTACGTGTTTAATGTATACAAGAACTTTAACCTTTGGTGACACGTTTATCATGTGATACAGGACAGCCAATTGAGACATGACAGCACATGGACACTTGGACATTCCCCCTAACCTATAAATACACCCGATCCGGTGGCCATTTTACATTCTTTCTTCTGTTACGATAGGGACAGGTTCCTGTGTGGAGTAGGGAGAGATAAACCACTAGCTATTTGGTACACAAAAGTTCTTTTCAGGACTGGTATAGGTGTTAGGTGTTGATAGGTTTGCTGTGCTGCTGATTCTTGCAGCAGCCTGAGTGTCTTTTGTTAGTTTAGAGAAAGGGAAAGGACGGTGTATGCTACAGGGACAGCCAGATTAGTCTTTCATCATCATCATCATCATCATCATCATTAGCTGTTACTATCAAGGTCCACAAAAGAGCTGTTCCAGTAACCACTAATCGTTCTCTTTTTTTGCCAATTTGTATAGGGACAGGAAGGAAGCAGTGTTGTCAGGCAGTGAGGGTAATTTTAAAGACTTGCTGTTATTATTAGTTCCACAAAGGTTCTTTTCAGGACTGGTATCAGTGGTACAGTAATAGGCTTGTACATGTATAATATTCTTTCTTCCAAATATAGAAAGGATATTATACTTGACTGCTGCCCTTCTGCTGCAGTCTGCTAAACATTCACAACTCACTTGTTCCACAAAAGTTCTTATAAGGACTGGTAACTTGGTATAGGGTGCTACGGTACATAGGCTTGAGTGCGGTACAGTCTGCTGTTCTGTAAGGACCGCTATCGGTCCACAATAGATAGGGTTGACGTGCACCACTGCTGACCGCTGCCCTATACTGCAGCAGTCCTTCAGCGGTATAGGGACTGACGTACAGTCTGCTAATCACTAACACACAACCTGCTTGTTCCACAAAAGTTCTTATAAGGACTGGTAACTTGGTATAGGGTGCTACGGTACATAGGCTTGAGTGCGGTACAGTCTGCTGTTCTGTAAGGACCGCTATCGGTCCACAATAGATAGGGTTGACGTGCACCACTGCTGACCGCTGCCCTATACTGCAGCAGTCCTTCAGCGGTATAGGGACTGACGTACAGTCTGCTAATCACTAACACACAACCTGCTTGTTCCACAAAAGTTCTTATAAGGACTGGTAACTTGGTATAGGGTGCTACGGTACATAGGCTTGAGTGCGGTACAGTCTGCTGTTCTGTAAGGACCGCTATCGGTCCACAATAGATAGGGTTGACGTGCACCACTGCTGACCGCTGCCCTATACTGCAGCAGTCCTTCAGCGGTATAGGGACTGACGTACAGTCTGCTAATCACTAACACACAACCTGCTTGTTCCACAAAAGTTCTTATAAGGACTGGTAACTTGGTATAGGGTGCTACGGTACATAGGCTTGAGTGCGGTACAGTCTGCTGTTCTGTAAGGACCGCTATCGGTCCACAATAGATAGGGTTGACGTGCACCACTGCTGACCGCTGCCCTATACTGCAGCAGTCCTTCAGCGGTATAGGGACTGACGTACAGTCTGCTAATCACTAACACACAACCTGCTTGTTCCACAAAAGTTCTTATAAGGACTGGTAACTTGGTATAGGGTGCTACGGTACATAGGCTTGAGTGCGGTACAGTCTGCTGTTCTGTAAGGACCGCTATCGGTCCACAATAGATAGGGTTGACGTGCACCACTGCTGACCGCTGCCCTATACTGCAGCAGTCCTTCAGCGGTATAGGGACTGACGTACAGTCTGCTAAACACTAATACACAACCTGCTTGGTCCACAAAAGTTCTTATAAGGACTGGTAACTTGGTATAGGGTGCTACGGTACATAGGCTTGAGTGCGGTACAGTCTGCTGTTCTGTAAGGACCGCTATCGGTCCACAATAGATAGGGTTGACGTGCACCACTGCTGACTGCTGCCCTATACTGCAGCAGTCCTTCATCGGTATAGGGACTAAGAGTTTTGTCACAGGGTCATTTAAAAAATGACAGGCAGAGGAAGAGGCAGGCCCTTCCGCAGGGGTGGTAGGGGTAGGGCAGGAGCAACAGGCTTGAGCCAAAGTGGGAAGTTGCAGAAGGTGCGTTCAATTACTTTAAAGGATGCACCAGACTTGGTTGAGTGGCTCGCTCAGCCTTACTCTTCTGCACCCTCCTCATCCTCTCGATCTGCACCCTCTTCTTCACTCTCTGCTATGTGCACCCCCAAAGACACTACCACCAACAACACGACCACCACCACCACCACCACATACCTTCCGCTTGAGTCACTGGAATTATTTTCCGATCCATATCAAGAGGACATTTCTGATGCGCAGCCACTCTTGGTATTGGATCAGGAAGAGGAGGTAGCAACAAGCGCTACTCAGCAGTCTGACGACAGTACCCAGATCAGCCCAAGGAGGAGGTTGGTCCCCGGTGTTGCTGCCTACTCCGAGATCTCTACTTATAGCGGTGGGGAAGGTGACGTTGATGATGACGTGTCTAGTGATGTCACGTGGGTGCCCACAAGAGAGGAAGAGGAGGGGAGTTCAGAGGGAGATATGGACCAGCAGATAGGGAGGAGAAGCAGGAATAACTTACATTGCACAGGAGGGACAAAGCAGACTGCAAATGTATCAGGAGCGAGTCATCGACCATGTACGGTCACATCTGGCGCTCCCAGGACACCGGCACATGGCTCCGCAGTGTGGGCTTTTTTTAACGTGTCCGCTGCTGACAATAGCGTTGCCATCTGCAATCTTTGCAGTCAGCGCGTTAGTCGCGGTAAGCCCAATACTCACCTAGGGACGACCGCCTTAAGAAGGCACATGAGCAGCCATCACCGAGCCCAGTGGGAGCAACGGAACACACAAAGCCACACTGCAGGCTCTCACCGTCCAGCCTCGTCTTCTACTTCTCCTTCTCCTCTCTCCTCACAATTGTCCTCCACTCCACCTTCCATCACGCCAAGCTCACATTTTTCTGCAAAAAGGCAGGCTTCCGTGGGCCTAATGTTTGAGCGTAAAAAAATGATGACGCCGGATAACCCTCTTGCCCAACGGTTGGCGGCTGGCTTGTCAGAACTCATAGCCCGCCAACTACTGCCATATAAACTGGTGGACTCGGAGGCCTTTCGCAAATTTGTGGCCATTGGAACACCACAATGGAAGGTCCCAGGAAGGAAGTATTTCTCAGAGAAGGGCATCCCAGAGCTATATGGCCATGTTCAGCGGCAAGTGAATGTATCTCTGGCACACAGTGTCGGTGCCAAGATACATCTGACCACAGACACGTGGTCTAGCAAACACGGGCAGGGAAGGTATATCAGTTTTACTGCCCACTGGGTGAACCTTCTGACGGCCGTCAAGCATGTAACCCGTGGCACCCGTGTAGATTTGGTTTTACCGCCACGGATTGCATGCAGGCCTGACTCTTCTTCTCCTCCTCCTACTCCATCCTCCTCCCTCTCCTCCTCAGCTGCCTCCTCCTTTTCCGCTGCTAGCGTCTCTTCCGCTGCACCGCCCAAGCTCCCCAGAACCTATTCCACATGCCAGGTGAGACGTTGCCATGCCGTGCTGCGTCTGTTGTGCCTGGAAGCAAAGAGCCACACTGGCCCGGCACTCCTTTCAGCTTTGCGTTCACAGGCAGATGAGTGGCTAACACCGCTCAATTTGACAGTTGGTAAAGTGGTGTGTGACAACGGTGCCAATCTGCTTAGCGCATTGAAACAGGGCAAAATCACGCACGTGCCGTGCATGGCACACGTCTTAAACTTGGTCGTGCAGCGATTCCTTGTCAAATACCCTGGGGTCCAGGACATCTTGCGGCAGGCAAGGAAAATCTCGGCCCATTTCAGAAGATCTTACACGGCCATGGCTCGCCTTGCTGACATTCAGCGGCGACACCATCTGCCGGTCAGACGTCTTATTTGCGATTGCCCGACGCGATGGAACTCAACCTTCTATATGCTTGATAGGCTGCTCCAGCAGAAACGTGCAGTTAACGTCTACCTGTATGAACTCTGCGAAAGAAACGGTTCTGGGGAGCTGGGTTTTTTTTCACCGCGCCAGTGGCTGCTCATGCGCGACACATGCAGACTTCTGCGGCCATTTGAGGAGATCACCAAACTGGTCAGTCGCAGCCATGGCGCCATCAGTGACATGGTACCTTATGCCTTCTTTCTGGAGCGTGCATTGCGTCGTGTCATTGATCAGGCTGTGGAGGAGCAGGAGCGGGAAGATGAGGAAGTCGCAATGCTGGATGAATTCCCAGGGGGGGCTACTCTATCTGAGACAAGTCAACAACAGGAGTCTGATGAGGAGTCAGAGGAGGATGGTGCCGGGGCGGATGAGCAGGAGCAAGAAGAGCATGCTTTAAACCTTTCTGGGATCCCTGTTGTGCGAGGATGGGGAGAGGAGAATGAAGAGGACGACATTATCCTGGATGATGAGCAGGAGCCAGGCCACCACACCGCTTCCACTTTAGTGCAAATGGGGGCCTTCATGCTCCAGTGTTTTAATAGGGACCCCCGTATAAAAAGCATGAGGGTCAAGGACCAGTACTGGGTGGCAACGTACTTAGACCCCCTGTACAAACACAAAATGGCGGAAATGTTACCGCCGTCGCAGAGGGCTGTCAGAATGCAGCACTTCCAGGCCTTGCTTCGAGAAATGCTGCATTCTGCTTTTGCGTGCGCTGGCAGAGGAGCAATTCCCACTCCCAGAGAAGGATTTGCGGGTACCAATCCAACAGCGCCTGCAAGAAGAGGCCGGTTTGAAGATGTGTTGGTGACTTCGGATATGAGGTCATTCTTTCAGCCGACCCATCGACAGGTGTCATCCGGATCCAGCATCAGGGAACGCCTAGACCGTCAGGTGTCCGACTACATTGGGTTAACGGCCGATGTGGACGCTCTGAGGAGTGATGAACCCCTAGACTACTGGGTGGGCAGGCTTGACCTCTGGCCAGAGCTTGCCCAATTTGCAATCGAACTGTTGGCTTGCCCCTCATCCAGTGTCCTGTCCGAAAGGACGTTCAGCGCAGCAGGGGGGATTGTGACCGATAAGCGTACTCGCCTAGCTCACGACAGTGTTAACTACCTCACATTTCTAAAAATGAATGAGGCATGGATCTCGGAGGAATTCAACACATGTGACCAGTAGACCATGTATATGTCTATAAACTATTTTTTTAATCAAGCACACAGACCTTCTTAATTCATTTGGCTCACTTCCTTGACCCAAAAAAGCACACCGTACTATATGCCCCTACCCTCCTCTTTGAAGAGGTTGAGCGGTGTCATATTTCTACTGGGGCTGCTTATGATATCCCTGTGCTGTGCTGACTTCCTCCTGGGGGTTCTTATTATGAAGGGATCACACTATCCCTGTGCTGTGCTGACTTCCTCCTGGGGGTTCTTATTATGAGGGGATCACACCATCCCTGTGCTGTGCTGACTTCCTCCTGGGGCTGCTTACGGTGCTGCTGTCAGTGCTGTATGTCACGGTGCTGCTGTCAGCGCTGTATGTCACGGTGCTGCTGTCAGCGCTGTATGTCACGGTGCTGCTGTCAGCGCTGTATGTCACGGTGCTGCTGTCAGCGCTGTATGTCACGGTGCTGCTGTCAGCGCTGTATGTCACGGTGCTGCTGTCAGCGCTGTATGTCACGGTGCTGCTGTCAGCGCTGTATGTCACGGTGCTGCTGTCAGCGCTGTATGTCACGGTGCTGCTGTCAGTGCTCTGTATTACGGTGCTGCTGTCAGATGCCTCTATCACGGTGCATGTGTCATTCCGGTATGTCACGCTGCTGGTGATCATCTCCTGCACCCTCTTCTTTGCCTACCCTGGTCCCTGACCTTCCCTCTCCTCCATTGCCTTCATTAGCTCCATAGTCCTGAATTGTTAGAACAATTTCCCAAATAAAATAAAAATGCTTGTAGTTATCGATCCCAAATTCACCTCATACATGTATTATGTCATTGTCCAGATGGTGGGACTACGTTTTACCCCCTAATAATTACCACGTGGCCGCAAATTCGACATGAAGGTTTGCAAAGTTCGCCTCCCATTGAAGTCAATGGGGCCCGCGGCGAACGTTCGGTTTCGCGAACGTTTGGGTCCGTTCGCATTTCGCTTTCGCGAAACGTCCCGTCGGAAGTTCGTCCATCACTATTAAGGAGCCGTATCTGATCATTCATCCAGACAGGGTAGTTCTAAGACCCTTGGATCACTTTATCCCAAAGGTGGCATCCTCTTTTCACTTCAACCAGGAAATCAACTTGCCAGCTCTTAACACAGACCAGGGTGACCCTCATCCTCTGGATGTAAGGGGCAAAATCATAAAATATCTTTCCCTGTCCAAATCATTTAAAAGATCGGAGAACCTCTTCATCATTCCCTATAGCCTTAGGAGAGGTCAAGCAGCGTCGGCCCGAACCATTGCCTCCTGGTTGGTGAAGGCCTACTTGCTGATTGAGTCGCAAATTCCTGAAGACCTGAGGGCTCATTCCACCAGAGCAGTGGCCACCTCCTGGGCAGCGTATTGTAGGGTCTCAGCGGAAACCATCTGCAGAGCAGCCACTTGGTCCTCCAGGAACACCTTTATCTCTCACTACAAGGTGGACTCAGCTCAGCTATCAACAGTAGAATTGGGAAAGTCCATTATTCAAGCCAACTCTTCTATTCCTTGCTAATAAACGTTTACCTTTGCATTTCCCACCCAGTCTGCGAGTTAATCCCCAGAGTGTATGCTACCATGATGCGACAGGAAAATGGAAAATTGTATACTTACCTTTCCATAATTTTCCTTTCCTCTCGCATGTTCATGGCAGCATACAATATCCCACCCACAAACGTGATTCATATATATAGAGAATACCGGGGCGGGGGGCGTATCTTCATCTTATAGCTATGTGGTCCTATCAGGTTGTGGGGGCGGAGTCACAACCCAGAGTGTATGCTGCCATGAAGATGCGTCAGAAAAGGAAAATTACGGAAAGGTAAGTATACAATTTTCCATTTTTTTTACCAAAAATATGTAGAAGAATATGTATCGGCCTAAACTGAGGACATTTTTTTTTTTTATATATATATTTTGGGGGATATTTAATATAGCAAAAGTAAAAGTTAATATTGCGTTTTTTTCAAAATTGTTGCTCTTTTTTTTTATAGTGCAAAAAATAAAAACTGCAGGGGTGATCAAATACCACCAAAAGAAAGCTCCATTTGTGGGAAAAAATGACGTCAATTTTGTTTGGGTACAACATTGCACGACCACGCAATTGTCAGTTAAAGTGACGCAGTGCCGAATCTCAGAAAGTGCTCAGGTCAGGAAGGGGGTAAATTCTTCTGGGGCTGAAGTGGTTAAGGGACTATACAAGGCAAGGATGGTCACTTTAGTTGACTCATACCAGGTTACTGCAAACTGACCAAGTCCTTAAAAGGTCATAGTGTTTTGCTTGCAGTGGTAGTTGACCATTTTCTTACACAAGTTCTATATAACACATGCACAGCTTGCACTAACTGTCTTGTCTTCAGAGCTTGCAATAATGAATGCGTCTTTGGTCACCTGCGCCATGCTATTTTAATGGGTGGATCCATGGCAGAAACAGCATCTTTAGTTAAATTGGATGTAAACCCGATGTCATCCTTTGTAAACTACTGTCATAGGGGTTATCTATAAGTATATACATGTCTCCTACATGTATCTTTACCTGTCAAATGTCTCTCCTCTGTCTGTTATGAGACCCGAAAAACTGCAGATTCTGTGGGTGGGTCTGTTGTCTGGAGCTCGGTGGATGGAGTCGTGATGTCAGTAGACTCCCTGCCCACCTCTACACTCCCCTTGTCAATATGCATTTTCTCCTGTGTATTTCTTACACTGAACTTCTGCTATGATCTCTAACATCCAGTGAAAAGACAGAAAAGTAACCACATGACTTCAGCATGCCCAATTATGCTGAGGTGTGGAACATCCAATCCTGGCAGAGCAGCAGAAGCAAGGAGTGTGAGAGAATTAAAAAATAATGCATATCTCTCTCGGCTAGTGCACGAGATATGTAAATCACCTGTCACTCAAAGCAAGGGGGAGGATTTGACAAAGTTTTTCTCTGTTTGTCAATATTTATTTTACTGAACAATAAGAGGATTGCTCAGAGCTGGATTAAGGCTCAGTTCACACAAGGGGCGATGCGAGGCGACACGACTTGCCTCGCCGCGACCTGCCGCGACCTCAGCGGCGACTTGCAAATGACTTCTGTATAGAAGTCAATGCAAGTCGCCCCGAGGTCGCCCAAAAGTAGTACAGGAACCTTTTTTCTGAGTCGGAGCGACTCGAGTCGCTCCTCTTAGAACGGTTCCATTGTACAGAACGGGGGCGACTTGTCAGGTCGCGGCACGGCAAGTCGTGTCGCCTCGTGTCGCCCCCTGTGTGAACCGGCCCTAACTCTTTGTGGCAAGACTGGGCTCACATGATAGGAAATCTTATACTCTACATTATGACATATAAAAAAAATAAAAATTTGGGTTTACATCCACTTTAAAGTGGTGTTGCCACCAAAAAATTAAAACTACTTAAAATTTGTAAAAAAAATCAAAAAAAAATAATTGGCAAAAAAAAATATTTTTACTCACCTCTAAATACCGGTTGCTAGGGGGTCCCTCGTAATCTGCCTTCTTCATTGCCCGGGCTGGTGACATCACTTCCCCTCGTGCCGCACATTCACCTGGGACCTGTCATGTGTCCCAGGTGACTGTACGGCGTATCACGGCGCCCTGCGCCGCTCGCACATGCGCAGTGGGTGCCCGGCTGTGAAGGCGCCGCGAGCGGAGCGGGGAGCGAGGGGGGGGCTTCGTTCCCCCGCATCGCTGGACCCTGGGGCAGGTAAGTGTCCGATTATTAAAAGCCAGCAGCTGCAGTATTTGTAGCTGCTGACTTTTAATTTTTTTTTTTTAGGGGGTACCCCACTTTAAGTATTCTTGTCATATTTTCCTTATCTGTGTCTGTCATTAGCTTTAATAAATGTTATACTTCTATGTATTTCTGTGATCTTTCTTTGCACATATCGAAAACTAGGCATATGCAATTTGTTTTGGTTAGAATACAAATTTTGAGTTATTCTGAGATTCGGATGTATCCGAATCTCCGAATTAAATAGTAAAGCAAAGTAATTCATTTCATTGAAATCCATTAAAATTATTTAAATTTTTTTAGTTTTCTAACGAATTCCAAATTTTCTGAATAACTAGAATTAGAATTGATCGAAAAACAATTCAAATTTTGTGTAAAGAATAGCTGGTTGTTAAGCAGCAGGCCGGCCCACTGACAGATGAATGTCAATAAAAGAATGCTGGCATTACCCTGCAACAGAAAAATATATATATTTTTTTAAAAACAGTGCAGGGTCCCCCCAGTCCATACTAGGGCCTGCAAATTTGGTATGGATTTTAAGGGGAACCCCACGCCAAAATAAAAAATAAAAATAAAACAGCGTGGGCCCCCCAAAATCCATAACAGACCTCCCCTCCCCTCCTGAACTATACTAGGCCCTCAACATGGGGGGGTGGCCTGTTATAGTTCAGGAGGGGACAAGGGCCTCATCCTCACAACTGTGGCTGGTGGTTGTGGGGGTCTGCAAGTGGGGAAATTGTTGGAATAAGGAAGTCCTTTTATGAATATCGGGTACATAGTACCCATACCCATGTGCCCAAAAAGCGTCTAAAAGTAATAAAAACACATAGACAGTTTTTGACAAATCCTTTATTAAAAACGAAAAAATAAAAAACAATGTCCCCCAATGTAGTAACATGTACTTGTACAAAAAGTATTCTATCTTTTTGTATTGCTTCCTTTGTTGCAAATCCCTGGTGTTCCTGTCAGTCATTCTGCTTTCCTATTATAAACTGACCACACTAAGCAGGAGAGCACACCATTCCCTAGCTATACTGGGAAGTAAGTTCTAGTACTGAGGGATCTAGTATCTGAGGGATCTGTATTGAGGAAAGGGGGTATTCTACTGAGGGGTCTGTACTGGGGAAAAGGGGGTTCTACTACTGGGGGGCCTGCACTGGGAGAAAGGGGGGGTCCACTACTGAAGGGTCTGCACTGGGAGAAAGGAGGGATTCTACTACTCAGATGTCTGCACTGGGAAAAAGGGGGGTTTCTACTACTGAAGGGTCTGCACTGGGAGAAAGGGGGATTTTCTACTCAGGGGTCTGCACTGGGACAAAGGGGGTGGTTACTACTGCAGGTTCTACAGTGGGAGAAAGGGGGGTTTACTCCTGAGGGGTCTGCACTGGGGGAAAGGGGGGTTCTACTACTGAGGGGTCTGCATTGGGAGAAAGGTTGGGGGTTCTACTACTGAGGGGTCTGCACTGGGAAAAGGGGGGGTTCTACTACTCAGGGGTCTGCCCTGGGGAAAAGAGGTTCTACTACTGAGGGTCTGCACTGGGGAAAGGCGGGTTCTAATACTGGGGGGTCTGCACTGGGAAAAAGGGGGTTCTACTACTGAAGGGTCTGCAGTGGGGAAAGGGGGGTTCTACTACTGAGGAGTCTTCACTGGGAGAAAGGTGGGGGGTTCTACTACCTAGGTGTCTGCACTGGGAGAAAGGAGGTATTCTACTACTGAGGGGACTGCACTGGGGAAAGGGGGGTTCTACTACTGAGGGGTCTGCACTAGGGAAAGGGGGTTCTACTACTGGGGGTCTGCACTGGGAGAAAGGGAGGGTTCCAATACCGAAGGGTCTGCACTGGGGAAAGGGGGGGTTCTACTACTGAGGGGTCTGCACTGGGAGAAAGGTGGGGGGTTCTACTACTGAGGGATTTGCACTGGGAGAAAGGGGGAGTTCTACTACTCAGGGGTTTGCACTGGGGGAAAGAGGTTCTACTACTGAGTGGTCTGCTGGGAGATCGATGCTGGAACACAGACTTTGAGGTAAACTGTTTGAGAAACAAAATATGCATTGAAGAAAAATGTCTCTATCTTATCTTCTTAAAGTGATTGTAAAGTTTTGTTTTACCAAATAAAAGGCATTTTGTGGCTTTAAAGTGGAACTACACAGCATCTGAGCACCACTCAGAAATCACTCTCCTAATTATCTACATTTGAAGCAATTTATCCCTTTTGAAGCAATTCAGTGCACAATGAGGACACTCCCACATCCCTCTTTTCTTTTCTGGGGGACACTTGAAGCCTTACCAGAGATCCCTGGCCAGCTTTTAGGACTAAACCCTTGGACTAATGGTCGACCACCACACCTTAGACCCTATTGCATGGAGCTGTATCTGGTAATAGAAAGATTTGGAAAAGTAGACATTCCAATTAATCTGTGGGGGTTTTAATAGGTAAAGCTGATTCAATTATCTGGATGACTGAGTAAGCACATTTCTGGTTTTCTTCATCTTGATCAGGTCTCCAAAGACATATTCTCAGTTTCATATTTCTAATAAAGATATGAGTCTGCAGTGGCCGTGAGCTGTTCTGATTTCCTTTCTGAGATTTTGAAGATAGTGCTGTGATTATTGTGGTATTTCACATCAGTTTTTTGTAAACCCTTGCAGATGTTCGATGTGGCTTTCTAGTGTGTTCGATACCAAGAAGAAGGAGGAGTTGCTCAAGTATGGTTGCAGGAAATTAGGCAGAGTTTAAGCATAATGCAAGGGCCAGCCACTGATTAGAAAATACATTTCAGTCTTAGAATGTCCCACTCTTCAAAAAAGAAAATATATCACAGAGAAGGATGAGTGTAGTAATTTTGGCAGAACTGATTGCACCTCGAAAGATCTACTCTTTTTATCTTTTTATTTACATGGCTTTTTTGAAGGCAGTGGATGTAATTAAGGTACTTTAGTTTAAAGAAAAAAAAATCATCATACGCATCTAAAGACACCCATAACATAGCACTCAAAACCTGCTCTAAATCAATATTGGTTAATACACTGTGACATGAATCAGGAGGGGAAAAGAGAGTGACAGATATAAACGTATTCAGTATATAAAAAAGAAACAAATACCTACAACCTCAATCATAAACAATTATAAATGTAGTTAGCCCATAATTAGAAAACCTGACATTAAGGCTGAACGTGCTGCTATGTGCTGTAGAGAGGGAATTCTATCTGTGTAAAAACAATAAGAGAATGGAAAAACAGTGCAAACCACCACAGTGTAGTATCCTTAATAAGGATGAGCTTGGTGTTTGAGTCGAACGAATGTTCAACTCGAACCGGGTGTTCGCCTGTTCGGCAAAGCCAGAACTTTGTGGGCCGTTCGTGCCATATTTGTGTGGTGTTCATGGCCCACAATGCACTGTTGCATCGCAGTGCATTGCTGGCTGATGATTGGCCAAGCATGCACTGTGATCCGCATGCTTGGCTAATCACAGCGCCGGCAGCGAGGAGAGCCATAATTGGCCACAGGCAGGATGCCAATTATAGCTCAGGGAGTTTAGTACACGCCCCACATTATATAAGGCCGCCTATGTGGCGGCCTTGTGTAGTGTGTTGTGGCGTTCATAGAGAGACAGGCAGGGACAGTGTCTTAATTTCTTGTGAACCTAGCACAATTACAGTCGGTATATTGTGCCCCCTGCACAGTGTAAACCTGAAGATACCCCAATTGCTGGTGTTGTTCTGGTCCTATACCACAGGCAACTGCAGTAATACAGTCAGTGTATTGTGCCTCCTGCACAGTGTACACCTGAAGCTACCCCAATTGCTCGTGTTGTTCTGGTCCTATACCACAGGCAGCTGCAGCCGTTACAGTCTGTGTATTGTGCCACCTGCACCGTATACACCTGAAGCTAGCCCCAATTGTTTGTGTTGTTCTGGTCCTATATCACAGGCAGCTGCAGCAGTTACAGTCGGTGTATTGTGCCCCCTGCACAGTATTTACCTGAAGCTACCCCAATTACTGGTGTTGTTCTGGTGCTATATCACAGGCAGCTGCAACAGTTACAGTCGGTGTATTGTGACACCTGCACAGTATACACCTGAAGCTACCCCCGATTGCTCATGTTGTTCTGGTCCTATACCACAGGCAGTTGCAGCAGTTACAGTTGGGGTATTGTGCCACCTGCACAGTGTAGACCTGAAGCTACCCCCAATTGCTTGAGTTCTTCAGATCCTATAGCACAGGCAGGCAGCTGCAGTAATTACAGTCGGTGTACTGTGTCATCTGCTCAGTGTGCACCTAAAGCTACCCCATTCGCTGGTGTTCTCATCTCACTGCAGGCCATTAGTATGTCATGTGTAATATAGTATTAGTAGGCCAACAAGGAGAGGCAGACAGTCATGAGCCAATAAAAGAGGGCAAGCAGGCTCTGTGTCTAGAGGCAACAGTGCTGGTTGTGGACGCGGTGCATGGTCATCAGCACGTTGCGATGGGACACACTTGTCCTTTTTTTCGGCAGCTGGACATGTTGAGCCGCAACATGCCGAAGACTTGGTAGAGTGGATGATCAAGCCCTCCTCATCCTCTCTCACCCAGGCTCAGGGCACTGGCAAAGCAGCTGTCAACGTGGCCTCTTCCCTCGTCTCAATGGCATCAGTCACTCCTCCACTAGACCCACCATGTAATCCTGAGGAGTCCCCTGAACTGTTTGAGCACAGTGTTGTGTACATGCTCCAGGAAGATGCCCAGTGTTTTGAAGGCTCTGATGATGATACCCAGCTAGAGGAAGGCAGTAGCGTGAGCCCAGAGAGAGGGGATGCTCAAGAAGGACAGCAATCTGGCAGTCATGTTCCACCAGCTGCAGCATACTGCTAGGTTTGCTCCAGTGATGAAGAGGGAGGGAATGATGAGGTCACTGACTCCACGAGGGTGCCTGATAGGAGAGAGGAGGAGGAGGCACATCTCCAATGAGGCAGGTTGCCCTCCAGGGGCCAGCTTAAGGGCAGCACACTGACTGCATCACACTGCAGAGCTCCGCCTGTGCAGAGTGCTGCCTTTGCGCTTTATTCCAAAAGCTCTTTGGTGTGGGCTTTTTTGAGATGAGTGCCTCAGATTGCACCGCTGCTATTTGCATCATATGTCTCAAGCGTACCTTGGCTGGCCAAAACATCAGCCGCTTGGGCACTACATGCTTGACCAGACATATGTTGACCTGCCATGCAGTTCATTGGCAAGCGTACCTTAAAGACCCACACCAAAGAACAAAGCGGACTGCTCTTTGCTCCTCATCAGCTGGGATCTCCAACCCCACTATACCTTCAGTCCTCTCTGAAACCTGCACTGAGGGGAATGAAGGTGTAGAATTAGGTGTGTTACAGTCAAGTACTTGCGAGCACTCTGCTAGCAGTACACCAATGTCCGATTGTACCAGGCAAATTTCCCTGCCCCAGCTGCTGGACCGTCAAAAGAAGTTCACTCCCAGCCATCCACATACACTACAACTGCTGCCTTTTCAGCTGGTAGACTCGGCCCCCTTCAGTGAGTTTGTGCAATGTGCGGTTCCTCAGTGGCAGATTGCCAAATGCCACTTTTTCTCACGGAAGGCGATTCCGGCTCTCTACTGGCATGTGGAAGGCAATGTCCATGCCTCGCTGGACAGGGAGGTCAGTGACAAGGTCCATATTACCGCTGACTCATGGTCCAGCAGGCATGGACAGGGACATTACCTATCTTTCACGGAGCATTGGGTCACTCTTCTAGCAGCTGGGAAGGATGCAGGACAAGGTGCAGTAGTGTTGGAGGTTGTTCCGCCACCACTTACAGGATGTCCTGAGGCAGGCCAGGAAAGTCCGTGTTCATTTCCGCCGGTCATATAATGCCAGTGCTCGACTGGCTGAGCTCCAAAAGGAGTTGAACCTGCCCAAGAACCGCCTTATCTGTGACATGCCCACCAGGTGGAACTCAACGTTGGCCATGTAGGCTGCACATGCAGCAGAGGGCCATCAATGAGTACCTGTGCGACTATGGCCCCAGGACAGGGTCAGGGGAGCTCGTTTTTTTTCCCCACGCCAGTGGGCCATGATCAGGGATGCATGCACTGTTCTGTCACCATTTGAGGAGGCCACGAGGATGGTGAGCAGTGACAGTGCATGCATCAGTGACACTGTACCACTTATACACCTGTTGGAGCACACGCTGCATGGAATAACGAGCAGGGCACTTAAGGCAGAACAGAGGCAGGAAGAGGAGGAAAGAGGAGGACTTCCTCTCAAGGTCCCCTTTATCCAGACAGTGTTCCTGCTGTCCCACCGATCACACAGGAAGAGGACGAGGAGGAGGATTGTGTCAGCATGGAGGCGGAGCCTGGCACTCAGCATCAGCAGCAGCAGTCTTTTAGGGATGATTTACAGTCCCAAGAAACCCATGGACTTGTACGTGGCTGGGAGGAGGTGGCTGCGGATCATGTCATCCTTAGTGACCAAGAGGACTCCAGACCGAATGCCTCAGCTAACCTACGCTGCATGGCCTCCCTGATCCTGCAAAGCCTTCAGAAAGGAATCTTGTATTCAGCGAATCAAGGAGAGGGATCATTACTGGCTGGCAACTCTCCTTGATCCACGGTACAAGGGTAAGGTTTGCGGACCTTATCTTGCCGTCGCAGAGGGAGCAGAGGATGAGAAATCTCCGGGAGGCCTTGCAGAAAGGTCTGCGCAATGCGTTCCTAGAGACTGGGAGGTTATAAATTCCTGGTCCTGTAAAACATGTTGCTGAGGCTTCGGTCAGTCACAGAAGGAGCGGTTTAGAAGGTGGCCGTCTGACCGATGCGTTCAGACAATTTTTTAGTCCGCAGCCCCAAGGTATGATTGGTTCCAGCAACCATCTCCAGCATCTAATTTACATGGTGCAGGAATACCTAGGGGCAAGGTCAGACTTGGACACCTTTCCAACCGAAAAATCCTCTGGGTTACTGGGTCTTGAGGATGGATCACTGGCCAGAGCTTGCACAGTATGCAATTGAGCTAGTGGCCTGTCCTGCATTATTTCGGAACGCACATTTAGTGCTGCTGGAGGCTTTGTAACCGATCACAGGGTGCGCCTTTCCACCGACTCGATTGATCGTCTGACTTTCATAAAGATGAATCAGTCTTGGATCACCATCAGCTACCAAGCACCTGAAGCTGATGTAACCAAATAATTGTTTTTAAATGTCACATCTCTTCAAGACTGCCTATGCTGATGCTGAATGACTATCCTGTTATGTTGACTGACTTTCTTCTTCCTCCTCAATGATCCTGCTGATAGCTTGGAAAGAACATTTTTGGTTCTGGTCGCCGCCACCAGTGGCTAAGGCCCAATTTTTCAGCCCCTGTTCAACAGGGGCATGTAATTACAATTTTTGATGCAATACTTTGCAGCAGGGCTTATTCCTGCACTCCAACTAGAGTATCTGTAGGGGCATGTAATTAAAATTTTTGATGCAATACTTTGCAGCAGGGCTTATTCCTGCACTCCAACTAGAGTATCTGTAAGGGGTTGCAGTGTCGTGGCACCAGTGCCAAAGGCCCAATTTTTCAGCCCCTGTTTAACAGGGGCGTGTAATTGCAATTTTTGATGCAATATTTTGCAGGAGGGTTCGTTGCTGCGCTCAACTACAATATTTGTGAGTTGTTGCAGTGTCGCGGCACCAGCACCAGTGCCTAAGGCCCAATTTTTCAGCCCCTGTTTAACAGGGACATGTAATTACAATTTTTGGTACAATACTTTGCAGCAAGGCTCATTCCTGCTCTCCAACTAGAGTTTATGTGAGGTGTTGCAGTGTTGTGGCACCAGTGCCTAAGGCCCAATTTTTTAGCCCCTGCTTAACCGGTGCATGTAATTACAATTCTTGATACAATATTTCACAGCAGGGCCCATTCCTGCACCCATTGAGAGTAACTGTGAGGACTTAGTGTTGTGGCACCAGCACCACCACCACCACCACCACCAAAGGCCCAATTTTTCTACCACTGTTCAACAATGGCATGTAATCACAATTCTTGATATACTAGTTCACAGCAGGGCATTCCAGCACCCACCAAGAGTCACTTTGAGGGCTTACAGTGTTGTGGCAACACTAGCACCTTAGGCCCAAATTTATGCAGAGCATATAGGGCAGGCCACTGCTTTCAAACATCCTACTTACAAATGTCTCCTACTTGCAAATGGAAGGAGACAACAGGAAGTGAGATGAAAAAAGACAGACGGCAAAAAAATTATACAGGGATGATAACCCAAAAAGCTTAAAAACAGATTTTTTGACTAGAGCTACACTTTAAAAATGTGCCAGTTCAAAATTACAAACAGGTTCTACTTACCAAGAAACCTATACAGTCCCCGTCTTGTTTGCACCGCCAGTATATTGATGTTCTGAGTATATAGGGCCTGGGGGTCCCATGCCTTTCCGTTTTTTAATTTGGGTACCGGGTTCCCCTTAATATCCGTACAAGACCCAAAGGGGCTGGTAATGGGCAGGGGGGGCTACCCATGCCATATTTCTCAATGATTTTCTTCCTTATTGCCGGAACCAGACATTACATTAAAACCGCAAGCAGTTTTAAAGGACTTTTTTTCTGTTAGAAATGTCATTTATTGCAGGGACTGTTCTAAAAACGGGAAACACGTGCCCCTTAGGAATACTATAGACACCCCCCAGGCGCGATATTTAAAGGAATTTTTACTTTTTTTTTCACTTTAATCGTCATTAAAATTAGTGCTCCCGAAAAAACTTCAGTTTTAAAAAAAATTTGCATTGATACATGTCCCCTGTCCCCAAACCCTTTTTAGCACAATAACTTGCATATTAGACTTTAAAATTAGCATTTTTGATTTCAAACGTTCGAGTCCCATAGACTTTAATGGGGTTCTAAAGTTCATACAAATTTTTGGTCCGTTCGAAGGTTCTGGTGAGAACCAAACCGGGGGGTGTTCGGCTCATCCCTAATACTTAATAAAAGTGCATTATTAAAAGACAAATTCTTACACACGGGGTATGTGACATGGCACACAGGGGGATTGCCAATCAGGAGATAGACAGACCATATACAGTCCACAAGCCCCCGACAGAGACAGGGATGTAAACTGGGAAAATAGAAGCCTCGTTGGAATTGATTTAGTCCCAGAGCCCAGCCCCTGTGGGATGTCACTCCTTGGAGCATATGCAGGATGCGTTTCAAGGTGGCTAACTCTTCATCAGCTGCATACCAACTGGGCTACCCACAGAAAATGAAATCCTGAGTGGTACAGGGAAGTTCAAAGGGATCTACCGGCCTAATCACTACCACAGTGGCAGCTAATATAACAATCAATTCATCATGTTTCTAGGTGTTACGGGAGCCTCTCATCAAGTCAAGACCTGCTGTATGATAGTGAATGGTAGTCTCAGCCTGACTCCCCACCTCCCCCGCCCCTTTTCCTCCTGGAGTGAAACACATTGTTAGGTGCCCTAGCGAGGGTCCAAGCTGAGCCATTCACTATCATACAGCAGGTCTTGACTTGATGTGTGGCTCCCGGGACACCTAGTCAATCTCTACCCTTGATTGTTGTGCGGTGGCCTAGCAGGGGTGCAGCCTGAGCCATTCACTATTATACAGCAGGTCTTGACTTTACATGTGGCTCCTGGGACACCTAGTCAATCTCTACCATTGCCTGAGTGGCTCACACACATATCTTTTGTTCACAATCAATGTATCATGATGAAAACAGCTTTCCACTCAGATGAAAAAGGCTCACCTTGACTG
Source organism: Lithobates pipiens (assembly GCF_037356315.1). Classification (NCBI taxonomy): domain Eukaryota; kingdom Metazoa; phylum Chordata; class Amphibia; order Anura; family Ranidae; genus Lithobates; species Lithobates pipiens. Next base: position 74,689,268 of record NW_027507789.1, read on the forward strand.
ATATAATGGTAAATAAATGTAACTTGGGCCACTGTTACTGAATTATGCAAAGCCTTAAGTTTATTACAGTGGAAAATTATTGAGTGCAGTTCTTCTTTTCTGCCACAAGATGGCAAGGGTGGATATATTCTTTTACTGAAGTTAAAACTTAGAACACTGGACACTGGGAGATGTAGTCTGAGCCATAAATGGTGCCATTATAATTGCTGGGAAAAGAACTACCAAACACAATGTACCTGGAGGCAGGAGGAGCCAGTAAAGGTGGGTATAAATGAAAAAGCCTGGGAGAGAGCAGAGAGAGATGAGAGACCAGTGCAGACCAAGGAGGAGGCGTTACCAAGGAGTGATGAAAGTGGTTTGTGGTTTTATCACTGAGAGCAGTTTGCACTATCCAGAGGGCCTTTAGTTCCCACTGCAGATTGCTGCACTGAGCCTGTTGGGGTTTCTGCACTATCCAACTGATCCAGCTATAACCCAAAGCCATTTGTCCACCACTGAGGAAATCTGCCGATGCAGCACCACATAGAGATCTGGTCCGCTAACTGTTTGGGGCCTGCTTCTGGAACACCAAATATCTACTACCATAACAACCTGGACCATCTGCACATGAAAGGGTTCCCTCCAATGACACAATCTGCTGCCTAGGAATAGCAGAGGGAAAGTGATAACTCAACTTGCACATTTTCATATTTGTACCCTATTACCATAAAACATCACTTTTTCTGTTTGGCCAGGCCTAAAACACCAAGCTGGCAGAAGGGTAACTTTGGGAATGCTATACGGTTTACCTGTTGATGGCAGTCAGCGGTTTAGTCTATATTCTTAACCACAGGCCTAGGCTAATGCCCCATACACACGATCAGAAATTCTGCCAGCAAAAGTCGGATGTGAGCTTTTGGTCAGCAATTTCGATGCGTATGCTCCATCTGACTTTTCCTGGCAGAATTCCAGCCAGCAAAAGATTGAGAGCAGGTTCTCTATTTTTCTGTCGGAAAAAGTTCCTATTCGAAAATGTGTTCGTCTGTATGCAATTCGGATGTGCAAAAAATCATGCATGCTCAGAAACAATTCAATGCATGCTCAGAAGCATTGAACTTCATTTTCTCAGCTCGTCGTAGTGTTTAACGTCACCGCGTTCTTGACGGTTGAAATTTCAGAGAACTTTTGTGTGACCATGTGTATGCAAGGCAAGCTTGAGCGGAATTCTGTTGGAAAAACCATCCAACTTTTTTCTGACGGAATTTCTGATCGTGTGTATGGGGCATTGGCCCTCTTATTGCAAAAGCTCCCAAGTGACTTTGCCTACAGCCAAACTGATACCTTTCTGTGTCGCTTGCTGTTATTAATTTCTTAAAGCGGGAGTCCGCCGGGACTCCGCGTTTTTTTTTTAAAAGCCAGCAGCTACAAATACTGCAGCTGCTGACTTTTAAAATAGTGACACTTACCTGTCCAGCGCGCCCGCGATGTCGGCACCCGAAGCCGATCTGTAGATCGTTTCTCGGGTGCTGCCGCCGCCATCTTGGGTATGGGAATCAGGAAATGGAGCCTTTCAGCTTCATTTCCCGGTTCCCTACTGCGCATGCACGAGCCGCGCTGCGCAATAAGGACGGTCCCCGCTGCCTCTGGGATCTGTGTGTTTTCCCAGCAGGCAGCGGGGCACTTGCGGAAAGGGGCGGGCACTTGCGGAAAGGGGCGTAACATACGCCCCTTTCCGCAGAGAGCTATCCCGGAAGTTGGTGCAGTTACCTGGATTATTCAGGTAACTGCACCCCCCTCCCCCCTGAAAGGTGCCAATTGTGGCGCCGGAGGGGGGGAGGATTCCGATGAGCGGAAGGTCCATTTTAGGGTGGACCTCCGCTTTAAGGAAGGTTACAGTTTATGCAGGCTGGGATTACAGTTCTTCCTGGGACCTAAATAATTGCAAGATAACCTGAGTGCATTATTTATTCTGTTATATTCTCCATTGTTATGTTTTACCTTGAGTGAGCTTAAACTGATAATACAGTATACACTATATAGACTATAGAGTTCAAGGGTTGAACAGGATTGTGGTAAGAGCAGAGGACCAGATTCAACCAGTGGCTCCTACAGGGATGGTGCTACATAAAGAAAATACAACATAATAAAATCATAAAAAGGGATAACATTTTTTTTATGTATGAGTGTAATACAATCAAACAGATATTGATTAATAAAACGTGCCTTCATAAATATTAGGAGTGTATATTTCCAAAAACACCTATATTGATATAGCATACGATCACAACCTCAGTGTAATCTGGGGGGGGGGTGAGAAAGAAAATAAAAAGGCAAAAAAAAAGGGGGGGGGGGGTTTAGGGAAGGAAAAATATAAAGCTGACATATTATGGTGTTTAAAAAAAAAGAGAAAAATGAGAAAGATAAAAACAGGGATATACAGTAGGTAATAATGTTTACAAGGAAATCAATAATAATGATAATTACAATAAATAATAGACATGTGCATTCGTTTTCGTCCGAATGCATTTTCGCCCGAATTTCAGCTATTTTCGTTTTCGTTTTGACAAACGATAACGAAAGCTCAAAATCCGAAAAACGAAAGATCCGACATAAATAAATGCTTTATTTTCGTTTTCATTGTTACAACAGTTCGATATAGAATAGGAGATTCGACATGACTCTGACAACAATCTGTCTATAGAACCTGTGGCCGAATGTGCCTAACCTTACTTCTATTAGTCCAAGATTATATAGAGAAAATATTCGACAGAGAAAAAAGATTTGACAGAGAGAAAAGATTCTGCAAGTTACTGTCCTAAAAAGTGTTTGGGGACCCGGGTCCTGCCCCAGGGGACATGGATCAATGCAAAAAAAAGTTTTAAAAACGGCCGTTTTTTCGGGAGCAGTGATTTTAATAATGATTAAAGTGAAACTATAAAAGTGTAATATTCCTTTAAATTTCGTGGGGGGGGGGGGTTGTCTATAGTATGCCTGTGAAGGGGCTCATGTTTCTGGTGCTTAGAACTGTCCCTGCACAAAGTGTCATTTATGCAGGAAAAAAAGTCCTTTAAAATCACTCGCAGCTATTATGAATTGTCGGCTCCGTAATACAGAGAACACTCATTGAAAGTCATTGATAAAAAAATAAGTAAATAAAAAAGCGTGGGGGTCCCCCAAATTCAATTAACAGGCCCTTCAGGTCTGGTATGGATATTAAGGGGAACCCTGCCTCAAATTTAAGAAAAAATTTGACGTGGGGTTCCCCCTAAATATCCATAACCAGACCCTTCAGGTCTGGTATGGATATTAAGGGGAACCCCGCATCAAATTTAAAAAAAAATTGACGTGGGGGTCCCCCTAAAAATCCATACCAGACCCTTTATCCGAGCACGCAACCTGGCAGGCCGCAGGAAAAGAGGGGGGGACGAGAGCGGCCCCCCTCCCTCCTGAACCGTAACAGGCTACATGCCCTCAACATTGGGAGGATGCTTTGGGGGTCTGTGACCCTTCAAAGCACCTTGTCCCCATGTTGATGAGGACAAGGGCCTCATCCCCACAACCGTGGCCGGTGGTTGTGGAGGTCTGCGGGCGGGGGCTTATCAGAATCTGGAAGCCCCCTTTAACAAGGGGACCCCCAGATCCCGGCCCCCCCCTGTTTGAAATGGTAAGGGGGTACAAAAGTACCCCTACCATTTCACAAAGAAAGTGTAAAAAATAGTTAAATAAGACAAACACACTTTTGAAAAATATCTTTATAAAAAAAAAAAAAAAAAAAAAAAAAAGATTCCAGCGGTGGTAATCCACTCTTGCTATCCAGCGACGGACGGTCATCTCTCCAGCGATGTCTCATCTTATCCAGCGCAGCGAATACATCCTTCTTCTGTCTCCGCTGTGGAGACACTGCAAGGATTCCGGCGGCCTGACGTTTCTTATATACGGAGGGCGGGGCCACCTGTCACCTGACCCCGCCCCCCTCTGACGCAAGGGGAAACCCGGGGTTCCCTGTGATGTATGGGTGACCCCGCACCCCTCTAACACAGGCAGGTTTCCGTTACATCAGAGGGGGCGGGGTCACCCATACGTCACAGGGAACCCCGGGTTTCCCCTTGCGTCAGAGGGGGGCGGGGTCAGGTGACGGGTGGCCCCGCCCTCCGTATATAAGAAACGTCAGGCCGCCGGAATCCTTGCAGTGTCTCCTCTGCAGAGACAGAAGAAGGATGGATTCGCTGCGCTGGATGAGATGAGACATCGCTGGAGAGATGACCGTCCGTCGCTGGATAGCAAGAGTGAATTACCACCGCTGGAATCTTTTTTTTTATTTTTTTATTTTTTAATAAAGATATTTTTCAAAAGTGTTTTTGTCTTATTTAACTATTTTTTACACTTTCTTTGTGAAATGGTAGGGGTACTTTTGTACCCCCTTACCATTTCAAACAGGGGGGGGGCCGGGATCTGGGGGTCCCCTTGTTAAAGCCCCCCGCCCGCAGACCTCCACAACCACCGGCCACGGTTGTGGGGATGAGGCCCTTGTCCTCATCAACATGGGGACAAGGTGCTTTGAGGGGGTCACAGACCCCCAAAGCATCCTCCCAATGTTGAGGGCATGTGGCCTGGTACGGTTCAGGAGGGAGGGGGGGGCGCTCTCTCGTCCCCCCTCTTTTCCTGCGGCCTGCCAGGTTGCGTGCTCGGATAAAGGGTCTGGTATGGATTTTTAGGGGGACCCCCACGTCAATTTTTTTTTAAATTTGACGCGGGGTTCCCCTTAATATCCATACCAGACCTGAAGGGTCTGGTTATGGATATTTAGGGGGAACCCCACGTGCATTTTTTTCTTAAATTTGAGGCAGGGTTCCCCTTAATATCTATACCAGACCTGAAGGGCCTGGTAATTGAATTTGGGGGACCCCCACGCTTTTTTTTTAATTTTTTATTTTATTTTTTATCAATGACTTTCAATGAGTGTTCTCTGTATTACGGAGCCGACAATTCATAATAGCTGCGAGTGATTTTAAAGGACTTTTTTTCCTGCATAAATGACACTTTGTGCAGGGACAGTTTTAAGCACCAGAAACATGAGCCCCTTCACAGGCATACTATAGACAACCTCCCCCCCTACGAAATTTAAAGGAATATTACACTTTTATTGTTTCACTTTAATCATTATTAAAATCACTGCTCCTGAGAAAACGGCCGTTTTTAAAACTTTTTTTTGCATTGATACATGTTCCCTGGGGCAGGACCCGGGTCCCCAAACACTTTTTAGGACAGTAACTTGCAAATTAGTCTTTAAAATTAGCACTTTAGATTTTGAATGTTGGAGTCCCATAGACTTTAACAGGGGTTCTAAAGTATGCTATATACTAGCTCCGTCGAATCTTCTTTATACATTCGACAGACACCATAAGCCTTCAAAGACAGATTCGACCGTAATTCATGTGGATTTTCGGACAAATGCAATTTTTGAACGAAAAACGAAATAAATAAAAACGAATTTCGGGAGTAACTAAATAAATTAAGTTTTCGGACGAAAACGAAATTCCGAAACGAAATATTTTACTCCGCACATGTCTAATAAATAATATTAACAAAAATAATAATGGCCAAGGTCCAAAAAAAGACAAAACTAAAGAAAAACCTAAGAAATGAAAAATCCTGTTGAGCAATAAATGAAAAAAAAAAAAGGTTTTTGTGCATCTAAACGCAATAAATTAAAAACAGATGGACAACACCCCACACACAGTCACATCAATAAGTATGAATATGTGACATGGACATCCAAGAGCACAACACTGTATATCGAGTATGCCCTAAAACAATGAAGCAACTGAACCCTATATAAAACCATATGCAACAAAAAAGTGGAAACCTATCTCTATATGAGTGTAGTGAGGGAAAATCATTGAGCTGGAGCCAAATGGGAATCATGACACAACTGATGAACGCTATCATATACTATAATTATTCTATGTATGGAAATTCAGAAACTATGCACAATAGACTGAAAAGTATACTAGAAGATAGAATTGGGAAGGCCAAAAACCACAACCAAAATCATAGGCTTACACTATAAAATTGTTAATAAATTCAGTTTGAGACCCCCTGGATATTCACCTTGAAAATCCAAAAGGTTTCTCTGGAGCATAATCTCTTGAACTTTTTCCCATGCAGGAGGGAACGAAGGACTGACTCATTGGTCAGGAGAGTAAGAGCACTCAGGTCATTATTGTGGTAATGGGCAAAATGCCAGGAAACACTATATATGGAGAGTTATTCTCAATACTCCTCCTGTGTTCCCCAAAACTGGCTCTAAGAGGACAATATGTTTTTCTTTTTTTATATGGATATTTTTTTATTGAAACACTTTGAATGCATGAGGTACCCCCTAAAATCCTTATCAGACTCAAAAGGGTCTGGTATGTATTTGGGAGTCAACTCTATGGAATGTTTTTTCATTCTTGTTGTAGGATGTGCACAAAAAAAAAATTTGATTTAAATTGCTGGTAAATGAGGGTCTATACAAGGCAAGGATGGTCACTCTAGTTGACTCATACCAGGTTACTGCAAACTGACCAAGTCCTAAAAGGTCATAGTGTTTTACTTGCAGTGGTAGTTGACCATTTTCTTACACAAGTGCTAAATAACACATGCACAGCTTGTACTGTCTTGTCTTCAGAGCTTGCAATCATAATTGCATCACCTGCGCCATGTCATATAATGGGTGGACCAATGGCAGAAACAGCATCTTTAGTTAAGTAGTGTTGTCATATTTTCTTTATCTTTATCTGTATCTGTTATTATCTTTAATAAAGGTTATACTTTTATGTACTTCTGTGATCTCTTTTTTCACATATCAAATACTAGATATGTGCAATTTGTTTCAGTCTGAATACAAATTTGTTAGAATTTTTGGTTATTCTGAGATTTGGATGTATCCAAATCTCCGAATGAAATAGTAAAGAAAAGCAATTGATTTCATTGAAATCCATTAAAATTATTTTCATTTTTTTCTTTTTCTAACAAATTCCAACTTTTCAGAATGACTAGTATTAGAATTGGTCGAAAAAACAATCGACCAATTCACATTCGTTGTACAGAATAGCTGGTTGTTGAGCAGCGGGCCGCAAAGTCCTTAATAACCATGACTCAGCATTTGTCAGCTGGCTTCCCCACGGACAGATAAATGTAAATAAAAGAATGCCGGTGATGTATCGAATAGTGTCCCCCATCAGATAGTGTCTGCCCTGTACTGCGCTTGCGCAGTACAGAGGACAATGACATTCCGAAAGTCTCTGAAGATGAACGGCGCCTGCGCCGCAAGTCCAGGTTCAAGCCCCACCATCCAAGTGGACATAGGGTTAGAATAAAAAATAGCAGAGCGAAGCAAAACCAGGCCCGAAGCCTGGAGAGTGAAGCGAGCCTGCGAGGGGCCCTGTTACTATGTGCAACTGTATGTCCACTTGGATGGTGGGGCTTGCACCTGGACTCAGTGCGCAGGCACTGTTCTTCTTCGGAGACTTTCGGAGTCTCCTTCTCCTCCGTACTGTGCAAGCGCTGCACCTGCGCAGTACAGGGCGGACACTATCTGATGGCCAGCAATATAAACATTTAGAAGAAAACAGTGTGGGGTCCCCCCTAGTCCATACCAGGCCCATCGAGTCTGGTATGGATTTTAAGGGGAGGCCCACACCCAAATAAAAAAAAAAAAAAAACAGAGTGGGCTCTCCACCTTAAAGCACCTTGCCCTCATGTTGATGGGGACAAGGGCCTCATCCCCACAACTGTGGCCGGTGGTTGTGGGGGGTCTGCAGGCAAGGGAATTATCAGAATAAGGAAGCTCCCTTTAACAAGGGGGCCCCCATATCCCCCTATGTGAATGAGCATTAGGTACATAGTACCCCTATCCATGCACCAAAAAAAGTGTCAAAAAGTAATAAAAACACAGAGAGTTTTTGACAAATCCTTTATTAAAAAATAAAAAATAAAAAACAATGCCCCTCGATGTAGTAGCATGTACTTGTATGAAAAAGTATCCTATTCTCTTTGTATTGCTTCCTTTGTTTGAAATCCCTGGTGTTCCTGTCAGTCACTCTGCTTTCCTATTAAAAAACGGACCACACTAAGCCCTTGTACACACGGTCGGACATTCCGACAACCAAATCCATCGGATTTTGTCTGACGGATTTTGTCCGACGGATTTTGTCCGAAACTGTTCCATACACACAGTCGGACAAAGTTGTCAGAAAATCCAATCGTACTTAACGTGATGACGTTATTTCGGTAGGACGGGACTACGTTCAGGCTAGTAGCCAATAGCTTTGGTCTAGGAATTTGATCTGACCATGCGTGGCACTTTGTCCGATTGGAATTCTCTACACACGATCGGACAAAGTCCGATTGGATCATGTTGTCGGAAAATTTTATAGCCCAGCGGATACTCCGATGGAAACAGTCCGATGGAGCCCACACACTGTCGGATTATCCGACAACACGGTCCGATCGGACATTGTCCATCGGAATGTCCGACCGTGTGTACAAGGGCTAAGCAGAAGAGCACACCATTCCCTAGCTATGATGGGAACTAAGCCTGCTCTGCTCCAATAATCAAACATGTCCCGACCAGGGCCATCTTAATGGCATCATGGGCCCCTGGGCAAAGTAATGCTCTGGGCCCCTACAATGGAGACAACGCAGGTAAATATACATCAAGTAGGTAGGAGGCAGATAAGCGGAGCTTCCCTTTTTGGGTGGGGCTCCACTTTAACTACATGAACAATCATTCTGTACAGCAAAAAAATGACTACATACATAAATTAACAAAGCTGTCCTGTGCATATAATATATCTGCTAGATTGATGCCTCAGCACTATGGACCTCTACATCCTAGTTATCCCCCATCATTCTGACTCCTCTACACCCAGGGCTGGAGTGACCATTTGGCCACTCGGACACTGCCCGAGGACCCCGGGCCACTAGGAGGCTCCATCAGGGTTGCCAGCCTCAGTAAAACCAGGGACAGTATGTAAAAATCTGTGTTTTTTTTTTTACATCGGACTCTGAAATGTCCCTTACCGACATGCTTTTGGTCTAAAAATCCAGAGATTATAGCTGCTCCACCTCTCCAGTACCTTTTCAGCCAATAGAAACATGTCTGTGTACACTGTGTGTACATGTATGTGTATACTGAGTGATTGTACACTGTGTGTGTCTGTTTGTGTATACTGTGTGACCCCATAATCTCCTATTGCCTGGGGGCCCCATGAGTTGTCAGTCCGCCCCTGTCTACACCCCAGATATCTCCCCAGCACTCTGACCCATCTACACCCCAAATATCCCCCCAGAACGCTGACCCCTCTACACTCCAGATATCCCCCCAGGACTCTGACTCCTCTGCATGTCAGAGATTCCCGCAGCACTCTGACTCCTCTTCATCCCAGATATCCCCCCCAGCACTCTGAACCCTCTACAACCTAGATATCCCCCAGCTCTCCGACCCCTCTACAACCTAGATATCCCCCCAGCACTCTGACCCCTCTTCAACCCAGATATCCCCCAGCACTCTGACCCCTCTACATTCAAGATATCTCTCAGCACTCTGTTCCCTCTACATCCTAGATATCCCCCAGCACTCTGACCCCTCTACACCTCAGATATCCCCCCAGCACTCAGACCCCTCTACTTCCCAGATATCCCTCAGCACTCAGACCCCTCTACACTCTAGATATTCCCCCAGCACTCTGATCCATCTACACTCTAGATTGTTACCATATAAAATAAGACACCCCTTATATTGTGACCCCACTGCATCCCTGATACCCCCTACACAGTGGTCTCTCCACATCCCCGATACCTCTAGCACTATAGCCACCCAAGCTACTCCAATCATTGCTACCCCCTATACACCCCAGATCCCCCCTCAGCATTGTTTTCCCCCATACACCCTTGATATCCCCCAGCGCCATTATTCCATCCATGTAGTACCCCCTTCTCCTGTGGAGATACAGTGCATGTGAACTTTTGGCTATGTGCTCGCCTCTAGCACTGGACTCTCCTATACCAATCATGCAGGCAGAAGGAGAGGCAGAGGAGGGAGCATCCCTCTGGGCATTCCAAGCCCTTTGGTGCAAACAGTGCTGGACAGCTAGGCTCACCATGACACCATCCACAATGCTACTTCCGCATGCGGCCTGTCAGTGCTGCCGGCTCAACAGCTCCCCCTCCAGCTCCTACCCCGCAGCCTTCGATTCCTGAGCATTCAAGCTGCGTGGGTCAGAGTCAGGGCATCACTGGTGCTCTGGCCCTGCCCCTCCCTGCTGGCTGTGAAATAATATGTATCATTCTGCACAGCATACTGCTGTCAGCCTGCCTCCTCTGTGTATCCATCATTCTCAGTGCCACCATGGGGCCCCCAGTTTCTGGGCAGCATGTGCTCAAGGACCAGCTGCTTAGGGGAAAGTACAGGGGCCCCCATGCAGCTGGGGCCCCAAGGCAGTGCCCAGGTGTGCCCACTCATTAAGACAGCCCTGGTACCGGCACTGGGAAGCGCAGTGTGCTACTGCAACTGAGAAAAGAGGGAATGCGATCACTTTTTATATAAATATATACACAAATGTTTTGCCTTTAATTTATATTTTAAACTGAATGGGTTGTTTTACAAGGTGAGGACTTACAATCACTTTAACAGGGATGTGAAAGACATGAAGAATGATAGTGGATATTTTAGAGGATAGAAAGTAGGGTAACCAGGCAGCGAAGTCATCAAGAAAACATGGCACCGGTCCAGAAAATGGATAAATCACTGCAATCCTCAGAGAAATTTAAGAAAACAGATGAGTACAGCGAGCCTCAAAAGAGGAGAGAGAAAGAGAGGGATGGGTAGGAAGGACTTGGAAGGTGCTCAGTGGAGATAGAAGGAACCCAATTAAAGTTTTGGGGTGTATCTTTCCCCGTTAGCGAGTAGTGCATTTAGAGATTTTTTTTGTTTACAAAAGTTTTATTTGACAGTTAGAATGTACAAATATAATGCATAATATAGAGTTTCAAAATGGATAGAGTAAAAAATAACAGTACAAATTGGGATTTAAACGAGAAGCGAATGGTACAATTCTTAGATAAGGTAGATAAAGTGATACATTTAAGAGATTTGCGAGTCTATGGATGGTTCCTAGAGAGGATGTCCAAAATACCAGCGTTAACCCGCAAAAGGCAAAATTAGGGGGGAATAATAATAAGTAATTAGGGCAGGGACCAGTATTTCCACTTGTTGTTAAAGATATGCATGCTATCATGTAGGGTGTGGTAGATCCTTTCTGAGATCTTGAGCATCTCCATACGATTCAAAACTTGCAGCCAAGGAAGAGAACTAGTTCTCCAATTGAGTGCTATCATCCATTTTATCAAGCTAATTAATGAATGAAGCAGTCTAGTACAGGGTATTGGAGTGTTTGGAACATTAGCATACAATATGCATATTTGTGGTGTGAGGGAGATTTTGTGTTTGGAGGATAGTTCTAATCTGGTAGTAGCTGCTTGCCAGATGGGTTTAAGATGGCAGCAACTCCAAAAAATGTGTGCAAATGTGCCTGGTTCTGTGCATCCTCTAAAACAGTTAGGGGATGCTTCGGGGTAGAAGGAGTGAATTTTGGTAGGGGTCATATACCATCTTGAGAATAGCTTGAGAGGGGTTTCTCTAAAGGCAATCGCACTATTGCTTTTTTGGAGATTACCAATCATATCGTTCCATAGTTCAGGGGTAAATGTACAGTTAAGTTCCTCTTCCCAGTGTAGCATTGGGGCAGATTTTTCCGGGATAGAGATGGAGTTTAAAAGGCTATAGAGTTGTGAGATGAGACCTCTGTCTCGTGAGGAGTGTATGCAGATATGTTCAAAGAGTGTCTCCGAAGAGAGGGTTTGTAGGGTGTAGTGAAGGGAAAAGAATTGTTTTATTTGATTATAATGTATAAGTTCAGAATGGGGTAGGTTGTATTTTAGTTGAAGTGTGTTAAATGTCGGAAAAGTTGATTTATAGATAAAGGAACCCAATGTGGTGAGTTTATTATTGGACCATAATACAAATTGATTATGAACATCATTTGATTGTGAAAATCTTATGTCCCCTAAATATGAGGCTAGTGGGGGAGTGGCAGAGGCAAGGTTAAATGGAACTTTGATCAAATTTGAAACAGTTGAGCGACAATCATGTTGGCTTTGTTTAAATTGCAAAAATTGCATTGATCGGACCATAAAAGGCCTTGTATGTATAGAGGAAAGATTGAAGATGATTCAAATATTTTCCATGGGATATTATAGGTAGGGGCATGCCATTGGGAAATTTGTGAGAGCTTGGCAGCGAGGAAGTAGTGCCAAATGTTTGGAAGGCCTAGACCGCCAAGGCATTGTGGTCTGTGCATAAGGGAGTTGCTACATCTAGGTTTTTTGTTTGCCCATATAAATTTGTTTAATTCTCTTTGGAGGGATTGAATTCTAGTTTTGGGAACGTTTATGCGGAGGGCTCTGAAATAATATAAAAGTTTAGGGACTATGGACATCTTAATTGCACAGATTCTGCCTAGGAAGGAGATATGGTAGGTGGACCATTTATTGAGTAGGGAGCTAATGTGGGAAAATAATGGGGGTAGTTCTCCTTGTAAAGGGATTTGAATGAGGGAGAGATATGGATACCGAGGTACCTGAAGGAACTTGTGGTCCACGAGAATGGGAAGTTTTGTTGTAGAAGATGTAAAATGTTTTGGGGGATGTTAATGGGTAGGGCTGAACATTTGCTGATATTGATACTTAAACCCGAGAGTTTTTGGAAGTTCTTTAGTTCAGAGAGAAGGTTAGGTATAGAAATGAGAGGGTCAGATAGAAATAATAAGGCATCGTCGGTGTATAAACGTATCTTAAATTCATGGGGGCCTTTGGTGTACCCTTTAATGTTGATGTTATTTCTTAATGCTTGGGCAAGGGGTTCCATAGCTAAGGCGAATAAAAGGGGGGATAAAGGGCAGCCCTGTCTAGTGCCCCTACTAAGTGGGAAAAATTTGGAGTTCATGCCAGGTATTTTGATCCTAGTATATGGGGAATGGTAGAGAGCGTTAAAGCCATGTAAGAATTTGTCAGGGATTCCAAATTTGGGGAGGAGATAATTAAGGTAGGGCCAGTTGACGCTGTCAAATGCCTTATGAATGTCTAGGCTAAGGAGACAATCTGGTTTAGAGTGGAGGTTGGCATCTTGTATGATATTGGTGACAAGTCTAATGTTGTCTACTATTTGTCGGTTGGGAATAAATCCAGTCTGGTCTATGTGAATGAGATTGTTAATGACTGCTGCAAGTCTATCGGCTAACAGTCTGCCAAAAATTTTTAGGTCGTTGTTTAGAACAGATATTGGACGAAAGTTCTGTGGAAGGGTGTGGTGTGGCTTGGGGATCAATGACATGTTGGCTAGGAGCATTTCTTCAGGAAACTGGTTACCCTGGAGAACATAATTGAATAGGTTGGTTAATTTGGGAGCTAAGAGGGGAGCAAACTTTTTGTAGTAAGAGGATGTGTAGCCATCAGGACCTGGGGCCGTGGTCGTTTTGAGGGATTTGATGATTTTTGTAATCTCGGGAACCGTGCAAGGGTAATTTAATGATTTAATTTGATAATTTGTAAGGGATGGGAGGTGTAGGTTGTTTAACCAGTCAGAGGGTGGGGTTTGAGAATGGGGGCTTGGGTCAGAGAGTAGATTTTTATAGAAAGACGTGAAAATTTCTAGAACTTCTTGGGGGTGTGTAACCAGGTTGCCCTTATTGTCGCGTAATTTATATAGGTGTGGTGGGTTAATTTCTTGTTTGAGTTTTCGAGCAAACATTGTAGATGTGGAATTGCCATGCAGTAGGAATTTAGCCTTAGAATATCTTAGGGCTTTTTCAGTATTTGCAGATAGTATTGTGTCAAGTTGTTGACGTTTTTCTTGAATCTGACGATTAATTTCTTGTGATGGTGAAAAATGTATCTTTTTGTATAAGAGATCTAGATCAGGTGAGGCACTTTATTGTTGTAAGTCTTTCTTTATTTTTAGTTGCAGCTATGTGTATGAGGTGGCCCCTTAAAATCGCTTTATGTGCCAACCAGAGAGTTGTGGGGGATATATCGTCCGTGGAATTGTCAAGGAAGTAGTTTTCGATATGAGTAGAGATCTTTTGGTTGTTAGAGGGGTCTGTTAGTAGTGAGTCATTTAGACGCCAGTTGAAGGGGGTTGGGGGCAAACCTATGTATGAGAAGTCAATTGAGACAATATTATGATCGGACCATGGGCAGGAATGGATAAGTGCTTTGGATGAATTGGCGAGCAGGATAGGTGTGCAATATATGTAATCGAGGCAGGCATAACAGTTGTGAGGATGAGAGTAGTGGGTGTATTCTCTAATGCCGATGTTATGGGCTCTCCATGCGTCTATCATTTGCATACCATTGAGAGTTCTATTCATAAATTTAGAAAAGGTTTTAGACGATGGCTTCTATCCAAAGCAGGGTGAGCAGCTAGGTTGAAGTCTCCACCTAGAATCAAGTGCGGGGAGTTGAATTTTTCCAGGGTGTCAAAAAATTTGGAAAAAAATGAATGGTGGGATTCATTTGGGGCATAAAGTGATGAAATTGTAATAAGGCGATTGTTAGTCTTCCCCTTTATAATGATGAAGTGGCTATCTTCATCCTTATAAATGTTTTGGATATCAAAAATGATAGAGTTGCGAATAAATATGGCAACCCCTCTAGTTTTGTTGTGGAATGTGGTAAAGTATAGTTGGCTGTAAGATTTATCAAAGAATTTCGGGTGATTTGTAGCTGAAAAGTGTGTTTCTTGCATGAGGATAATATCGGCCTTTAGTCTTTTATAATGTTGAAAGGCTTTTTTGCGTTTGTGAGGGAAATTGAAGCCTTGGACATTGTGTGAAAGTATTCTAAGGCCCATTGGGAAGGAATTGAGTGAGATATGTTAGAGGTATATTACTGATAGAGGTGACATAGGGTGAATAGTGATGGCCGAACGGTTCGCCCGGCGGTCGTTTCGCGGCGAATTTCCGACTTTCGCCGTCCGCGGGTTCGAACGCCTTTTTCCGTCGTTCGCCCCGGCGGACTTACGTGTTTAATGTATACAAGAACTTTAACCTTTCGTGACACGTTTATCATGTGTTACAGGACAACCAATTGAGACATGACAGCTCATGGACACTTGGACATTCCCCCTAACCTATAAATACACCCGATCCGGTGGCCATTTTACATTCTTTCTTCTGTCACTGTAGGGAAAGGATCCTGTGTGGAGTAGGGACAGAGAAAACGCTAGCTATTTGGTACACAAAAGTTCTTTTCAGGACTGGTATAGGTGTTAGGTCAGCAGCCTGAGTTTCTTTTGTCAGTTTAGATAAAGGGACAGAGCGCTGTATGCTGCTATTTTAGGGACAGCTCAGCCAGATTAGTCTTTCTTCATCATCATCATCATCATCATCATTAGCTGTTACTATCAGGTCCACAAAAGAGCTGTTCCAGCTAATCGTTCCAGCCTACTCTTTTTTGCCAATTTGTATAGGGACAGGCAGGAAGCAGTGTGTCAGGCAGTGAGGATAATTTTAAAGACTTGCTGTTACTATTAGTTCCACAAAGGTTCTTTTCAGGACTGGTATCAGTGGTACGGTAATAGGCTTGTACACGTATAATATTCTTTCTTCCAAATATAGAAAGAATATTATACTTGACTGCTGCCCTTCTGCTGCAGTCTGCTAATCATTCACAACTCACTTGTTCCACAAAGCTCTTTATCAGGACTGGTAACTTGGTCTGTCTAGGGTGCTACGGTACATAGGCTTGGGTGCGGTACAGTCTGCTGTTCTGTAAGGACCGCTATCGGTCCACAATACATAGGGTTGCCGTGCACTACTGCTGACCGCTGCCCTATACTGCAGCAGTCCTTCATTGGTATAGGGACTGACGTACAGTCTGCTAATCACTAACACACAACCTGCTTGGTCCACAAAAGTTCTTATAAGGACTGGTAACTTGGTATAGGGTGCTACGGTACATAGGCCTGAGTGCGTTACAGTCTGCTGTTCTGTAAGGACCGCTATCGGTCCACAATACATAGGGTTGCCGTGCACTACTGCTGACCGCTGCCCTATACTGCAGCAGTCCTTCAGCGGTATAGGGACTGACGCACAGTCTGCTAAACACTAACACACAACCTGCTTGGTCCACAAAAGTTTTTATAAGGACTGGTAACTTGGTATAGGGTGCTACGGTACATAGGCCTGAGTGCAGTACAGTCTGCTGTTCTGTAAGGACCGCTATCGGTCCACAATACATAGGGTTGCCGTGCACTACTGCTGACCGCTGCCCTATACTGCAGCAGTCCTTCATTGGTATAGGGACTGACGTACAGTCTGCTAATCACTAACACACAACCTGCTTGGTCCACAAAAGTTCTTATAAGGACTGGTAACTTGGTATAGGGTGCTACGGTACATAGGCCTGAGTGCGTTACAGTCTGCTGTTCTGTAAGGACCGCTATCGGTCCACAATACATAGGGTTGACGTGCACCACTGCTGACCGCTGCCCTATACTGCAGCAGTCCTTCAGCGGTATAGGGACTGACGTACAGTCTGCTAAACACTAATACACAACCTGCTTGGTCCACAAAAGTTCTTATAAGGACTGGTAACTTGGTATAGGGTGCTACGGTACATAGGCTTGAGTGCGGTACAGTCTGCTGTTCTGTAAGGACCGCTATCGGTCCACAATAGATAGGGTTGACGTGCACCACTGCTGACCGCTGCCCTATACTGCAGCAGTCCTTCAGCGGTATAGGGACTGACGCACAGTCTGCTAAACACTAACACACAACCTGCTTGGTCCACAAAAGTTTTTATAAGGACTGGTAACTTGGTATAGGGTGCTACGGTACATAGGCCTGAGTGCGTTACAGTCTGCTGTTCTGTAAGGACCGCTATCGGTCCACAATACATAGGGTTGCCGTGCACTACTGCTGACCGCTGCCCTATACTGCAGCAGTCCTTCATTGGTATAGGGACTGACGTACAGTCTGCTAATCACTAACACACAACCTGCTTGGTCCACAAAAGTTCTTATAAGGACTGGTAACTTGGTATAGGGTGCTACGGTACATAGGCCTGAGTGCGTTACAGTCTGCTGTTCTGTAAGGACCGCTATCGGTCCACAATACATAGGGTTGACGTGCACCACTGCTGACCGCTGCCCTATACTGCAGCAGTCCTTCAGCGGTATAGGGACTGACGTACAGTCTGCTAAACACTAATACACAACCTGCTTGGTCCACAAAAGTTCTTATAAGGACTGGTAACTTGGTATAGGGTGCTACGGTACATAGGCTTGAGTGCGGTACAGTCTGCTGTTCTGTAAGGACCGCTATCGGTCCACAATACATAGGGTTGCCGTGCACTACTGCTGACCGCTGCCCTATACTGCAGCAGTCCTTCATTGGTATAGGGACTGACGTACAGTCTGCTAATCACTAACACACAACCTGCTTGTTCCACAAAAGTTCTTATAAGGACTGGTAACTTGGTATAGGGTGCTACGGTACATAGGCTTGAGTGCGGTACAGTCTGCTGTTCTGTAAGGACCGCTATCGGTCCACAATAGATAGGGTTGACGTGCACCACTGCTGACCGCTGCCCTATACTGCAGCAGTCCTTCAGCGGTATAGGGACTGACGTACAGTCTGCTAAACACTAATACACAACCTGCTTGGTCCACAAAAGTTCTTATAAGGACTGGTAACTTGGTATAGGGTGCTACGGTACATAGGCCTGAGTACGTTACAGTCTGCTGTTCTGTAAGGACCGCTATCGGTCCACAATACATAGGGTTGCCGTGCACTACTGCTGACCGCTGCCCTATACTGCAGCAGTCCTTCATTGGTATAGGGACTGACGTACAGTCTGCTAATCACTAACACACAACCTGCTTGTTCCACAAAAGTTCTTATAAGGACTGGTAACTTGGTATAGGGTGCTACGGTACATAGGCTTGAGTGCGGTACAGTCTGCTGTTCTGTAAGGACCGCTATCGGTCCACAATAGATAGGGTTGACGTGCACCACTGCTGACCGCTGCCCTATACTGCAGCAGTCCTTCAGCGGTATAGGGACTGACGTACAGTCTGCTAAACACTAATACACAACCTGCTTGGTCCACAAAAGTTCTTATAAGGACTGGTAACTTGGTATAGGGTGCTACGGTACATAGGCTTGAGTGCGGTACAGTCTGCTGTTCTGTAAGGACCGCTATCGGTCCACAATAGATAGGGTTGACGTGCACCACTGCTGACCGCTGCCCTATACTGCAGCAGTCCTTCAGCGGTATAGGGACTGACGTACAGTCTGCTAAACACTAATACACAACCTGCTTGGTCCACAAAAGTTCTTATAAGGACTGGTAACTTGGTATAGGGTGCTACGGTACATAGGCTTGAGTGCGGTACAGTCTGCTGTTCTGTAAGGACCGCTATAGGTCCACAATAGATAGGGTTGACGTGCACCACTGCTGACCGCTCACCTATACTGCAGCAGTCCTTCAGCGGTATAGGGACTAAGAGTTTTGTCACAGGGTCATTTAAAAAATGACATGCAGAGGAAGAGGCAGGCCCTTCCGCAGGGGTGGTAGGGGTAGGGCAGGAGCAACAGGCTTGAGCCAAAGTGGGAAGTTGCAGAAGGTGCGTTCAATTACTTTAAAGGATGCACCAGACTTGGTTGAGTGGCTCGCTCAGCCTTACTCTTCTGCACCCTCCTCATCCTCTCGATCTGCACCCTCTTCTTCACTCTCTGCTATGTGCACCCCCAAAGACACTACCACCAACAACACGACCACCACCACCACCACCACATACCTTCCGCTTGAGTCACTGGAATTATTTTCCGATCCATATCAAGAGGACATTTCTGATGCGCAGCCACTCTTGGTATTGGATCAGGAAGAGGAGGTAGCAACAAGCGCTACTCAGCAGTCTGACGCCAGTACCCAGATCAGCCCAAGGAGGAGGTTGGTCCCCGGTGTTGCTGCCTACTCTACTTATAGCGGTGGGGAAGGTGACGTTGATGATGACGTGTCTAGTGATGTCACGTGGGTGCCCACAAGAGAGGAAGAGGAGGGGAGTTCAGAGGGAGATATGGACCAGCAGATAGGGAGGAGAAGCAGCAATGACTTACATTGCACAGCAGGGACAAAGCAGACTGCAAATGTATCAGGAGCGAGTCATCGACCATGTACGGTCACATCTGGCGCTCCCAGGACACCGGCACATGGCTCCGCAGTGTGGGCTTTTTTTAACGTGTCCGCTGCTGACAATAGCGTTGCCATCTGCAATCTTTGCAGTCAACGCGTTAGTCGCGGTAAGCCCAATACTCACCTAGGGACGACCGCCTTAAGAAGGCACATGAGCAGCCATCACCGAGCCCAGTGGGAGCAACGGAACACACAAAGCCACACTGCAGGCTCTCACCGTCCAGCCTCGTCTTCTACTTCTCCTTCTCCTCTCTCCTCACAATTGTCCTCCACTCCACCTTCCATCACGCCAAGCTCACATTTTTCTGCAAAAAGGCAGGCTTCCGTGGGCCTAATGTTTGAGCGTAAAAAAATGATGACGCCGGATAACCCTCTTGCCCAACGGTTGGCGGCTGGCTTGTCAGAACTCATAGCCCGCCAACTACTGCCATATAAACTGGTGGACTCGGAGGCCTTTCGCAAATTTGTGGCCATTGGAACACCACAATGGAAGGTCCCAGGAAGGAAGTATTTCTCAGAGAAGGGCATCCCAGAGCTATATGGCCATGTTCAGCGGCAAGTGAATGTATCTCTGGCACACAGTGTCGGTGCCAAGATACATCTGACCACAGACACGTGGTCTAGCAAACACGGGCAGGGAAGGTATATCAGTTTTACTGCCCACTGGGTGAACCTTCTGACGGCCGTCAAGCATGTAACCCGTGGCACCCGTGTAGATTTGGTTTTACCGCCACGGATTGCATGCAGGCCTGACTCTTCTTCTCCTCCTCCTACTCCATCCTCCTCCCTCTCCTCCTCAGCTGCCTCCTCCTTTTCCGCTGCTAGCGTCTCTTCCACTGCACCGCCCAAGCTCCCCAGAACCTATTCCACATGCCAGGTGAGACGTTGCCATGCCGTGCTGCGTCTGTTGTGCCTGGAAGCAAAGAGCCACACTGGCCCGGCACTCCTTTCAGCTTTGCGTTCACAGGCAGATGAGTGGCTAACACCGCTCAATTTGACAGTTGGTAAAGTGGTGTGTGACAACGGTGCCAATCTGCTTAGCGCATTGAAACAGGGCAAAATCACGCACGTGCCGTGCATGGCACACGTCTTAAACTTGGTCGTGCAGCGATTCCTTGTCAAATACCCTGGGGTCCAGGACATCTTGCGGCAGGCAAGGAAAATCTCGGCCCATTTCAGAAGATCTTACACGGCCATGGCTCGCCTTGCTGACATTCAGCGGCGACACCATCTGCCGGTCAGACGTCTTATTTGCGATTGCCCGACGCGATGGAACTCAACCTTCTATATGCTTGATAGGCTGCTCCAGCAGAAACGTGCAGTTAACGTCTACCTGTATGAACTCTGCGAAAGAAACGGTTCTGGGGAGCTGGGTTTTTTTTCACCGCGCCAGTGGCTGCTCATGCGCGACACATGCAGACTTCTGCGGCCATTTGAGGAGATCACCAAACTGGTCAGTCGCAGCCATGGCGCCATCAGTGACATGGTACCTTATGCCTTCTTTCTGGAGCGTGCATTGCGTCGTGTCATTGATCAGGCTGTGGAGGAGCAGGAGCGGGAAGATGAGGAAGTCGCAATGCTGGATGAATTCCCAGGGGGGGCTACTCTATCTGAGACAAGTCAACAACAGGAGTCTGATGAGGAGTCAGAGGAGGATGGTGCCGGGGCGGATGAGCAGGAGCAAGAAGAGCATGCTTTAAACCTTTCTGGGATCCCTGTTGTGCGAGGATGGGGAGAGGAGAATGAAGAGGACGACATTATCCTGGATGATGAGCAGGAGCCAGGCCACCACACCGCTTCCACTTTAGTGCAAATGGGGGCCTTCATGCTCCAGTGTTTTAATAGGGACCCCCGTATAAAAAGCATGAGGGTCAAGGACCAGTACTGGGTGGCAACGTACTTAGACCCCCGGTACAAACACAAAATGGCGGAAATGTTACCGCCGTCGCAGAGGGCTGTCAGAATGCAGCACTTCCAGGCCTTGCTTCGAGAAATGCTGCATTCTGCTTTTGCGTGCGCTGGCAGAGGAGCAATTCCCACTCCCAGAGAAGGATTTGCGGGTACCAATCCAACAGCGCCTGCAAGAAGAGGCCGGTTTGAAGATGTGTTGGTGACTTCGGATATGAGGTCATTCTTTCAGCCGACCCATCGACAGGTGTCATCCGGATCCAGCATCAGGGAACGCCTAGACCGTCAGGTGTCCGACTACATTGGGTTAACGGCCGATGTGGACGCTCTGAGGAGTGATGAACCCCTAGACTACTGGGTGGGCAGGCTTGACCTCTGGCCAGAGCTTGCCCAATTTGCAATCGAACTGTTGGCTTGCCCCTCATCCAGTGTCCTGTCCGAAAGGACGTTCAGCGCAGCAGGGGGGATTGTGACCGATAAGCGTACTCGCCTAGCTCACCACAGTGTTAACTACCTCACATTTCTAAAAATGAATGAGGCATGGATCTCGGAGGAATTCAACACATGTGATCAGTAGACCATGTATATGTCTATAAACAATTTTTGGAATCAAGCACACAGACCTTCTTAATTCATTTGGCTCACTTCCCTGACCCAAAAAAGCACACCGTACTATATGCCCCTACCCTCCTCTTTGAAGAGGTTGAGCGGTGTCATATTTCTACTGGGGCTGCTTATTATGAGGGGTTCCCACCATCCCTGTGCTGTGCTGACTTCCTCCTGGGTGTTCTTATTATGAGGGGCTCCCACCATCCCTGTGCTGTGCTGACTTCCTCCTGGGGGTTCTTATTATGAGGGGATCACACCATCCCTGTGCTGTGCTGACTTCCTCCTGGGGCTGCTTACGGTGCTGCTGTCAGCGCTGTATGTCACGGAGCTGCTGTCAGCGCTGTATGTCACGGAGCTGCTGTCAGCGCTGTATGTCACGGAGCTGCTGTCAGCGCTGTATGTCACGGAGCTGCTGTCAGCGCTGTATGTCACGGAGCTGCTGTCAGCGCTGTATGTCACGGAGCTGCTGTCAGCGCTGTATGTCACGGAGCTGCTGTCAGCGCTGTATGTCACGGAGCTGCTGTCAGCGCTGTATGTCACGGAGCTGCTGTCAGCGCTGTATGTCACGGAGCTGCTGTCAGCGCTGTATGTCACGGAGCTGCTGTCAGCGCTGTATGTCACGGAGCTGCTGTCAGCGCTGTATGTCACGGTGCTGCTGTCAGCGCTGTATGTCACGGAGCTGCTGTCAGCGCTGTATGTCACGGAGCTGCTGTCAGTGCTGTATGTCACGGAGCTGCTGTCAGCGCTGTATGTCACGGAGCTGCTGTCAGCGCTGTATGTCACGGAGCTGCTGTCAGCGCTGTATGTCACGGAGCTGCTGTCAGCGCTGTATGTCACGGTGCTGATGTCAGTGCTCTGTATTACGGTGCTGCTGTCAGTGCTCTGTATCTCCTGCACCCTCTTGTTTGCCTACCCTGGTCCCTGACCTTCCCTCTCCTCCATTGCCTTCATTAGCTCCATAGTCCTGAATTGTCAGAACAATTTCCCAAATAAAAAAAAAATGCTTGTAGTTATCGATCCCAAATTCACCTCATACATGTATTATGCTATTGTCCAGGTGGTGGGACTACGTGCTACCCCCTAATAATTACCCCGTGGCCGCAAATTCGACCTAAAGGTTTGCGAAATTCGCCTCCCATTGAAGTCAATGGAGCCCGCGGCGAACGGTCGTTTTCGCGAACGTTTGTGTCCGTTCGCGTTTCGCGTTCGCGAAACGTCCCGTCGGAAGTTCGTCCATCACTAAGGGTGAACTAATTGTCCGTTGAAAAGGGATAAGTAGGAGTTTAGGTGGTGTGAGTGTATCGTAAGAGTAACCCACGATTCGGAAATAGTTAGATAAGACGGATCTTGTGCGTGTGTTGGGGATAGTGTGATATGAGATGAGGTTGGGAGGTATCACAGAAGTAATGGTGAGGTAGAACCATTGTACCAATGTAAAGCTACAAACAATATTAATGCATTTTTTAAACTGGGCCGTAGGGGCCAAATAACAACAAAATAAGAAACAGATTATTTGAAAAGAAAAAGGGGGTCATATGGCAAAAGACTAATTGACCCAAAAATAAAATTAGAAGGACAATTATGTCCTGAACCCGCTCACAGTGCCCAACGGGGCGCCCCCTCTAAGAGGGTGTAGTCGTCATGCACAGGGGCGGGTGAGGGGACAAACCAGCGACGGGGGATAAGCCAAGCGCATAGAAAACAATTTGTTTTTTCCAACATTTCCTTTCCTCCACGCCCCCCTCCTCCCCTCAAATAGGGGAGAAATAGAAGAAAGGGAGAGAGGGAAAGAAAAGAAAAAAAAAGGATTCTCTCCCTCCCTTTCCTCAAACCCTCAGTCCAACCAATGCAAAAAGAAAATACCAGCATAATCGGACTGAGGTCAATATACATGACCATTAAATAACATTATTAAAGTAATAGTAAGAGAGAGGAGAAAGACAGACATATATATCAATGAAAGTAAAAGGCAACAGTAACTCTCATCCCCCAAAAAAAAAAAAAAACAGGGAGAAGGGGGGAGGGTATAATAGTCGTTTCCATACGTTGGAGCCACCACCTCAGCAGTTGGCTGGATGAGCTCAGTATGAAAAAAAAAGAGGTAACAACAAAAAAGAAAAAAAAAAAGGGGAAAAAAAACTGTTTTTAAGATGGTATAGTGATATAAGAAGAGGGTGATCGAGTGTGGGAGTTCAATATCATGTTTTGGTGATTATGAAGTTAACTGAGTGGTGTTCAGGTTATGAGAAAAAAAAAAAAATGAATTAAATTAAAAAAGGAAAGAAGGGGGGATGACTTGACTTCTCCTCTCTCAGTTTTTAAGTATATGTAAAAACCAGCAGAGAACTTTAGTTAACTTGGTTGAGATTCCAACAGCAACCTTGGATATGGTAAAAGGTTGACAACTCTCGAATGAAGAAAGGGGTTAGTCCTGGGGGGATTGACGCCATCTTACTTGACTCCGTTGAGTGCGTTGTGAAGCTGGTGTTGACCAGATCGGCGAAGAACGTGGGGTGGAAATAGGTCTGGCGGGAGGCTCGGGGTCCAAAAGGCCCAGTTTGACTAGGAGTTCTTTTCCTTCAATGATGTTGTAGACGGAGTAGGTTGAGCCATTGTGTAATATTGTCAATTTAAAGGGGAAGCCCCAGCGATATCTTATTCTAGCAGTTTGTAGAATTGAGGTGACCTCTTTCATCCTGCGTCTCCTATCAAGTGTAGCTGGAGATATGTCTGGGTAAATCTGTATTCTGTGACCCTCAAAGACAATATTTGGGGTATTTCTGGAAGCACGCATGACCTCTACTTTTAGTAGGAAGTCTTTCATACACATGATGATGTCACGTGGAGGTTTGTCAGGTGTTGGTTTAGGGCGGAGGGCCCTGTGAATTCTGTCGTAGGTAAATACAGATATTTGTTTATCTGGTAGTAGATTATGGAAGAGTTTAGAGATAGTAGGGGCGAGGTCGGTGACCGACTCAGGGATACCGCGAACCCTAATATTGTTGCGTCTGTTTCTGTTGTCTAAATCTTCCATTTGAGCCTGCATAAATGCGAAGCTGTTGGCCAGGGTTTCATAATCTTTCCTGAGATCATTGTGGGAGAGAGAGAGTTTGTCATGTTTAGTTTCTAAAATGTCAGTGCGGCTGCCTATGTTAGCAATCTCTTGTGTGAGAGCACTGGTAGTTTTATGCAGTTCATGTTGTATTTTGTCAGCTAGTTTTTCATAAATAGCTGTTAGGCTTTCATCCAGGTCAGCTTTGGATAGAGGAGAGCTGTACTCACTGTTAGGAGCTGTGTGCTGTGCCGGCGTGGGGAGGCCGGAGATCACGGAGGAGCCGGCGCCATCTTGGAGCTTTTTAGCCTGAGGCTTCTCCATGGTTAGAAGATAGTTTGTGGTGTGTTTGGAGCGGCTAATCCTCCGGTTTTTTCGGTTTGGCATGTGCTGGTGTGTTCCGCAGGGGTGCTGAGTAGTTTTCGGCCGGGACCGAGATGAAATGCCCTGGGAAATCTGGCTTGACAGACCCGGTCAGACGGAGCTGAACTCAGGCACGTCTGTCCCGCATCGCGCCGCGCATGCGCCCGCATTTAGAGATTTTAATGTAGTGACAAAAATTGCAACCCCTAAATTTGAATGCACCAGGATATTTGCATCAATAGTAAGAAGAGCCAGCAAGACTGTAATCCTTGAAGTGTTGTTTATTGGTACATCAGAGTGACAATAAAACAATAATGCTGATGCGTTTCGTCAATAGCGTTAGTAGGATATTTGCATGGGTCTTTCTTGGCGTTGCCCCTATACTCACCCTGCACGAGATTGTCCCTAATGGACTTCTGCACGTCTAAATATAAATCTAGGTGTTTCTGAGACAAATGGTACTAAATTAGGATCCATAGTGAGCAGCTGCCAGTATTTTTTGATAATCTTATTGATCTGCGAATGTTGATTTGACAATCTCTCTCAACTTGTCTTCCTCCTGTTTGAAGGAACTGACTTCAGAGCAATTTTGCCTCAGATTCAGATACTGGCTATACAGTATAGATTCAGCTACAAGTCTGGTATGAAAGCTATTGGCATGGAATATTGAGTTACCAGCTGTTGGTTTACAGTATAGGGTTACATATTAATCCTCATCCTTGTGTATCTCCATGTCAAAAAAGGATATGGAGTCCATACTACTATCTATGGTAAACTTTAAATTGAAGTCATTGATATTGAGTGCCTTCATGAATTCATGTAAGAGGTCATGTGAGGCATCCCAGACTGCAAAGACATCATCTATATATCTCTACCTAACAATCATCTAATCCATGTATTTGGCCAGCATACCATCCACTCCCCCAAAACCACCCCCTGTAACACCCCCTGTACCTGGAGGAAGTGGGACCTGTTGAAAGAAAAATAGTTATGATGAATTGAACTCAACCATAGATCTATTATGGGTGCTACTTTGGAACAAAACATGTCCTACACATGCCAGACCTCTACCATGTGGAATTGAACTGTACAACGTTTTTATGTCTATAGCAACTAGATGAGCAGTTTTGGGGTATGTGCAGACCTGCTAAGATCTGAAGTAAATAGATAGTATCTCATATGTATGTTGGCAAGCTCACAACGAAGGGTCTCAAGTGCTCATCTACCAAAGTACTTAGATTTTCCATAAGGAAACATTTCCCGAAAAGATTGGGCAACCTGGTGGATTTCATGTCTTTGTGAAGCTTAGGGAGGGCATAAAAAACGGGAGTAAGAGGGAATGTTGTATGAATTAACTCCCATTGGGTCTTATCAATCACACCATGTAGGTATGCAGAATTAATGAACTGGTAAAATACATTGTGGAATTTGTCAATTACATTACTACTGATAGGGTGGTACCATTGTTTGGTATGTAGAATTCTGTTGCACATACCTACATATTGCTCGTTGTCCAACATGACGATATTTCCCCCTTGTCCGAGGGCTTAATCATCAAATTGCAATTCTGAGCCAGAATCTGAATTGCTTGTCTTTCTTCAGGAGTACAGTTCCCATCCATTTTTTCCTAATTTTTTGCGTTTTAATCTCACTGGTAGTTAACTTAACAAAGGCTACTAGATTACAGTTTAAGCTAAGTGTAGGAAACTAAAGTCAGTTCGAAAGTCTGTTATTTTGAATGTGATGATGTACGACGGGACTAAAAAAGGAAGTTTAATAGCCAGTAGCCAATAGCTGCCCTTGCGTCGTATTTGGTCCATCGGACCAGTATACAGACGAATGGTTTTCCCGATAGGAATTGAGTCAGTCGGACAGATTTGAAACATGTTCTATTTCTAGGTCTGTCTGACTATCCCACACATGATCTCACTATCCAACGGAATGATTCCATCTGACCTATTCTGCCAGAAAGTCCGGTCGGGTGTACACAGCATCAGATGCACTAGGATCCTGCTCGCTGAGAAGGGATTTAAGGATGTCCAAGACCAAAATGTCTTGTTTGTTAACTGCATTTATAGATGTGTCACTTTTCTTATTATACAGGGACTTCAAAATAAGTTCCTGGTAAGGAGATGTAAATCCTTACTCATCTCAAATTTATCGATCTTATTTTCAGGGCAAAAACATATACCTTGTTACACAAGCCTTGTGGGGGAGAGAATATTAACCATCCTGGTGCAGGTGGGATAGTTCTATAAAAGGATGTTCTGCTCCAAAAAATCCTCGTCACTAGGTGCACTGTGCATGTTGGAGTTACTGGAAGTGTGGGTGGTGTATTAATATCATCAAATTCCATTTTGTCCATACAGGAGTTTTCGTCTTTGGTCAATAAGACTTCTCTAGTAGAGATGGACCAAACACTCTCCTGTTTGGTTCACAGCAGAACTCCCCGAACAGGAGAAAAGTTCTGACTCGAACGGCAAACCCCATTGGAGTCTATGGAAGACGAACAGGAAAAATTAAAAGTGCCCATTTTGAAGGCTTATATGCAAGTAATTGGCCATAAAAGGGGTTATTGGGGTTCGAATACTGCCCTGGGGGACATGTATCAATGCAATTAAAAAAACAAAAAACATTTTTTTTCAGAAGCAGTGATTTTTAATGATGCATAAAGTGCAACAATAAAAATAAAAAAATTCTTTAAATATAGTGCTGGGGGGGGGTCACCTTAGTCTGCCTGTAAAGTGGCACATCTGTAGCATGCATAGAACATGCTGCAGCAAAAATGACAAAAAAAGAGTCAAATCACATTTAAATTGACTTGTGGTTGCAATTGCTGTAACCCAGCTATTTAAAAAAAATTAAGAAAAAACATTGTGGGGTCACCCCCCAAAGCACCTTGTCCCTATGTTGATGGAGACAGGGGTCTCTTCCCTACAACCCTGGGCTGTGGTTTTGGGAATATGCTGGCAGGGGGCTTACAGGAATCTTGAAGCCCCCCTTTAACAAACAGGCCCTCAGATCCCACCCCTATTATGGGTGACCGCAGAACTTTTTTCAGGAGGGCATCATTTTAGGGTCACCCATGCGCCGCCCCTTTTTGACAATGTCATTATCACATCATCATGGTCAGAGACAGCAGGTGTAGTACAGTCCCTAGGACAAGTAATGGCTAATGGCCGACAGGCCCTCTTACCAGACCCAGCAAAACGACAACAGTGATCTCTCTGGCTGGACAATCGCTCACTTTGGGTTCCCCAGGGGCGATTTTGGTCAGTAGTGTAGCATGTCTCTATCCTGGCTGGGTAGCGTGGCTCTCTCTTGTGGCGCTGGATAGTGTGGCTCTCTTTTTGATGCTGGGTAGCAGGGCTCTCTCTCTGGTGGTGCTGGGTAGCATTGCTCTCTCTCTGGTGCTGGGTAGTGTGGCTCTCTCTCCGGTGGCACTGGGTAGCGTGGCTCTCTCTTGTGGCGCTGGATAGTGTGGCTCTCTTTTTGATGCTGGGTAGCAGAGCTCTCTCTCTGGTGGTGCTGGGTAGCATTGCTCTCTTTCTGGTGCTGGGTAGTGTGGCTCTCTCTCTCGGGTGGCACTGGATAGCATGGCTCTCTCGGGTGGCACTGGATAGCGTGGCTCTCTCTGGTGGCACTGGGTAGTGTGGCTCTTTCTGGTGGTGCTGAGTAGTGTGGCTCTCTCTCTAGTGACACTAGGCAGCATGGCTCTCTCTCTCTCTAGCTTCCACCCACCACACGCCTCTTTCTTTGTCCTGCAGCACTCACTCCCCCAGCTTTCTTCCAGGCTGCAGTCTCTCAATCTCTCTCTTGATTGAGCTGTAGCCTCCTTCCTGTGGAAAATGGAGCTGACAATCTTCGGGACTACATGTCCCATGATGCTCTCCTCGTCTTGTGTCCTTTGATTTGGCCCTCAGTTATGGCCAATGGGGAAGGAACGGAGCGGGCAGGAAGCTGGGCGGGGAACCTTGTGAGAGTCATCATCTCTTCTCCCTGCATATATAGTAAGCTTAAATAATAAATATAAACATCAACATAGGAATAATAATAATCAATGAAAAACATCCATATTTGAATACAGATGAATAGTGCTCAATGAAAAACATCCATATATCCATACATGTGAATAGTGCTCAATGAAAAACGTCCAAATATGTGTGACAAGTCTTCTGCTACAAAGCAGGTAAAACGAAATACAAGAAAAAAAGATTTTTCCACGTGCTTCACTGCTCTACCAACAATAGTGTTCCCACCACCACTTGCAATGGTCACTCACCTCACTGTAAGCCCCGCAGGGGGTCAAACACACTTTTGCACACAGTGCATCTCTTCTATGGGGAATGCTCCACAGTGGTGTCAGGTAGCTCCTTATGGTGCCTCTAGATTAGGGGTCTTCAAACTTTCTAAACAAAGGGCCAGTTTACTGTCCTTCAGACTTTAGGGGGGCTGGACTGTGGCCAGTGGGAATAGAACAGTTTTCTGGTATTAGTGGAAGTAAACAGTGCCCCATCTTTGGTATTCAGGGTATAAAAAGTGCCCCATTGTTGGTGTCAGAGGCAGGATTTATGCTCCATTTCTGGTATCAAAGGGCAGAAATAGTGTCTTATATCAGTGGGATGAACAGGGCCAAGGGCCGGATAAAGGCAGGCAAAGGGCCGCATCTGGTCCCCGGGCCACAGTTTGGAGACTCCTGCTCTAGATAGATAAAGCTCCACAGCAAATGGAATGACCTCCCAGTGAGCTGGTTCAACTTATGCCGCGTACACACGAGCGGACTTCTCGTCGGACTGAATTCACAAGGACTTTTCGTCTAAGTTCCGCCGAAACGTACTTGCCTACACACGATCACACCAAAGTCCGATCGTTTAGAACGCGATGATGTACGAGGGTACTAGAAAAAGGAAGTTCAATAGCCAGTAGCCAATAGCTTTCCTTGCAAAGTTTTTGGTCTGTCGGAACAGCATACAGACGAGCGGTTTTCTCGATAGGAACTGGTTCCGGCGGAAACATTTGAAACATGTTCTATTTCTAGGTCTGTCAGAATTTTAGAAAGGAAAAGTCAGATGAAGCCCACACACGATCAGAAAGTCACATTCACTTTAGGATCTTTTTTTTCTTGTGGGAACACTTAGGTGACAGCAGCAGCATTCATTCACTTTCACAGTAGTTTCTTTTTAGTGTAAGGCCGCGTACACACGCGCGGACTGTTCGCCCAACTTTGTCCGTCCAACAGTTTCGGCAAACAGTCCGCTCAAACTTAGCATGGACGGACATGGCCACACACGACGGACGAACAGTTTGCTGAAACCGTGCGCGATGACGTATGTCACGTACGACGGGACTAGAAATAGGAGGTCCAAGACACAGCAAAGCACCCTTTGGGCTCCTTCTGCTGACTTTGCGTTAGTAGAAGTTTGGTTAGAGACGATTCGCGCTTTTCAGACTTCAGCTTAATTTGTCCGTTCACTGCGGCGCAGTCTACCTGTGAGGTTTGTATCTGTCTTTCGGTACGCGTGGATCAGTTGTACCTGTTATTAGGCACTTCTGGTCCGCTCGTTTCTGGGTTTCAGGTCGTTGTTCATAGGTCTGGCTGTTCTTCAGTGCGTTCAGTTGAGCTTGTCTGTCCAGCCGACCGTTTCAAAGCCATGGAGTGTGGACGTACTCGGGAACGAGTTCGTGCTATATGGGGGCTTGGTGTTGGGGTTAATACTTTGACCCGAGCCCAGTCTGTGAACAGGGTGAGGAGGAGTTCATGGACAAAGAATTGGTTGCGCCAGCGTGACCAATTCTCTCATATGTCTTTACTCCGTGAGATCCGTGAGAATAATCCTGATGATTTCAGGAATTATCTCAGGATGACGGACCCCGTTTTTCACCGTC